>NC_088179.1:7035115-7654282 GCF_028769735.1 Zonotrichia leucophrys gambelii
GCAATACTATTTACAAACGTTTCACCTTACCACCGTGATTTTGTTAACTTGTCACAGGCAGATATTTGTGTTTCCTCGAGAATCTGTCCATGTTATTCTACTCAGAGATTTGAAATCAATAATATACACAAACAACAGACACTTCTGGCAGACTAATTTTTTAACATTTCCTTTTTAATGCAAAGCAAGCCCCATGCAAGCTAATTTCCAAAGTATCAAGCAGATATAAAAATAGGATTGCTTTCACTCTAGAAATGTTTTTTATAACCTGATGCTCCTTTCTATGTGGAATGGAAAATCAGTGACTATTACTCTCCAGAGAAACTACTTGCACTGTAAAGTCATTTAATAAATATTACTTCTGGAGCCACACTGTCCAATTTTAGTTTCTATGCTCATTGCACTAAATTACTCTTCCTAAAATTTCACGTAAGAGCATAAAACTAAAGATCCTGTAGTATGAAATTCACTGCGGAACAGAAGCCCAAACTATCAGAAAACAAACAGCAAAATTTCACAGAAAGGAACTCAAATGATTTGCCTACCAGCAATGATTTGCTGAAATAACCTGTGAATTGCAAACATAAACCAAAATAAACAAGAAGTTGTCCACAGTCTGCTTGAGGACAATGGGGAAATAGAAAGATTAAAAAGCTACAATTCATTCACTAATTCACAACTACTGATTTATTTGCCGAGTTACAATGGCATTTGGTCTGAAAACCAAACAGTGGTGACTCCCATTACATAGATTTCAGATATAGTATTTCAAGCACATGGCTGGGCCAGTCTGGATCATTTTCTTGTTTACTTCTTCCATTTGCTTGTTGATTTTAAATTCAGACCAATTCCTACCCAAGCAGCACAAAAGTACAACTAGGTTAGGGATTTTCATTTGTGTATTTGCAGTCTGTATTAATAACAGTATGAATATTTATGCCATACAGTAATCATGTCCAACTGAGCCTGTATATTTTAAATATATTCATTTTGTGTCTTATTATTAAGAGATCCCACTCTGAACTGTGGCACAGACAGACTTTGGATGGCAAACCTCAGAGAACTTAATTTCTACATGTTTGACTTCCTAAGAATATCTACAAACTTTGGTTAAAAATACCCAATACATTTCCATTTAATTATAACTTCAGACTCTGCCTGAAGTTATAATTTATTAATTTTACATATCACTGAATGTGGCTGTGGATATCTGAGTCACCTTGTGCAATTTCTGAAGGTGAAAAAGCCACAAAAGGAAGAAAAACAGTTCTGTCAGTATCAGGGTATAATCAATAACATCCTAGATTAGACAAACAGTGCCACACTATATCATTCCAAATTTTTCAAAGAAACATTCTAAATTGAATTCTTAAATAATTTAAAGAATCTTCTTAATATATATATATGAGATATTAAGAAAGTACTTTACAAGATACCTACAACTTTCATCACCTTCAGCTGAACCCAGTTGAACTGAGCCTAAACTTTCAACATTTGTATAGACAAACTATAAAGTCCTTACCATAAAAAGAAAAATTTAAGAGATTCCTTAAGAAATATACTCAAATGAACAAATTAGGTAATGTAACTGAATATCCACAATTTTTAAGCTCACCACGTGCTGTTAAAAATGAATAAGAGCACACTGTTTGCACAGTTGGTGACTGGAGTCCATTTGGGTTCCCCTTCCTTTTAATTTTCCATATATTAACATTACCTGAGTAATTCTACACAAATTAATTTTCAGTGGGACTCAATTACATACGTATTTACAGAACCTGTCCTTTCTATTAATATTAGTTAAAATTTAGGCTGAAACAACATGCTCTTCTACTGATACTTTCACTAAAAGGTAAAAATTATTTTAGATACTACATTTAATTCAAAAGAAAGCAGACTATCAATCACATACATGAGAAGTTTGAATTTTCTTACTTTTTCAGTAGAAAACCCCAGAGAGCTATATGTTATCAAAACTAAATAAAAGTTAATGTATTTTTATATATAAATATATATATTTTAATATATTAAAAACAGAGTCATTTTTATATGTTGCTTCAAAACTACCCTACAGAATGTAATAGGATTATGTTGTATGAATACACTTTCTTCAGAAAAGTTTAAAATTTCTAGAAGAGAAAAATTCCTTTTCCCAGTTCATAAGGCATTCCTGCTAAATGTCAGCTCTAGTATGATTTAATAGAAAAAGAAAAAATCAGTAGGATTTCTCCAAAAGAAAATTAAGAGTTAGTTTCCCATGGCATAACTCGTTATCTGACACACAATCAACCCATGAAAATAAAGGAATTTATAAGGAAAATGACAACATTTGTACCACTTCAGTATAAAGAGCAGGAGTAGAAAGATCTGTATTGAAGAACGGAGACGTTTATAGTTTGAATATTTCAAACATTAATTTATTTTGTAGCAATTCCTGTGAGCAAGTAAGGAGAAATTTTATAATAGCATCATATATTTACAAAATTTATTCTCAAGTCCTCTCAGCAAGCAAGAATCCCGATGTTCACAGTAACTGTGGGTAATTCCACACCTCTTTCACGTGCATAAAGGAGTGCATGTGGCCATTACTGTTTTGGAGTCCCTTTAAGTGCAGGGTCAGGCAGCTCCAGATTGCACAGCCAATGCAATTATTCATTTACAGCAATCAGATCTCCCCAGTAACTGAACATGAAGATTTAAAACTCTTTCAGAGAGTATTGGTATTGGTTCTTAATGTCTGCAAAAGTATTACTGAAAACAGTGTTAAACTTAGATTTCTCCCTAGCATTTATTTTTACATAATATGTGGTTTGTAAGCATAAAAGGGTATTAAGACAGGTGAAAAGAAGAGGAAGAGGGAGAGAACTTTTAATTCCTCCTACATGGAAAATTCTGCAAGCAACCTATGATAAATATATTAGTGTTGGCTTTCACAATTGTTAGAATGAATACAGCGTGTTTTATAATGTTGACTTCTGTAAGAGAGGCTTTGCTGAAGTTTAGAGTTCTTTTACAATGTGAATGCTGTGTTGTGATACCAGTGTAGGCTGGGAGTTGCTGTAATGTTAACATTTAACCAGTGAAAGAATCAGGCCTGTTGAAGGTATTGAAAAGTAGCAGACGGCCACAACGAGGATGACTGCACATGCTCTGAAGTAGAGGACAGAGTAGTGACTGTATTAAAATATTTTAATATCTATAACCATTTATGAATATGTATTTGGCTGATGCAATATAAGAGGTACTGCTGTGTTGACTGCTGCCCCCAGCTGCAGCTAAGCACCCAGTGCTGTTCCTTTTGCTTTATTGAATTTGTCCCTTATTATCTCTTATGTAGTTTTCTTTAAATTTTAACTGAGTGGGCTTTGTTTGTCACAAACCCAATACTTAGTAAACCAGGGAATGCAGCTGGAACCAGTCCAGGCTCTGCTTGAGAAACAAAAGTTACTGAAGTGTTGGTCTTTTGCTTCAAATAAACGTCTGGGCAAACTGGCCAGAGCGAGATTAATTTGGAAGTCATTATTCACCACTACAGACTCTATTTTGTTTGATGGAGAAAAGGATTATAAACAAGCTTTGTAGCATGTCCTGCCTGATCAGTGGGTGGTGTTAACAACCACCAAACCCAGTCCCTGGCGCAACCCAAAAAAGCTCTGAACACAACTGGCTGCTCACAGCTCAGCTCTGTCCCACCAGCCAGGCTGCAGCTGCAGGGCTGCTCTGGGCTCCACTGCAGAGCCTGACAGACACGGACCATGCTATGCAAACAAAGCCAGTTTATTACACTAATCACCAGTACTTATAGCTCTCTAACTTCCCGACAAAATTTTCCACTTGACCCCTTTGCCCCGTTCCCTTAGTAACACAATGTTTTCTGTTATCAAGTCCCTGTTACGTTCTTTTGCGCCAGCAGTGTCCTTGTTCCATCATCTCTCCTCAGAGGGGTCAGAGTGACCAGACATGGTGTCTTCAATTTTGTTCTTGACTGGAGTTTATCTCTCCCACAGCTTCCACTGTATCAGCCAGGAGGTCTGTGGCACTGCCCAGCTCAGCTTCTGTGCCCGTCTGATCTTCCACCCTCTGTTATCTACACCTTGAACATCCCAATTGCTGCAGCACCACACATCACCAATGAGCTCCTTGTAAACTGCTTGTTGCAAAAATGGCTAGCAACAAAACAAAATAAAGAGTCTGTACACACACACAAGGATGATTTCCCCCTTACTTTAAGAATTCCTGTCTTCCCCTCATCTATGCCTTCATTTTCCTTCTTTGATTTATACATCTCATGACTTGAACTGCTATTAAACTTCTGAGGAAGAGTTGCAAAGCCTGTGAGGGATTAGAAATCTCCTGATAAGACAAAAATTCTATAACTCTGAAAAGTTTCCCTTGGACATGTCCATCCATTTGAGCAGTTTGGGTAGCATTCCCTCAGGGCCCAGCGTGCAGCTAAGTGCAACAGCACATGGACAGCCAATCTGCCAGCTGACCACCCTGCAGCCACCACTGCAGCAATCCAAGTGCACTGTGCCCAAAAAGGGATGAGTAGTTTGTATGATTTGTTTTAGTGCAAATGATGCTGATTTAGGTACATTTGGTATGCTTTATCACCTCAAAATTATTAGAAGCATGGAAAGAATGTAATAAAGAAACACCAATTATCAAGTGCTGCCTCAGTGCATGCAGAACACCCAACTGTCTTTCACAGGTCTGAATGTAAATAAACCTCAGCTGCTTCTTAAATTTCCCACTATGCCCAGTTTTGGTCTGGAGCTTGTCCTTCCTCTGAGTTCCCTTGGCTGGGGCTCCTCAGCCCCCTCACAAGTCAGCAAGAGCAGAGGAGGATTCTGTGTGTTACACCTGGCAGAGGCTGACACCTCTCCCTGTCCCTTCTTATCTGGATCAGACTGATGCAGCTTGTGTGTGGCCTGGGTAAAGCTCAATACTTAACCCTTTCCTCCTCTGAGTCCTTTGCCAGTCCAGAGAGCACCACCTACATTCTGCTGAATATATTTTATATCTATGTAAAATTAAGCCACAGAAACCACAGCTGGTGAGGAGCACCACACATTGTCACATTTCCAGCCACAGGACAAAATAACTTCTCCCAGAAGGGGAAGATGGACATGGGCATAACTGTCCCCAGGATAAAGCTGTTGGCCCCATGGGGCTCTCAAACTAGAGCAATCAATAAGAATTAATCTGTAGCTTCCAGGACTTTAATTGTTCTTCCAAATTTCATCTGAGCCCAGTGAAAGTTCACACAAAGGGTAGCTAGTGTGATTTAACCTGTAAGAAACTGCACATACACATGTTTAGGGGAGAAAATCAGAGCAAATTATCCCATGTGCTATTGAGAGGAAAGATGTGTGCTAATATCTTTACAAACCTCTGGCATTTGTAGATTTTCCTGACACTATCCTTTTCACCTGATCCATAGATTTTCAATAATTTAAATTTTCAAAATACTTGGTTGACAGTAAAATTATTGCTGCTAACACATCGCCTGCCAGGAAGGAGTACATCCTTGATTAACCTCTTTACTAATCTGAATATTTCTGGAGGATTTCCATGGAAAGGCAATACACACACTGATAACAAATGTTTTACAAGGAGCAAGAACACTGCTCATAACCTAAAACTGCTTACGTGGGCTTTAGCCTATTTTGGGGTTAACGTGTAGCAGAAGGAGAGAGCAGGACTGTTTCTGCCAAGATGCACTATGCTCTCAAATGTTTCCCAACCACTTTCTTCACCACTACAGAAGGGAATTTTTAAATTTAAATATGAAGTGCAAATTAAATTAAGAGTTTGGGAGGTTTATTTCTTTATTGTTCTTAATTGTCATCTTTTGATTCAAGGACATATTCTGGGTGATGTGGTATTTTCAGATCCAAATGTTCAAAGATGCTGAGTCAGGCTACAAATTCCATGAGATCTTATAGTGAAATAGCCAAGTGGAATGTTTTACTTCTATTTTTTATCATCTGTTCCTTAAGTAGTGTCAAGGTCCACAAACATTTGTTAGCCTGGAGCTGGTTTGTGTTTCCCAGAAAAGCAGATCAATCCTTGAGGCTTGCAAGCATATATATGAGACATGAATTGCCTGTACTGAGCCAGGGAGAAAGAACTGAAACTCAAGATTGTGCCCATATAGGAAATAAAGATATGATAAGCATAGGGAAAAAAGTAAACTTTTATCCATTATAAACTAGTCTTGAAGTCTTACTCATCAATAAGACACAAAAAATCCCCAGTTTTATTATTTTACATCTCACTCAGACATATTGAGAGCTAGGATTTGGACATTGCTCTCCAGAGGTTTCCCTACCTTACTCCAACTAGCCTAGAATATAACGGCAACTAGCAAAAGTCGTGGGAATTCTGTCTTGGATTTCAAGTTACAAGATTTGCTTTCAGGGTATAGCTAAAAAATTAAAAACAAATTAAAATCATCCTAGTTTTAGATAAATGTAAACAAACAACCAAAAATTAAACAAATACAAACCCCCCACCACAATCCCACTTTCCCACTTTTTGTAGGCTTACAAATTATCTCACAACTCTATCATACTTGTTAAAGGCTTTTGGTGGTGTTTTGTTGCAGTTGTGAGTTGGTTTGGTGGGATTCCTGCTGTTTGGGGTTTTTTTGAGACCAGAAGAATAGTAAAAAAAAAATAAACGTGTTGCTCATATGACTTTGGTAAAAAAAAAATAGAGCAGAATACCCATTGTCCATGGCTACTTTCTTAAAACCCAGGGGACCACATTAATTACTGATGGAACACATAATCCTTGTCTGCCTGCTGCCAAATCTGTTCTCTCACAGGGAGTTGCAGAGAGGATCAGGGTCTAAGCTCCCTCCAATGCACCTCCTGATATTGCTCCATTACCAGTCTGCACCAGGGCATCAGCTGAGAACATGGCTCCTGCACAAACTGCCTGGGGTTAAATGAATTTTAACCAGAACGAGATGCCTCACTTGGCATCGTTACAAAATAATCTCTTTCCAAGGGGAATGAAATCAATCCATTCACCAGCGAGCTTTTAGGAGACTCACTGCTCTGCCCTGTGCTCATTAGCTGTGGAAGTGGGAAAGCAAGTCATTTTCTAATGTACTTCATGATGTCTGATTAAAAGGGCTGAGAGGAGGGAAGACACTCAAACCTAAATTCAGTCTGAAAGCTGCAGCTCTAGTGAGTAACACGAGAGTTTCTGAAATGCAAAGACCAAGCTCTGCTCTCATCAGACTGAGGAATAACTGCAGCAAACTGCTGGCATATGCTGAATTTACAGGTGTCTGTGGTGCATCACCAACACGGGGTGGTGTGCTTCTGTTTGGGTTTAAGAGAGAAAATAATGCTGGAAAAGGACAGGCCTCTGAAAGACGAGCGTTACATAAATATGAAATAGAAGAGGGTACCCTGATTTAGGAAGAGAGGATAAAGAGCACAGGCAGATTTCTGGACGAATGGTGACAGTAATCTGACCGTCTGGCAGAACCTGTAACAGCTGATTAAGAAGGGAAAAAGGTGATTAAAGCATACTACAGTTTCATACAGTACTGTCATCTTTAAAGCTCTCAAAAAAGGGCTTTTTATAGGGTCCGACACAGCACATATATAAACACACTGTAACAGCAAGAAGCTAAAACAAGTGAGTACAGAAGAAAAAAAAAAAAAAAACAAACAAAAACTAACTAATTTAAAGTAACTTGAATTAGCACAGAAGAGCCTCAAATTCAGGTCAAACTGAGCAGACTTCAATAAACAGATTCAAAGCCACTTAGTAGTTTAAGTACCCGGGTCGCTATTTTAGTTTCTTTGCTGAAAAAACAACATAAAGAAGTTAAACCAGGCTAGTATGAGGAGAGAACTCAAAGCAAAACACCCCAAACCACCCAAACTCCAGCAGAGCTCTCCACATTTACCCTTAGAAAGGCAAATGAGCGAGCCTGGCCCCGCTGGCTCAGCTGTGTTCCGGATGAGCAGACGCCTTTCTGTGCTCCTTGGGAGAGCCTTAGCAAAGTGTCACACACTGAAAAACCAGAGATCAAACACTGCTCTAAGCGGCCTGCGGGCCTGACACAATGCAAACCCGGACAGGCAGAAGGACACAGGACACCGGCACTGTGCGGGACTGGGGTCACCGTGCTGGCACTGAACGGGGCAGAGCTGGCGGACACAGCTCCGAGCTGCAAGACTCCTTTTAGCCAGGCTAGATTCGGCTGTTGTTTCCAGCCCAGACTTGATGATTCCTTCAGGATGATATAAATCGGGAATAACTTCAGACAAGCAGAGGGACAAACGACCCAAGGGAGTTTTTCCACCGGTATAGATTTTCAG
Organism: Zonotrichia leucophrys gambelii; assembly: GCF_028769735.1. Classification (NCBI taxonomy): domain Eukaryota; kingdom Metazoa; phylum Chordata; class Aves; order Passeriformes; family Passerellidae; genus Zonotrichia; species Zonotrichia leucophrys. The sequence continues at coordinate 7,043,464 of NC_088179.1, forward strand.
AATTTTATCTCCTACGGGTATTTTACACCCCCTGTCACCGTGTACCTCACAATCACTACAGCGACATAGGAGAAAGCTACTTTTATTTCACAGATGGGACATCTACTGGAATAATAAAACCTCAGCAGCACAGGGACGGCTGCATTCAGGGAGGCAGAGACAAACAGACCATAGGTAGGTACCTGTGATGAACAAGTATTTGTGTGGCTGTGCACGTAGGTGCCTCTGTGTGTGAGCTGCTTTACAAACCTTGCTCTCCTGGGATTTCCGGCGCTGACAGAGCACACCCACATCGTGTAATAAAGAACGGTAAAACGACACCTGAGCTCCCAGTGCCAGCTAAAACAAAGCAGCACAGTCCCACCAGCAGGGCTTGGTAAATCACATACCCTGCCCCGGGGCTATGCTGCTTTTCAAAGAACGAGAACTGGTGTCTTTGCATGGCCCCATTGATCTGAGCGCTCCAAGAGGTGCTTGCAGCCAGCTCAGTCCTTTTTTGTGCTCTGCACACAGTGTACAATGGAGAAAGAACGACCAGAGTCATTTGATGGATCACAGAATTAGCTTGACAGGTACCAAATTCCGGACCTGTCCTCTGAGCAGAGGTTCCTCCCCTCCAGGCTGTAGCTAGTTCTGTAAAATCAAATTCTGCCTAGCAGTGTAAATGAACATTTCATGTACCACTGTCTGAAACTGCACCAGATGAATTTAATCCTGCCCTGGGGCAGGGAAGTAGGTTAAATGACTTCACAAATACTGCAAGTTCCTGTTTCCCCTGATTGTACTGCTGCTTGGGATTGCTGCCATCTCTGTTCCCAACCTGCCCCAGTGGCATTCAGATGATGTGCTCATCTCTGCCTTGAAATATTTTAATAAGTTCGATTTTCTCTTCCCCAAAAAAGTCATGGTGACAAAATACCCATGTTTATGTAAAAAAAAAAGTTTTAACTTTAAGTCAAAGTTAAAACTTTTCTTCCAAACACTATTTCTTCCAAATACATCAACACTATTTCTTCCAAATACATAAGTGGAACTCTGTCCCAGTTTAGGCAGCAATCTTTCCCCATCTCAGATCAGTTTGGAGGGGCCAGCTCAAAGAGTCTGTTTGCATTACTGTAAAGGATCTCAGCAGAGGAACAGATGATTTAAAAGGAGACTGAAATAGAAGCCCAAGGCAGGTGTAGCTGACTCAGATTTGTTTTGCTCTTTCCTGTATCACCCATTGGGAAGTATTGAGTCATTCTCTGCAGTGGACATTCATTATCCACAGCTTGGTTCTAACAGGACTCATGGACAATTCATCCCTTGACAGTGAAATCGTCACTGCAAGGAAAGAAAAGATACCCCAAGGTCAAATATTGCTTGGTGTGAGCTATTCACACAGCTCCATGTTGCTTCCTGCTTTCCTTGGTTATATTCAAGAGACATTACAAAGTCAAGGCAAAAATAAAGCTTCCAAATGATCTGAGAGCTCTGCAGTAAGGGAACTGACATTTTAAAATATATAATTAACATAGATAATCAATATACTCTAGTTAACAGTAATGTGGAGATTAAATCAGGTATGAAATCTGACTATGAATATCTGACAAATATTTCCACTAGGAATCTAGCAACACATTTGAGGAGAGGTGCTCTCCTGCAATCCTATAACATGTAGTCAGTTTGAGGAAAAATCTCTGCTAGACCCATTTAGTAAACTGATCCTTCTGCAAACTGTTTTTACCCACTAATAAATTCCTTAGACACCACCCAGAGCAAGTACCCAATCAGCTTCACAGCATGGATTTGTCATTAATCATGTTCACAAGTGACTGCCTCTCCTCCAGAAAGGCCAGTTCCCACATTGCTCAGAGCACACTGCTTCACTCCTCAACAAAAAAACTACTCAGCAGCTGCTAGTTATAGGTGTTAGGGATATTGCAAAAAAATTTCTTGTAGTCAGAATATGCTCATTTCAGTAGTGCAGGAAGGAGGAAAGGAAAAAAATAACCTTTTCCTTGGAATATACCCATGTCAAAGAGGTTTTATGGGAGAGATTTGTAATGACTGGGCTCTCTTTTCCCACCAGAGTAGCCACTAGGCAAGTGGTTGGAGATGGCAGAGATGAATCCAACAGAAAACCTGAGCAGTGGTTACTGGCTATTCTGAACTATGTCATTTCTTTGCTGGAGCATTTGTTTTAAGTGCCTTAAAGGTCACTTCTGTGGCAGAAAAGGAAACTGCACATTTTGCAGAAGAGAATCTGGATTTCTAATTAGGCTGTAATTGCATTCTTTCCTTTCCCAGTGAGAGCCTGGGCTCTCCCTGGCTGCTCACAGACCACCCAACTGTGGAAGCTCAGAGATCCAAGTGCTCCCAACACCTCTGCAGAGGCTTTCTGGGAAATAGCTCAGTTAATGCCCTCACTATCACTGTGCTCACAGCCTCAGCTTCCTCTGCTGTTACAGAAAGGCAAGTGGAGTCAGTTCCTCCTGGAAAAACAGCAGAAGCACAAGCTGAAAGGCTGAAAAGGAGCTTGGGTAAAGCAGAAACAGGCAGCCCAAATGTTCTGAGAGCACTAAGGAATCATGACCTCATCAAAAATAGATTAATTTTTTATATGTTATCAGTACATCTAATTAAACTCGGCAGCAATGGAAACTAAGTACTGTGAGTTGTAATACAGAGGTTACTTTCTAACCTTTTCTTTCAGTACAACCCCAGAACTTTCCCAACACAAAAATCCCCTCAAACTTGTTCTGTGGTCTTTATAAATCATTCATTGGTATAAGGCAGTCCCAGCAGAACCAAAATAGCCACATTGAGGAGCAGGAGCAATTCTCACTGAGAATGAGATGGACAGAGAATGTCTACTGCCAAGATATCAGGCAAAGGGAGCATATCTATATTTTTTCAAAGGGAAAAAATATAGTTTTTCATTAATAAAACTAAAACTTTAAAGACATAAAACTTATTTCATCACATAGGTAGATGTATGACTACACATCACACAAAGAAAGAAGTAATCTGTCATAACATATCTAGACTTTCCAAAAATACTTTAAACACTGCCATAAAAAAACTACAGATTTTTTTCTTATAAGCACCAATTTTCCATATGATTTCTCTATTAAATGTCACATCTTTTCTTTTGGCAGAGCAGTGTGAAAGCTTACAGGTATCATGGTAATGAATTATCCAAGGAGGAAGGTTCTGAGCTGTGATTCTGACACGTGCTGATGCCTGGCTGACACTACTCAAACTGGCAAGCACCAAAGCATGTTGCTTCCACCAAGATCAGGCAGACTGTAATTTCTCTTCCTCTTTCCCCAACAGAAGGTTACAGTGCAGCTACCATGAGCCACAGAAACAAAGAAAATGGGCAGCTTTAGATACACACAGCATAAAGTCAGCAAGACCAAGGCAAGATTCATTCCACAAAGGACAAAAATCCTGTACAAACTGAGCTCAACCTGGCAATCCAAGTGAAACCCAAAGACACAGTGAGGATTCAGCATGCAACACCCTTGTCCTGAGGACTGCACTCAGGGCTCCTGGGCAGCCCCCTCAGCACTGTTGGTTTGGGGCTGGTGCTCTCCCAGCAGCCCCGAGAGGCTGCAAACACACAGGATTCCACACCATGAGAAATACTTGTTATTTCCAGAGCTCATGAACCAGAGTTCTCTGGCTACACATCATTGCAGGACCTGGACTTCCTCTGCCTCAGCCTCCTCAGAAAGTCCTTTTGTAAGTGCCAGCAGATCTGCACAGAGGAGTGTTTGGTTTCCTGAAGTGGCTTCACCTCCTCCTGTTCAAGCCCTGAGGCTGATTCCCACACACAAAAGATGTCACATGAAGGAACTGAATGCTGCATAGCTTAATTCTGTAGCTGTTCTTCTGCACACTTTCCAGTAGGTAGGAACAAAGAGCTTATCTCCCAGCAATTCAGATCATAAACACAAATTAATGTCACTCATACATATACTTTTTATGTTCTCTCCTAGTTAAAAAAAAATAAAGCAAAACAAAACACTCTTACCTATAGAGGAAAAAAAATGAAAGAAAATTCAAGTCATGCCATAAAATAAAGGTTCACCTTAATACTCATGTAATAATTTTGTACTTTACTGATTTAGTCAGAGTTACTAAGTCACTATTGCCACTAAAGTGAACCAATAATTAAAGTTACAATCCAATGCAAGCAAAATACAACAGATTACTCACTTATCTGGAGACAAAGCAAAAAAAAAATCTTTCATCTCGGTTAATACATGTTTTTATGCTATTCCAATTAAAGATGGTTTGGGGACATTTTCTCTAATTATTCACCAAAAGGGGTCTTTTATATTTCAGCCAGGATTATCCACAGAATAATACACTTTTATCCCTTTCCTCAAAACACATTTGTGCCCCAGGAAATTTAACTGCCTCTATCTAATCCCATGAAAGTCCTTTTCATTGTTATTTCTTGGTGGGACTGTCAATCAGACATGAAACAGGGGAAAACAAAACACAGAGTGAAGTGGTTTGCCAGAAACATCACCTCAGCCAGCGCCAAAATTACAGCAGATGGCATAAAGAAGAATCACTTAGAAGAAGTGGCATGGAAGAAAAGTGTCTCTTTTTTGTCCTTTTCCTCTTTGCCCTTTCTGTGGTTTTGTTTGTTTGTTTTGGGTTTTTTTGTGGTGATTTTTTTTTTGGGGGGGGGGGGGTCCCAGGCATGCTCAGCATTGCATTTTATCTCCCAAATAACATCATGGGCGCTTCACACAAGTTTATAACAAAACCCCAGCATCAGCTGTGTTTTAATCAGTTTTCTTCAAACCATCCTCATATCAACCACCAGAGGATTTGTTTCCTTGGCACTTTATTGCAATGACACTCCAGCAGTGACACAGACATGGAAGGTGGGGCTCAGATCCCCCGAGGTGTGATCACTGCTGACAGCCGGCTGTGAGCCCAGAGGATTCTCCCACAAGCAGCAGCAGCACAGACACTGCTCCTCCACCTCCCCACTGGGCACAGGACCCACACCCAGAATCACCCAGGGGTCCCAGCCACAGACCAATCCCCACGGGTGCTTTGCAAATTTGGTCCTTTCCCTAAAGGCCAAACTGCAAACCCTGTACAAAGGAAGGGAGAATCCTTCTGTCAGCCTTTTCAGCTGGCCTTAAAATTACCATTTCTCTATGAAGCATGTTCTTTTAAGTTAAAAGCTCTGAAAAGTAAAACTTTTTAGCATAAGAAAGGCAAAAAAAGAATGGTCAGAAAAGAGGGAGAAGTGCTCACAACTGAGAACTGAAGGCACTGAATTCTCACCCCTGAAAGCTACAGCTGAGCACAGGGCACCGGACCTGCCATGCTCAGGTGAACACAGATAACAGGAGCACTTTGAAGGCACCGCTTCTACTCTTCCCAGGTCCACATTAGTGCTTTCTGCATTTCTATGAATTCTGTACTACTGAGGCCTTCACAGCTTTGCAGAATAAGAATCAATCCCACCCAAGCTCCAGGATGGAAAGATGTCAAATATGGTTATAAATGAGTAATAACTTGTGTACACATTCTCTTTCCATACATTTGATGTTAGATCATTTTAAGTTAATTTACAGTGCATTATGTTCAGTGTTCTCTATAGAGCTCCCAGACCTTGGAATATTTGCATTCTTGCTGGCTAGCAAGGTTTTTCTATTATGAGTTTAAGCAACACCACTGAACCTGAGCCACGTGGGTCTGAATCTGCTCAGCCATTACACAGAATTCAGAATACCCTTACACACTTGCATTACAGGAGGGGTCAGATTATCTCCATCAGTATAAATTAAAGGTTTACTTGATATGAGAATAAACAACTCAAAGCTTACAGAAGGGACTCTACCTGAGAATCCCAATACTCTTTGAGGGTATTCATGGGGCAACCTGAAACTAGATGTCTTATTTTGGGAACTTTGAGTTTAAAAAAATACATATCCAAATAAGGAACTGCAGAGCTAAAGAAGGGATTTGTGAGATGGGAAGAGGACAGGTTTCCTCCAACATTGCTCCCTATGCAGCCTGACACTTGCACAAGTCAGAGGCTGAGCCTCTGCAGAGCTTTCCCACTACCACTGCAGCTGCTCTGGGTGAAAAGAGCAATAAGAAATGTGGGTTGGTTTTCAGTTGGTCTCTTTTAGTTTGGATACTTGGTTTGGTAGGGCTGCTGGAGAAGTCATTCATTTGGAGCTTTTTTGTTTGTTTTTACTGGACCAGTTAAGTTGTCAGGCTTGCATTGCAAACAACCCAACTGAGATGTAAACATCACTATTTTGTCACCTCCTGCCCTTTTTCACTACCATTGCACTAGTTTTCCCTATTCAAAAGTTTAAAACAGGATTTCTCAACCTATCTTAGAGCTTAACTCTCCCAGCAGCAGCAACAGACTCAGAGCAGCTAAACAAAGGGTTAGTAGGAACTTGATGTTAAATAATCACCAGAGACATGTAATGGGGGAAAAAAACGTCTGTGAATAGAAGGAAAGATTCCAAGCAAACCAAGAAATTCTAAGCTCTGAAAGTCAGAAATAAACCCTTCAACACTAGTTAAGACCACATTCTTTCTAGTAAAGAGATGCTCTTAAGCTTTCTTTCCAGTTTTGTAACCATCTTATCAGGCATTTATATCTTGTATCTTGGAGTTTGGTAATTCTTGCCTTATTGGTTGCACAGAAGCAGCTTCAATACATAAAAGTAATTTCTCAAGCATATCCCAGAATATTTATTTTAACCTTTTCATAAAATGAAAAAGGAGCCTCAAGTTGGAATGTAGCAACCAATTCTCAGACATGTGCTTCCACATGTGATCAAGCAGGCAAGAAAGGATGAAGATTACTTTAAAGTCTTTAAGGCAACAAAAAGCACAAAAGCTTCCAAAAATGGGCAGCAATAAGGGGAACCAAATGTCTGACAGAGGTACTTCTCAAAAAGGTACAATTTTAACTGCCCATTCTACTGAAGTGCCTCAGGCTCAGCTCTTTCTCAGAGGTTTTGATTTTCAGACTGTGTTCTTCCTATGCAACATACATACAAGTTTATTGTATCCAAAAAAGGCTGGGTTTGTGTGTTTGTCAGAGCTTGGGTGGCTTGACACAATAATCACCCTGAAGAGACCTGCGGTCTCTAATCCAAACCCCTGCTCAAACAGGGTCAGTTATGAGGTCAGATCAGGCTGCTCAAGGTTTATACAGTCGAGTCCTGACACTCTCAAAGGATGGAGACTGCAGAATCTCTCTAAGCAGCTTGTTTCACTGCCTCACTCTCTTATATTAAAAAAAAGGAAAAACAAATATTTTTTCCAATCTGCACCTGTTTTGCTTCAATTTTTGTCTGTTGTCTTTCATCCTTTCACAGAGGCTGTTGCTTCATAAGGAATGGCACACTGCTTTTCCCTAAGTTTGAATGCTTGGTAAAATGTGGGAGACTTCCAGAAAACTTCTTCACCTGATAAGAAGAACCAGGAATAAACCCCACAGCTTTTATAAAAATTTCAAATTGAATTGCATTTGCCTTGCAAAAGGTCCAGTTCCTCATTATTTCATGGTAAGCATAAACATTTGAGGAGTGGAAACCATTAATTGGCTAAAACCAGGCAGAGTAAAAAGGTTTCAATTTCAAGGGCAAAACAAACCAAAATATGTTGATCAAGGACATATCAAGATCAAAATTAGGCAGCTTAGATGGTTGGTTATGACATAAACCATAAATTTCCAATCAGTGCCTAAGGCAGAAATGTCAGAGCTGAACTAAATTACCTAGATTAGGGTGTTTAACTTGACGTGTTTATTCTAGCTGAAAGCCAAACAAATTTTTCTAACTAGATTTTTTTTCCATTTTTGGTTTTTTAGAACAGCTAATAAACTATTTTCTCTAGCAATTCAACAATATGGAGGAAGCAAAATTACAAATGTACACATGCAAATATACAAATGTCCATAAAATACAATGTTTATATATTATTTTCATATATATATATATATAAAATGGATTAGTTTTTCTACTGTTTGCAATAGTAGCCTTAGTTGGCAAAAGGTTTTGTATTTATCTATAGATAATTGCTCTTGGTCATCTTAGGCACAGGTAAACGTACTTTGAACAATTACAGATGCTCCTGAATGCCTCACAGAGCTCAGGAAAAGTCAATCCATGGGGTATCCATGAACTTATTTCCTGGGGATCAGCAGCTCTCTGTGCTGCTGGCACAGTTAGATCAGAACAGAGGAGAAGGAGACCTGAGAAAAATGGCCTTTCAGGGAGCTGAAGCTCACTCTCTGTGTAGGAATTCATCCTTCCAACACCAGGATGTGCAGCCACAGGACAATGGCCCAACACCCTGCTAGAGGAGGAAGAGAAAATTCCTGTGCAGGTGCACTTAGGCTCCATCCAGTACCTCTGGAAACAGTTCAGGGCTGTTGTGATTATCCCTGATTTACACTGCAACCCTGATCCACCTTCATAACAGTCTCCCTTATAACGCAGGTCAGAAAAATCTGCTTTTTGCCTTCGAAATTTCAGCCTCAGAAAAGCATCAGCAGGTATGTGGGAAGAATCTGACAGAAGAGGAGCCATTATAGAATATCCCATGTGTGTTACAAACAGTGCTTGTTGCAAACTCATTCTGCTACATGTGCATCAGGGAAATGAAAGCGAAATGACTGCTGAGAGAAAAGACATACCCCACTATGCCACTAGGATTTATAAACTGGGGGTTAGGAAGTCTTAGGGGGGAAATTACAGTGGAAAATTAAGATTCTGCTTTTCTGATCTCATCCTAAAACCTTGCTTACTGAAACTGACCACCTATTTACATCCATGTCTTTGGACCTTGCCCACCAAATAAATATATATTATTTTTTATGTTTAACAAGTAGAGATGCACTTTATTTAGCTTCTATATCAAACTGTATCCTTTATATTGAACAATGAATTCTGTTACTAAACTCCTCTTTTTTTGGTAATATTTTAAATACTAACCACTAAATGCCCATTGCTCAATGTCCTAGACCTGCTCAAGCAAGAAACAGTAAGTACATCAAATTGGACTGTAAATTATGTGAGTTCTATTTCGAGCCTGACATCATTCATCCTGTTGTTTCAATTTAATTATATTTAGTCTTCAATCCATCCCCAGCAGCACCAATATTTCACATTTTGTTAGTTTGTCTGCTCTACTCTGACTAGTGACTTACAAAAATAACCACATTTCAAAACATTATTTCAGAAAATTAACCCTAAAGCAGTGTTCCCAACCCATCAACACTTCTGTGCAGGAGAAAAAAATATCCTGAGTGCCCAGTTGACAACAGTAGTTGCTGAAAGCAGTAACAGAAAAACAAGGTGAAAACTCAGAAAAACACATATTCACATTTCAGTTCTGGACTGTTTAATACTCTAGAATCGGAATCTGACAGCAAGTACTCTCATTACTTTATTTTAACCTAGGTACATATGCTTAAATCTTCCTATAATTTTTTTTTTCAGATGGCGTTTTCTGTGCCAGGTCCTAATTATAAGATGATACTTTTCTTTTAGTATTTTCAGCAAAATTACTTGGAATAGTCCTTTAGTTGTAAAGGTATTTTACAGGTCCTTTTTTTCAAGAAAAATACATTAAAGACATTCACTGAACAAAAATATTTTTGCTACTTTAGACTAGGGTAAGATTGTAAAAAAACACCAAAAATTACTTTGTAATTTGGAAGGAAAATCTTAAATGATAAAGTTTAAACTTTAAAACTGTATCGATTTTCCTTGGATCATGGAATAATCCAAGGAAAAAATATACATCAAGCTTACATATTTGTGCAGGTAGCTTACAAATGTTTGTATCTCCATGGTACAACCAATTCATTTGGTACCTTCACTTCTGCAAAACTGAGTTTCTGTAAGCACTCACTAACCTATTTTCCATGTGAAAACCCCTTCCCATAAATAGACCTAGTTCTTCTGAACAGTCTTGCCTAAGACGTTTAAAGATGTTAATGAATTGTTTCATTAACAATTACCCCAGCACTGGACATCATCTCAATGCTCCAGCAAGTGCAGACATTTCCCAGCCCCATTCTGCCCTGCCCAGCCCTGGTGGTGGCTCTGGTTTTGCTTCTCAAGCCTCTGCAGAATTTCCCTTCCCTAAACAGAGGCTTTAGCCTGAGTCCCACCTGCACCCCCTTAGACAGGGACTGTAACATCTGGTGAGAACAAATGCCTCAACATTCCTTATGGGAATGCAGTATTTATCTACCAAACAGGGATCCTGGAGCTTAGGAGAGAGTCTAAATAGACATTTTTTCCTGCATTCAAATTATAAGCCCAAACATAAAATACAAAGCTCAACACCCCAACTAGCAAAAATTATTGCTACTTTGTTGTTGTTCTGGTGAGTTTTAAACAAGCCCAAAGTTCTTTATTCTTTCCCAAACCTACCAACAAAAAGATGGCAATTTACATTGCAAAAGACTCAACTTTCACTGGTGTAAGTAGCATTTCTGTTTTGTTTTTTCAGTCTAACATGAAAATCCTTTACTTCCACGCCTGCTAAAACGCTGGTTAGTACTGTCGGGGGGTAGGACAGGAGTCTTACTTCAGGGCTTACTTTCACAGAAGACCTAATGTCTTATGGTACAGTTTTCTACTGCTTATTATTTCTTCAAAATATTTCTTTGAAAGCGACAAAGTTGTCTTTGATGTAAGGCAAGAAGACAACTTATCAGAACCATCTTTCACATAAAAGTTAGTCTGGTTCAAAGCACCAACAGAATTATTTCATGTAAATAAACATTTTAAAGGCCATCAGTTGGAAATAGAACCTGACGGTTACATTTTGAATGTGTCAAAAATGAAATTTAACAAACTGAGAGTGCAGCTGAGGCCTAACCTGCTCTATTTCCCTCAAATCCGGATTTATCATTGCCTCCTATTGCTGGGTTTGGCTCAGCATCTTGCCTTAGGGTGTTGAATGACACCCTCAGGGTCCTGCTGGAAAAGAATAAAAGCTTTCTCTCTCAGCTAACCAATAAAGAGCAAGTCAACAGCACTCCAGGAACACCTATTAAAGCCTACCAGAGTCTAATAAAAACAGTTACTTAAATATTAAAGCCATTTCATTGCTAGTGGCTGGAACACAAGAAGCAGGCGTTTCAGCTGGTTCAAGTCTTTATCAAAGACTTAAAAGGAAAATTTGTTCTATTTATAGGCACAAGTATAGAAGCACTGTGCTTGCCAGCCCATTTTATTCTAGCATCAAAGAAAATTAATGTTTAAACCAATTTCTTAAATCCTACAACTAAAAGTGGTGTCTCAGCCCTCTCCACCAGTGCTACTGTACCCAGCCAGCCCAAAACAAACCATGGCCAGTCAGAACCAATCACATCAACCACGGGGTCAGAGTTTATAAATTCCTTCAGGGTGTTAAAAACATCAGAAACACCATTTGTGTTTAGACAGATGTAAAGGCACAAGAGATTAGAAACTTACAAGGTTCAACAGAAACAAGAGGTGCTAAGGGAAACAAAAAGTAATGGGTACAAACAAGGAAACTTAAACTTCTTACCACTGAATTCAAGATAAAAATAAAACCACTCATAAAATAAACTTGTCCTAAGTCCATAATTGCAGAATACCAGTAATATCTTTACTTTCCTTTAAACTGGATTCTAACACTGAGCACTAAAGTCAAGGATCATTTAATCTTTTCCTTTCCTCCTGCTGCACACCATTTCCACCCCGAAAAGCAGCAGCAGGGATTAGTTCAGTTCAGACAGGTTTTGTTGTGCAAGACTCAGCTTCACTGGAAGAGCTGTGGGCTGGAGAGAAAGAAATGCTCATTGCACTGGGAATTTTGGAAGTGCCCAGGTAGAAATCTGCCACATCAAACTTAATTTTGGACTGCCTGTGGATGTGCTCACTGTCTGCTCTCCTCCCTTGCTCTGTTTACCTGTCTCTGAAATATTCCACAGTCAAGGTTTGCCAGTTGATCCTCACATTTTGATTATCTCTATGACTGTGTTCCCAAAATCATTTCAGTAAAGGTTTGACTTTATTTCACTCCGGTTTGGAAGATTCCTCCTTTTTATTTCAAAGACAATTACACCTCTTACGTTTACATACGTTCATTACACCATTTATGGATGTGTCCATGTAAACTCTTACTCAGGAAGCCACTTAAACACGGTTTGTTTTTTGCTGACTGGGGAAGACGCAGCCTTGTATCTCTTTGGATTAAGTCCTTGTCATAACATTGCATTAAGGAAATTCTCAATACCCATGAGTGTACATCTGGATTATTTCTCATAAATAACTCAACAAGTCTAATACATGAATGTATGATCTGAGTATCATCAAGTGATGGTGCAGTAACCCCTGTCTTTCCTCAACTAACATTTTCCTATAGACAGTGAGTCTGTATCAGCAAGTTTTGCCACATCTAACATTTAGGTTGAACACACTTCCATGGCAGCCTTCCTTTTCTATTCAGTATACAGTGGGTCTCTAGAGCAACATTGGCTACAAACAATCAGCTTTTAAAGCATTTAAAAAAAAAAAAGTTCCAGACAGAGAGATAAGAGCAAGTTTTGATAGTGTGCAGGGATCAAGCTGACACCAGCATTGCTCAGGGCAGCCCCAGGGAGCACATCATGCACAGCACTAATACTGGGGGACTCCCAGGACAGGCACATCAGTAGCACTGGAGGTACAAATGCTTTAAAGAGGTGGGTGCTGGTCTTGACAGTGCTCAGAGAAATTCAGGCCATCCAGCATCAGTGTGCACCAGGAGTTTTTCCACACAGCCAGGAATGCACCATCCCCTTTCCAATAACCAGGCTGAGCCATACAGAGCCAAATAGCAAGGGTTCCTGGGATGTGCTGCCAGTTATAGAGATGCTTGGAGTACAGCTCCAGTCTGTACTGCTGGGAATCATCTTATATAAAAACAACTGCTATGTGTTGGCCAAATGGTGAAACTCTGAAATGTATCTTTAAAATCATTTGCTATGTAACAATTGGAACTCTAATGTATTCTAAGAATTTTTCTATGCAAATACAGAGATGTAAGAAACATGCAAATGAAAGCCTAAGAGTATGACTGCAATGTCCATCTGCCAAAGGCACAGCACTCATCATGGATCATCCAGTTCCCTTCTGCAGGCAAACCATAATTAGGTGGCCAAAGAAAGAGAACAGAACAAACCAAGCTCTGACACATCACTGAGAAACAACAGATTTGACCTTTCAGCATCCTGTGCAGCAACTTGCTGTAGCTTAACTGATGAATCATAATATAGAAGTTTCTTTAATTTACTCTCTTATACCAAATTAAGATCAACTACGTCATGCAATTCTTCTTACATTTCCCCCTTAATGATCTTTGTAGAGACTACTAAAATACTACTGCAAGGTAATACACTTAGGGCTCCACTACTGAGCAAAAGATGGAAGATTATTTGTTCTAAAGAGCAAAAAGGACACATTGGTAGCACAACTGGACTCCAGTCTGAGTTCTCATTAGTTTACCTTCCTCTTTAAAGACTTCTTCCTGAAAAATCTCTTTGGAAAAAATAATTTTAAAGTGTATGAAAGGCTCAATAAACATAGCCTTCCTGCCACTTAAAACCCAGTCTAGCCTCTCTGGTTTCCTAATTGCTACCAGGCAGAAGTAATTATAACTAAAATAAAACAGTTTTGTTTCACTTTGCTATCACTGCAGTGATTCCCAAAGCTTAGAGAACCCTACAAGAAAAGGGAGTACATTCCACTAAGGAATGAAAAGGAAAACCATAAATGAAATTAGGTTCATTGATATTATGAGAACAGAGTGATTTCAGGACTAAAACTACCAAGCCTTTCATCTTGAATTATTTCTTCTACTGGAGGAAGGAGGTAAGTTCCAGAGCAGTAGGGAATTTGCTAAGACAGCTTCACATCACACCATCATGGGTTTAGAGCACATCTCCTGTGAGCACATACTGTGGTTGTACAGAAGAAACAGGAGCTTCTTTCCTTCCTGACCATTGGAGTCAAACCCCAACATTGTGCAGATAAAGAAATGATTCTTCAGCTTGAGAGATACAGTCTCTAAAACAGGAGTTCAAGGGAGCCACCAGTTTTTTGCCTGTTTCTAAGCAGGCACCAAACTGTCCACAGAGCCAGGAAGTTTAACCAGCCTAAGGACACTTTTCATGCTCCTGGTTAGGAACCAGTGTTGCCAGTTCCAATTCTTTCAAAAGTAGGGTAACACAGCATGAAGGATTATTTCATGACTACTTCAAAATCTATGTTTAAAACTTGCCCTTCACTTTGCAGCAGAGCCAGAAGATAAATAAAACACTCCAAACACACACTTCCCAGCTCAACCTGCCAGCTGCTTTCCCCTGAGTCAGCAGGGAACTGAAGGAGACTGAACAGCTTCCCCCTGAAAGCTTCAGAGGTTAACCTCCCTCAGTTGATATCCTACCAATTCATAGGAGTTGAGCACAGAAAGCAGGAGGCTGGCAGGAGATCAACATTTTTAAAATTTCAATGCTAACATTTCCAGTCTTTTTAACCTCATTTTAGCAAGTTGATGGATTTGTTTGTTCCTTTTCACTCTGTCAGTGGATCTTTTTAGAACAATCCTATTTGACATTGACATAAAGGTTACCATGTGCATCAGTCAGTTTGAACATGTTGCTTAAAGAAGAGAAAGACAAAGTAACTCAAGGAAGACTCAGAGAAAGGAACTTTGGAAAACAACATGGGGTATAGTTTCAAATAATTGCTTTGCTGTAAAGGAGGATGCAATAGCTGACAGGAAAAAAGTATGCTTTGTACAGTACTTATTTGTCTACAGATAATAAAATTTTCATTACAAAATATTTTTATGAACTGTCACACTATTCTATTAACACAGGAAGTTACATGCAAACAAGGCTGCTTATTAGCACAATCCTAGAAGTGACCTAAATGTGATAAATAAGGAGACACCACACAGTAATTGCACACAGGTATCCATAGGAATATCTCATTAAATTCTTAAGTTACCAATGACAAAAAAATGAAAAATAAGAGGGTTTCATTTGCAATAAAAGAAAGACAATCCAAACCCAAAGCAGAGAAGGCTTACATTTTCCAAATTAAAAAAAAAAGCAAAACCCAGACCTGGTGGAATGGTGTTGATGATGTAGGAATGAAGAGCACCAGAAAGCAGTTAATTACCCAGTTTAGGCTGCATTTCATATACTTTTCATTGCATTAACCATTATTTTGCCATTTTTTTCCCTAATAGCCTTTCCTTAAATCCACCCAAAGCCACTGGATGTTTCAATGAGCAAAGAAACAGGAATGGAGACTCAAGGCTTGGATCACAGCCAGAAAAAGAAAAGCTGCTGCCATATGTTAAATGCATAGGAACATGTCACATCAGAATTGAATTCAAACTTCCAGTGTCTGCAATTTCACTTTTAGAAGTGTGGCATGATATGAAAAGACATTTTAATATAAGTTGCAGTAATTTTCTAATGTTACCTAAACAATGATTTTACAGCAGACACCACTCAGTGATATACAGAAATTTATTCGTGCTCCTATAAAAAAGGTCAATGGAAGAGCATCAATACAAGCTCAAAGATAAATGTAACACTCTTTGTTATAAGATAAAAAAGACGGTGGCTAGTGGGGAGAATGAACAAGGGGAAAGAAAAACAAAAGGGTCTTAAACTAAAAACCACTGTAAAAATCAGCACAATATATTTCCAGAAGTGAGGGAAAAACAAGTGCTACAAACTCCATAAAATACTCTGAAACCTTTTGATACCAATTTACATAAGGAACATGGAAAGTAAGGACAAAATACTGCGTTATCAATGCAAAACAGAGGTGTGGGAATGCACTGGAACACTGACAACAAGAACCTCTGGCTATTCCCAGGCTGCTTGGATGGCATGTAATGGAGGAACCTTCCATCAGCCTGGAAGGGGAAAAAGCCATGTCAGGGGGGAAAAAACAAACCAAATCAAACATACAGCTACACTGCTGAACTCCTGATAATTTTGCCTCCATGCAATCCTTCTACTAGCTGTAAATTAAGAAGTACAGTAGCACTTGCTCACCTAAGGACAATTCTGATGCCATTCCCTGTTGAATAAGGGCTTTGCTCTTCCCACTCAAAGAAAAGTCCAATGAAAAAGAAATACTGAAGACTTAATGAAGACATACATTATGGTTTATCTGCTATTCTGCTGCCATACAAATCCTCTACAAAATCTCCAATCAAGAACAAATAGAAAAAGCAAATTACTGGAAGTTAACCCAAAGGTCAGCTGTCTGCACCAAGGCAAAGATGCAGTCCCAGTGAGCAGGTCCTCAATGGAGCCAGTCTCTGTGAAAGGAAGCTGTCTGGCTTTGAATAGCCAGAGAGCTCTGGGAAAATGCACCAGGTACAAAAACCAAAGGATGAAACTTCTAAGAGCATAAAAATATTTCAGCATTTCATTTTATTTAATCCATTTTTGTATTATTTTTGTATTATGACAGCATGGTTAACAAAAGAAAAGCATTTTTAGCTTTTCATTCATGGAGAATTTGAAAATGAATCAACAGGCAACTGAACCACAAAAAGCAGAGAAATACTGAGGGCTTAAACTCATCCCAAAATACATCAGAACCTGTGGGGGACTGCAAATATGGCTGATATTCCCATACAATTAAAATTGCTCTAGAAACAGTATACTGCTACCATGGCTGATTCTTTGTAGGTTGTTTTTTAAGAGGGGGCAACCTCACAAATATTCTAAGTCAGGATAAAATCAGCTATTAGGATAAAGTTGACCCACAGTAACTCATATTATTCCTCTGGCTCCATGACAACATGGCATGTAATGACTGTTGGAAGTTGGCTGCAATGGAGGGGTGAGTACACCTTGGCAGTGTTTAAGCTGTGACAGGCAGCAGCCTCACCCCACAGGATGGACTGGCATGGATTCACCTTGTCAGGCCTACAGAGACTCACACGCCTTGTAGGTGACAGTATTTTGGAAAATTGATGTGCTTTATTATGGAATAGCTTTTTACAAAATATCCCTACTCCCCATCAAGTCACTCCAACCTGAATGGTTTTTACATTCAACCCATCCTCCCCATCACCTCTTTTCTATTCAACTTGTCCCAGCAGCCTTTTCCAAGCATTACTTATCTCCCCCCTGCTCATGCTCAACACTCAACTTGTTCTGCACAGCACCACAAAAAATGTTCACTCTGAAGCCAGAGATTTCAAACACCTTAACAGAACGCCAGTGGGAAGAGAACTGTATGGATGTGATCCTCAGGAGAAGCAGCATTTCTAGGAAGAGCAGTGAAACCCTGATTATTAAGGGCGAGGTTGCCTAGCAGACAGCGTGCTGGCCCCTGCAGCCTCTCCTTAAATTTGTCATTTTGTTACTTAGCAGAACACACTTCACATGTGTCACTAAGAACAGTGTATTGCAAGCGCAAATATTTCTGTATCAGCTTCAACTTATGATGGAACACTGGCTTTCTACAGGGTTTGCAAATGGAAAGAAGAACATTCATGTTTGCTGGATCTTTCTATCTTTCTACTGTTTCTGTAGAGGTTCATCTGCAAGGAGAATAAGACAAAGTAAACTGTAAATGTTGCATCAAATTCTCAAGTTCTGTTACTGGTGTCTAGCAGGTAGAATCAGGAAAAAAAAAAAAAAAGGATTCCATGCAGCACTGGAGCACCTTACATCAAAAAAACAATACAAAACTCAAGAAGTTACAGAAACTGTTGTGTGGGACATGCCTTTTTTGTTCCATATAAAACCCAGAAGGATGACAGGCCATTTTTATTAGTGTCTGAGTCATAACTTTTAGGAATGAAGACCAGAATTGAAAGTTATTTTCAGTTAATTTTGAACAGCTGTGGATAGACAAGTGCATGAATTCTGGAATTACTGGGCAAAAAAATCTGGTATGAGAGCTACAGCGTGACTTGAGACTGAAAACAGAAGGAAATGGTGTTTTGTTTCCCTAGAATCAATCACTGTGGATTGCCTGACAAAATTCTCTGGCACTGGAACAGAACACAATAAAACAGATCTATTAACAAGCCTGGGAAGCACAGCTGGGGTACTCCATTTCCCTCACAGAGGGAAACGTTCTCCAAATCCTTTTCCTATAAGGTGTGAGGTTCACACCATCATAGAGATGTAAAAAAAAAAAAAAAAAAAAAAAAAAAAAAGAAAAGAAAAAGAACTAAGAAAGAAAATAAAAATGGTTACCAGAATACAGAGAGATTTCATATTCATTTTCGTGAAAATATGCACATGGACCCTCCAGAAGCACCTCCAGTTCTCCTGGTGGGGGCTAGTGGAGCTTTGCCAGGCTTCTCCCCAGTCAGCAACTTGAGAGCACAGCAGGCATTTCTAATGTGGCTCTCTCCTTCCCTGTGTTGCAGGCCATGCACATGAGCTCCAGACTCCAGGAATTCTGCCTGGGCTGCTCTTCCCCGCTGCTGGAGATGAGCACACTCTGCAAGGTGTCTACTTGAGGCAGTCAGAGCTGGAAATTAAAGCTCCCTTTCCAAGAGAAAACTTGTGTGGGAAGCAAAATCAAGTGGCAGTTTGCAAGCTGATTGGGCAAATTACAAAATAAAACTGCATGAAGTTCCCACTGAACAGCTGGCTCATGATTGAGTGCAAGACAGGGTCTGCCACTGAAGAGGGAAAAAAAGATAAAGTCTATAATGCTTAATGAAGTCCATCTTCTAAAAAGAAGATGGGACAGTGAAATACCTTCAATAAACTGCCAAACCTGGGCAAAGAACATGTGCTGTTACTTCCATGCCAAGAGTACTGGAAAAGTTTCAAAAAGTCATTTGCTAGGTCCACAGCAGAGCAAGATACAAGAAACAACTTACAAACCTGGTGAGCAGGTGACCCATTTACTACTCCTTAACAAATTACCAAACACCTGAGGAACTGACTGCACAAATTTTCTTAGTCCATGGGACACACAAAATAAAAATCCATTGGCTTCAACACCATGAGAAAAGTGTGTTGCTGTGCGTTTTCCTCTGCCATCTCTGCTTCTCCCAAGTGGCAATGCCTTCTCATCAAACCCTGGCCCAAGAGGTTCTGTGGACTGTTTGTCCTTGCAGAGCATTTCCCACAGCCCAGCAGGTACCAGCAGTGTGCACAACAGAATTTCATAAAGCTGGTGCTAGAAGCAGCATGGAATTGCCAATGAAATTAGTTAAAGTAATTTCAAAAAGCCACAGGGTGAAAGAAGACCCATCAAAACATGAAATCATTTCTAGCTAAAACCCAAGAGCCATATCTTTAAAAAGCAGAAAATAGAAACACAGCATCATCTAGTAAGAGTTAGTAGCTCTTAGGATTTATTGCTTTGGAAAACCTCATGGAAAAACCAGAAAACTAGACCAAGGTGAGACACATTATGAAGAAAAAAGCAAAAGGAGTTCCCAATAAAAGAATCTTTACTAACACACAGAGGCAACATCCAAAGACAGCAGCACACAGGGATGTTCAATCAGTTTTTTTCCCCAGGGTGTTTTAAAGACTTATGAATTAGAGGTATGTACAATGGTAAAGACACAAAGTATTACATGAAGGCATCAAATGATTATTAATCAGCTAAGAATGTGTGCATTACATTAAACTTCCATCATCCTGTTCTCATTATTCTGTACATGCTCTGAAATGTATGGTTATGGTAATCTCCAATGCTGTAAACATTCCTGGTTGTAATTAGTAACTGCTGTGACATTCAGACTGCAGTTCTGCAAGCAATAAAATACTCCCAGGGTTTAATAAGCAGACTTTGTGTAATTTTATGTTGTGAGTTGAGAAACTCTTTGGGAAACTTTGTGTGTTGGAATACCATTTCTCCTCCCTCTTCTTTCTGCATGCAGTGCCTCTGCTTACAGAATGTTTTACAGTTCTCTTTTCTGTGCAGTCCCAGATTTCTGCCATTGACTTTCCCAAGTCCCTCTTCACCACAGAATCCTTTCCACTATGAGGAACAGCTGAAAACTCAAGCTTCCCACTGAATGTGCAGCCTGAAACTCTATAAAGACTTTAGACCTAAAGTATAACCATAACTATTCATAAAGAAACCATTTTTCTAAATACAAGTGTTGATTTTGAAGCTCAGATGACAACAGTTTGAATGCAACATGAGTGATTTCATAATGACATAGTATAAGCAAAGCCAATTAACTAAACTATTCCAGGATTCCAGCTATCCTTCATGTGACAACAGATTTACTAAATTCTATTCTGCTCCCAAAATACCTTTGCTTTCTCCGGCAGTAACTGCAGGAAGCCTGTATAGTTTAACTACTTACAAAAAAGAATTAGTACAGCACACTCTAATTTCCAATTCAAAGTAAAAATTCTTTTGATTATGTTTATTTTGTTTTCCATTTGAGAGAGAAAATAGTTGTGGGTTTTTAAGCTTTTTTAATTTTTAAAAAAAATTAATTACCTGAAGCTCCTGGGGAAAACTAAAATAAACTAGAACACATGAAAAACCTATAATTTGATTTTCAGAATCTATGTTTACAATTACAGAGTGTAGTTGTAATTTATGGAGGAATACACAAAACAATATAAATATTACATTTATACTTAAAAAATAGGTCAAAAAGTGTTTGTCAAGTATAGCCTGACTAAGGAATAAAATGAATTCATGTCAGCTATAGTAACTATCCCAAAAATACACAAAATAATGCTTAAGGCTGTATTTTGTATAAAATGCACAACATAATTCTGTATCTTTCTTACCAGTTAATTAACTTGAAATATAATTCATATTTCAGTGTATGGTAGGAAGCAGGGAGAAGAAAGCAGAGAAATTCTGATTTTTCCACATCTTAAGTGATTTTTCTTTTTAATTAGAAAGTTTTGAGATGAAAAGAAAAATTAGACGTGTTAAGCTTGCTTTGTTTAGAAAGCAGGAACGCTTGATTCACTAAACCCCTAATCCAACAGTAAAATACTACTGAGATGTAAAGTAGTACAGTCAGAGATCACTAGGGAGCTCTCTTAAAGAAATCTTTTAAAAAGAAGAGAACAGCAAACAAAAATCTCAAAAATAAGTTATCAAACAAAGATCAGCACTGTGGAGCTGCCCTGTTTCATCTCTCCAGGCACCTCTGCACTAACAAAGGCCAGCAGCACCACATCCATATTCATCACAGCCTCTTGCTCTACATCAGGCAACTTCATTCACATTCAATACACTGAGATCAAAGGCAAATTCCCAGATTTCATGCTCATTTAGAGAATAAAAAAAGTCTTTAGGAGGCATTCTAGGCAGTTCCCAGTTACTGTGCTGATGAGGCTTATGAAATAATTCAGATTTGTCACCGCAGATTATATCACATATAAACATGGATGAAGATGTAAAAGGCCAAAACCTCTCCACTGGTCCTGCTGGGGCTGTCTCAGATCACTCTGCCTCCCTCACACAGAACATCCTACCCTGGGATTATGCCTAAACCCAGACACAAACACTGAGGATATCACTATCCAGCTATCATTTTTGAGAAACTATTAATTCATCAAGTCGGTGTCTTCAGTTTAGGTCAAAACTTGATATCCTAAATATCCTTTGTGAACACTGTAAACCAGGACCAGAACCTGGGCAGTCACACAGGAGCTGTGTTTGAAGACCTTCTGAGCAATGCTGCTCACAGTCCTGCCTAAGCCACCGCTCCAGGGCTGCAGCTGAAGAGGCAAAGCTCTGCTGCCAGGCTGGCTCTGGTCAGCAACTCCTGGTGTCAAACTTCCCTTCCAAGTAAAGGACAGTGGAGAGCCAACTCATTATTTAGGATCTGTGATTTTCAGGCTATTATTGCCATGTTTAAAACACTTGGTTTTGAAGCTACTGGTGCTGAAAGATCATTGACTTTGCATGTAATCAGAGCAAAACAGAAATTGCATGTTGTATTAGTGATGATATAGCTTAACATCCCATATCAGACCATTAGGTTCCATGGGTTCAGAATTTAATTTAATATTCTTTCCATGCCTGCACAACCAATGAGTTTGTTGAAAACTGCTTTAATAAAATTACCCAGATACAGACTCTGCCTGTAGTACAAGTCCATGAAAACAGAAGTTAATAATGGAAACATTGGCAGAAATTGAACAGTCATAAACAGAAGTGTAATTACTCATGTTGGTATCAAATGCTGCAAATCCATGTCATAGCTCTTAACACCTTAGGATACACATTTCACATCCCAGTATAACTGTTTTAACAGTTTGCCCTTCACTGCTTCCCCCAGCCTGCCTCTTAACCAGATAAAAGACAAAACCCACAACAAAAATAACCAGCACCAAGAAATAGATTCAGCACAGCCCTAAAACAAGAGATCTGTAGACCACTTGCAAGGAGGTGTTTACCCATCAAAAAAGCAGATCCAAACCAGAGACATTCAATTTACATGACCAGCTCAGAGCTCAGATAAACCAAACATTCAGATGTCAGGCCAAGGAGCTATGGTCTTTGAAAAATGGCCCAAATTGGATTTAAAAGAGTAAACAGAGAGATTTAATTATTGAAATGTGAACATGGATCTGCCTGACTGCAGATAAAGAAACCAACGCTGCAAAAAGCTGTTCACAAAATCAAACTCTTTGCACAAGGTCTCATTTCTCCAGGGCTCATTCCTGCAGCTGTGAGACATCACTTTATTCCCCACACACCAATTGCTTCTCTCAAAGCAAACATTGACTTTCCAGAGACAGAATCCATAAGAACCACACATCATGGGCCTGAACTGCAGCCTGAGCACTGCTCCAGCCTGGCCACAGACTGACTCTCAGCAAGAAAGAGGTTGGAGTCCAGAGTTACTCTAATCAGGTTAACTAAGCCCCTGTGCTAAGCATCTCTTTTGAGACTCCATGGAAACTTTTCTTCACTTTTCAGTTTACAGACATTTTAGAGATGAACCTGAGAGCTTTTACATCATATCTTACCAAGGTAAATCAATCACCAAACTTTTAAATTTAAAAATTAATTTTTTAAATGTAAGAAAAAAAAAATACACTTAGGTAGAGTTTCTCTTCCACGTTAAATTGCCTTCTCTAAATAGGACTGATGAATAATTATCCTCAAATTCCTAATTCCATATAATAAATAACAAAACTCCTAGAATCAATTAGCTCCCTGAGGTCAATTTCAAACTTTGTTTTTATAAATTGCACCTTCCATGTTTACAGAAATAGAACAAAGAAAAAATATCACACGCCCTTGAAATTTACAGGAGAAATAAGAAAGGAAGAATGTAATTTTATCCTGCATGACAACACACAGGTTTGTACTGTGGAACCTAGAAAAAGTACTAGAGAATTTTACATAACACAATTAATACAACATTTTTCCTAAGACTAATATTAATAACTGATACTAAAAACGAACACTAATTGGTTTTGGCTAGCTTGGTGGCATTCCCAATGCCTGAAGCACACGGAAAAGAAAGGTTAATTACAAACAGAATTTTGAGAATTCATTAAAATCCATACAAATCAAAGATCAAAATGACAGTCACTGGTTACAGTAAAGATGAAGACTTTTATGATAGGCTATGATAGGAAAACCCATCAGGCTAGTAGATAAAATAATATTTCAAATAACTTATCTTTATCCTAAACCTAAGCTCCAATACAATTTATTTTTATTTTGCATTTTTTTCCATTTTCTCCAAAGCCGGGCTATTCCATTGCCAACTGGCCCACGGCTCATTCACAGACACTGTTATTGATTTCTCTTTAAGCAGCTACCTTCTAAGAATGAAAAGAATTGATTTTTTTTCCTTATCTTAGACCTGGCTAAAAAAATAATCCCTTGGAATACCTAAATAAAACTTTCAGTCAAGATGAAAAGTACTTAGAAATGCACCTGCCAAGGGTGAAGTGAATGAAGAAAATCTTCAACAATCAGAACCTCCTCTCCAGCAAATAACTCTATTAACTGTATTAAGTACTTTGGAGAGGGGGGAACTATATTAGAAAAACCAACCAAAACCAAATTCAGCTGAAGTTTTACTCTCTACCTTTGCTTTAATTTGCTCTCCCATCTGTGGGTGGCAGCTAGCACTCCATCACAGAGGAATGTGAACTTGTCCCCATCCTCAGGAGAAGACAAATTTCTTATTCCTGGCAAAGGACTGCCATATTCTACAGCAACACACTGCCACACAAATGAGGCAATCAATTACCCTTTGTAAACAGCACTTACTAAATCTTACAGGGATTCTCTTAATTAAAAAAAAAGTCACTTTGATACCTCATTGGGTTTATAGGACATCATCATTAAGCTGGGTCATCTAACACAAAACTAATAGTGTTTGACACACCCAGAGCTACGTGGAGAGAACATCTGGGGACTGAACAATTGCTGAAATTTACTCCACGCTTTCTAAGCTCCAGGGTTGGCCATCCTCCATGGCCAATTGATAATCCTGTATATCAGCACCAAACAAACCAGCTGCCAGTGCTGCCCTGCCTCCAGTGCCTAACGAGAGCACCTGGTGCTGCAGGAGCAGGGGGTGCCCAGCCTGGCACTGCCAGCACAGCCCTGCCCAGGCCAGCCAGAGCCACCTCGTGCCTGTTGGTTCTGTGCTTGAAAAAAGGCAGTGAGGGAGGATTTTCAGTCTGCCCTAGGTACCTATCCCTTAGCGTCTTTATTAGACTGATAGGATTCCCCTTCTGTTAGGAATTTCAACCTAACACAAAAAGATTTATGGAAATACTTCACCTCAGGAACTGGTTTAATGAGAAACTGAGGCCATTTCCCAGTTCTCACATTACTCTCATACCTGCCCTGTGTAAATAAAAATCACTATAAATAGTCCTTCCCAAAACAGAATTAAAACTTAAAAGGTTTGATGCTGAATAAAAAGGCATTTGCCTCACTTGATATACTGCAATTTGATCCATTAACAGGGAATAATACAAGAAGAAATGAGCCCCCACAGGCATCTTTTGCAATGTTACAGCATAAATACTTTAAAACTCTACAGAATAGGTTAAAAGGGTACATAGGAGATAGTCAAACAACATCTGGTCATATCTGACACTTTTTAGATCTAATGTTAAAGAAAAGATAACAGAAATTAAACAGAAAAAAAATATCTAAAAACCAATAAGAAGAAACAGAAAACATGACAATATTCTTGGTATACTCATTTGAAGTGCTGACTAAATGAGAAATTCTGAAGGGAAAATAGTCAAAATCATTAGCCACACTAAAGTTATCCAATTATTTTAGAAGTATTTACTCTAATTAATATTAACAGTGAATTAATTGTGGTTACATAACTGAACTGCTGCAAAATTAAGTTCCTTTGAAGAAATACAGATAAGTAGAACTTGTTTGCTAAAATTGGTTTTCTTATTGGGAAATGAATTAATTATAAGACAATCATATCTAGGCATCAAAGCAATGTAGTTATTTATATATTTGCAATGTTCTATTTATGGAGGGAAAGAATTTAAGGCATTAGTTATTATCAGCAATAAACTCAAAACTGATTTTTCCATTAAGAACAGAAGAATCAGAGCAGACAAAAAAATCAAAACTAGGTAATGAATGTGCATGATTTACTATTGTCTTGCTATTAAAGCACAGTTTTAAATAAGCTACTACTACTCCAGAAGATGACCAAGTTTGTCACTGATTGAAACCTTGTCCCAGCACACAAGGGTGACACTTCTTAACAGTCCAGACTGGCACCATCCAATTTTGACATTTGTCTGCCTTGCCTGGCACCCTGCACTGGAGGCACCACATCAACAACAGCTCTGATCTCTGACTCTGCTATTTCCCAAGGCCACAGCTCCTAAATTACACTGAAATTGCTATGTATGGAAAAACTACCCCAAGTTGTACTCTATTTTATATCCACCACTAAAAAGTTAAGATCCCCATCAGCAGGAGAGTTATGCTATTTAATTTAACACCTGACAGTTTACTGGTTTCACACATTAAACTTACTGCCTCCTTTAATGGCACTGCCAATGAAACTGAACAGATCAACTCCCTACCTAATTATTGTTACCAAATTATACTTGGGGAGGCTCACAGCACCATTCATTATCTGATTATACTGAAATTCTTAATCAGCAATAAAAGCAGCATGTTTTGGACTACAGACCCCTATAATCTCCATTCTCTTCAAACAAATGTCATCTTCAAGTTATTGATTTTCTGAACTGCTTTTTATGTAACATTTGGCTTCTATCCATGAGACAAGCCCCACATTTGCATATTCACTTTTCATGAAAGCAGGAGCTGATGTACAGCCCAAAATCTACAAACAAAGAGAGCGGTGAAATTTACAGAGCCCCAGCAGCCCTGTTGGGTGGCTGCTGCTATGGGTTGAGTTGCTCAAAGGCACTGCTATTTCTCACCAGAGCTGGGATGCTTTCAGCTTTAAAAACCCTGTATCCAGCCTCATGGGAAGAGGGCCCTTGATGGCAGACCAGATACTGCCAAGAGATCAAACTCTTTATAGTCATAGTTGTGCTTAGAGAGGCAAGTAAAAATATGTTGGACTCTCTACAACTTTACTGTGTCTTGACACCCTCAGTATTTTTCATCTTTATAAAAAAATTAAGTTTAAAATACTGTGGGAGACTCAGAATTTCCATCTTAAGTACCTTGAAGTTTTTTGCTCTTAGAAAAATTAAGGTACTGATTAAGCAGCAATTTATACTATTTCCATTTTTTGAAGTTAGTAATAGCGACCTTCAGTGTCCTAAAATGGATATGTTTGTTTATTGAAATAGCTACTAAGGCAACTGTGGCTTTCACTGAAATTTTCCACAATTTATTGTAGAAAAAAAATTCTTATTTACAATTTGTTTTAATCAGCAGTGGCAGTGTTAACATTGCACCAAAGCAATCTTAATCAGGAAATGCCACACTTAATTCTGTCAGTATTCAGAATTGTCTCTCCTGAAAGCTCCTCAATGTTTAGCTATCTTGGTGCTGTAATTTAGTGTTCAACTGGCTGTAATTAATCAAGTAATGATGTAATAAAACCACATGCATGTTTCCATTCAAGATGGTCAAACAATAAGCCAATGAACCACAACCTGTCTAGAAATGTTTACAGACCCCACTTAACTTACTGACATTTTAAAATGCTACGTCCTGCAAATTTACACTGGTTCAGGCAATGAATATTCTTGCACATAAGAGACCACCAAGCCATGCAAGTGCATGAGATTTCACCTGGCCTAAACAGCAAAAAAATCTAATAAACTCATAAATGATTGGATTAATTCTGCCCCAGGAAGCCAGCCTAGTGCACATACCCTCTACAGACTAACTGTGCACAGTAAGAAATAGAAAAAGTTGTGCTGCGTTAATTTCTCATTAGAAACAAGGGGAAGAAAAGAGAAAAACATGCTTAAATGCTGAGTGCAGGTCCCCTCTATAAACGGCAGCATAGCCCACATTTGACAGCACATTTCTCTTCAAAGCACACACTGTAAGAACTGCCCACAGAGACCAACTCCACAGTTCAAATGCTTCACCCATTTGGTGTTTGTTTTAACCAAACTAGCTGATAGACTTCTAATTATTTTTCTAAAATTTCCTTAAGCCAGCCCGTGGAAAAAAACCCCAATGAAGCAAAAAAAGCCCAAATCACCAAACTGTTGCTCTGAACTGTGACTGCTTTACCAGACCTTTTAAAAAGATACAATTGGGAACCAAAGAAGTCAAAATGGTCTGGAGTAATCACTGGACCTTATGTTTCTGGTTTCTTGTATCTGCAAAACTTTTCCCAGGATTTGCTAATACAGCTCCTCACTGTGCCCTGTGCTGCCCTGCCTGAACACACAAAGCTGTGAGGAAAATCCTACACCAAACCCCAAAAGGGGACTATGCAGTCCCAGCCCTGGTGTGTCCAGACAACACCAAGTTAAGGGACATGATGGATTTCCCTTTATGTCTGCGCACCACTCTCTTCAAGCAAGCTCTCTTCACTTCCCTCCTTTGGCTTCATGGGATTTGGGAGTCTAAAATAGAAAACCTGGAAACTGCAAATGCAATTTCATGGTGTCCTGAAGGACACAAGACTACTGCAATTTTGTGCTGCCACTGTACCTGATCCATCTCAGTTTGGGAGTTTGGTCCTGTGCTGAGGCACTGAGCACATGGGGGCTTGTTCCCACAAACCTCAGGGCAGGCACAGAGCTGGGTGTGCCTCTGCGCAGTCAGGGACAGCAGGTCCTTCACTAAAACAGACTTTGATGACTTTTCCAGAGCACAGTGCTTGCCATCTCCAAGGATTTCTTGTCCTTCATGACACTGAGCCTCATGAGTGCCACACTCAGACTCTTCCCTAAACTCTTTCAAAGACAGCCAAGGTTCATCTCCATTACTGTGAAACACTGCAATGTACTTTGCAAACCTTGCAGGAATCTGAATACATGCTGGTTTCATCCAGGAAAGGAATCCCAAAATCATTCCTAAGAGTGGCATACAGAAGAGGAGATGGGCTAAACCATCTCTGTTCAGTTTTTTGAACTGTTTAGTAGTCTCACAGGCTTTTCCTCTCTCAGGTGAGTCTTTTCCCAGAGTGGGTAGGAGATAACAGTGATAAGTACACTAAAGGCATTTTAAGCCAGGCAAATAGTGTCACTATTTTGCCATGGTATATCTGAAGATATACTTGAAATAGACATAGCATTTTGGTTTGAAATGTAGCTTCTTAGCAACATTTAACTCTAAAACCTGCAAGGTTTAAATAATTTTTATCTGTCAAACTCTGTTAAATTCCCTGACAGAGTTGGAGCTTGATGTCATGGACCAACCTTTTCCATCTAGAAGGGCTGTCCTGGTTTTCTTCTTCTGCATCTTAGTTAGGGAAGAGGCCATCTTTAATTGATGCCTCAGCTGTGAATAATGTTTAAATATACTGGCATTGCTACCTACATTATCTTGAAGAGTGACATAAAAAATAATAATAATTAAAATTATATATTCATCATCCTAATTACAACTAAATACAGAACCATAGATTTAAGTGATCTTTGAAAATTGAGCCAGGACAAGCCATAGACTAAATCATCTATAGGTATTGACTTCTCCACCTACATGAGCTGGGTGAAAACCACATCATGTCATTACATCAACAAGCACTAGACTACTTCCAAGGTTATATCCTTCACAGCTGTGAACAAGCAAAGAGCAATATGAAAACACACAAAAGCCTCCCACAAGGCAAAGAATGTGATTTGCATCAACCAAGGTACAAAGGACCACATCTTCAGGCTTGCCAGTATTAATTACAAATCAACTTACAAACACCAAGTATGATGAAAGTCATTCCAGTTACACGCTCACGAACACAGAGTATTTGCAGAGAAAATAAATCTCCAGAAATCCTATCACAGACAGAGTTATTTATTCTCTGCAGAGGAAGGCAGTGCTGCTTCTCTGACATGGTTGGAATTAATGCAGGCAAGCAGCAAAGAAAACTGCAGGTGTTTCTGCTTTTTAGAACATTTAAAGTTCCTTCCACTTACTTGCAATGTAATTTTTTAATAGCTTTTGAAGCAGCTATTGACAATCCATCCTAGAGGATAAGCATTTCACTGTGAAGTCCTCCTGAACTATCCAAGTCACAAAGGCTACAGGAAAGTGGCAGTCCTAATGCTACAGCCATTATGCTGCCTTCCAGACTCAGGCCCACAGTACCGTATAAAGAAGGGATATCTTGTTCAACTGGAATTCCTTCTCCTCCAGCATGTAAGCAATATCAAACCTTCTGTCTCTTTCAACTGATCCTGTATCCTTTGATTAAAAGTCATTTATAAATATTGAAATTTCTACTAGAGCATGTTTCTAAATAGAGTGTTTCTAAATAAAGTTCTACTTGAAAATAAAGAGGTACTTGAAATATTTTCTGGAGTATGACTTCCAAGTTGTCAATCAGTTTCTAGTTCATCTGAGGTAAATAATCTATTAGAAACACACTGGATTTTTGCAAACATTTAAATCTGCTCATTGAGGCTTTTCTTCTATTTCTGCAGATATTTGGTGTCTGTCAGCTAAACCTACAACTGACATGCATACAATTTCATGATTGAATTTGTGGGGAGAGAATTCAGAGAACAAAATCCACATTGTTTCTGTTACAAGCAGAAGCCATTTCCCCCTCACTTTTGATCACATCTGAGCCAGTTACGGTGCTCTCAGTAGAGAAAATCAATTGCTCTGTGGACTGACAGATTTGCAAACAGAAAGCCCAAGTTATAGCCAGAAAACACATCTACCCTAAAGGAGCAGTTTCTCTCCTTGTGACACATCACAGCAGGCACAATGGAGCAGAACTCCTCTTAACTCCAGAGAAAGCTTTCCTTTTGGGGAAGCAACCATAAATCATGTCACCCTGACCCAACAACGGCTGAAAATTACTGTGCTTCTGATAACCCCAGAGGATAAAGGAAAAACCACAGCCAGTTTCTGAAATTCCCTTGCAAAAAAAACCCCACAAGCAGAAGTTAGCCTGGTTTTGAAGAATTGCCTCCATTTCTACAGATACGATTTTGTGGTCAAAATTATTTGCAAGTATAAATTATGGGCCCAGTCTAATACTTACTGAGATCACCAGAAAAAGGTCCTATTGATTTCAGGAGGGCTGAAATAAAGCCTATATATCAAAGTGCAGTTCTTCAACAAAAAAAATATTTCTGGATAAGTGCTGTTTGGACCTGGAAATACTTGTGGATAAAGTTTCATGTCCTCAATGTAAGAGACGAAATTGAGTTACATATAAAAGTCAGGATCAATAGCTGTCAACCTCCTGGGCTCGCAGGGTTATATTACTGTTGTGCAAAAATTTGATTTTGGTTTGGCCACATAATTATTTATAATATTTTACCACTTACCCTGTGTATTTATGCCCACCTATAAGTAAATCCAACAAACGGAGAAAAGACAAGATGGGTATTTTAGATCTTAATGATGTCTGTAGTGGCACCTTGAATACACTTGTTTTAGTGGGCATAAAGCAAATTATTGCCCAATCACAATTATTTTAATACAAATACAGCCAAGAACTTCAGCTAGCACCTAAGGGCAAGTCACTATCTTTACCTGCTTGCTGTGAAACAAAGATATCTAGAGTCCCTTCATAAATGAAATGACAGTTTTGAATTAATAAATATTCACATTTTAGTCTGGCCTACTTGAAGGACCTGGATGAGCTTAGTGACTTTTCTGTGTAACAACTTAATATTAAGGAAAACTTCACCCTTGGGGAGATATTTGCTTAAGTCAGCAAATGGCCTCTATTTATGCTGAATGTGAACATTAAAATACTTAAGTTTAAAGTGAATTAACAGAACATGGAAATTCTTGAAGTCTGTTATCTGTATGCACTAAGCAAGGCAGAAAGGATACTGACAGAGTAACTGAAGAATTCTGGAAAGTTTTCACATTACTTAGAACAAAAAAGAGGAGATTTGATGGACAAATCTGCAAGTCAAAAACATTTTGGTGAATAAATGTTATACAAGTGATTTTGTAAAGCCCGTAACATTTGAGGCCAGATTGTACCATTGGAAAAGCACGCACCCAGCTGAGTACACACATCCTTGAGGCTTCCCCCAAGAACTTGGGATAACCTCAAACTCCCAATGAGTTACCAGCAGCCGTAAGAACCTCTGGCACCTGGGGCTCAATCCCTTCATTAGGATTGTTCTGTTTAAGATACTTATCAGAAGGCAGGACTAAAAGGAAGCTTAGTGAGGAAGAAAAGAGAATGACAAAACAATGCATTCCCTTCTTCGGCCCTTCTGCTGCAAAATCCCCACAGGCCGCTGAACTCTGGCAACTCTGAATGCATCCATGATCAGATCTCAGACAGCCCTTAAAGAAAGGCATAAAGATAACACAGTTTATAAGTTTTCTAGGGCTAATTTAGAGTCCACAGTTTGGAAAATTAATTCTGTGTCAGCTCTGTGCCAAAACCTTTTTGAAGGTAAGGGAAGCACATTTAAAAGAACCAGATGTTTCAGGTTCCTAAATGCTATTTTCATAAGCAATTGTAGTACTTTATCTCACCTTGATTTTCAGAAGCCTTTTAAGGTGTTTTTGAAAGTGTTTCAAATTAACCACAGATCATCACAGCTGCAATTACTGCCTCTTCACTTCTCCTCCTGGTTCAAAAGAATACCCTGAACAAAGACTTGGCTTGTGAGATCAATACTACAAGATTTGAACAGAAGAATTTCTAAATATATTCATTTGCAAATTAGCTGTACTGCCATTTCCTTTAGAGTAGCAAAATAAACGCATTTCTAGAGCATTTTTATTGCAGCATAGTTTGATGACAACCTAGACTATATGAGAGGGAAAAAAGTGACATCACTAAGCAACCACACAAGATACAACAAAGAATTTCAGCATCTGAAATGATAAAATATTCCAGCCTAACACCCATTGAGCTGAATTTCAAAGAATTGGGATTAAGACAACTTTGGTACAGATTAAGGTCTTCTCTAAAATCACATGGGGTTTGTGCAGCTGGAAGAAATCAGGAACTCCTTTAAGGGCAGGTGCTAACACTTCCCTCTATACTACTCCACCACGAAGAGCATTTCCTTCAGCACTGAATCTGTAATTGAGCTGGCAGAAAAAGAAGGAAAGAAGTCAGGTGAGACTAATGGCTCTATTTAACAGCAATCTAAAGTAGCAGTGCACCTGAAGTTGGGCAATCTTTCCAGAAAAAAACCCAAAATTAAAGATAATGACTTATTTTTGAAACATGACAACTAATCCTACTAAAAATAATTTTAATAAATGGTAGTAATAAGCAGAATCAAACCCAGAACAGGATGCTGAGTATATTCAGAGCATTTAAAGTAGCAAATGTGTCTCACAGTGAAAGTATTTGTAAAAGAAATGGAACAGTAATGTACTTTTCCAAGTCTCAATCCAGTCAGCAGCAGAAACCCCACAGAATGCTGGCAGGACACACTCATCTTTAGGAATCAATGCTTTCAGTCAAAACCATAAATATCTTCTACC
This sequence comes from Zonotrichia leucophrys gambelii, assembly GCF_028769735.1. NCBI lineage: Eukaryota > Metazoa > Chordata > Aves > Passeriformes > Passerellidae > Zonotrichia > Zonotrichia leucophrys. Next base: position 7,076,529 of record NC_088179.1, read on the forward strand.
CCAAAATATTATCACTTCTGATTATGTCAAACAATTACATTCCAGTGTTAATCAGCACACATCAACCCGCAATTCTTCAACAAAATTATTTACTCCTCTCTATAAAATACATCTTGTCTGTAGAACAACTATGAATATTTCATGATGTGCAGTTATCAGAAGGAAATGTTTTTTCATTAACTTTTGCTTTATTCTGCTCTCCAAAATCCACTAAGTCTGACCACTCAGACATTTCTAGAGTAAATAAACTCAGTGCAATCATCTGAATGCTTCAGGAGGTAATTTGTGTGACCCTCAAAACCTTCACATACCTTGATCTGTGAATATTAACTCATAATTCTTACATCTCTTACACTTTACAGTGAACATTTTAGTAGCCTTATTCACACAGAGTAATAACTTGGTGCAATTTGTGTGCATAGACCAAACACATCTGTATGTGAAAAAGGATATATAGGTGGTTATTTCCATGTCTAATTAAATGCCCACACAAAATATACTTCAGTAGCAAAATAGAGCATAAAAAAAAAATCAAGAAACTTTTCCAGGCTGAAAGTTGCACATGCAGTCCACTGACAACAGAACGAGCTGTTGGGGAAGTTGCACTTGCTCACATAGTCCTAAGTAGCCAGAATGGTGTTGAGAAACAGCACCTGGAACCTGACAATTCCCAAAGAGCTTGCTCTCTTCCATTTATTATCAAACCAGAAAATTGCACCCAGCAATTTGGTATTAACAACACCAACCCCAAACACCTACTTGTATGAGAAGTCAAAAGAAACAGGACTTGTATTTCTCTGTGATCAGAGTGCACACAGCTCATTTTCTCCTGCAAGAATCAGCTCTGCTGTCCATGGAACAAATACCAATATAAAGTGTTAAACCTGTTTCAGCTGTCCAGGTGAGACATGGGAAAGGAAGAAGAAGCCATGAAACTACCCAGGAAGAGTCAATAACGTTATTTGACTTTATAAGCAGAAGTAAACATCATTCAAGCTGTAATTAAATTAATGCAGTATTTTGGATAAACAAAATTTGTGCAGGATCTGCTGCTGCAGGAACCTCTGCCCCACAGAACTAAACCCAGCCTCCCTGGACTGCAGTTTTGAACTGCTGATCAGGCTCCCTGTGTGAACAGAAAACAGCTCATCCCTCATCCCATCTACTTTCACTCCACTTCTCTGGGCTCCAAGTAAACATACAGATATGCATGTATCAAAAATACTATAATGGTTCTTAAAGGAAGGCAAAACTTATCCATGTTACTTATGCAAAAGAGAAGAAATAGGCACTGACTAAGGCAAGCTGGCTAAGCAGCAACAAGGCTTATTAGCAGGATTGACATGGGATTGCTAATACCCTTCATTCTCCTAGGAGAAGGAATTGCATACAAAGAAACAACCTGTGACTTATTAACCACCTTTTAAAAGTGTGGTTTACTTGTCAGGAAGCATTCAGCTATTCCTAAACTGGATATTACTCCCAGTCAACAAAATAAAAATGAGTGGTATTGATGAAGCACTGCTCTACCTCCCCTTCAGATTTCAGGTTACCACTTTCCCTTCTCTAGGGCCTTGATCCCTTGAGAATGCCTTACAGCCTCTTGGATACCCAAGGATCATAATTTTAACATCTAATTATCCTTGTGAGCAGCCACTGTAAGCATCAGCAAACTTCAATAGCGCTTTCAAAGGGCACTATGCAACACAGCACAGCCCATTTATATCAAGGTTAATTGGTCTTTCAGGAGCTCATCCTATCAGGAGCTAGCTATTTGCTAAAATAAACTTGCACATAACTCACTAGATAATAGATAGTGATCTTACTTTGTTAAACTTGAAGACTTAATGGGTTTAGGGCATATAAGTGAAGATCTGGCAATTTGAAGTTCAGATTAGCACAATTAAAATACACAATAGGATTTCACACAGTAACCAGGTTCTCAGAATAATTAGCAGTAAAAAAGATAGGAGATTCTTACAGAAATATGGGTTGCAGTAAAGGTCTCAAATAGGAACATATAATTGTGGCCAGCACATCCACATTTAACTTTTCTCACAGACACAGTTAGGTCTGTGCACGTTTTATCAGAGCCTGCCTTTCAAATAAGGGATCTGAGACAGGAATTCTCATCAGAATTCACTTAAAAGAAAATCTGGAGTAACTTTACTGGAAGCACATACTTCATTTGGGACCATTTGTCCCATACTTCATATCAGACACAAATGAATAGAACACAATTAAATAAGAACAACACAAATAAAAAAAGAAACTAGCACCATGCATTTTACTGTGTCCAGGAAAATATTCAAAATCAGGGCCTTGAACACAAGCAATATTTATCTCAGGAAGCAAAAAGACTCTAATTGTAACATTTGCACTGAAAGCTAAGCTATATTACCCCCTGTTCCACATCAAACCAATTGCCCTTCACACTTACTATGGCCTATGGAATTCTGCCTTAAAGGCTGCTTAACACTGATCAACAGGCTTAGAGATGGAGACCTGTGGGGAAGTTACCAGGAGATTTATCAGTAATTTTAACAAGGATCAGGCTTTTCACCATCAGAATCTACAAATTTGTATACAGCACAAACTCAGAACACTTTTGATTGGGCAAAACCAGTGAGTTTGTTAAACCCCAGTGTGGTTGCACTCATTTGGAATTCAAGTAGTTTGCTCTTTCGAAATTAATGCAAACCGAAGGAACAGCATGTTATTTTAGGCTAATTAGGAGCAAATTAGGTAATTTGGATAAATGATCTAAAATCCTTGAATGGATGCATGCCATTCAGAAATTACCCTCCCAGAAGCAAGTTCTGAACCAGAGGAGAGAACTCTCTCACTCACTCACTTCAGCATCTGAAACAAGCACTCAGAACTGCTTGTAAAGTTTGTCTGTGGAGTTTAAGAAAATATGTTGGTCTAAAATCACGCATTAAATGTTTCTGATGCTGAGAAAATTCCAAAGATTAAATGGATGTAGCATTGATATTTTTAAAGTTGATAACACATGAATGTTCAAAGTCAGAATCAAATATTTAATTCTGCTAGACAGCTGAAACATTTAGCTTTACACTACTTTAAGGTATGCTTTGGTTTGACCAGTGTTGTCTTATATATTACAACAGCTCTATTTTCATTATAGTGCAAGGACTTCATACCACCAGAGCTTCATACCTCCTCGATGTTTCTCACAGGCAGCTCCTCCAAGCACTGAGTGTTCTTGGTCCTTGCAGCAGCCATCTAACTCCAGTTCCCATCAGTCCTCTCCTTTATACCACTTTTTCTTATTGGGTACAGGTGTTGCCTGTTACCATCCAGCCTGCTCCTAATCTTTAGTAATTGGGTCCAGCTGCAACTCGTTGGGGGCTAAGATTACATTCCACATTACCCACACTGTGTCCTCCTACATACCAGGAGTTGGTAAACTCATACAATAAGCCAAGCCTACATAATAAACCCAAATTTGTAAACCAAAGGACGTGAGCACAAGGACAAGCAAAATGGTAATAGGAAAAAAGTGAGCTTTTCTGAAAAAAGACAGCTGATGACAACTAACCTGATATTTTGATCGTGCAGCTCTAATTCTTCTAGGGCCAGTTAACACTTAGAAAACATCAGTCTCAGGCTTGCATCTGGAAAATAAATTCGTGTTAGTTTAGGAACTTCAGTACCTATCCTTATGAAGGCAGCAAGAAAGTAGAACTTACGGCCTCACAAACTAAAAAGTGCTAGAAACCAGATTTGCAAACCAGTAGCATGCATGTTAAAAATAATATTGCACAGCTACAATATTGCTTATGTGAAAATTATCAAAAGTAACAGTGCAGCAACAGAATTTCTGCCTGCTTCCCCACTGTTTTTTCTCTTTAGTAAACAGTTACTGCATCAGCTTGAATATGGGTTAAAATCCATAAGAACATCCTTGCGGAACATACAATAAGCCCAGCTCTCTCCTCTTCAGGTTTGGTCTTGCTGCCACTCTAATGATCTATGGAAATTGCTTTTCATTTGACAAATTCAGAATCAGAACACAAATGTGACCCAAAAATCAAGCTTTGCCACAAATTCTTCTGTGACAGCATTTAACTTCTAAAGCCTTCCAGAATTAAATAAGGATTAAATGCCACTAACATCTGATGCAGATGTGAGCGTAAGTCTGAGTAAGTCTACAGTGACACCAGCTTCTTAGTCCCAATGGTACAGAGGCATCCAAACTATTTTAAGGCATTATTAATGAAGAACCTAATTTTGACTTGGTAAAAGAGGTGCTTAAATACATAAGTGTCTCATCTGCCACAGAATAGGAAGGCATATGCAGTTTTTAATATACTCAGGGTGAAATCCCTCTATGCAGTAAGTGGAGACACCACTGGTGCCACTGTTAACCACTCATTTACAAGGAGCACACAGACTCCTACCCACGGGGAAGGAGAAAGGTAAAAAACCCAAGGATTTATTTCTTTGCACCACAAAATCTGTGACAGTTCAACAGCCACCTGGGCTCTCGGGGCAGTTAATGCAAGACCAGGGACTTCACCTGGAGCTCTCTGCTTCTTTCGGATCCTCTGCGATCTCATAGGTATGGGAATAATGACAAAACGAAAATGAAAACCAGCATTACTCAATAAGATGCATCTGCAACATAGTGGAAACAAATGCTCCCTTTTAATCCTGAATATTCTCCTTAAAGCCCTTTGGGTTCTGTGTTTTCAAAACCAATGTAAAAATATAAGTTTAAGGTATTTTGAGTTCATTGTCCGGCGCTCAAAACCAGCTGGGAGGACAGACTGAAGAAAACTATTAATGGAATTGCTCATCCCTTCGGCGTGCTGACCGAAGCGCCAAGCTGTGCGATGTGACACCAGCAGCGCCCGCCGCGCTGCGGGAAAAAAGGGGCTGCGACAAAATAATATTTTAATATTCATTCAGGAGCGTGAATGAACGCTAAAACAGCGTCCCGGGGAGAGGCTATCGTGACACTGTGGGGCAAAGCCGCACTGCCTCCTCCTCATTAGCGGTATTGGAGTAACCCAGCGAGCGCTCATCGCTTCCCGGAGCGGCGCCGGGCTCCTGAGGGATGCTGCTGTCTCCACAGCGCTCCAGCCGGAGCATCACCGCCTCCAAACCCACTGCCACCGGGCACGGCATCGCTGATCCTCCCCCTCGCTCCGGGTATGGCACATTGCCTTACTTAATAGGTGTAAAACAGTAAGGAAATACGGCAGATAACGCTGCCAAAGTGCAGTTTAAACAAAGGTGGTTAAATAGGCAGCATCAAGTGCACACAGCTGGCGAGCAGCCTTCGTTCGGCACAGGAGCGTTCGTGGCGCTGGGAGGGAGCAGCGAATCGCCGGGGAGGGAGGAGCCGGCTGGAGCCGCCCCGGGGCGGTGGCGCCTGAGGGGCACGAAGGGGCGGCGGCTGCCCTTGCCCTACAGCGGGCACCGCCGGGCGGGCGGCGCGGCTGTGCTGTGACCCTTCACCGCCGGGATCGGGCTGTGCTGTGCCCCCTCCCTGCCGTAATCGAGCTGTGCTGTGTCTCCCTCCCTACCGGGATCGGGCTGTGCTCCGTCCCCCGTCACTGCCGGGATCGGGCTGTGCTGTGCCCCCGTCACTGCCGGGATCGGGCTGTGCCGTGCCCCCTCACCGCCGGGATCGGGCTGTGCCGTGCCCCCTCCCTGCCGGGATCGGGCTGTGCCGTGCCCCCTCATCGCCGGGGCACTCCTCAGAGCCGCGGCCGCAGCCCCAGGGCCGCCCGGGCCCGCGGGGTACTCACCGACCGCGGGCAGCAGCGCCGGGCCGGCTCCCCGCACCCCGCGGGGCGAGGGGCTCCGGCCCAGGATCCCGGGTGTGCCCGTGCTGGAGAGGCGCCCGCTGGTCCCAGGCGTTGCCCCGGAGCGCTGAGGGGAGCCCGGCCCGTGGAGCGAAAGGCCCCGCGGCCGCTCAACCCCCGGGGAACGGCGGCCACGGCCCGGGGCGAGGCGGTGCCGGTGCTGCCGCTGCTGCTGCTCTGCCGTTGGAGCTCTCACCGCTCCCGAACCGGCACCGCTCCAGCCCAAACGGGCCTTCTTCGCTCGGCTGTTCGTGCCCTTCTCACAGAAAATAGCGTGAGGTGACACAATACTTCTACAGACATCTGTGCAAGTATGTAAAGTTTTCGATTGTGGACAGCAGAGAGTTTTACTGAATAGTTTGCTGTAAGATCACCGTGGAGAGGCAGTCGTCTGACACATGGAAACAGAAGGGTCAGAGGTATTGGAATTGGCATCTGGTAGGCAGTTTCTAATCTTATAAATGTGAGTTGTGAATATCTGTCTGCTTTATAACTTGCCCTCTCACCTGTAAGAAAAATCAACTAATACACAAATCAAAAAGTTACCAGCTATCATGCAGGAAATTCGATGCACACTGGAGGGAAGTATATGCATCTTATGTAATTTTTATATACTTCTATTAAGAACCTGCATAAATTAATAAACACTCGGAGCTTGTGTTCTAAACCATATAAAAAATGTTCTGTTTTCACAAGCACAAGGAATCCACACCTGCTGATAGCTGTGTGTGCTTCGTGAAGTGTGGGGCTACATCCTGCCTGTCCGACGCGTTCCTGCTGAGCCGGGGAAGGGAGCAGTGGCACAGGGTAACTCATCACAGCCCTGCCTCACCTGCACAGCCTAAGCAGCTCCCTGAGATGGGAATCTTTTCCATGTTAATGGTTGGTGAAATGAATCAGTGATTGTGTGCTGAAGCATGGAAATACACAATTAAAATGTGGAAACCACTTCTCCCTGGCACTGCAGGGACATTTGATGCTGACAGCTGGGGATTTGATTTCAGTTCTCCTGGACAATGAGGTGTGTGAGGGTATATACTGCCATCTATTCCATTAGTACTCTTAAGAGCCAAACAAGTAGAACTGATTTTAGTTAAGGTTTGCAAATATTTCTGTTACACTATTTTCCACTTTAGTATGGCTTTTGAAACTTCTAAAAGACAGGGTCAGGGCTGTAAAACCTTCAGGGACTAGAAAAAAATTGAACTTCTAGTGAATTTGAAGGAATACTCTTTTAATATTCAGCCATATAGCTCCAACCTTATTCTATATCATATCTAAACTTGTTTTCTGAACTCTGTTAAGTACCATATTTGCCGTCTGGTGCCAAAGTAATTCACTGTCAAATCATATTTGCTCTCTTGTCACCAGCAGTTGGCTTTTTCACAAAATGTGTATTGAACCAAAATGAGAAAATAAAAATTAATCAATATGCATTTGAGTGAACAAATGAAGTTCTATTACTGTGCTATTTTTCTTTGATTTAGCAACTACCTCATGATTACACGTCTCACCTTGCAGTGCTCACCCAATCAATGTGTTTGTACATTGCACCCAAGAAAAGGCAGTCTTTTACAGTTTGCCAAACCAATAAATTACCAGTGTCATGTATTTTGTCATTTTACTGGATTAATCTTCCAGCTATTACAGATGTCCTTAAAAATCAGGATTGTATAATATAATCCAGTGTATTCAATAAGGCTATTTTCTAGAAAATGTTGACTTCACCAGAGGGGTTCAAGTCAGAATTTAAAAAGACAACCCATCAGTTCATATTATTCCTATTATTTGACTGAATTTTGTGCTAATTTCATATTAATGAAATCTTTGAATGAAATATAAAGCAAACCTTACTGTCAAACCCATGAATATGAATCAGAATATGACATACCAGGACCCATAAGCATTCCTATTATGCATGTATGCTCATGAAGATAATTTTGGTGCTGCTGAATATGGAAATATTTAAAAGGAATTTGGAGCTGAAGGGGAGGCAGTCTGCAATGGTAAAGTGCCTGGTGGAAGTTCAGCCCCTTCTGACACTGCCAAAATGCAGCAATGGGGAGGAATAATGGAGCCCTCTCAAGCCTGAGAGCTCTGCCAGTTTAGATACCGTGAGATAGGTAAGGCACATCCTGAGCTGTCAGTGAGCATCATTAAAAATGTTGTGAAATAGTTCAATGAATGTTTAATGAATATGCAAATGTCAGCTAGGAAGAGAACTCATTTTTTAATTTGCTGATTGGGGTGCAAGAATAAATTACTGAAAATAGAGTCAGGAATAAGCCATCTGTAAATTCACCTCAAGAGAAGAGAGGCTGAAAATGTTCTGTTCACTATCTCATTGCAGGACATGGTGCCCAGGGCATCTTGCCTGAGGCCAAGTCTGTTTCTTCATCTATGAGATAAGGAACTTCTGTGTCCTAGCTGCGGATGGAAAATGGTTTGGCTTCTTCTGCATCCTTCCACAGAAAATATTGTGTGAGTTCAGAGCTCTCCCAGGAGTGAAGCTGCAGGATGTGTGAACGGGGAGAAGGGAGAGGAAGGGCTCAACAAAAGCACAGCTTATGTGCCCTGGTAGGATGATTTCAGGCTTGGCTGGGTCTGCATTGGAAGTGGTTCCTAAGGAGGGAGTGACTGAGAGAAGGAGGCAGTGAATAATGCCAGCAAACCCATGCTGGGTTAAACCACAGCAGCCCAGCACGAGCTGCTGCCTGTGCACACTCAGGAAAGCCATCTACAGGGCCAGGACACTGAACCCCAGTGTTAACTGAACCCCAGAATTAAGGTTTGGCAGAGTTAATGAAACCCTTCAGTGGCCTTTGTGCTGTGGGGATTTTCCCTTTCCATGTCTGATGTCTGAGAGCGCTTTGGGGCTGTTGATGGAGGCAGAATTACTGAGCTCCTCCACTACAAACTTCTGAGAAATTAAGAGAATGCAAGATAATCTAATTTGATTCCTCTGATAATATATTGCATATATTGTCTTCCTCCAAGCAAAATGACTTTTTTTTTTAATGATGGCAGGGTTAGGTTTCTCCTGTACAGTGTAACACAACAGGCTCATATTGATTATATGCTTCACTGAGAAATTTGAAACAGATCCTGTTGAGGACAGTGGTTTAATTATCTTCATGTCATTACATAAGAATCATAAATGAAGCCAAATCTGAAAATAGCAAAGTGATATTGTTCAGATGTAGAACAATCAGGTGTAAACTGAAGATGAGTTTTCAAATAGCTTGTAAACTAGATTACCTGAAAGTAAAGTCTGTGTGGGAATCATCAATGGCTTTTAATAAAATGACCTGAACCTAAGGGTTTAGGGTTTATCATTTCACTTCTTAATTGCTTTTCACACCAAGTGCTTCATGTTTAGCTGGAGTAAACTGCACATTAAAACTGATGGAGAGCAATTAGGTAAATAACTACCACTTTGCAATTCTTCAATTCACACCAGAAACAACTCAGCCCTTTAACTCAACAGGTGTATTTTCCTCTTTCTCTCTTTTCTTGACACATATGTTTTATTTTCCTCAAATCCCAGATATAAACAGAGAAGAGTAAACATAACAACAGGGTTTTCAAAGCAGTGTGACACAAGGTAAAAGCTGTAATTGGTATTAGGTATGCTCCAGCTGCTGAGGAAAAAGTGGATTATTACCATAAATAAACAGCAACCAAACTCCAACACAACAGCCCAGTGTTAATGGAAGAAGCAGAAATTTAGCTTGTCACATTCACATTTATTGTACTCTTGATTTCCATATAACATAACAGTAAGCCCAGCTGTCTTCTGGAGAACTAAGAAAAGCAGAACCACTTATCAAAGCTGAAACATATAACTTTGAACTGACTTTGTGTGATGAAATAATACTGGCAATAAGAATTTATGAAGAAGCTGTGAAATAATGTTCCATCATATTATTAAAATGTATTGTTTGGATGGGATGGAAGCTGTAGGAAGAGGGATATATAGTATAATTAGAAAAAACAGTGGAGCATAACATAATAGTCCAGTGACAAATCTGTAGGCTGGGAAGAGCACACCAGAGCAATGTTTGGATTATGGTGCAGTGACAGCAGTAGGATCTCTGCAGCACAATTGCCTGTTCTCAGGGAACAAGGCTGAGAAAATTAATTTGCTCAAATGCAGAGTTAATAAAATACCTGATGCCTCTGGTGAACTTTTCCCAGTTGATTCTTCAGAGAGTAACAGAATGAACTAACTTACATTTCCCCCAGTGAAGAGAACCATTAAGACAATGAGCATGAAGGTAAAATTTGACTAAAATGAGTAAGATAATAGTAGAGATTTTAAACAGCTTGTGAATGACTGGTTTAGATTAGATAACAGGAAAAAATTCTTTACTGTGAGGGTGGTGAGACACTGGCACAGGTTGTCTGGAGGAGGCACTGTGCATGCCCCATCCCTGGAAATTTAAATTCAGGCTGGATGGGGCTTGGAGCAACCTGGGCCAGTAAAAGGTATCCCTGGTCATGGCAGGGGGGTTGGAACAAGATGATCTGAGGTCCCTTCCAACCCAAGCCATTCTATGAATGTTAAAAATCGAGTGTTTAACTATTAATTTTGCTTTCTCTACCATCCTCCAGCTGTTCAGCTATGAGGTTTCATCAGCTTGAACCAGCACAGGCAGCTGTGTGCAACTGAGATACTCATGTGATGCTGCACAAGGAGCTGCTTGGCTCAAATTATGTTTAATTTTAGAAAATTAGATTCCAGTTATAAATTTTCATCTGGCTGATGCTTGACTTGTAAATGTAAGTGCAGCCTTTAAATAACTCTAACTTATACCTTCTGTGAAAGCACTGGATTTTAACACAATGTAGGGAATATACTGGACTCCAGTGCTTTCCCAAACTCTTCACTTCAGATATTTCAAAATACAGTTTAAGTAACATTTACTTTTCAAGTGAAATCCACTAAACTAAGCATATTAAAACTTTGCTAAAGTTTGTGATAAACTTTAGGAAAACACCATAGATGTTTCATGGTGGGGGACATGCTGTCCAGGTATATTGATGAATAATTAGATATCTCACCTCTTTTCAGACCTGAAAGGACTCATTCCAATGTTTTTTTCCTGTTGCAAGTCAATGGAGAGAACTGAAAAGCTCAAAATTAATTATTCCTTTCCTACTGTGTAAGTGCTAAGTTAGGAAGTGCACAACATCCTGAGGAGCAAAGAAACATAATTTAATGATGGTTCTTTGAAGGGAAATTTCTTAATGAGGAAGTGAGCACAGAAACTGAACTGCTGCTCAAAGGGTGAATGAAATGCTGGATTTCATTTTTATTGTAGATCATCTGTATTCATGACTGTCCCAAACTAGGTGCTGACTTCAACTTTTTCTAATCTCTTCACAGTGAGGTGAGAAAATAATCCTAACCCAGCTATAACTTCTTTTCGAAGTCAGCAGTCAGTTGTGGGAAAAGCCCCTGTCACTCAACTTCTTCAGTGCAGCTAATAAAACTACAGATTTTTCCTTTCGCAGGCAGTAGAGATGATCAGAAAGAGACTAAAAAAGAGAAAATGCCTTCAGCAAAATGGAGCTGGAGAAGGTCTATTCCCAGTTGCTGACAAACTAAACATTAAATCTGTCATTTCATTCCAAAACCCTCCAGCCAAAGTGTTTTTCAGTACTTTACTTGAAAGCTGTTGATTTCATATAAAAAAGCCTAAATGGACAAGACATATGGAATAATATAAAATTCATGCTAATTTTTAAGTGAGGTTCCATGAATTTTATAGTTTTGTGTGAATTACTGGATTTTATCTTGGTTTGGGTTTTGTGGTTTTTTTCCCCTCCAAGATGATTTTTCCTTTTGCAAGCAACCAAACCTAGGATGCTCTGCATGGCCCTTGGCTGCTGTGCCAGCTTTCAGCATTGTGTCAGCTCAGTGCAGCCCCTGCCTTCCCCAGTGCTGGGGTTCCCAATTTATATATAGTTATATTATTATATATTATAGCTATATATTTATTATTAGCAAGCACTCAGTGCAGGTAATTATTTCTGCTCCTCTTTGCGCATGGAGCTGTAGATTCTGAGGCAGTGCATTCCCACAGCATCAATATGAGCAGATAAAGATGATTACAGGCATCTCTCCCTTCATGCTGAACTCCCCGTTTCATCTCTGTTTTGTTAAATACAGCCTTTGATTACTGGAAAAAGTAATTATCAAACGTGTCACAGGCATGCTAAAAATAATTTTTCCAGCACACAGTAGCTGGGTAGATAGGTTAATTTACCTAGGCAAGATCTCTCCTGCTTTTTATCTGGAGCTCTCATTTGAAATGCTTGTTTTCATCACTTCCATTGTAGATTTCACCTGAAGAATTATGCCACTGTTGCAATTATAATAAGTTGGAGATAAAGCTTTGTACATCTTTAATTAGCTCTCCTTCCAAATTCAGGTGGTTGAAAAGCAGGAGGAATGTCTGAATGGGCTGTGCTGTGACTTTGGCTGAACAGCGTCAGTGCTATGGGAGGGACAGAAATTTCACACCACTGAGAGCAGCAGCTCATCTGATCTCAAACATCCCTAGTGGTTCCCACACCCTGCAAGAGCCAGATCAGACGCAGCATTTGCTTCCCTTCTTCTCCAGTACAAACCCTGCCAGATTGCAGGGCAGCCCAGACACACCAAGCAGGGAAATGTCACAAGCCCATTAGGTTCCTATATTAACATGATGCCTGGCATGTCCCACTGCAGTTCTTGTCAAAAGTATCTGTGAGGCAAGGATATAATGCTGCTAACTCAGTTGAGAGACCAGGACAAAACATGACTGTGCTGGGCTGCAAAAGTGGAATCACAAAGAATTTTTTTAGTGGTTTTGTTTCAGAAAGAGGTTAAAAAGATTTATTTGCTCTACTTGATTGCCTAAGTAATTGTCCAATCCCATGTTAAAAATTATGCAGAAATGTAAGATTATAATTATAAACCCCTCAATAGTTAGAATAATGAAAATGAGATGACTGATGCTTAATTAGGTTGAGCAGGTAGAATGGTCAGTCTGAGCCATTTGGCTGATTGAGAAAGCATCCAAGGAAGAATAAACCTCAGTTCAAAACATTCAAACATTTTCATACAGTTACCTGGCAGGGACCCAGCAACACTTAACCATGCCCTGGATGGTTAAGCAGTACATTTTTATGCATGTGTGAATGATCAACATCTAATTCTCAGCTGCTGGTGAAATATTTATTCTTCCTTTAAAAGCAGACAGGGCAGTAGCAGTTGTGAAGCAGATGCTGTCAAACTCAGAGCTGTTCAAATAGCAATTGCCATATATTCTACATGAGAAATAACTGACAAACTTCTATATCAGCCAAAAGAAATCAGCCCCAATACCCACTTGCTCAGTTCTGGCAGTGAAAGGGTGATTGATCTCTTGGAGGAAAGTGAGGATGAGGATTCTCACTATCAGAGGCCGAGAGTCAGTTTGAAAAACAACATAAGCCAGGCTGGTAGCTGATGCAGAAGCCCAAAGGGATGGCAGAGAGAGGATTTTTCATGTTACTGGTAGGATTCACCTGTGGGACTGGGTGAAATTTGAATTTCCTGCTGGAATTTGGGTGGTTCCCCCACCTGTTAGCAAAGAACTGACCAGCTCAACCAGAACACTGAATGCTATAAGCCACAGCTGTTCCTTTTGGATGCAAAGCATCATTTGTTTCACCTGCAGAAACAAAGGGCAGACTCTACCTGAACCTACCAGTTTTCATCTCTACTCAAGGCTCAAATTCCCATTGCTGCAGTGCAACTCCTGCCATGCTCCAGGGTGGATTTGCTCTCAGATCCCAGCACTGCACTGTGCTTTGCAGAAGGTGTTGATATCTCCTTGTCTAAAGTCACACTTGGTATCAATAGGTCATTTCTTAGCCTGAGTATTTTTGTGGGAGGAAATGAAACTGATATTCCCTTGCCTATTCTGGCTGTCTACTAAAAATGGAAAAAAGTTAGGGTGTTAATTTATACCTAAATCCACTAGAAGCTGCCTACTTCTACTGCTGTAACTGAACATGTTGGCACTTCAGTCTACACATGCAAAATGGGGGTGAAAACAGATTTTTCTTAACCAATCATTGGCTTTGTCACTTCCCCTTTCATTGATCTAAAATGGTGCTCAGTTATAAACATCCATGTTGCTGAATCTATGTCCTTACTCTAGTGAGAGAGCAGAATGATTTGGCATATTTTCTTCAGCTGCATTACTAATTTATACCTACACTGGGCAAAAGGTGGCTACAGGAATAGCATCCTTTTAGCACCAATTTTTAAAGATGTAAAAGAGGAGCTTGAATTTATCCTTAAAAAAGGCTTCTGTTACAGAACAGGTGTGCAAACCATCTCAGAAAATACACATAAAAGAAGATGATTACTCCTTTACATGAGTACATTTAAGAAAGAAAGATTTTGATACTTACATAAGGATCCAAAAATTCTTCTGCAGGAATTAAGTTGGAGAAGACAAACATTTCTCATTGTACCATAACCCTGTGTAGTCTAATTTGTGTTCACTGCTGTGTGTTAGCCAAGATTTTGCCTTACCCAGCTATTTATAATCATTACAAATATTCCACAATAAGGCTTTTTCCATAGAAGAGATTTATAGTATTTATATGCTAATTGAGAAAACGGAACATAAATTTGAATAATAATGAAATTAAATAGCATTTCCATTATTAAACTATCAGCTGTGGGCAGCAATTCACTTTTAACTTGCCACTTGCCAGATTTTTCCTTGGGAAATATTAACTTGGTAATAGAAGGACTTTATTACTACAATAAATATATTAAGTAATATCTATTAAATCAATAACTTAAAAGATAATTTAAACTCTGATTCTAGATATGTGAAAATTATTCCAAGAAACAGCTGCAGGGTTTTGCTTTACACTGAATTTGCTTAAATTATGTAACAAAATACTTTTAGAGGGCCCAGTAAAGTCAGATTTCCAGGCCTCTGTGGAGATGAGTTGGATTCACACAATCATTAAAGTGTTTAGATTTTCAGAGCAGGGCTTTTTAAGGGTGCCAGTTTAAGACACTGGATTCTGCAACCTGTTAGTGCACCAAGCCCTGAAATGGAACCAGGAGAGACTGAGGCGTGAACAGGCAGGCAGCTGGAGGTGACCTTCAGGAAACTGCAAAGGACTGAATCACCAGGCAGGGATCCTGCTCAGGGCATTGCTCTAGCCTGTCTCAGGCTCATTTTCAACAGACTACTGAACAGCACCACCCCAGGAAAAATATAGTAGAGAAACACATGACTGCATGGTTAATAATCATATTTTATAAGTAATCACGTGCCTGTGGCAGCACCATGGACATGGCTGGCTCTTTCCACCCTGTTGCAGAAAACTGACCTATTTATTTCTTAAAGGGAAATAGAACATGCAAACACTCCAGTCTGATGCAGAGGCAAAGTCCTTTTCTAAGATGAGGGGAAGAGCAGAGACATTATGTAATGACATTATTTTCTGTTTGTTCTACTTTTCTATGTTGCCATCTGACAGTAGGAGTTGTCTGACAGCATTTGAGCAAAACAGAACTCCAGAAAATGAAATGCAGGAATTCTGAGGTGCAGACTAATTTGTCTGTGGATGTTACACTGGGTAACAAAGCATATCCCCTCAGATATCTACCATAGCACCCAGATTTCATCCATTCACTAAGACCTGACACTCAAATTCTCAAAGGTGCAATCACTTCTCTTATTGTACACTCAATTTTTCTTTACTTAGGATTCTCACATGCAAGTGGGATACTTTACAGGGCCATAAACCTGTGGAGATGTATTTGAGCTGAAAAATATTGTTACACTATTTTAAATATTCCTTTATATCATAAACCAAGAATACTGTTAGCATTAATACTTCTCCCATTTAAAACATGTTTGACTTATGAGAAACTTTATCACCTGGCAGATTTTACAAACCATTTTAGGAGAAAGTGGGAAGGTAGTTAGAAAAGTTGCAGGACTGAGATCTTCAGGAGGCTATTATTTCAGTGACCACATGGGACCTCAGCCATTGCCATGGCACAAATTATACCAATTGCAGAAAGGGAAAATAGTAATTATTCGCTGGTTTGAGTCCAATAATTGCTAGAAATGCCTTTTTCACCAACAAAGTTTTGACATTTCTTTTTTTCCCCCGTTATCTCTGTATAAAAGTAGAGCACTGAGCCCACACCCAGTGTGAATGGTGCACATAAACCTACTGGCCATGATTTGTAGATGGAAGGAATAGATTCCCCCCTTTGTTTTAGCACAAATGCAGTGAGAAGATGAATTTACACATAAATTGCAAGTGAATCAGAAAAGAGAAATCAGGATCTCTCTTAGCACAAATCCAGCCATGATGAACTAGTTCTTACAGCACTGTTAATGTGTTCATTATGTGCCACTGACCTCTATCCACAGTCACCTTCCTGGGGTGTGACACACAAACAGGAAATATGTATGAAAATCTTGTCTGATGCTTTAATGAGTCCAGCTCGAAACCCTGATAGCTGCTAAGCCATCCATGCTGTGCTATCATTGAGGAAATCAGAGAACAAATTTGGCTCTCCCTCATGCAGCAGAGATAAACTTGTTCAACTAGGAAACTAGACCCCAAAGAACTGCCAGTGTGCATTTTGGAAGGATTGCTGGGGTACTGTATTACTACACAGAGTGATTTTCTTAATAGCAAGCCTAATTCTAGAATATTCTTCAAATGCATGAAAATATGCAAACAAAGATGTTTGCATTTCTCCTCTGAAAGGATAGGAGTGCAGCAGGCTGTTTTTGATGGAACACTGGCTTGTGTGTGAATATGAGAGAAAGAGATGCAGAAGCAGTAAATTGACAATCCAAAACTGCTACATGGGAGACTCAGCCATTCACAAATATCAGGTTTCTTCTTTTCTCCTTGAAAAGCTGTGCAGGGCTGCTCTTTCTAGATTAGCACAGCTATTTTGTTTCCATGACATTGCAAAATCTTTCTCATTTTCTACTGTAGAAACAGAAACAAGGAACTGTACTTGCCATATGTTTGCAGATTTTTGCATAACAAGTGCTTTCTGCATTATTCCAGCTGTTACTGAAGATTAGTCATTGTTAAATCTGATGGACATTTAGGGAAATTTCCCCTCATCTAATGCAATGAAGATGGGCAGAAATTCAGAATCTCAGCTGCTTTTGTGACTAAAGGCTTACAAAGCAGTTAAGGAATCAAGTTACCATTAAATCCAATAAACTACAAACTTGGAAAACAAATTTTCTTCTGGTGAAAGGCATTTGTAGTCATGGTGCCAACAGCACCATCTTAATCAGCCATTTAGTTACTGTGACTTTCAGCTCCATGGGATGGCTACTGCTGTAGGAAGCCTCAAGGCCTTAAGCAACCTACAGACACAAAAAGTAGTTACAACTCAGTGATGCCAGATTGCTTTGTGAGCAGCAGGACTACTCAAGTTTGCTGCATCTCCACAGCTGAGAGCTTTAACTGAAGTTTTGTCAAAGAACTCAGTCCCTGATGGCTTCTCTGATGCCCAGTCAGGTGCAAACTCACCCAGTGCTGTTCCCCTTGATAAGGACACTTCATGGAGATCCTTTCCCCAGACACTGTCTAATAAAAAACTTGTTTGACCATAATTTTTACTGTTGCCTCAGAGAAATTTGACAGGAATTAGCTAACAGGGAGAGAAACATTGGTAGAGGTAATTTGAAAATAGTACCAAACTTATCAATAACTGCAAATCCATAGAATAATATATATATAAAAATGGAAATTAGATAATATATGCCCTCAGTTTTAGCATAATCCTCTTTTATCACTATCCATTGCAATATTGTCAAACAGTTTATGCAGTCTGTATAATCTTAAAGTAGCACAATTTGTGTTATCAGCAGGGGAAAAGCTACTTGGAAGTTTTCACAGACCCTTAATAGACTCACTCTACTCATGACCTTGATACTTCAGTCTATGCCTCCATCCTAAACTTGGCTCATGCCAGTTTTGAATTACATCTCCAACTGCATTAAGTAGAACCTCAGATGTGTTCTCTATCAAGTGACTGTGCTTCAGTGCATCCAGATGTACCAGATCTTCACCTCTGCCTGCCACAAGGGAGCAGCTCCCAGACAGCAGGGCTGCCCAGAGCAAGGGCAGGGTAGGAGCCCAGAGAACAAAATGCCCTTGGCAAGGAACGTGGTTTCCCATCAGTTCTCTGTGTCCATGACCCTGTGTCTGCCTGCAGGACCTACCTGGCAGCACACGTCCAGAGAGAGCTGGAAATCACATGAAACATTTCTGCATGTAAGCAACTGCAGTGGATCAGATTCACTGGGAGGTGCCAGCAGGAAAACTTGCTCCAGTGCAGGCTGTGGAAGGAAACAGCTGGAAGCTGCCTGCAGTGGCACAGCTCAGCCCTCACCTGCTCACCCATGCCCAGACAGGGGATAGCTTCAAGTACAGCAGGGGCTATTATTTACCTGCAGGCAGACTCATCTCTGTCAAATACCACAGCAGGAATTGGAAACAAAAGGTGCCAAAGGCACAAAGGGATTTGCTACAAACCCTACAGCTATTTCTGCCTTTCATTCTCCTCCAAGGCTGCACTAGGGAAACATGGTAAACCAGAAAGCCAAGAGAATGGAAGAGATGAGTTTAATGTATTGCTTACAGGGCATTTGATGAACTAACAGGAAAATTCTCTCTCCCCCAAAACATTAGTTGTTATTTTTACCTGATAATGTGTCTATTAATATCCTGTCCCTGACTTAGGTTCTCTGTCCTTTGGATTTTTTTAAGACCATAATCAATACTTGGCAGCATTTTAAAATAAAGCATACAGTTTACAAAACAAAATCTTTAGTCATCTCTGCAATGACTTCTGAGCTTCTTTTTAAAGCATGTCTTACTTAATGCATTTTAAAACAAGTTGCTTCTATCCAGAGTGCCCTTGTAAATGAAAAGTAAGACCAGCCACAAACTCCACAAATCTGTTTCTGAGCTACTGCAAACAAATGCAAGAATTGAATGAAGACTAACTCAGTATTTTCACCCCCTTACTTGATTCTCAGCTGGGAGGAAACAAAAGATTTCCAAGTCCCACAAGTGCAGCTGGGAGGCAGGCATATGGGACACAGCTCTGTAGTAAAATGGATGGAAGACAAAAATTCTTCATTACAAATTTAGATGCTTCTGTCAATTTAAATCCCAGCTCACAGTGCACATTCACAGCAGCTCATCAGAGGCACACTTGGGTGAATCCTACTCACCCTGATGGAAATATTTGTTACACTCAGAGCTGCTGGTGAGCAGTTACTGACCCCGGAGGTGGTGGCATTTCTCAGGATATCATTCCATTACCCACCACCCACTGAGGAGAACCAGGTCAGGGAAACAGATTCTGCAAGCTGGAATAACACTGCTTCTTCCTAGAGCAGCATCTCAGCTGCAGCAGGAGAACCTCAGGACAGCAAGTAAGACAGCTCTGAATGATTTTACTGCAGCTCTGCTAAAAATCCTTTTTAGACTTCCTTCAGCCTTCTGAAGAGTGGTTAAATAGGCACTCACTGCCTGGGGTTTAACTGTTTAATATCCTCTGTAGAGACTGCTTTACTCAGATTGTTAGATATGGACATGACCACTGCAATGGAATGATTTTCATGAAGCTGAGGAGGAAGAAGTTGGCAGTCAAACCCTGGCAGGTGACCTGGAAGCGTCCAAGGGCAGTTTGTCCTTTCCTTTGCATATAACTGCATTGCTGTACTCTGTTCTCACTTTCAGTGTTTTTCCTGAGGATATCACACACTCATGCTGGCACAAGTGAGTGTGGATACAGTTTTACTGAGCCCAGGCATTCAGACCAAAGCCCCACACAGCCATTACTGAAATAGGGCTGATAAAATACAGAGAAATAAATCCAAGCTTCTAATACAGCTTCGCCAGGTTCTGCTTCAGATTCTTCAACCACTGTCACCAAGACCCCAACCTGCCTTTTCTTAGTTCAATTTTTTCCAGTGGTATTAAAGACATTTACTTCCACAGAGTGTTTTATTCTGAATTTAGCTAAAAAGAATCCAGCTATGACAGATTTGAGATATCTGTGGCTGCAACAGTTTAATTCCTCAATTACTTCTTTGACCAGTTCCATGCACTAAAACTGTCAGGTTCACTATGGAGATAAAAACAAAAGCTCTGCCAAAAATCTGACAAACTGATTATTTGCACATTTTTAGAAATGCCTTGTCATGAGACCTCGGTTTGAAAATCTCAGACTTTGACTCTTAACCCAAAGGAATCTCCTGCTGGCTTTATTCTCAAAATAAATACAAATGCTTCCTATTCCTAGGGACAGCTCTATTTCAATAAATACATGTTTGCTTTAGCTAAAGTGCAGTATTACTTCCAGTTGACCATTGCCAGCTGTCCCTGCACTAAGGATATGTAAGGGATCCCTACCTGTTTGGATAAAAATGCTCCTGGTTTTCCCAGTGTTTGCCCTTGTTTCCAACCATTGCTCTGCTGTGCCCTGATGCAGTGTAGACCACATCACCTTACAGGTGTGTTCTCCTCACCTGTGATCTCCAGGAATCTGACAAGCTTAACACAGGGCTGGTCAGAACCTGGAACAAGACTGAGAGAACAGATTCTGTTTGCAGTGATAGTTAAAAATGGGAATCTGGTTTGCAAGGGGCTCTGGAATTCTTGCACAGAGCAGCTGGCTGGTGCCTCAGGGGGTACCTGTCAGCCACAGATCCCACTGAGTCCTCAGCTGGCTGGGTGTGAGGGAAACCAGGTCTCTGTGGAATGTAATCCAACCAATTCTCTGTCCCTTTTGAGGGAGGCACAGGTGGCACTGAAACAGGACAGCACTATTCACTAAATCACAGCAGTAACATCCTGGGCTTTCTTTCTTTCCCAGTCTCTGAACCAGACTGAAATATGCTGTTTGCAAGAGCTGGTGAATTCCTAGCTCCAGCTGGGACAGCTACAAGCTGTCCAAAAAATAAACTTGTACTAGGAAATACTTATCTTTGGCTATTGCAACAAGGGGACACATAGATGTGTGAATTTACATTAGGATCAAATCCAGGGGATCCTGCCTGCACTCTCATCAACAGCCCCTGGCTGACACGGACAGAGTGCCAGTGTTTGTTTAGTCCTGGTGTGCAGCAAAGGCACCAGCTGTAGGTGATACTGAGGGCATTTGTTAAACTCCCTGCTGGACCCTGAGCACCTCTGAACTGCACCTCAATTCCAGGGTTTGTTCTTGTCTGTGCACTAAGAAAAGCCTTTTTTAAGCTACTTGTCAGCAATCTTACAGCACCTAATGGTTTACAACACCAGCAAACTGAAGGGAAATCTCTCAAGTCTTTGACAAGCAACCAACTAACACCTTATTTTGTACCATTATATTCAAAGCCCTGTAGAAACAAGCAGTCACACATTCATTTCAGTCTCTGGATTCTCATATAAAGATTTTTAATATATTTTGTTTGAAAAGTGTGATAAAACCCAATTAAATGTATTTGCTTCTAGCTTGAGCAACAAAGAAATTATATGCCATTTTTCCAAGTTTACTGGTAAGCAGAGAGAGCAGGCTTGTAGTTTCACAAAAGAAAATTTAGTCCAAATCAAACAACTCAAGCAGAAAAATAATTTATAGCTTATCCTCCTCTAATGAGAAAAGAAAAAGATGGAAACACATTTTTGGCAGCATAACAACATTAGCTGGAGAACATTAAATAATTAGTTGGCAGTGGTGAGCCTTTGATTCAACTTCTTTGCTGTGAATGAGTTTTGCATTGCAAAGCAGGTTTGTAAAATTTAACAGCATTTTCACATTATAATGTTTTTTCTTATGTTGAGTACCTCAAAATAGCTGGGCCCACTGGAATGCTGCTGCGTACTGGCAAAATAAAAAGTGAAGGCTTTCAAAAGACACAAATGGGAGTTAAACACTCAAGTCCTGACCTTCAGGATGACTTTCAAGGGGAACCAAGTATTTAACTAATATTTATGTATGAACAAGAAAATTTAACATTTAAAGCTTTAAGAGATACCCACTTGCAGGTGTGTCCCCGTGCCCAGACCATGGACATGCAGTCACTCCAATCTCCCCAGCTGCCTGTCCCATCTCTGGCTTTTACTGCACCAAGATACCACATATAAGCACATTCTGATGCTTTCCTGACAAAATAATCAGTTGATTGTTAGTTAAATTATTATCCCAATGGATTTGTGTTGGAAAGCAGCATCATTGAGATGTGCACCACATCCAAACTCCCTCCAAAAGGGAATGGTGACAGCACATGGACTATGCTGGAAAGGAAACTTCAGCCTGGCCCAAGAAGGGGCAGGCACAAACAGAGTTTTATTGATGCACTGCTGCTTCCAGAGCAGGGGAATGGGCAGCTCCAGGAACAGTCCTTGCAGGGCAGTCAGAGCTGGGTGCAGAATGGTCAAACACAACCTCCCAGTCTGAAAAGTGGAGAGCTTCAGATACTCATGCAAGGAAAATAAGGCTCTGTTCCCTTTGCGCTACAGCTCCTTCCCCTTCCCTCCTGTGAAGGTCACAGCAACCCCAATGACAAGAAAATATTCAAAGCTGGATTCACAACTCCCCTTCAGAACAGCATGCTTGATGCAACAAAATTTATACTTTTTTAATACTTGTTTTCTTGGTCTGCTTATATTCTCATTTCAGGACCATGGAGGTTTCGTGTGGTGATTTTAACAAGCCTGCTTTTTATTCTACATTGTGGTGATAGATCTTTACATTTTGCAACAAAGAACCAAAAGTCTCTCCAGCAGTTCTATTAATAAAAATCCTTATAAGTAGCACAGCTGATCTGATAGCTTCACTAAGATTAAGGAAGCAAGCCAGCCTTCCAAACAAGATTTGGAAGGAAGCCTATAAATAGTCTGAATATTCCATCCATTCAGCTGCTCCCCCTTCTCCCTCCCTGCAAGCCCATCCCATGGTGTTGTCCTGTGTCCATAGCAGGCATGATGCCTTTCAAATATTTTTGGTTACTTTTCACTCAGACTCCTCAGCCACATCCCAGTTAATCTTCCTGCATAGGGGTTGTTCTTGAAAGTGTCTGACCTAGAGCAGCATAGCAGTGAAATGTGCAGAGAGCTGACGACAGTGCAGTGCTTCAGACAACAGCCAGTCCAGTTCTGAAATGTTCTGTGTCGAGAAAACAAAGATGATTTCCAATGTGCCCACTTATCCCAGACCCTTTTGCAAAAATGCAAAAGGTTTTCATTTGCAACATCTCAACTGAATAATGACAAAGAAAAATCCTTACTGAAAGCAGTCCAGCACTACAGTCACAGAAATGCTACTTATTTGGATTTTGTATGATTTCTAATGATAAACTAACTTCACTTCATGAAGAAAATAATCTCAAAGGATGAGTACAGCAATCAGATATCATGCTGAAAATATTCACAAACTGTTAGACATCAAAGGATTTACCTCAGCTTCACAGGATTCCCCAACTCCCCAAACAATTAAAACAAAATTCTAATAATAAAAAGAAAAATTAATTATGATTTGGCTCATTTAAGTTTACAATTTGTGCACCCATAATATTTTTCCCCATTTGGTCTTGTCAATTTAATGGCTTCACTTATGCAAGACTTGTGTTAGGACTTGCAATTGGTTGGGTGAAAATACCTTACATGAGGGCACAAGACAACAGCCTGAAGGACAGGGAATGCTGACATAAATTAAGTTACACTTAGGCAACTCTAATTTAAAGGCTCTCTGAGCCCAAGATGTATAATCCCTTCTGAATGAAACAAAGTCTCATCTGGAGGAATCCAGGAAACCACTCTAAGTACAGTGTCCAGAGAAGGCCTTTCTGAAATTAGCAGAAAGCTTTTTCTGTCAAGGGGAAAAGTAAGAGACAGCTTTTTGTGGTTCACTAAAATACCTATAAATCTATTTCTCTTTGGCATCAAGAGCAGTGCAAAAGAAGACAGATTTTTGGTTTTTTAATAAGAATCAGTGGTTTAACTCTTTAAAGGAACAGCTTTCTCCCCCACAGAAAGAGCTTTCCCCCCTCAAGACTCCTTCTGTTGGCATTAGCCTCAATCAGTACAGTGCAGTCACCTGTTATATGAATTATATAGTTCCCAGCAGGAAATAATGGGAAATGGAAAACTTTCTCAGAAAAAAAAAAAGGGAGGATAACAACTCAGCTTTTTCAGCAACAGCAATGAAATTTGTAATAAAGACCAGCTGCCAGTGAATTATTTTATTATCAGACAGATCAATTGAATGCACCTCAAGTTCCACACACGTTGTTATTTATATCCCCAGCCTGTCAGTGCATGGCTAATTCCCACTGAGAGGAGATGATTTACTGGTGGCTGTGCACAGCTGCAGAGCCAGGAATGGAAGTGTTGACTCTGCCATGGCTTTAAACAACCCCTCCACTGAAGGACTCTGCAGGCTTGAAGGTCAGACACACACAATGCAGCAGCATCAGGACAGCAGTTCCCCAAACTTGCATGAGCAGTGGTAGGTGTGCAGCAATGAAGGAGAGCTAAAAACCACTGGAATGTTTTTTCAGGATAGCTTTTCACTGTGTTCTGGAAGAGCAGTAGTAGGCTGCCATGATGGCATCAAATGAGAAGGATTTCTCATTTGAGGGCTGAATCAGGCCCAGAGAGGGATGCAAGCAAAAATATTACAAGCAAAAATACATCAATGGTGTCATAATTTCATGTGGAAAAGGAAATTTAGTGTCTATAGAGCCATAGAAAAACTTTGTTCAGGGTGTGTGAGTCAGTGCTGCAAACCAGCAATTGAGATCCAAGATACAGCAAAAACAATCCAAGAGAGTCAGTCTGAACTAATTGCTGGGGTGCACAGAAGCTGGGCCAGCTGTGCTGTTTGCTAACTGTAAGACACAATAGCTGGCTGATTATTCAGCTTGTTTGTACAAATATGATGAACTGGTTTAAAATAAAAATAAGACAGCATTTTTACTACGCAAATCCAAGAACAAGGCAACCCAGGGCACTTTTCCATATGCAAGATGCCACTCAAAAGCAAAAGCAAGCCAGCAGGAAAAGGGAATTCAAGGAAACTCTCTACAATACAAAGTACCTATGACAAGTGACTCTTTAGAGGGCTGTTGGCACTTATTGTCACTGGTGATATCAATTTCCATGGACTCTTGCTAGGACAGTAAATTAGAGCAGTTTCAACACAAGAAAGCCAGGTTTTCAGGCAACCTCCCAGCGGAACAAGTAACCTAATTAGTTTAAAGATTCAAGCCTGGTAGAGTTATGAATGGTTTAGGCCACAAGGATCTGGATTTAACCACACAGGAATCCCTGTTTGGTCCTGCATTGCTAAGTGAGAGGGGACTCATTTCTTATGTGTCTGTAGGTTGTTATGTGCTTTGGTTGCTACTCTAGCCTTGCACAGAAGTCACAGTACAGTAACAACACAAGTTTACACCAGGCTGGCTCAGTGGCAGGGCCCTTCTGGGCAGCTGGGCAAGGATAGCTCTGAAATGGAAAAAATTAATTCTCTTTCCAAAGGTCTTTACGCTCCTACTGTGTAGGCCTCTGTAGGCACTTCTAAGCCAGAAATCACCTGCAAAATCACAGTTTCTCAGTAGTAATACTAATTCTGCACATTAAGGTCCCATTTCTTCAAGTTTCATAAACCCTTGGGAGATGCACTATGATCTATCTAAACAGCAGTGCCACAGCACAAGTAGGTATTAGATACCCTCATATCATAAACAACTTACTGACTTACTAGAATTGACCAGGTTTACCAACCACAAAAATTATCCTTAATATCAACCTGTACAGAAAATACCATCAATGAAACTTTACTAGAAGTGTGACCTACTAAGGACTCTCTCTTTCGAGTTATACCCACTTCCAAATGTTTATCAGTCATGTGAAGAAAAGCACTAGCATCTCTATACACTGATATATTCAAGCTTTTCCCAGGCTATTCAAGACCTGGGTCATGGCTTTGTTGTTATTTGTTAGAACTCCCACTCTGAATGTTTTTATATTGTCTAGTCATATCAAACAACACCTCTTGCTAGTGTCTTATGCCCTCATCTCAGGAGGGCAGTGACACTTCAGACAGAGCTCTGCACATGGACCCTGTAGGAAGCACTGTAGATAGTTCACTTGGTTTGTTCATTCTACCACTTGCTGGTAGGTGCCAAATACATCTTAAGCATGGGTCAAGATTTTCTGACTGACAGTTAGGTTGGCATAATCAGAAACTCCAAATACAGAATGAACCTCAATCATAATAAGCTCAACAAAATGTAACAATCCAGCCCCAAGAGCTTGATCTCAGTAATTTATATGTACATCCCTTTACACTTAGTCACCTTAAATAAAAAGTAATTCTCCTTATGTTTCACATACTGAGGGAAAATATGAGAAAGCTCAAGTATACTTCCTTTCCTGTCCTAAGGGACTCCAGATGTTATTTATGAATGTGAATTTATGTGGTACTTCTGTTCTGTAAGTGCTGTGACCCATTCATGGTTTACTGTCAGTGACCCTACTGTGCTGCACATAATTCTGACTGTAAGATATTAACATTGTCTTTAACCTTCAAAGTGCTTTCTCTAACAGTATCAAACTTTTCACCATTTTAGAGACTTTCTGTTCATGTTAGGAGATATTTGATTCCCTGTATAAAAGGAAATAATCAGCATCAATTAATCTTTTAGGCATTCATGTAATTTTACCTTTGTTAATTCTTGATTTCCCACTAACCTGGAAAAGCTGAAGTGGGGGGTCCAGGGAGGGGTGGAAATACAGCTGGGAGAACAATGTCTGGAATTGCTTTAGCTGGCATGCAATTCCCAAAACACCACACCACTGTTTCTGCACTGAAATTCTTATGACTAGAAAAACAGTGGGAAAACCATGCTCCTTATTTTAAAAAGCTGCTTTTGATAGAAGGGGTAAAGTTGCATAATGAAAAGCCATATTTGGACCTGAACAAATTCACCATTTTGCCCAGAGGGAAAAGTGCAGTCATTTACACTGTGAATAGGAAGGTTGGCTGGCAGAAAAAGCACACTGTACCCTGGATCAGATTTTTACATACTTGCAAGAATGTCAGTTTCCATAAGTGAAAATGGGCACTCTCCTATAGCTCTGCTTTCAATATTCTTGACCACCTTCAGTCCAGAGGCCAGAAATGCCAGGGTCAAGAACAAGCCCCAGTTTCAGAGTCAAAAGTTCAAAATGACCTTTTACAAAAATAGAAATCTTTTCACTGGTCCCTCTGGGCTTCCTGGGCTTACATTGCTTTTTCACAAGGAACCACTTGGTAAACTTGAACTTTGCAGGCTAAGTTAGAGCTCTTGTAGATCAGATATTACAGGTAGAAATTATTTTCTTCCCACTAACACTCCTAAATCCTCAAAAAATTAAACCAAGAGAAAGCAAAATCACAAATATTTGACTACGTATTTTTTTTTTACTTAGTTTGCAGAAAATGAATTTGCATGCACCAACAGTAACCTAAAACATTCTGCATTAATTTGGGCCTGCTTAGAAGGCAGCTGACATTCCAAAGGTGCACATCTGTCCCTTGCACAAAGAGGTCCTGCTATAGAATCACAGGAGGGTTTGGGTTAGAAGATAGCTGAAGGATCATCTCCCTCTGCCATGGGCAGGGACACCTCCCACTAGATCAGCTTGTTCATGATTAACACTCCTCAATGTTACAGCAGCAATGTTCATCATAATCCAAATTCCCTTAGCATAATTCCATAGAAGACTATAGGTGAGATTTGAAATCATCTCATATTAGGTCTCATCATCAGTCCTTCCTGTAGAAAACACCTCTAAACCTACTTCAGCATAATAAACCATTTTAAGAACACTACTGCTAAATTGTTTGTTCCCTGCAGTGGAGTGAGCTGATAATTCATTTTTCCTTATCCAAAGCTCAGCTGACTAATACCTCAATTGTTTTCCTTTTTCTTTGCCTTTATTTCATGTGAAAGAGAGTCAAATAGCCAGGGTCAGTATGAAAACCACTGTCTAGTGGAGGTGTCCTGTCCATGGCAGGGAGGTTGGAACAAGATGAATTTAAGGCCCCTTACAGCCTAACCCACTTCATCCTTTTCTTATATATAGCCCAACTATTATTTTTCAGGGTGATTTTGCTGATATTCCACTATTACCCTGCCTTTAGCAGAGACTGCCAGGCTTCTTGCTCAGTCCCAAGAATGCTGTTTAGTCTGTCAGCTCAGGATGGCTGTGGATATTTCTTTTATGAGCTTTTTTTTGTAATGCCACTTCAGTTTTCATGTAGAAAAACTGGTGTACTTAGTGAGATAATGTTTTCTCCATTACCACTTTTATCATCAAAATCTACCACTGAAAGAAAAACACAAACACACACATCTAGTAAAGAGGTGCAGAGTCAAATTAGGAGGAGTTTCTGTTCCCTGTTAACAATTTAAAGTCACTTTCTATCCCTCTTATTTTTATATCTGGCTCAAGCAAAGAGGGAAGGAGTACCCCAAGAGGCCTGGAAATTGCTGCAGCTCTGTTCCATCTCCCCTCCAAGCTGCAGGTGGAGATGAGGCTGAGGAGAAACCAGGGGCTGGGAAAGCTCCTCTACTCTTTTCTCAGAAAATGCAAACTGGGAGGATGGGATATCATTGAGTAGTGTGTACATAGTGTGTAACACTGAATGCAGGGCAGAGCCTTGTTATCCCAGGGACTTGCAGTTGAAACTCCCTGCTTTCCCAGCTGCTGTCTCTTTGCCTGGATCCTTCTTTAGGAAGGAATTTACGGTACTGAACCTTATTTCCCCTTCAGGAATAGGAAGCATGGCAGATACTGCCACCACGTGTTGCCAACTCTCCATTTGAATAACAGGTTTTTCCACAACTAGGGATGAATAAAGCTCCAAGTTTCACCAAGATGTATCTTTCTTGAGCTTTTTGGGAAAAAGGTCATATAGTTTTGTCTCCTTTGGTAAATCAGAATTCTCATGCTTTTACTCACCTTTCCATATCTGTCATCTCTAAAAATCCCATCCTTCTCGAATTAGTGTTGATCACTTTTCCATGGAGGGTGAGAAGGGTGAGATAAGTGACAGCCCAAGTGAAAAGTTTGGACCCTGAGAATTACAAGAATGCTGCCCACAGAAATATCCCATTATACCTGATGGCCACTCCAGTGTCCCTGCCCTGCCATAAGGAAACAATCCCTGGGAAAGAAGGTGATGGGAAGAAAGTTGAGTTCTGGCTGTCCTAACTCTGGGGAATGCTGGCTCTAACTGGTTCAGCCCTGTGTGTCCAAATGTGTATGTAGTTTTAACAGATCTAAGCTGCTCCTGCTTGAGAGGCAATATTCCATTTACATCCCAGCTATAAAGTTTTGGCAGTGGTCTCCTTGGTTTATAACAATTAGGGACTAGGGCAGATATTCTTCTCCCTAATGGGGAAAGGTCAATATTTTTTATACTGGTTTTGTGATTTTTACTTTTGGTTTTTTTAGTATTGCAAAGAAAGCACTTTAAATCTTTGTTGCCTGAATGAATTAGGGAATAATATTGGACCACCCTACAAGCAGAGCTTAATGGTTGTAATTTTTCAGTATTTCCCCTCAAGCAGTCTCTCTGGAAAATGTGTCAGTGATAATAGATCATTCTTGTTTCAAGTAATTCAAAGCAAGTTTCCAAGTCTCTAAGCATAACCAGCATGAATCCAGCTGGAGCTCCCCAAATCACCTTGCAAGTCACTGCAAAGGTCAGAAACATTTACAGTGGCAGTGCAGGATAACAGAACTCTAAACTTTTGCTGCTAACTGCATTCCAGGAGAGACAGAATGGAAACAGATACCTCCAGAAATGACAATAAAAGTAACTGAGAACTACAAAGAAAACTTACCAGCTTAGAAACAAATTTGCCTTGCCTGCCTTTAGCAGCCAGAGGGAAAAAAAGTTATTTGCACATCATTAAGGATTTTCTGCAGGAGTAGCATTTCTGGTCAGTGAAAGCCTTAACAGCAGGATCTGTCTTCAACTATTTCCAGGGAATGAGGAAGGAAACTCTTCCCCAAGCAGACCTCACTCCAGGACAGACTGAAAGAATACCTTGGGAAATCCACTGTGACTTCTCACACAATTCCTTGATGAATGACCCATTTCTCAAAACAGATCCACAACTACTGGGCTTTCTTAGCAAGAACAGAGTTATTTCTTCAGCATTCACTTCCTTTTCCTATCTAGAGGACAAATAAAAAAAAAAACTGGGGAGCACCTTCTCTCAGGAGGTGTGCTCTCCCTTCAGCATTCATATCCACAAGGCTCTTGGCTGGTGCTCGTTTTAGCCAAGTCCATCCTAAGAGAATACTGAACAGTCCTAGGAGAACTGGCCTGTTCTCTTTAGAGGGATGCAAGTACATCCTCAGTCCCATCCCCAGTGTCTGCTGCAGAGCAGGATTAGGAAAAGGTATCAGCCTTCAGACAGACACAGATAATGGAGGAAACATTGCCTTTGTAGAGGTTTACCTGGAATTACCAGCCCTTCACCATCTTGAGCTTGTCTTGGAAAGCTTCTGGTCAACTTCACACAACCTCAGCACTGAAGTGTCTGCAGTAGTGAGGAGTCTCAGGAGCACCCTTTGAAATATTCCATCTACACAAACTGTGCTTCAGTCTGCCTTTCACAGTTCAAGACACCATTCTGTTTGCATCAATTTGCTCATGAAAACTGGATTCCAGTCCTGGCTTTTCCTGCCTTTCACAGAAGCTGTGCAAGACGATAAGGATGTTCTGATTTAGCACAGAGCACAGTGGCTGGCAGCAGCACATACAAGATGAGGGAGTGTTTGTCTTTGGGAGTACATTTTATTGTAGTGTAAGGGCATTATGAAATTTAAGGGCTTTCCTTTGTGAAAGACATCATTGTCAAGCCTCACATGCTTTTGGGCTGCATCTCTGTCAGACTGCAGTGCTGCATTAATGCCAAGTCATAACCAATTAGCACTTTAAATACACCTTAATTTTACACACAACTTTTTGACTGTGGCAAGTTCAACATAACCCCTCTAGCAGAAGGGGGTGTACAGCAGCATGAACTTCAAAACATCCCCACAGACTTACTCTAAGCTCTGCCCTGCCAAAGTGCCCC
The DNA here is from genome assembly GCF_028769735.1 of Zonotrichia leucophrys gambelii. Lineage (NCBI taxonomy): Eukaryota > Metazoa > Chordata > Aves > Passeriformes > Passerellidae > Zonotrichia > Zonotrichia leucophrys. The sequence continues at coordinate 7,107,556 of NC_088179.1, forward strand.
CTTGGCAGGGTAAAAGTGAAAGATCAATTACAGACAATTACAGCTCTGCCAGTCAGAGGCATAATTTCAGATGTGTCAGGGATAAGGACACTGGTTACCTGTACTGGCTCCAGCAGACTGATTACCTCCAAGCCTGGCTGGCCTGGGATTTAAGGCCTGTTAAAATGGGGCAAGGTAGGGCAATTCACAGTAACACCTACTGAAAGAAAAAAGCTATCACAGATGTGCTGATGAATGCAAGTTTGGAAGTAGTTTTGAATAGCTGAAAGAATCCAATCAGACACCGAGCCTGCCTCTGTATTAGAGGCTGCAAAGACTCAGAACACACACAGAGAAAAACAGCACTCACCAAACAAACCCCATGGATGCGTTTGAAGAATGAGTTGTGAGGAAGCTCAGGACAGACCTCAGATCAACCACCAACTATTTTAAGAAAAACAATATTGATATCTAACAATGTGTCAAGTTCAAGGACTTGGTTATAACCTCACATGCAATTAACTCAGCATTTTAAAGAATTACTGCCCTTCAGTTTCGTCAGCACTGGCTTGTGCTCGCTGGCACTTCAAATGGACACGAGTTTTGTGGTCACCAGCTCCAGAATCTCAGTTGGCAAACAGGGTCACTTGGTTCTGTAGAGATAACTGTATTCAAATCCAACTGCAACAACACATACTGCTAGTTTAAGTCATCCATTAATCCCTCCAAAAAGGCCACACTAAAGGTACAATACACACACCTTATTTTCAGCTACTATAAAATGGTACAAGATAAAAGGATTCACTGGGTTAATGAATTTTTCATTTTTAATCACAACTGTGCAGGCACTGGTATGTATCAATAATAGAAAAATTCAAAGGTTAAAAACAGTGTACAGTTTAGCACAGCAGGCAACATTTGAATAGAAGCACATAATTTTAATTTGCTTTGAAGTTTAAAGCAATCCAAACAAAAAGTTAACTATATAAATACAGAATAAATGCACATAGTTTACAGCCAACTACACGTATGCAAGAATAATAGCAAACCTCACATGAACACTGAAGTATTCTCAATCTGTCATCTGTGAGTGTTTAGCTATGACTCTGAGGGCATAGTTATGTTCACATATGCAGGGTAGGCAGACTCTTCAATAGAAGAACTGAAAAAACTTACATAACTCAGTCTTAACAGACAAAGTTGAAAAAAGTAGTACATTTACCTAGGCACACTTCAGCATTCAGCTTGTTTTCCAGTTTAAACAGGAAGCAACATTCATAAAGGCTCTCCACCCTTGTCTCTGGAAGCATTCTTTTACAATGCTGCAGTCTGAGGAATGTTGCAGATGTCGTACAAAAAACAGACTAGCAGAAACTGTCATTAACAAACAAACAATCCGCTGTCATTAACACCTCAATCAGCACGGGAAGATGCGGAGTGCGTTATGTAAACAGAGATAGGGGCGAGATGGGAAAGTGACAGGCGACGTCTCAGTTACAACTACAACACCAGAAACCTCCACAGCTCCCTCGTGTGAGCGCGCTGCCAAGCACGGTGAGCGGGGCACACAGCGCGGACCTCCGGGCACCGCAGGGCGGGGAAGGGCTCCGGGCACCGCTCCCGGCCGGGGAAGGGCTCCCGGCCGTGACTCCGCGGAGGACGCGCCACCTGCCGGCCGCGCCGCGCAGCTGCAGCCCCGCCGCGCACCAAGCTCGGCTCCGACCACAGCCAAGGAAAGGAGGAACAAATTCATTACTAAATTGAGTTCTTCACTCGTCTTATCGTCTAGCACACACAAGTGGGACATAAATACATGACATCCAAATACTAATGAATATGACCAAGTTTAAATGCACTGCTTTCAGCTCTGTAGTTAAGGATATTATTGAATGAAGCATCTTGTTATTTCCCTTGAGTTCTTATAATAAATATCAAGAAAATGACATAAATAATTTAAAGATCTTTGGGAAATAGATCAGAGGTAATTTTGCAGGTACTTGTAGTTTAAAAATAATGCAAAACCCCGAGAAATGTTTAGGTTATGTTTGGTTATGTGAAAGAAGCCAAAATGATCACCCCTGAAGTTTAAAACAAACCTTTAAAGAGGTGGAGTAATAAGCTGATTGTCTGCTTTTAGCTGTTATCTCCCATATTCAACTGTCCTTGTTAAATTGTCCTACTTATCACCTCCAGGGGCTCTGCTCTTACCCAGAGAAGGCACACACACAGCACCCAGGGAATACCCTGGAATGGGAGACAAACACAGAACCAAGGGACAATGTCTCCAAAGAGAGAAGAAAAACTCTCATTAAACCTAGGCTACTCCAAGTATTCACTGCATTCATGAACTCCAAAGCTGAGTATGGTCTTTGCCAATTGAAGTTTTGGCTATGACTGAGTAATCTAGATAACCTGAAGAGTGACCCACTTCCTACATCACAAAAATGACAGTAAGTCACTATTACTGCATTTATTTATCTGAACAAAAGCATCACATCAAGGCTTAGGTCAGTCATAAATACTCCAGTCTTTTCCTAGGGAGACCACTAGAAAAAGCCCACTTTAAAACACATTTAAGCACTCCTTTCACTTCTTTGAGACAATCAAGCTCACCATGGTCATCCTTGGACCATGCTGTCTTTAAAAAGGGAACATCTTCCAAGCAGGGAAGTCAATACAGCACTGCAAGGTCAATGTACTTACTATGGGTGGCTTTTAGAGGATGAGCAATTAATACAGAGAATTACATTAAATACTCAAATACTTTGACACTGTATGGAAAACATGACAAGGGTCAAAATAAAGGAAAGCAAATGAGAAAAACCCAGACTGATTGTTCTGTAAGCTTTGAGGTTTTATAGAGAGCCTACAGAACCAGTGCCACAGAGATGCTATGGATTTACAGCATAAACTCCTGCACAGCTTACACGGAAATCAAACCACATGCTTTGTTTAAAACCAAACTGCATATTACAGACATGGTTTGATTCCAGATAATCAGTAAGAGGAAGAAAGTCATAAGCCCTAAGAAGGCCACAAAGTGCATAAGAAGTCATTCATAAAATAAAGCCATTGCACATGATGCACAGTTCAAGTGTACTGAAGTACCACACTGGAAGAGCTGAGAGCACAGTTCTGTCCATGCCAGTGTAGCAGCATTTATATGGAGAAAGCTATTGACCCCAACTTATAAATTATCATCTTCCTCATAAGGATAATGGATGCAGACTGAGAAGATATCTGTCTGTAAAGCTGTAAAACTTCCTGTAACATTAAACTGCTTGACACTCCAGTTGTATGATTTCGGAAAATTCTGTAAATTATGACAGCATAAACCAGCTAAGCCTCACTGCTGAATGCAGGGCATTAATGTGCAATTGACTTACAGAACAAAACCAATGCCTGAATAATCAGACAATGTGGAGGGCAAGGTTATAGCTCAGTACACAGGCTCAAGCTGAGAGAAGTGATACAGCATTTATGAGGGGGAATGCTTTCAAGAATATATTATTTACAATTTCTCCATCCTTCTGCACAGAGCCTGTCTGGACTGACAGGATCTATCACAACTTCAACTGGTTTCTGCCTTCTGGTCACCCCAGCCACAGTGATATGTGTTCTCCTCCAGTACTCCCATATAAACACTGGTAACCCAAGGCAGGATTTGCCAGATACCTAAGGGTAATACAGCTTGTGCTTAGGCAGCATCAAACTGAGTGAATCCTGTCTTGACAAGTGGGAAGTTGGACTAGTTGAGATTTCTCATCACATTACAAATCCTTAAAAAGGCTATAAAGTGGCATTCAGCAACTTCCTCAGCTGTGTGAGTGACCTGAACATATTGGCAAGGAAAACTGATGATACAGGACAATGTTTCATAGGCCTGTCTGACTTAAGAGAAGTTCCAGAAAAGGAAAAAGTATGATGCAGCAGGACCAGAAGTCCACATACACCAACATGAACAGACCAATAACCTGAAGAGTTGAACAATCAGACTCTCTCTCATTAACCCACAACACTGCTCAAATGGCAAAGAAAAAAAAACAAAACAAAAAACCAATCCAAACCAAAAAGCTACAACAGGTATCACCTTTTGTAGTGAAGAAATAACTGTTCTGGGTCCCTGCACCTTATTTTGTCTTGAGGTAGCAACATGAAAAACTTCACACACTTACCACACTACCTCAGTCTCTCTATGAATCTTCAGAGCAACTAAATGGAAGTTTCAGGTATAGAAAGCTATGAAAGTACTCTCTTGCCCATTCTCCAACAGGTTACCATTCAGTAAAACAGAACAAAAATGATGTAGCTGAGAGCAATCACTAAGAGAAGGCAATAGGACTGCCCAGCAACATATTTCATGTCCCCTCCCTCACCCATCAGGTCTCTGAAGATGACTCAATGGCTTTGTCTAGTTTAACAGATGAGAAGAAAAGAATAATTCTGAATTAAGAGATGTATGAAGGCATTCCCTAAGGGGCAGTTCCCATTTGTCACATTGACATGAGACCACACAATAAAGGCAGCAAAATTATTCAGAGTTGCCCACAATCAATCCTCTGTTTCATCCACAGTTGCTTGCTCCCAATATAACGCTCCTTTAGCCCACCACATTGGCATTGACATTCAGTGGTCCACTCCAGTCCTTCTGTCTTCCACCTTCTTCCACCTTGGCACACTGCTATCCATCAAGTAAGTAGACTACAACTTCATAGGTGGACATCATGATAGCTGTGTTTGGGATCTGTCTGATCAGGTGTGTAGTCAGCCCTCGGTACAGGGCGCCGTACCCTTCCTCTCGCACCAGCAAAGACAGTGTCTGGAAGAAAGATCTGTATTTTGTTCCCTCTTCTCTTAGTCTTGTTCGTACAACCTCTGGACAAAGAAAACCAGTGGAAAAAAAGAAGAATTGAGTGGTTACATTCACCACTTCTCAGTATTTTTCCCAGCAACCGATCAAGGATTTTTACACAAAAATACCCCTCCCCATGTTCTCAATCTCACAACTGCTCTTTAAAAAAGGAAGAGGAAGGCAAAGAGTAGCAAACCAAGTATGTGTAAGAAGAGAGCAAGTATTAGGTATTTGCCTAAACAAGGCAAGTTCATTTGTTAGCTACAATCCAAAAGAGGACTGTTGCTTGGGGTTACATTTTAGCTCAGAAGTTGACAGAAGTTCAGCACTCAGTTCATTAACAATGTATACACAACTGCTTTGCAGGAAGATCAAGTGCAAGTGACATACAAGCTAGGCAGCCTGCATCCCTAGAAGAGATGGCACATTATGGAAAACTGCTGAGTATACAAAAAGATTCCAACTGAACAACTACCTCTTGGAGTACCTTGGGCCATACCCTGGCCAATTCCATGGCAAAATAAACATTGCCTAAGAAAAGGTCGTGCTGGATATCCACTGTAAAGCACTTCCATTTCTGAATACTATACTCATGTTGACCTGCTACATCTCATATTCAGACAGGGAAATGTTTCTGAGCAAGAAAACCAAAGTTGGCTACAAATCTCACTTAGCCTCCCTTTGATGGATCTGCCTCAGGGTCTCAGCTGCACACATCCCACTTACCATGGGGATATGCTATTGATGTTGCACACGTTTTGGAAGTGGCAGCAGCCATCATCATTCGAACAAAGTCCGATGCTTCTTTTACCGAATCTTCCTCATTGTCCATGGCACCAGCAGTCTTATATTCCAGTAATCTTTTCTTAATACTCTCATAAATGACAAAGTGAATAACAGTCTCAGATATGCCTGCGTAGGACGCAGACATTCCCCGGTAAAAGCCTCTAAAGCCATCCAAGCGATAAACTTTGCGGGCACACTCAAATGCGCTCATTCGCTTTTCTCCACGATTCCTACAAAGGAGAAAACAAGTCAGTGTCTGCAACCAGAGACTGGAAAATTAATTAAACAGCTTTGTAGTGACAACAAGACTTAGGAAATACTCAACACTGATGCTGAGGGGCTCCAAGTCACAGTCTCAAAGGCTTTCAGCACTAAACACAGGGAAAGCATTACAGGGAATCCAAGCCAAACTTCACACAGTGACTAAGGACAACGTACCACAGTGAAATGCTGAGCGGCTTTAGGCCTCCCCAACTCTCACACAATAAAGGACTAAACTGCTTGGAAACAGACTCCCAAATGGATTATCAATGTCAGCAACTCATGAGAAAAATGACCATTTCCTTTAGCATAATGGATTTGCCCTAATTGTTGCCTCAATAAAGAGCTCCACAGCATTCAGTGGCTAAGAGTTAAAAGGGCAGCCCTCAGCATTACAGCTCTCAGCAAACAACAGGCACAGCAACCAGTGCAACACTGGCAGCTGTTGTCTGATTGAACTAAGCCACCGCTGATGTCAAGGAAAACGCTCATTAGACACACCTATTTAAAGCAGTATCTGGCAAATGAAGTTTTATTCCCATTTTGAGCTGGCTCACTAAATTGAGTTGTGCATACTGAAGTAGTTAGAATATGGTACACAACTATGCAAACACATGACAACACTGTAGAGATGTGCTTCACCACAGCTGCAAGTGCAGGCACAAGGATTGTGCCAGCAGAGGTCTGAGTGAGCAAGTCACAGAATAAAAAAAATACCTGAGGATGTTTAAAGCCCTTTTCTGAATATCTGCTATAATACTGTGTCCATATTTCAGGAATGTTTAGCTCAACAGTTAAAGAGAATGTATGACTGATTGAAAATGTAAGCATATGGTTGGTAGAATGTGATTTTAATGAAATTGTTAACCTTATAATTCATTACAAATTTGCTGGTCAGTCCACTACAATGCCTCAAGCATGTCTCAGAACAGATTAAAAAAAGAAGTGATAGTGTAACTTGTAGAGAGACCAGCATCACCTTAGCAAATCTGAAATGCTGAATGTTTAAGAATTCATTCTATTTTGGAGTGCAGAACAGATTCACCAGACTTTAGTACAATGTTGTCACAGCAGTGAGAGTTCCTCTTGTCACTTTACCTTGCATCAAGCTGTAATCGTGTCTTCACCAACCAAATGGGATTAGTTGTTGTGATCGCAGTAAAGCCTAAAAAATGTAAAAATAACATAATTAGATGTGATAATATCACAAGAACCGATGCATCTAAATTCCAAATGCACACAGTTAAGGTACAGTGGATGCAAAAACTCGGACTATACTGATTTTGCTTAAGTCCCCATTTTGTGAATCCATACAGCCAATAAACACTTAAATTGTTTTTAAATTTTACTTTAATATTGAGTAAGTTTGATTCTCAGCACAAGATGCCCCGTATAAAAAAAAAAAGCCAAATTAAGTACAGTTCTCTGCCTATCTAATACCAACCCTGTTTTGACACCACAGAACAGCAATGCCAACTAGACAAGTATCAGCCAATTGGGCAAAAAAGTCGATAAGAATGCATTGCAGAGAGAGCAATAGCAATTTGAGATGCTATAAAACATTGCCTCAATTTACTTTGTTACCTGAAATACAATCCGAGTTTAAAAGCATGCAGACTGAATAAATACTACTTTTGGTGCAGTTAAAAGGCATTTATTACTGCAAATTAGGAAACTTTTAATACTGAACTATAAAGAGCAGTTATATTTGAGTGCTAATCTTTTATTTAGTGTTCAAAGCAGAGATTGTTGGCTGGCCTTGGGATACTTTTATAAGCATATGAGTGTTTAAATTGTTAAAAGTAAATACTATGACTTCTAACTATTCAGACAGACAGCAACTACTCAGGCTTGCATAAGGGCCAAGGATTAAAGCTTTGATTTTCAGTCCACTAAAGAAAACAGAAAAAAAAGAAAAAAGGAAACAAAAAAGAAAAAAGGAAAAAATAAGAAAAAAAAAAGAAGTAAGAATTACTCTTACTTCTGCACAACTGTGGAGAGAGAGAGAGAAAGTAGAGTGAAAGGCAGCTCTGAAAAAAAGTAAAATTAAAAAAATCATCTCAAGCTGCAATACCGCACATGCACCATCAATGAGGTGTCATGTCTGCAGGAGAGAATAGGAAAAGGGAAAAGCTGGAACATGGCCAGGCAAGAGATGATAAATTTAGACACTTGCTCTCTAAGTGACACACATGGCTGGGTTATAACTACAAAGACACACTGCCCTCCTGCACGGGGATGGACTGGGTGTGTGGGGAAGGACAGAGTTCCCTTGCTCAGTGCATGGCTGGGGCACAGCACTTATCCAGCAACAGGCTATTGATAAGCTCTTCTATCAGATCACCAACAGCTCACAGAAACAGCTTTAGCAGAACTGGTTGCATACATGTCACTCCTGCTCAATCACAATCTAGGTTTACATTGCACACAAAGGTCTGCAATACTCAGAAATGCCAGGGGATCTTAACTGTTCTAAGGTTTGATCTGTGCCCACCCTCAAAGCTTAAACAGGTCATTATGGTTTTCAATTCAGATTCTTAAAAAAAAATTAACAGATTTGGCAGCTACTAAGATTGAGCTGGTTTTCTACACCAGAAGAATGAAAACAGATTGGAGGGTTCTGTTCAATTTTCTAATTAAACATATTTTTAAACTGGCTCAAGCTACTTAACTAAGCAACTTCCTATGGTAGATAATAAAGATTTGGAATTGGCATTTTTTTCTGATTCACTACTCATTCTTCCTATAAAGAAGTACTGAGATATAACCTTCACATAATGGAGTGAAATCCTAACAATCCAAGAGTTCTTTATCTCTATTTAGGGAAGGCAAATAATGATGTAAAAACTCAAAGCACTGGGTAACAACTCTGCCAAAACAAGGCATGAGATATTTTTAAAACACATGTGCAAAACAGCCTCTGTAGCTCAAGCAGCCATAACCTGGTCTGACCTGTCACTTCATGTCACAGAAACTTCACTGATTCCAGTAGTGCTTGAGCCTGAGTCATCTGCACTGAGAGGAAACTTCATTCTTGCATGGTTTTATTTCTTTACACTGGCACTAATAAAGTTTTAATTTTGTTTGACTTTTAATCAGAATCTTTGTGGCATGAAGTGCACTAGGAAATGCACAGAACTGCAACAAAGGCTTTGAAATAAGGTGGGGGAAAAAAAATCACTCACTTTCCCTACCAAGACATCTTCCATGAAAGGTTTCTGTAAAACCTAAATTAGTTCTTAAGTCTCCCCTAGTTCTTAATTACAAGTTAACAAAGGCAAAAATCCTTTTGCATTCCTATTAAAGGAAGAATTTTGTAACTCTTAGGCTGTAACATACAGCCTTTCTCCTTCATATTCAACTCAAAATAAGGCTGTCTGCAAATCCTGAGTCTGGAGCAGGCAATGCATAGGTGCCATCAGTGGCTGAGTAGATTATATTGGAAATTTCCAGTGAAAAGTGGTTGGCACAGGATACAGCCCCTATTCTACTCAAAACTGGGGTCACTAAGCATTATTTAGATGCAGCACCTCCAACAGTAGGAGCAGACACTCAGCAACATGGCCAGTGTTTTTTCCCATGGCTGTTACAGGCCTAAGCTGACAGTTCAAACCAAAGTTTTCAAATCAAGGGGCCTTCAATAATTCAGGTTTCAAGGTGAGATGACTACAGGTCAATTCTTACACCTAATGTAGCAAATGCAGTTAGTTGAAGAAGAACAAGGAATTGTGTGGTGCTGACACCAAGCAAAGGCCTCCAAAACATGAAACGTATGATTTAGGATCCTTGAGAAGATAAACTTTGATTTTTAAATACAGAAAATCAGTAGCAAAAATATTCTTAAAAACAAACTTTGAGGGCTTTCAACAACTGCCATGAAGATCCATCAATTGTTTCCTTTTTTCTTTTTAAAAGCCTTAATGATCTTTATAATACTTCACAATGCCTATTGATGTGTTGCACCCTCAAGAAAGATCCTAGATTCATGACAAGTACAGATAAATCTGGCAATATTACAAACTTCTGTAGTTTTACTTTATCTCAGCTTCAGACAGAATTATCTCCATCTACTTTTTCAGCTATCCCAGCTACTGACAGGTAAGATCCCAGGTATTCCTATTATGCATCATATTTCAAAAGGGTAGGGTTGGTGCTTTTTAATCTATAAGCCAATGTAATTGATACAGACGCATGTGAACATGGAATGATGAATTAAAATTTAAAAGTAGTAAAATAAAAACAAACCAAAAGAGTAAACAGAAAGAGACAGAAAGGATTATATACACATATTAAAAAAGAAAAAGAAAAGAGGTCTTTGAAATAAATGTGACAACACAGAGTATCAGCTGCAGCATTTTAAAGGCAGCTCTGGAATACTGGGGAAAAAACCTCCCAAAATGCCTTGTTTAACCCAGTAGGGGCTTTGAGTTGACCAGAGCTAAGAGTAGCAGCTCTCAGTGAAAGGTATTTCCTACCTTTCCCTGAATGGCACAGAAAAAAAAAAAAATCACTCTAAACAGAGCTAAGGAAAAGTGATGTCTTTGCACAATGCACATCATCTGAGTTCAAGCTAGAAGTGTGTTCCCCTTACGGTGTTTATTCAATAATATCACAAACCCAAGGTGTGGTTCTTACACTAGAGGCTGCAAGAGACGCTCAGTTCAGTACTCACGAGGTTTAAGTTAGTCCATATTGCTGCAGGAAGTGACCTGCGGAGGGGGAGCATGAGATGACACGATCTCACTCTTTTCACGGGAGAAATGTACAGTAAATGCCTAAAATAGACACAGGCTTTTCTGTATCATAACAACAAGCAGTGACCTCATCAGACACAAGTGTACAAATCGAATCCCAGCGGAAGGATTTGTCAGTTATTGGGAAATCTAACTGTTTGCAGGTAAAAGTTTAGAAAAAAAGAAAGAAAAATAATCAAAACAGGCCACAGATATTAAAATAGATGTGTAAAATGCACTGAGTACTGAAATTTCTGCTCATTTGCAGCAATTTAATTTTATACCTCCAAATACTTACCTATATAGAAAATTTAAAAGTGAAACCTCCTCCTTCCCCACTCCCTTGAAAATCCTATTCACTAAAGCAAGCCTAGTCTTAGGACAGAAAAGATGCCTTATGAAATCCAACTTTCTAAGACCAGTGAACTAAATATGCATTTTATTTGGCATGAATTAACTGTGTACATGGCACTAGAAACTTACAAAGTAATGTATCTCTAAGTAATAAAGTAGTCCCAATTTTGTTTAAATAAATAAATAATAATTTTAAAAATTTGCATTTAGGTTGGTTTGCCAGTAAAACTCTAGGAAAAAAAACCAGCAAAAGCATACAAGGCATAGTAGTTTTGCAGCAGATTTGCAACCATGTTGTCTGATTGAGGCTGTGAATCATTAAAAAAGCAAACAAGAAAGCCATACAGGAATCAAGTATCTCATTCAGTTCTCTACAGCTTTTCTTCTCTGTGGTGAGGGAGGCTGAGTGCAATGAGAAGGCAGAGTTTACAGTGAATCTGAGAATTTAGCCTAACTTGGAAATGTCCAGAAATCAACTGTCTTTGCTCAAGCAAACATTCTTGTACCAAGCTCAGATATTCTCCCTGCCCTACTTTGCAAAATGAGAACTGTGTTTATGCTCAGGAGTAAGCAAAAAGGATTGCTGAGTACTTCATGTCAACACAGATATTTTAGGTATGAAGGGATGTGCTCTATATGCTGGAAACTAGCACAGCAAGAAGACAGCATTCATTTCTGTCTGCATAAGGCATCAGTTACTAATATGCAGATAGTTTACTCTCCTTAGAATAAAATAAACTTAGTAGAAGAACCTTCAAACCATAAATATATATTTTGAGAATGAAGAATCAGGCCTAAAACCAACAAAAAAAATATGCTTAAAATACTATACATCAGCATTTCACTCCCAAAAACACCAAGTGCACAAAAGCATCCTTATTTAATAATGACATCAGTCTAGCCTGAGACGTGCGTTAGCACATTATACAAATAAACAGAAGTTAAAGTTGGCTGAAGTTCACTATTTGCAGTATTTAATAAAACAATGTTACAATTATGTTGTTTAAAAACATATTTTTGCATGATTACTGTATTTTGCAACCTACAGGAAAAGTTTTGCAAGCGCAAATCTCACTTCATGCTGAATACATGTTAGACTTTATGAAACAGGAAGGTCATATCCAAAAAAATACCAACCCACCAAAAAACCACCAACAAAACAACAACCCTCATTTAAGACTGAATTACTTAATTCCTTACTGAAACCAATGGCAGCTGAAAGAGAAAAACACCAACACTGATTATTTTTTTGCTAATTCTGAAGTATTGATCCACCTTGCCAATTCTGTAATCTTAGGTCCCAAATCAAATATTGTAATGATCCTATGTATTAACCTGTGAACCAAGTAAGAGCTCACATTTGATCTTGGCCTATTATTTTGCCATTTCTTCAAGGTGATTTGCATTATACAGCAATACAAACCTTGCAGGTAAAACTGTTAATAGCTGGTTTAAGTGCATTTTCTGAAATATATTAGAATTACAAAAACAAGGTTAGCACATTCCCAAGAAAGCACTGTTAATTTTAACTGCAGAGTCCTTGTCATACATCAGAATAACATCAGAAGAGAGAACTGAAATGTTTGTCAAAGAATCTGAGAATTTCTGTACTGTGCAGTGCCAAGACCGAAGGTGTGAGCCTGCACTGAGCACTGTTCCCCTGACTGTGCTTTAGAAATACAACCGCAGAACCTGGGAAGTGTGAGGTTAACAGCACCAAGAGCTGCTCAATGGTAGAACTTGTACACAGAAGTAGAAAAAGGCAAACAGCAATGAAGGCTGAAATCCATTTCCCAGTTTACTGCAGCTGCATGCACAAATGCACAACACCAACCTTCTGAAGGGAAGCAGCTACAGAGCTCCATGACAAACCCCAGCCTGAGGCTGCAAACACCCAGGAAAAGGCACTACAGCACATCCCCACAAACGTGCTTTAGAGAATGAGGGCAGCAACTTCCAAAGATGAGGAACTCTCAGAATCTTCATTTGTCTGCAGCATTGCATGAGATGCACAAGTTGCCTTCAACTGAGGACAGACCTGTTTACACTCCCCACGCTTCCCCCTGCCCCCAAATCGAGGACATGTTTTATTCCCTTGACAAGGACCTGAAGACTCTTCATCTTTCTTGATGCAATTAACTGATTAGCCTGAACTCTTCATTAAATCCCCTTCCATCCCATTCCCCATGCTGTTCACCAACAAACAAAACCACTCACTTCTAGATGATAAAAGACCAAGTACTGCCTTGTCTTTGTCTACTTGGGCAAAATAAAGGAGCTCTTCTTATAGCCTAAAGATTAAAAACTGTCACATTTCATGTGCCAGAGATGAACTTTTAGGTATAAAGCTAATGTCACTTAAATTTTATACACTATCTATCTCTATATATCAGATTATTAGCAAGCATAGAAATAGAAAATAAATCCTATTCCTTATTCCGTTATCACACCTTTATCAGTCCATTCCAGATTGCCAGTACTCACAGACTGGCTGTAAAATTTGACAGGACTTAGGAACTTCAATAGTTGTCAGAATTCATCTGTAAAGTGCCCATGGCCTATAAAAACACCTCAATATTTGTTTTTGTGCAGGAAAGGCACAGGCAACAATAGATAAAGTGTTGCCAACCCATGTTTTGATTTGATCAGCACAACCATAACTCAGCTCAGTCGCCTTTAACTCCCCCTTGTTAATGACCCCAAAGCACAGAATATTCAAATCAAGCAGCAAATATTTGTAGCTGCTAAAATACACGAAAGTTACACTGCAGATATAAAATAGGAATTATTTCTACAGAGATGAAAATACATGAGAACTATGAAAAATCTGCTCTTCTCTGACTTTTTAGTGGCAGAGCAAACTTCTCACAGACTGGTAAATGAGCAAAGGAGGAGGGATTGTTACATATAATTTACACAAATAACTGCAGGCACATTTCTGAAAGACAAAAACAATTAAAATATACAAAGCTGTAGCAGAGTGGGTAAAAAAACTGATTAGGAAGAATTAAACCAGGAGTCAGTGCAAAAACACTGTTTATAGCTTACACAGCAACAAGTTACTGTTTTGAAAGGTTACATTTTTCATTTCACAAATTTACAACTGAAAAAGCAGGCATGGATGTTTTCTAGAGAAGACTGCTCACATTGCTATTTTTCACTTAGTACAGTTTCATGCATACATTTTCCAGAGAGCCTGTTTAAAGCCAGGCCAAAGCAGATAACCACTAAAAAGACATCATTCAATTACTGAGCATGTTCTGTTTTGTTGGGGGTTTTTTTCCATATTTATTGTCACCTCTCATTTGCAGATATGACTGTAGGATGAAGCTACAAAGTTACAGATCCTTACCTGCCACACCAGCTGACATCATGTGTACCTGGGTAGAATCTGGATTGAAAATATTGTTCAACTTTTCCTTGCAATTTGAATAAGCAGCAAAATATATTGCTCTAAAATTAGAACAAAATCCAAGTTAGATTATGTTTTACATTTCAAAATTCTCAACAAGCAGCACCCTTGACTTCACTGGGCTAAAACTCCCTTCCCCAGTAAAGAACTACTCAAGGATTAATTCTTGCAAAGTAGTGGGACTATTCTAAGAATGGAAATAAAGACTAAACATGACACTTGACTTTTTTCCACACAACAGCTCCAATTACCAGTTACTGAGGGAAAGGACAGATAGTTTGAAATATGGCACTGATTTTTGTGACACTAGGAAGTTCAGCCAGGGAAGAAAAACACTGAAAAAGTTTTAGTATTCTTCAACATAAATAATAGAACAAACTTTCTCTAATGGACCTAAAGTCATTTCAGTAGCAGGGTAATTTGAAGAGCGCTACCAAGTATGCAGCTTCTTAAAAGAAACAAATAACATTCCTATTACTATAGCATTTAACATTTAAATGTTGATAACTTGATGTTATAAATATTTATACTTTAAATGCTAGAACAGCTCTGAAACATTTCGTTTCCAGACTTCTGTATTTATAACAGACACTGATTTTTGTCTCTCAACACACCATGAAAAATGTTGTAAACTTGTGCTACACAAGTCTGTGAGCTGGTATCCAAACAAAGCTAGGCAAAGTCAGCAATGCAATTCAATATATTACAAAAAATGGTTGCTTTCACTCATTAGATCTAAAAAACTTATTTTAAGCACATATAAACCTCACACTTTGGGTTGTAATTCAGTTGTTTTAAATCTACAGACACCCCTCTGCAAGAGAAAAAAAAAATGAATGTGCCATTTTCCCAAGCAGAACATTAACCTCATTAGCTGTGTGAACATGTTTTTCTTTATTACAAAGAAGATAAAGAGCTTGCTTTATGGGTGTAATTTCTAAAATGGAACCTGAACTCAGTTAAGTACACTGGATGTGTTATGAAATATGCTTCTCTACAGCTTATTTAAACAAAGAGCTGATGTTAAATCCACTTAGCTAATGCTTAATTGAAATGAAGTACTGGTTGCAGACAGAATCAGCCAGAGGGAAATGAAGATGTGCTTATAAATAAGGTTTACACACTACATCAAGCAGACATTTTAGCAAGCTAAGTATTTCACCTAGGGGAAGAAACAAAGGGAAACAGAAGATTTAACATATAATTAATTGAAAAGAAATATATATTTTTTTTCCAACTGAGGATGTTCTTCATGGATGACAGTCACTTATGCAATGGATCCCATTCCTGGGTAAAAACTGCTATTAAAGCGATATCAATATTGAATATTTGGCAGAGCAGACTGATCTACTGCACTAAAGTACAGGCTCTCCAGACTAGAAGTGTTGATATCCCATAGGTGTCAAGAACAAAAATGCTAGTGGGTTTACTTCAGCTTTTCCAAAGGGCAGTGCTAAGTTAGTGATCAGAAAGCACCTCTGATATTCCTAAATCCTTAAAAAAACTGCTAAAATAAAGATAAGCTAATTCTTTCATTAAATTTTTTTCTTATTTATGCAGATGATCTAAAGAACCTCATCAGAACTAAAGTTCAGCTTAGTAGTATTTCTCAGAAATATTCAAATACTTAAAACCAGTAAAGTTAAGATAATCTCCAACTGAAGGTGCAGGAGATAGAAATGTTTTCTCTTCAAACAAAACAAATAAACAAAAGCAAGATGCTAAGTCAAGGAAAAAATAAAACCTTTGTGGAATAGATTCCTTCTGCATAAAGGCTCTTCTCTTAAACAGAAAAGAAAAAAAAAGGAGCCAGGAAACAACTTCCAGTATCCTCATCCAGGCCTAAGGAATATATTAATTTTACACAGCTTTGTTTTACACTCTTTCCATGTACTCTCCCATTTTTGGACTGAACTTCAGCTGACAGCTCTATGTAAGGATAAATTCAAACTCTGGCAAAATGTTCTCTCTGCCTGCCTGCCAGCAGCAGCTGAGGAACTGGAGTATTTGTGCTGATGCAGAGCAACAGACAACAACACCACCAGTGCCAACTAGATCAGATTTACATCCTGCACTGCCCCAGTACCCTCTGGGGCCCAGGCACTGCTGGATCTGCTTTCCCTGGGACAGCTGCTAAGTCTCTCCTCCCACCCAGTGTCTCACCCTTTATATCAGAACAGGCCTCCTCCTGCAAGGGAGCACCAGGCTGTGCTTCACCAGAACTCAGCAAGAAGACCCTGTTTTGTGTTTTGAGGCTTCAATCACATAATTGCTTCCTGAAGATGATGGATTAACTGAAAGCTAAGTCCATCTTTGTATTTTCCAAGATCCAAACTTGTAGCTTACATGTGCAATTCCTTAAGAATTTTTCTTTTTAACTGGACAAAACTCTGCATAAGGGACAGCACCCAACAGTAAATACTATTCAATAGCACATAGGATAGGAAATGCTGAGACAGCTGGAGCTCTGATGTACTTAAATGGCTCAATTCCTCAGGCAAAAAGTTACCCCAGGAACCAAAGGTTACTTGCTGCTAATTTAGTCTTTACAACTGCAGATGCAAGACTTGTTTCAAATACACATTAAAGCCTTTAATGTATTTGATTTATTGTGCATGGTTGTACTTACCTGGAAGGA
Source organism: Zonotrichia leucophrys gambelii (assembly GCF_028769735.1). NCBI lineage: Eukaryota > Metazoa > Chordata > Aves > Passeriformes > Passerellidae > Zonotrichia > Zonotrichia leucophrys. The sequence continues at coordinate 7,124,571 of NC_088179.1, forward strand.
GCAACGCCAACTAAATTAGGACCCAGCCCCCTGAACAGAGAACGAGGGCCTTCATTTTGCAAGATCATCCTAGAAAACAAGAATACAATACTGTAACATTCAAAGCAAAATCATGGAATGCACTAATCACCAGAACTACATCATGTGAAAAACTTTCATAATTACTGGCAATAATACAGAGAAGACCACAGAAAATTAGTCATTTCCTAGAATCAGCATTAAAAATTCCATTATTGCTCAAAATACCATGAAAACCATAAACCAAATGCAGAAATAAGACTTGAGATCTCAATACAGATTTATCTTCTATGTAGGAACACATACACACACAGAGTTGTCTGTTAGGAAGTTAAAGAAAGTGTCCCTGAGTCAGGGAGAAAACACTAAGCATGGAAACATTGCCATTCATGTAGGTTGTAGATAGTTCAGGAGCAAAACCACTTAATTCTGCACAACATTGCTTTCACCACCCTTCAGCTCCCAAGGTTTGTGAACTTTGAGTGGGAGGGCAACCTTGCACATTTGTGGAATTTACAGGAAAGCACGATAACAGCAAGTTGAGACTTCAAATAAAGCATTATTACTTAGTTCTGCAATATGGATCCCACATGGTTGGGGATTTTGGGAAGAGCTGAAGACCTATGCAGCAAGGTACCCTGGCACAGTAAGAGACTATGCATGAATATTCAGTTCTAGTGAAATCAGTCTGCCCCACAATCTAGATGCTAATCACACTGGTATTTTAAAAAGTATGGTAGGACATGGGAGGAGAAACAAGGACTACCTGCATCCCATTACTGGGAATTGCTCTTGCAATTACTTTAGAACCAGATTTAAAGTTAAGAATTAACTACATCCCCAGATGCTACAAAATGGAATCCTGTGCTTACTGATTTAGAAACAATGGTAAAGGTACACAAATAGTTTTGTATATTTCTTCTTCAAAGAGCCATGCAGGTTAATGACAAGTCAATTACTCAATAAAGCCTTCTATAAATGGCCATTTTGTTTGGAATTTACTGTCAGAACAAACAAGTGAAAGCAATCTATAGCACTAAAAGAGATTCCAAACCTATTCTGAGTTCCTTATTTCAATGGCACTCATTCATTGCTCTGCTGCTAAGTCAAATTAAAAGTTTACCTTTGCTTCCACTAAGCAAAAACAAACCAGTGGCCCTGCAGTTACCACTGCTTTTCAGGAATACTGACATTTCATGTGTCCAGCAACATCCCAGCTTTTGGTCCATAACAATCAGCTATGAGTTCACTATTCTGCTGCTCCACAGCAGTAATTGGAATACTGAACACACATTCAAAGATACCTTGGAAATACAAATGATTTGGACCTGTCTGTCATGATGAAAGCATTTTAATGCCTTGCAATGCCTTAATGCCAAATTAACAGGACCTGTATCTGCCTAGACCGCTACTACCACACAATGTGCTACACATGTATATATATGCACATATAGCTAGACATGTATTCAAAGCAACAGGAATTTCAGGGTCTTTGAAGTTAGGAATGAAGTGTATCAGGTCTGTTTGCCTCTTTTGGATCTACAGTTCCAGATTCTGACAGGGCAGCAAAGAGCTAAAGAGAGGTTGCAGCAGACAGGATGATAATGGAGGTAGTTACTGATGCTGTTTTGCATTCAGACACCAGCTGGAAGAGTGTCAGAAGCTGCACTGGAAATCAGACACAAACTTCTTACATTAAAGAGCAGATCCCAGGGCCTGCACTTGTTTATTGAGAGCAGTTACAGGCAAATCCATGGTTGGAAGAGCAGGAAAGTGCTCCACACAGCCTCAGCTGACTGTTATGTCACATGGAGAGCCTCCACTGGGAGGCTCATGAGATTTCCATTAGCAAGACATGAGGTTTAAATTGTGCAACATGAATGATGAGAAAATGTAATATGACACGCAACACAGATATATGAGAACAAAAGAATTTGCTTTTGTTGCCAGAGAATAGAGTCACCTGTTTTTCTGAGTTTGTTTCCTGACAGAGATGCCTTTCAAGTCACCTCCACTGATGCTTAGGATGCAGAAGTGATTCTACAGCAGTCAGTTCACTGAAATTCTGACATAATTTGCCTGAATCACTCTGCTTTTAGACTGAGTAATGTGAGCCTTGAGCACTGCACCAAATTTGCTATGACACAATCAAAGTCTGACAGCTATGAGTCAAAAAATATCCAATGACAGTAAGGACCTGACAGTGACAAAGAAATCCAGTTTTATTTCCCCACTAAACAGCCCTAACCTTAACCAAGAGTAATTATGTCCTGCATGTATGTATGTTTATTATCGTAGTCCATTGCCATGTCATTTGGGATTTTTTCATGTTTACTGTATTTAAAGAACTTGAAACCCAGGCTTTGCATCTCAGTCCTTTGATAATGGCCTGAAAGAAAACACAGCTAAGCAAAGGACAAAAGCAGCAGAAGAGATACATTCTTGTATTACAGATGTACATCATGTGTGAGAGGGCAATTGTTAAAGACAAACAAGTCAATAAATTTCATCATGGGCTACCTCTACCTCAGTCTGAATTTGCTTTCTGGGAATACCAAGTTATTTCCAGTTTCATTTAAGGCATAGCAGGCTTCTAGCATTACAAAAATACACCTATTCAGCCTGCTATTCATTGATATACATTTCTAAATGGAAAATAAATTCATAACCAAGCATTCAGAAAGAAGCTGGAGCACTCTACTTCCATCAAGAGTAGCCATTAAGTCAAGCAGATCTCCTTGCTGGTCACAATCCAAGCCTTTCCTTCCCAACATGTTCCCAACATGTTCACCCATCAGACCCTGAATAAAGAGCCATGAAAAGGCTCTGAACCCAAACTTTCATGATAAGAATGATCTTCCATTCAAGGAGCTATATGGGTACAACCCCCACTTAAGCAAATCCTATGCTCTAACCAGATTAAGTTTAAACCCTACACTTCACTGCCAGAAGGGGCTCCCCACAAACTACTTGTTACTAATTAATTAAGAATAGAAGTTGTCAAAACTCAATCAATTTTCTAATGCAAGAAGCAGCAGCAGATCCCTCCTGTAGGAAATGTCCCCTCATCCCCAAATACTGAGGGTACCCCCACCCTGAACTGACCAGTCAGAGTCCCCCAGGAAAGTGAACCCTCCCTGTGGGCCATACAAGCAGTTGAACTGCAGGATTACAACTTCCCTGCTGGCTCCTGAACGGCACAAGCACAGCAAACAAGGAAAGGCAGCCCCCATTCAGTCAGGCACTACACAAAACACACAGATCACTGCAAGAGCCAAAATCAGCTATTTCTTACTAGCTCTAAAAGAATGTTACAAGTCACACATCCAACAGAAGATATTCAAAGACAAACTGTGTGGGGGTGGTGAAAGCTGAAAGAGACTAAGAAACTAAGTCAATTTTAATTGCCTCCATATTCAGTAACTTCTATGATTAGGACACAAAACAGTTTTAAAAAAGTCTTATACTAATGCTTTTTCAGGATGAAAATAGGAGTCTGACACCCACAAAATTAGTGAATTTTGGGGATGCAGTTTGGAGCTGTGAGTTGTACAGGGTACACGTGCTCTGGCTACTTCAACATCCAAACTCAAGCATGAAGGACATTAAAAAAATATGGAAACACAGTTAATTAAAAGGCAAAAAATGGAAAATCATCTCCTGGTAGCATAACGACAGATATAGAAGTCTGAATCTTTTATATAGATTTTGATCTCCTCCCTCCCCAAAATGAAGCCAAGCCCCTGGGCCAGGTACACTCACTTCAGACAGTGCAGAGGTCCAGGAGAAACTCTAGCTACTCGGTTGACAGTAGCACCATTCAGAGTGTTGAGATGAACTTCAGAGATGTAGAGAGTCACAGAGGAGGACTGCAGGCGTGTTTTTACAACTTCCAGTGGACATGTCAGAATTGCACCAACAGTACCTCCACATCTGCAAAGATAAACAGGATCATGTTCTTAAAAGAAACTGAAGGATACATTCACACAGAATTGACATCATACTCAACACAGTCCCACTGCAAGAAGTGAAGCACCAATGGGAACGTGTGTGACAATGCCAGTTATGTGCCCTTGAAGGCAAGCAAACTGCAAAGTCAGTCTGCAAACCCCTCAACTTGAAGTGAAAATTTAAACAGACAAAATGTAGCGAAGGTGCAGAGTACACACTGTTCAAATCAGTTCTGGAAAGAAGCTCAGTAGCTTCAATGTTTAACTTCTTATGATAAATTTTACCTTTTTCTTTAATGTTTAATGTGCTCCTGACCACAAAAAAGGTGCCAAAAATCCTTAAGGGCAGAAAAGATTTATGCAATATGCACACAGGACTATGCGTAAAAAAACTAAATTGGTGTTGCAATTTAGTAACATCTTCAAAAGCCTGACTGTATTTCAGTCATTGCATCACAAAAGCAGCGATTGTCCACGTGCTTCCCAAGCTCTGCCCACTTCAGCAAGGCTGACCAGGTACTGCAGAGTAGAAACTGCAAAGCCAGAAGAGCTCAGGTGGCTGAGCAGGTGAAGACTTGCTGGGTTTGCTTCAGTCTGTCTCTCACTCCTGAGAGCAAACCAAAGCAAGCCATGCACAACTTGTGCTGACAGCAGTTCCTGCCCTTATACTCAAGCACAGGGCAGCCAGAGCACTCTGCCCTGCCCAGCTCTGCTCACAGCCTTCCTGGGCTTCAGAACTCAGTTATTCATGTCTGCAGCCCTAGCTCTGCAACTACAGCCTTGCAGGGGAAAACAGCAAATCCACAAATTCTGAGTTCCAAGACAGTCTCCTGAACCTTTTCAGGGATCAGTATTCTAAACATTGCTAAACATCCTTTTTAAAACTATGGCCAAGCCACTACCTATCTCCTTTAAAAAACAAACAATCTAAGCCAAAGAAGCAAACCTAGATTTCAGTTCAAGTATTAATGCTAACTACAGATCAGTCTGAAATCCACTAACACATAAATACAATTTGTACTAAAGTCAAAGGGCCCATACTTGCTTCCCCTAATAAATATATATAATAATATATACATAACAGGAAGTGCTTGGTTCTGACAAGACAGTTATCAGCTATTTTTTTTTCTAAGGCAAGAAGCTCAAACACCTCCAAACCCTTTAATAAGCTGTAAGCCTGTTCAAGTACTTTTAGCTTTTTTCCCAAAATGAAAAGGAGAGAATCAGTCCAAATTAGGAGTAATAGCTAAGACTCAAGATATCCTATAAATTTTCATAGGAGGGTAGTCTGATGACTCCCCTACAACAGAGAACACCAAAAATACAGCAATGCAGCCTACAAACCTAATCTGTCTGCATGAAGTGCTGCCAAGTAGAAGCTGGATGGTCACTTAACACTCCATTTAAACCCAGTGACCTAGAGGTATCCTATTACTAAGCCTAAAGGCATCCTGCCTGTTCCTAGCTCCAACATTAGACTGCAGTCTTTTCTCTTTCAAGGTTTAACTGAGGTAAGATATTGAGTTTCTATGCCAGTCTGGAAAGAAGTGTTATCACAGGAAGATGAAAGACAGTCTTTCAGTGGGTGCTGCACACATGCAGTTCCAGCCTGACACAGACACTAGAGCAGCCTGCTCTGAATGAGCAATTCACTTGCTTCTAAGAGTAAGCTACAAATAGACTTACTTTAAAATTAAGAGTTGCAGAAAGAGGATAGATATGCTAATATTTATTTTAGCCAGGGATGGAAATAGTAAAAGCTGGTAATGTGAAGGTTCAAAACAAGAACAGCACACGAGAAGCACACGTAGGTCAGCTCCCAAAACAATTTGACCTGAAGCTACTGAAGCTCTAAAGCTCTGAGACAGACAAGATTGTGTTTCCTGCAGTTTAAGCAGACCCCACTCCATGGTAACATGCCTCTTCAGGCAATGAGGGAAGTTGGCTTTAGAGTTTACTTCCTTTCCTGCAACTCCTCCATTTCTGTTCTCCTCGAGCTTACTCTCTTGAAAACTTCTCTGCATTTATTTTGGACACGTTACACAAGAACATGTTTTCAAGCAACAGTAATCACAAGAGAAAGCACAAGGTATGATTTCTATTAATGAGATAAATGCTATGGAAGTAGGGAAGAAATGAGGACAAAAAACTTGAGCTGCATTCTTGAACAGGGCTTGGAGTTTGGAGCCCTTATCCCTCTTACGCCCCTCCTACAGCAGAGCAGAAACATTTTCTGAAGTTGAAGATTAACACTGAGCTGGAGCTCATGCCCTGCGTGCTCCCCTGCAGCACACCCCCATCCCAAGGGATGTGTGAGTGCAGCACTGCCACCAGACACTCAGGGGATGGTCAGACAGCCCTCACTCGGCAGGGGACTCCTGGGCAGGGGCTGATGCACAGCTGCTCTGTGCTTGCTGCTCTGGCTGCAGCAGGCACTGGGCACTGACAGGCAGCACACACAGCAGTGGCAGCACCACGCTCACAGGCATCCTACAGAAGCAGCAGATTCACCTGCCTGCCTTTAAGAGCCTCTTCCTGCCCCACATTCTGCCATTCAAATAATTTCAATTAATCAGCACCCTTGGCAGTTGCTTGCTGTTGTGTTTCTTTGGTTAGGCTTTTCTTCAACAATTTAAGATGTCTCCACTGAACCCAAGAATATTTTCAGTGTTTTCCACTAACTATTGATAGTTTGAATTAAAATTCTTCTCTGTCCCTGATCTTCAAGATCTCAAATCTCTTCTTACAGCTGAACAAAGCTAAGAAGTTTTACAGTGCTGTGTGGTTCTGTAATGTGAGTCTTGGCAAAATCCCCAAATTCTACTTCTGTCAAAGTAACACATCACTTTCCCAGCCCTCAAAAAGCCCCATATAACAGAGACAACATCTGAAACGGAAGGAGTGCAAGAAATGTTTTGATATGTTGAGGAACCAGAACTTTCTCAATGGTCACAAGATCCACTAAGTTGGAATTACAAAGGCACAATCCAGTAACTACCCTGACCTGTCTATTTCACTTGACCTTTAAGATAAACACCTCAAGGCTCAACAAAAATCTGTTTATGAAAAACTGTCAATAAACAGAGCTTGTGGGTAAACAAAGAAGAGAAACAATTAAAAATATGCGCTCTGTACAAATAAGCAACTTTTAAGAAGCACAGCAGCTGTTCTGTTACAGCATCAAGGACAGTGGATTTTACTTAGAAATGTATTTCCAGCCCTGCTTATTTAACACACTCCTGGGAATACCCCCAGAGACAGCTGCATTTTTGTGCTCGAGTCCTGGCAGGTCACTGACAGCCAGCCACCAGCTCCAGCCTACAAGTGCTCTATAAGTGGCCAGCAGATTGCTGCCACCTTTCCTGCTCCCCTCCTCCCTGGCTCAAATTAAGGGGAATACTTTTAGTTTGTGGTTTAAAACAAATTAGAAACTAGAACAGTTCAGAAAAAGATTTTTTTTTCGCAGTATGAAAAAATAGAAAAAATATAAGATTTCTTCTCAAGAATGCAGGTGGGATTTTGGAAAATACTTCAGAAATTTCTACTACCTAAAACCACTCTGGGCTTGAGTTTCTCCAGTCATGCATGCACCAGGCCCCAACAAGTGTGACCTGTAGGAACATTTACTAATGTGTAACTTTTTCTCCAGGATTAGATGGATTTCACCTGCTAGAGGTAAGTAGGTAAACTCCTGCTGACACAGTATAAATGGGAAGGGAAGAATGGCAAGACAGACACTCCTATGTCTCAATGCTTACTGCAGTTTCCAGTGAATGCTATTCAGAAAATCACTTGCTCATTTTACCTATCCTAAATGTGCTATTTGCCTCTAATCAATGTTTACTACAAGCCTTCTTCAGCTTTACCACATGAGTATAAAAAATCTTGCAAAGCTGACTTCAAGCAAAAATACCTTGCTCATAAAATGGTATGAGAACTCACCTGCAGGCCCCAAGTAATTTGAAGGGCAGAAAAGCAGAGATCACTAGGTAAATCCACAAAAATAAATACATTGGTTAAAAAAGGGAGACTAAAATCCCACTATTAATACAGTTAAGCTAGAGAATTAAAATTTCAACTTGACCCTTCTTGTATAAGCTAAGAGATGTCACATTCAGTGGAACAAGCTACATGGACATCACAAGATAAATTTATCATCTGTAGGATCACAACAAACCTAAAAGAAAACAATAAAACCAAGAAGCGTTGTCTACTTGACATCTCTTGAACTGAAGAGCCTAGGAAGAGGATAATGTCCTAAACTATGGAGAACATTTCTCCTCCAGAAAGCATATACTGAAAAGAAAAAAAAAAAACCAAACAACAACTACCCACAACACATGTAATTTGATCCCAACTGGTGAATTAGACCATCATCCCACTGGTTTAACAGAAACAAATCTGGAACTACTGGGCTTTAAATTCTGCTAACTGTTCAATAGCTACAGCTCTGACAACCATTTTCCTCAGACACCTCTGCACTATTTGTGTGACAATCCAAGGAAAAAATACACACATGCTTCACAAACCTCAGCCTGTTTGGCACTCAGATCCCAGGTTCTCCTTCCAGACATGGCTACACACCAAAGTTTTCTCTTATAATTGCAAGGTTAAGGTATCAGCTGAGGAGTCCCTGCCCTTGTCCAGAGCAGCTCAGTGTCTTCTGCTGGTACCTGTCAGCCCTGCAGGTACCAACAGAGACAGCTCCAGCATGGATGAGGGTCCCACATTCAGCCATGGACTGACTAAAAGTGCTCTAAAGCAGATGGATATCCCCAATGCCAGTGTAGCCTGACTTCCAACTAACACTATCAGTGCATGTTTTTTTAATTCCTTGACATAATGATGCATTTTATGAAAACAAAAGCCATGGCTGTCCAGTGCTAGTTTCAGATTCACCTTTCACAGTAGCCTCAAAGACTTAAAGATAAACCTTGACCCTGTTATCTTGGGTCTACATTAAATCATGTATTTTACCAGCTACTTATCTTTTCTGTAGGAAATGAAAGTTCTATGCAAACACTGGCTGTCAAATGAAACAGCATGTAAACTGAGCTCAAAATTCTGTCCAAAAAAAAGTATCCAAGCCACTTACAAGCAGAACAGAACTTTTCTCTCTTCATCAGTTACTGCAAATTCAGGTTCCAAGCCTATCAGCAGTTTCATGCACATGTTGTACAACCAGAGCAACTTGCACATCAACAAAGCTGCAGCTTTGGATATTACATTTATATTATCAGCCTTCAGAGAGTATAGAAGGGCTTCAGCAAGTACAGCTTCCAGAAACAGCATTCATTAATCCTGAATTTTCACTCTAGTCACTGATTATGTTTCTTTGCTGAAACTTAGAAAGTGTAAGTTAAGCTCACATCCATAAACCACAAATACTAATCAAACTTGTGGTGTGTAATGAACAGCATAAAAATAAAATCCCCCGATGTGCTGCCACATAGAAACTTACAAGTGAAAACAGGAAAAACACCACCAGGGGATCAAGCATCACTGGGTTCCATTATCCAAAACAAACATCAACATGAACAGTGTAGCCTTTATTAAGAGACTGGGTAAATCAATATTTACAGGAACATTTGTATTAAGTAAAACCAGCTCAAAGCATCTAGAAAGAAATGTGAGAAAAACAGCAGTGGCACAGTTTCTCAAGTACTGACAGCAATTTTCATGTAATTTAGTAACCCCATGGAGCAAACCCCAAGCTTTAAACAAACACTGTTATTTCACACAAAAGTGTATCTGAATATAAATATAACCTCAAGTTTGGACAGAAAAGCACTAACCTCCTTCTCACTTGCTCTGAAATACATCCAGAGTTATGCCACAAATGTGTTTTAGGGCAGAGAGGAGCTGAGTGCTTGGCAACCCAGGTATGGCTCAAGGGGCTGTTTCCTGACATGGTGTAAAAGAGCCCCCATCATCACAATACCTGCTACACATTATTAACAAGTTTCTGAAATTAGGAAACCCCAAGGGTCTCTCACCTTTCCTTCATACATTTCAGCAGTGTCTGATCTTGCTGAGAACTCAGACACTTATGTTAAATACATTTTCTGTACCTTAATCATTTTAGCCTCTGTAGGGATTTGCTAAGAACCTCTGTCAGACAGAGTATGATTACAGTTACAGACTGATTTGAGACAGTTCTATAATCAAGATAAATAAAGAAGCTCCTCCCTATACTTCCTCATACACTAAATTAGAAAAGAGCCAAATTTCTGCAAGAAACACCAAAAGTGAAGAAGCAAAGCTGAGACTATCCAAGTGTGAAGTCAGAAAAGCAGCTGTCCACCTCCTAACCCAAACCCCTCCTTTTGCTGAGGAAACAACACTCACACAAGTTCCCTGCTCTGATGGAAGTTTGTATGATACACCATCACTATCATAACCTTCTGGAAATGAAGAATAAATCATGAAAACCTAAACACCATTTTTGTAGCCAACAGCTGAATTTTCACTGTATGGTTGCAAGGCCGTACATCCAAAACATATTAATCTTTTCTATATAGCAAAACATTAACATTTTCTACTACTTTTTAAAATGAGTCTAACAACTAAAAAAGGCAACCATAACTTACTACTTGAACTAAAAATGTTCATCTACATCCCACATGTCAATCACATGACTTTTTGATTTAAGAATGAAGAATGTTGAATAAATAGTACCTGAGTTTATACTACCAACATAATGCCTACAGTGACAACAGCTGCTGTTTGACTAAGTGGGAGAAGAAGAGAAGATACACAAAAAAACCTCAAACACAAAAAACTCCATACAGCCTAAGCAGCTACAGAGAAATCCGAGCATAGTCCCACTTATGATACTAAACCAGCAATGTCATCTGTCAAAGTTTCATTACAGAAAGCAGGAACTGAAGAATGAACTTGAACATCTGGGGATGGAAGAAAAAAAAAAGGCACCAGCGGATAGAGATAACCATGTTGTTTCCATAGAGGCTCTGGTGCAACTTAAAGGCAAACAAAGCTACAAAGCTTCCTTCCTCTAAGTCTCACTGAAGATTAAAGATCACTCAGGTGATCTGCAGGGCACCATGCTTGCAAAGTCATGAGATGGCCCCAAAAAACTCTTCCACTGCCAAATGTGACCAAATACACAGTGTTAGCTTGGCTGAACTAAGGTTACAGGGCACATGTGGCTCACACTCAGCATTAACCCCTGACCCAGCTGGCCACCACCTACCCATCGACCAGACTGCTCTGCAATAAATAGGAATGAGCCAGCTGAGCTGAGCAATCCTCATCCGCTCTCAAGTTTCAGGTTTACAAACCTGTTTCTGACATAATGCACAATTCTGCACAGTAATCTCCCCTGTGCAGAGCTGTCAAACTGAAAGGTCACAATCAGGCACCACTCACAGAATCCTTATGGCTTGAAGGGACCTCTGCAGATGATATTGTCTGATGTCCCTGCCAAGGTAGGGTCACCTGGAGCAGGTAACACAGGATCATGTCCAGGTGGGTTTGGGATGTCTCCAGAGAGGGAAACTCCACAACTTCCCTCGGTAGCCAGTTCCACTGCCCTGCCACCCTCAATATAAAGTTCTTCCTCATGTTGAGGTGAAACTTCCTATGTTTTAGTTTATGGCCTCTGCTCATTGTCTTGTTGCTGGCACCACTGAAAAAAGTCTGGAACCATTCTCTTGGCACCCCTTTGAGATATTCATATGCATTAATGAGATCCCCTCTCAGACTGGACCAGAAAACAGGCCCAGCTCCCCCAGTCTGCTCTCATAACACAGATGCCTCACCCTATTTGTAGCCCTCTACTGGATTCTCTGCAGCAGCTCCTGCTATTGCTTTTCTGAACGCTTACAAGGATTATTTCTGCAAAGTCTGCAGAAAACAGTACACACTACTACATCTTGGGCCTCCTGCTGCATAGCCACTCTCCTCTTAAACAGGGTGCAAGAAATCAACAGGATGAAAAAGCCCCCACACAGGCACTGGATCAGGTGTACAATACTTCAAAGTGTGCCAGAAGCAGAGAAAGTACTGACATGTGTCCAAGTCACTCAGACTTGCCCAGAACCACTGTTCCTCCACCTCAAACACCTCCGTCCAGAAGCAGCAAGCTCATTTTTGTCTGTGAGGAGCAAAAAGGGAAATCACAGTTCAAGCTCTCTAATGGGATGCAAGGCTGCATCACTTCTGTATAGTCATGCTCACTACTTAAATACAGTACTACAACCTAGGACCCCCTGCTTCCCCTTTTAGGCTGGGTACCCTTCTCACCCTGCCCCTGGAAGGACCACAGGCTTCACAAATACAGCCCATACATTTTGAATCCTCAAAACATACATTTTAAAACTACTTTAATAGCTGTGAAGATACAAAAGTTACTTCAAACCTAACCAAGGCTACATCTTTATTTCTGAGTACATTTTCCCCTCCCATTTCCTCTGCCTTTGTGGCCGGAGAGCTGGAGGTGCCACAGCCCCACAGGGAAGGGCAGCGCACACCGGAGCGTTAGAACGCACGGCACGGACACAGCGGCTCCGGGCAGAGCGTGCCCAGCGGGCAGTGCCAGCCCGCGAGGCCGCCACGCCAGTCCCGGGGCTGCTCCCTACAGCGGGGAGCCCCCGCACGGCGGGCCCTGCGTGCTTCTCCAGGAAAACGCCAGATCAGGGCTAAACCCGGGAATGCGATCAGAGAGAGGGGCTGGTTTTACGGGAAGCCTCCACCCCGCCTCCCCAAGGGCCCGCGTTCCACCCGTGACACAACGCAACACCGGGGGCCGGGCCCGGCCGCGCGCAGCGGGCCCGGAAAGGCCTCAGGGCACGGGGCGGGAAGCCGAGCGCGGCTTGCTCCCTCCTCCCCGCGGCCCCTCGGGCACGAAGGAGCGGGGCAGCCCCGCAGCCCTACCCAGATGTCCCCAGGCAGCCGTTCCAGGCCGCCGCCGCCCCCAGGCCAGGCCAGCCAGCGGCGGGCACGGGAGCGGGGCCAGACCCGAAGCGCAGGGAGGAGAACGGGAAAGCGCAGGAGCGGCTCCCGGGGCTTCACCTACCCGCCGGCAAAGAGATGCACCAGGGTGTCTCTTTGGCTCATCCTCGTCGCCTGCACCCGGGCGGGAGGAACGACGCGCCGGGCGCTTCCGCCCCACACTTACGGCGCCGCTCCTGGCGGGGCTCAGCATAAATACGGGCGGGCCGGCGCCGGCTCCGCCTCCCGCTGCCGCTGCGGCTCCGCCGGCACACGGGCCGTCAGGGAAGCGGGGCAGGGCCGGGCCCGCCCCTCGCCGCGGCCGCTGCAGCACGGAGAGTGTGTGGCTATGAATATGCTACATGAATATGCATGAACCCCCCAAACAGAGGCTGCTATTGGCTGCGGCAGCGCGACATCAGCGCAGGCACCGGGCCCGCCGCGTGAATATGCAACGAACGTGCTCGCCCCCGATTAAACAGAGGCCGCCGTTGGCTGCCGCGTCTGACGTCACGAGCGCGGTGCCTTATAAGGTCGGGAGTGGGCGGGGCGGGATCTCCGTGAGGCGGCGCCGCCGCGCGTTGGGGGAGCTGGTGGCGGCCGCTGTCCCCGAGCTGTCTGGGCACGGTGCTGTTCCCTGTGCTGTGCCATGACCCTGCCTGAGCAGGGACGTGGTGGCCGCTGTCCCCGGTGTTCCCGAGCTGTCTGGGCACGGTGCTGTTCCCTGTGCTATGCTGTGACCCTGCCTGAGCAGGGACGTACGATAAATGCCCACCGTGGTCCCTTCCAACCTGACTCCTGTTATAGTCGCTGGGGTTGGGAAGGTGGCAACCAGCAAGTGCAGAAAATGTGGGGAAAGGGATGTGAAAAACAGCCCCAGTGCCCTCAGCACCCCAAAACACAGCAGCATTAGGAAGGTGTGCGGTGGCCTTAGGTTTTGTTTCCTCTTACTCTTGAATTCTGGATCATCGCCTCAGCTACTGAAGCAATCCCATCTCCCCAAAGAGGCACCCAAACACTGCTCCTTGGGTGTTTCTGAAGGGACTGTCCTGGCTCACTGGGTGGCTTTCATCTTGGTTTTCCTAAAAATCATAGGGATAAATGATGCCTGTATAACTTAGATCAAAGTTACGAGGTGCTTATATAGCTTGAGTTATAAGGTATCAATATAACCCTAATCATGACTTTTTATATATCAATATAACCTGATATATCTATATAACCTAAATCATGACTTTTTATATATCTATGTAACCTGATATATCTAAGTAACCTGATACCAGTAAAATCTAAATCATGACTTTTTATATATCTATATAACCAGAATCATAGCTCTCCATACCTGTATAACCAGAATCATAGCTCCTGAATCATACCTCTTTATACCTATAAAACCTGAATCATAGTTCTTTATACAATGTAATGGTTCATATATGGTTAAGTAGTTGTTTAATGCTAAATAGACAAAAAAAGAAGATAAAACTTGCCAGGTGGATAGCTTTAGAGATAAAGTGTAGTACTAATGAAAAATTGACAAGTGAAAAGTCAGTTAGCCACAAAATAAAGAATTTAGGCTGGTTAAGACCAGACAGACCAAAGAACACTAACTGCACATGCTCCGAGGACAAAGTTGAAAATTTCAGATATGAAGAAGACCCTGGAAGCCTTCATCAAAGACCCCCAACAACCCCCGAATTGGGGAGACACAAGCTCAGTGCAAAAGAACTGCCTAATAACCATCAGATCATACCACATAAATTGGGTCTGGTGTGTGTGATGGTGTTATAGTGGCATAGGACTCCCCTAAAGAGATACAGAGGGGTTAAAGTCCCCCCCAAAAGGGGTTGGAGTCCCTGAAAGAAATACAAAGGGGTTAGAGGCCCCAAAAGAAGTCTGATGACTTTTCCTGTTGGTTTTGGTCTGGGAATTTTGAGTTTGATTGTTGTATGTGTTGTTTGGTGTATTTTCTACAAAATTGGTGTTTCTTTTCTGTGTGTGTGCTAACAACTGTAACTGCCTGCTATGTGCCTGCCAAAAGTTTTCTCTGTTTGCATTGGTGCCTTTTCAGATGTTACTATTTGAGTGTTTGCCAGAAATTTTAACAGTTTATTTTGCTAACCGTTTTAATCCATGTCCCACCCTGCTCCAACACCCTGTTTCGTTCCACCCATTTATAAGACCCCAATTCCTTGTTTCATGTGTGGAATACTGTGTTGGTTCAGTGTCCTGTGGTTGGGGGACCCTTGGGTGCATATTGGGTGTTTTAATTGTAAAAGAAAAGATGGAAGTCTGTCACGCCTCTGGTATCCACTGTGTTGTGCATGGGGGGCTGAGAGCTGATGAAAGTAAGATTTATATTCTTGCTATAAAGTGCAATTGTGCTATAATGTACAATTGAGGTTACATTGAAATGAGTAATTCCAGTAGTAAGGAAATAGTCAAAAAGAGCCCTTTAGAGTGTTTTGGCCTATTGGAGGGAGCCATTTCAAGAAGTAACTTAAAGAAAAGGGATTTATTAAAATGTTGCAACCAATGGTAACCCCTTTATCAATTGGACAGGGGGGGAAATTGCCTGTGAATGGTATTTTAAATAAAAATACAATTTTACAAAGACTTGTATGAATAAGATCTTCATGTTCATTTTCTTTAGTCTTTCTACAACTTCAAGAGCTTCTAGAAGACTGAGTGAATGTAGACTATTCACAAAAGTGTGACCACTAACTTCATGTTCTCCTCTTTACCTGTTTTTTATTTCTAGGAATTCAACATTTATAATCTGAGCAATTGTCAGAGACTATGCCATATTTTCATTAAATTTCACAAGGTAATGTTTTGTGTAATTGCACTTGGTGTGGGTTTTCCTGAGGATTTGTGACATTCTCCTATGTTTCTTTCTGATGGAATAAGACTGAGGAATCCTGCACTGCCCAGGGAGTGGGGTGGAAGTGGAGAAGGAATATTTTCTGTTCCATGGAAGGCATTTTAAAAGCAATTTGATTCAATATTTGTAAGTGGATGTAGTACAGCTTGTTAAACAGCCAGCAGTAATCTCCTGATATGTCTGGCTTAGAAATGAGCCTTGAGCTCATGCTTATTGATGACACTGAGAAATCAAACTGCTTCATTATTGCTAATGAAGGTGGAAAGGTTAAATTTAGATCTAGAGTAAGCCTCTGGGAAGAAACGGCATGGGTTTATTTAGCACATATTCTATGAGATCTATATGAGTTTTTTTTTGTTTTTGTTTTTTTTTTTTGTTTTTTTTTTTGCAAGGGGGAGTGGATTTTGGGGCTTTTACTCCCTTTTAAATACAATTTTCCTGGTATTTTATCTAGTTTGTTTCCATAAACTGTTCAAAACAGGGGAGATGGTGGTTCTGTTCTCACACAGTGTTCTTTTTCTCTCTGCTAGTATGTTCACAGAGCTTTTCAATGAAGGGAAAATAACTTTAGACATGTAAATCCCAAAATCTTAAGATTGTCCTATAAATAACTTGCCTTCTGACTTGTGTGACTCAGACTCCTGTGATAAATACCACCAGCATGAATGGTGAATTTGGGATTGTTGTTGTCAGGAGTTGAACATATTTTAAGTTGGGAATCTGGAATCACAGCAAGATATTGCAAGGAATATTTTAGCTCATGAAATGTACTGATTCTGAAAGTGAACAAATGAGTGTGTTTGTAGTGTTGCTTTGAAATGGTAGAAGTGAATTTGTGCGATGGTGTGAAGTAAAGACATCTACTCTACCCTAGCAAAATGTGACTACTTTGAGAGATTTAAAAAGTGTCTTGATTTTATAAATACATTTCTACCAATCTGTTTATTAGTATATTTTCATTCAATTTCACAAATAAGGAAGCAAAATGAGACAAGACAGATGTTTAATCAAAACCATTGTACAGATCAGTGACAGATTTAGAAATAACCTTTTGACCAAGAAAGCCAGCAGGGAGGGTGAGATAAACAACTGTCTTTATACTTTGTGTAGGCCTTCTTTTGCTTGAGAATGGAGCAGCCTCTCTTCCTTGAGGACATAAAAACCTTTGTAATACACATTTGTAAACACATATTTGTAAGTCTATTGCTCAGTTGTTTATCTGAAATCTGTAGTTTACATAATATTCAGAAAATAAATGAGAAGAGGACAGGAAAAAAAGGATAATAAGTAGGGAAAGAAGAAAGGAGGAGCAGCTGATCTTTGGAAAAGGTATGGGGATATCAGTACCATGTAAATGAGGACTGGGAGAGTGGTATATGGGTTAAGCAGGTACTTACTACAGAGTGAAGGAAAGAATTCCTCATGGTTGGCCCTCATGACAGCCATGCCCAGCACTTTGTGTGACAGGCTGTCAGGTTTTAAAGCTGATTTATTCAGAGAATCAAGTGTACAGAAAAGTGTTTGAGATTATCTGCCAAATGGATGCCTTATCGTATCAAGGAACACTCAAAAGATTTGTTTTGTTTAGACTGGGTAAATAAAGGCTAAGAAAAGAAATTATTTCTGCTGAAAAAATCTGTCAGAGCAATAAACTATGGAGACCAGAGCAGTAAAATACTACATAAGCTAAAGGTCAATATTAGCAGAGTCACCAGGAGTCATGAATAAATTCAGGTAGAGAAGAAAAAGTGAGAGTCTGTGATGTGATTTTCTACAGCATCTGGAGGGTAGAATGACAGATTTCTTCTAGTGTTGTGTGCACTCTGTGCCCAGTTGAGTCTCAAATTGTGGCAGGATGGGTGGATTACCTTGTCAGGCTTCCCTCTTTTGAAAGGTATGAATCCAAGATGCAGTTCTGTTTTAGCCCATCACCACAGCAAGGGCTTCTGCTCTTAGATGATTTTGAGAGAGCTGTGTAAACAATGTCCCATGGCTCAGCGAGAAATTTCCTGGTGAGAAAAACTTCAAATATTTGAGAAATTTACTCACTTCTAGATGAAACAGAACTTCTTCCTTTTATTTTTAATCAAAAGGCAGAAAGAAGTGTGACTCATTTAGAAAAGGTGAATGTGTGACTGCATAGGTTTTACAGACATGGAGTGGGCAAATGCAGGGAGTTTAGCAGTGGATTAGAGCTGGCTGCTGTGTTTCTTGGAGAGGCTGGGTCTCAGTGCAGAGGGATCACAGCAGCACCCTTTGCCCCCTGGGCTGTGCTGGCCTTGGTGTTTCATGTGAGCAGCCTGCTTTGACAACTGAGCAAACCCAGCTCCCCTGGATGTGCATGGAGGCTGTGCAAGGGTTTTCAGGCCACTGGCAGTTGCCTAGGGGAGTGAGTTACCTTGCTGCTCTCCCTTGATAAATGTGGTTTAATAATTAATGTCCATCTGGAGAAGATGTTACTTCTTTAGCTTGTCTAAGCCTGGACAAGGAATTTGCTGACCCAGGTGTACATTAGAGACATAAGCTTCATTATTGCTAATGAACCAGATAGGGAAGTATTGCCAGGAGTCTCTGTTTTTTGCAAGAGATTATTAATGGGAAGTGTTGGGGTG
Source organism: Zonotrichia leucophrys gambelii (assembly GCF_028769735.1). Classification (NCBI taxonomy): domain Eukaryota; kingdom Metazoa; phylum Chordata; class Aves; order Passeriformes; family Passerellidae; genus Zonotrichia; species Zonotrichia leucophrys. The sequence continues at coordinate 7,142,984 of NC_088179.1, forward strand.
TAGCTGCACAGTATAGTTTGTTTCCTGGATGTTGAGCACATGGCACAAAGCTCAACTGGAGCCTCAATTTTGAAGTGTAGAAACCATAACTAGAAGGAAAACTGTTACATCAGCTACTACTACAAAGGGAGAATGTTGAGTATTATTAACAGATTGTTTATTCTAATGGAGCAAGTATTATTTCAAATTTTATTTTCATTATATGAAGTTTCAGTGTTTTCTGTAAGCTATGGAAAATGTCTTATCATGTTCCAGATTCTTCTGACAGTCTCATTTACTTCCAGAAATGGTGGGGAAACAAAGTTTATTTGGGTTTGTTTTTTTAAAAGGATCAGGTTGTAATTGATTTTCTGCCCCTGAACAGCCTGTGGAAGTGATTCCTTTGCCTAGAAAAGGCACTTGAAGAAATGGAAAGAATCTACTTGCAGTGTAAGCAATTCCAGTTTAAAAGATGTTTAACAAAACCAAAAGGAGCACTTAGAAGTTGCTCTATTTTATTCTAGACTTCGTGGAACACTTTACTTTCAAGGATCCTTACAAGCATTTACTTGACCTTTAAAACAACTTAACAAGATTGTGATGAGCAAGTAATGGTTCTGGGACCATTTGGGGTATCAGGTCAAACCAGTGAATTCCCCATTTGTTCTGGAATTTCTTTAGCACAGGTGGGCTCATATATGTTCTGGGGATGCACCAGTCTCAGATATAAAGCCCTGGTAACTCTTCATTTCTCAGTGCTGTTATTTCCTCTTCTGTGAAGCACAAGCTCACTTGTTTTTTAAAGTGTTCTCTAATCAAATAGAGTGAGCTATCTTTCCCTAGTTCTTTGAAAATACTCTACAAAATCTTTTGTGCATTTTTGGGAAGTTTAAACACAATGAACCTCAAGTAGTTTCATTCCTAACATGCTGTATGTGCCGTAGCCTTGAAGAAATTGCAGCTTGGATGACTTTGATCTTATCAGCCTTTCGGAAAAAGCAGTGTTTTTTGTGATGTGAAATGAGTGAGATTTGATGGTGGTGGCTTTGACAAACTAATCTTTCACATTTTGGCTGGATTTGGAGTTAGGTTGTTAGCCACTGTGGAGGGAAGAACTATATTTAATTTTTTCCTATGACATGAAGTGATGAGAAAATTGAATTTATTATGTTTTCACAATAAAACATGATGTATTTATCCCCATAAATGAAATAGAAGTTCTGCATAACCCAGTGTCAATGGTGACCTAGATTTCAATCCCCCTATTTGTAATCATACTATGAAATTTTCTGTCTCTCTTTTTAAAAAGGATCTTTTCAATTTTTATCTCTCAAAAAACAAGAGTTTCTCATTAAGAATACACTCTTTATTCTTTCTTCCAGTTATATATAAATCTTATCTTGAATTTAGTTTGCCATGGGTGCCAAGCAGAGGTCTATGTGTTCACAAAGCCAAGTCTGTGTGAGATTATGAAACACACATGTGCTTCAAATACCTCCAAACAGAATTCAGTGTTCCTAAATCCAGCTGTGTAGTACAGTACTGACTTTGTTTTCTGTGTTCTATGAGACCTGAGTTCAGATTAGTGAAAGTTTGACTCCTTGCCTGTCACTGTGTTTTATCCAGAATGGAGCACACTGTTGAAATTCTGAGATATTTGACCATCTTTTTCCATGAAGTGGAGTCTGAGGGGAGTTTTGCTGTGTAACTTGAGGCTTATGTCTGTCTTCTGTTAGAGCAGGTGTTTGGAAATATTTTTTTTAAAGATACTACCAGTTACTCTAAACCAAGCTCTCCTTCCTAACCACCATCTGTCACTGCAAAGGAAGGAAGGGACATCCCCACTGGAATCAGGGTGAAGCAGGAGCTCAGCTCCCACTGCTCATTCCCACTGTCCTTCACAGTCTTTTATTGATTTGTTGGTGTCAAGAATAAGAATACTCAAATAATGAAAGTCATCATTCTGGATGTTGAAGTAATTCTGAGAAATGGATATGAACAATTCTCATATCTAAGGGAGGATGGAAGAGGGAAGCATTACAACGTTCAAGGAATTGCTTTACATGTAGACCCTGCATCTCTGGGGTGGTGGTAGAGATACTGATAGAGGGCTTCTGAGATAAATGTTGGTAACAAAATGACAGATTTTTATTCTAACAAATTGTAAAGATCTCTCTGAATGGCTTTAACCTCTGGTCTTTTCTTTTTTTTTTTTTTTTTAAGGAACAAGCACTGAATGACAGTACTTGGGTAGTTGGCTCTCTTCTTAAAAATCTGAATTTGTAGCATTTGGAGGAGAAGTTACTTGCCGTTCTGCAACAATTAATTCCAGAAAAGTGAGCTAATGGTGAGTTGGATCTAAGGTTATTATGTCTGCTGCTTCCTTCTGGTAAACATAAACTTCAATTAAGAATGTATTATTCTCAGGGTCTGACAAGTACCAAGGATTTATCACAATAAGAACACTGCCTTCCTATTGTTTATAAAAACACTGAAACAAGGCCTCTAGGTTATAATTCAACTCCCCTACAATTATCAGGCTGACACTTTATAAAAAAGCTATTGAAGGAACCCTCATTAAGAGTGTGTTCAAGCCACCTTTGAAATATAGGCATGAAAAATACTTCAAAATACATTGGTGAGCATTACAAGCAAAAGGGTCTATGTTATTTACAGGGACCCCTCATTCCATATTATGCAAGACTTACTGAAACCAATTGCAATGATACATTTAAATTATTGGGGGGGCAAGATGGGAATCCTGAGATCTGAACATATGTTAAGTGATACAAGTGAGACTTTCAATGTCACTTAACTTACATTTACTGTGAACAGATGGGATTTTTGTTTTCTAATTCTCTGAATTGCCTTTAGGAATTCCATCCTAGACCAAATCGAAGATACAATTTTTTTCCCCCAGTCACTTAGTCACAGAGAAGGCTGAAGGTGTGAGTATATATTGAAAATTGTTCTCTTTTGCACTTCTTGCTTGTAGTTATTAGTGATATTTTCTAACTGGAGGAACTGTAATTAAAATCAGATGACAAATATATCCTGAAATTTTTATGCATGAAAAACTTGCCAGCACTGCCAGCTGCTGATGCCATTTCAGAAACATTTCATTTGCTTGTAATATCTCAGTGGGTTGTTGTGGAAGTTTATTGTCAATCTCAGCCTAATTCTGGAAACAAGTAGATAGAATACTTAAAAATATAGCTCCACAATGTCCTCATTTTCATCCTTGCTTTAGAAGAAAGAATATTACAGTTGGAGTTGGATGTTGCTCATATATTTTTAAAGAGTACTGGTGTGTAATTCTGGAAAGGAGCATACACCGTAGTGTTAATGACATGCAATTATGCAGCAGTCTGTAAAACCCCCAAACCCAAAACTATTGGGTGATCAAAAGACAAGCTTATGGTCCACCAGGTCACATAACCATATCCACTGTTTTGACTACAGTTTCCAAGAAATTCAGTAGCTGAAATTTGGGATTACAGTCTCTGAAGAGGCTCAACTTAATTGCTTTAATGATCTTGGGCCAAGTGACTTCTCTCACTGAACTGGAGATGATGCATTGGTGTGTGTGTGAAGGAAATACTTCAGTTGAAACAAAACTGAGCATCCTCAAACAGTGTGACATTTCCAGCTCCTCAGACTCTGTGTGGAGCCCAATTCACACAGAATGTGATCAGCTGCACTTGAGTGTTGGCTAATCTTCAACTGCAGTCAATAAATCAGCCTGGCCAGGGAGAGAGTAGGCGAGTCAAACATGGACTGTGCTGTTTGCTTTTGTAGCCTTTTTGAGAGGTCAGATAATGGAGACATCAATTAAAAGCAAGATAAACAGCAGGGCTCTTCCAGTGCAAGAGTGTTTCCCTTTCTTAGATGGGAGTGTGAATTTAGCTTTAGAGGAAGCAGCCAAATCATTGTTTGTGCTTATAAGCAACATAATTCAGACATAGCTGGTGAAAACTTCAGTGCTCAAACTTCTTTCATAGAACGCAGACTGTAGATTTTGACTGAATATGTCAATGTCCAAACGCTTTTTACTGAAAACAGTGTTGGTTTTTTTCAACCTCAATGATCTTCCAGTGTTTTTTTTCATTTATTTTAGCACGACTTCAACACTTAAAATGAAAGCTCATTGTGATGCACATATGTCTAGTAGGAGTCCTAGTAAAATCTATGTATTGTATAAGTGGCCTTGCCCCAATCGTAGTTGTTCTAAATGAGCTGCAGCTGTGATGTCCTTAATTGAGCAGCAGCTGTGGCTAATGAAGATAACTGGGATAAAAGGGGGTGGGCTGGCTGGTCAGGGTGAGCCTTGGAGGAGCCCTGACGAAGAAGCAGGAATGGTACTGCTGGGAGGAGCTGCTTATGAGACAATGTCCCAGAAGGTATGGGACTCTAGAAATATGATAACAACAATATGAATGCAATGCATGGGTGTGAAGGAAATACTTCCATTTGGATAAAACTGAACAAACTTCAATGTGTCACTCCCAGGCTCTAATGGGGCATAAGTGTGCTGTTTCCTAAGGGTCTTTGCCAGCAATGATCTTTTTTTCTGGTGGGTGAGACAGCAATATTTATCCATTGACCTTTATTATTTGGGCTGTTTCATGAAAATATCCTCTTTTCTTCTGCAGTCTTGTAATCTAATAGACTTGATAAATAGCATGCTTTTATCTCTGTTTTTGTTGAGTGTATATTTTGGCTCCCAGTTGTGTTTGATAGGCCCCAAGCCCTGATGTGTGCAGTAGGCAGAGGTGCCATTGCTGAGAGTGTTGTTTGACAGGAAAAGAAAGTGCTGAATCAGAACATCTGTTGAGAAGTGCTTTGGCAGGGAGTTTGTCCTCAAAACTGGGAAGCGGGTTGTTCTGACTCCAAGAGCTGGTGATCTTGGCCTTGCAGAGGGGAGAAGTATCCCTTTATGGGGTTATGTTGTGCTCAACAACAGATGTGTTCAGCTGGCCGTAGTTCAGAGGATTTACAGGAACTTTGTTAAAAAATGAGCCAAAAGGTAACACGCTCTGGTAGTTGATGGTGACTTCTTACATTGCACTGGATACTGCACAATAATTTGGCAAGAAGGCAGAGCCAGCTGTGAGGTGGATGGAGCCACATATGTTTCCACACCCAAGAGAGAGGTTTGTGTACAGAATTACAGTAGGAATAAGGCTGAGTGAAAGATATCAAAGGTTATTCCCATAGAGATGTTTGGATTTGTAGATAAATGCACTTGTGTGGTTGTTTTTGTGTTAACTTTCTGACTATAAAAGAGTTTCATTGCATTGAAGTCTATAAAGCAGTACATAGTGAAAAAGTACTTAAAGATTCTTCCATTCTGAACTCAAGAGCCTTGCATGACTTGTGTTTGTGGTCTCTTTCCCAGACTTGAAATGGTGATACCACTTGAAATGTCTTCCCATTTCCCCAGTTGCGCCTTGTTATTACCAGCACCCAAAAAGCTTAGTGTGAGGAGAGATGCCATGTTTTTCTCTCTGATGTGCTGCAGCACTGAAAAATGATGCAAAATGAGGTTGGAGCTTCTACCTGCTGAGCTTCTGCAGCAAAGCAGGGAACAGACACCAGCCAGGCTCCTGCTGGCTTTGCTGTAGCATCAGGTGGAGGGAACTGGGTGTAAGTCATCTGCAGCACTTGGAATGCTTCACTAGAGCTGTTTGACAGAGCTAAGTGATCAAACTTTTTAGGGCCAAGTGGGAGAAACTTGCTCTTTGCTTTGGACCTGCCTGTCCTCCTGTGAGAGTGCAGGCAGTGACAGCAGTGTGAGCTGCTCCTGCAGAGCCTGGCTCCTCACTGCTCGCAGTTTCCATTGCACTAGATAACAGTTATCTATTGCACTAGGTAACTAGTCCCAGAAATGAAGGAAACCCTGAAGGTTTTCGAATCACCACCAGACTGCCTATTTGCCCATCTTCAGTTGTTGAGAGGTGTTCAGGAAACAAGGCCAAAATTGCTATTTTACAACACTGTAGTAGTGTTTCATTGTGGGCATCAGGGAATGCCTCTAGAGGTGAATGTTGTTTCTCACTACAAGTGCTCCAGACAAACAGATTGGAGTGATAGTGCTGATGATGTCCAATATTTGAGGTGAACTTTGGAATGAAGTGAGTGATAACCTTTGGAATGATTAAATTATCACCCAAAAATGCATTTGGCATTTGTATATGAAGTACACAACTGGAAAAGTATGTGAAATACTTACATGCCAGTTCAGCTGAGCCACCTACTACAAGACTAATTCTGCTGGGCAAGACTTTGTCTGGTACTGCTGAAAGCTTCTTGCTCCTACAGGAACCACAGTGCAGGATATTAAAAAGCTACAGATGTTTCAAGACTGCAGTGGCTGCCATAATAATTTCTTATAACAAAACACCAACAACAAACAAACCCCCCCAACAACTCCCTCCAAACAAAACAAAAAAGAAAATAGAGAGAGACAATGTGACAATGAGGTTTAGGTACAGGGAATCTAACCAGTGAAGTTCTAGTTTTCCATACAGAAGGGTGAAGTTACCAAATGTTATAAGAGAGGAAAAGAGTAGGACAGCTTTTAGGAGGTTCTAAATTTATAGAGGATTCTGGTTGAAGTGGGACAGCTAAGTTCTGACCTGGCATATTGCTTATCCTCTTTTCTTGGCATTTACTTTCAGATAAAACCAGCTGGCTTCAGAAAAGTGGTTCAGTGCTAAGTGCTTCCAGGACCTGCAACTGGAGCTGTGGTAATTGACAGCAGTTCCCTTTATTGTATGTATCTTAATAAAACAAGTCCTCTTACTATCAGGGATTTTTTTCAGCTTAGCTAAACACATTGTTTTCATCAATATCTTTGGCCGTCCTTCTTGGAGCCCTTTGGACTCTGCGCCATTCCTATTCACATGATGATCTCGCATTCCTCCTGGAGACAAAAATGTGTGGTCATGCAGCTAGAGAGTGGAAACTTACTGATTGTACAGAGCTTGGCAGGAGCTCCTGTTCCAGCCTCCTGACAGGAGCAGGGACAGGCTGCATTTCTCTAAGTGCTGAGCCAATCAAAGCCTTCTTGTCTCTGATGCTTTTTCTCTCCCTGTGCCCTTCTTCATTCTTATGAAGAAGGCTTGACAAGTATGCAAAAGAAGACAGCAGCTTTTTTCTGTGCCTAGTCAGTGTTGTAGGCATGGTTTGGAGCAATACAGACCCCTTGTACCAACATTTCTGCAAGAGCCCTGCAAGTGGAGCTGCCTACAGCAAGAGCACAGATCATGTTTTATGTCTGACACATCTACCTTTTAACATATTAGAGCAGGAGATGGAACAGCTCCTTTGGAGTCCCCAGATGAATCAGCAGCGCAAACTAGCTTTCTGCTGCCTGCAGCTCTGTCTGTGCTCCTTGTTTTAACTCTTTGCTAGCCACAATCCAGACCAAAGAGAAAACTGCAGTAAATGAAGTTCCCTGACTGCATGAATGTATATTTTTATTGTAGTATTAAATTACATAAGCTACTGCCTGCAGTAGAAGTGTGTTGCAAAAGCAGCCTCTGTGTGGGGCTATATTGGAAGAGAAGAGCTCAATGCATAATATTTTTTCCCATTTTTCTTTTGAAACATTGATACTAGCAAGCTTTAAGGAAGTGGTTCAAGCACATCTGGTGACCTCAAAGCCATAACTGTACAGATGCTTTGGGGAAAGGCTTGGTGAATTACTCCTGATGCTTCAGAGCAAAGGCAGCCTGTTTCTGGCCTTTCTTCCACTGCTTGATGCCCTTTCCATGAATTCTTATAAAACATGAGTTTTGAATGGGTCATATTATGGGCACTTACCCAGTCAGGGCTTCACATTGATTTAATGACTAGCATTAAAGGTATGTCTCCAAATTTTCATCAAAATATCCAAGACTAGCTTTGCAGCTGGGTTATGATAAATATTATTTTGTTGGCATGCATTTGCATCCAGTATGCCTGAATTTCTGGTATATTCAACCTACCGGAAGAAAGACTTAGTAATTTGTAATTGTATTATTAAAACTGCCAGTCTGATATTTTAAAATTTAAGTTTCAAAGCAAATATTCTTATTATAATTGTCACAGGTTCTAAAGAGTATGGAGTTCTAAAGAGCTAAGTCTGAATTTGGTGAAGCTGTAGTGCAGTACTGAGTATAAATCCACTGTCAGTAGATCTCTAGTGGCTGTGAATGCCAGGGGAGAGGAGGATTAGTGCTGTACCATTAGTTATGTTGAGATGTACTTTGAAGAATGTGAAAAACTAATTTTTTTTATCAGCAAAACCCATAAGGCCTGGGTTCAGTGACAAGTTTCTGCTTTCCTAAGAAATATTTAAAACCCTGTAAACCACAGAGAACCAGCTTGCACTTCCAAGAAAATAAGACAGATGAGCTAATACCTTTTCCCTCCCTATCCTTCTGTTCTCCTGCTTGGCTGCTGGCTGTGGCCATGCTGTGGCTCACCAGCTCTTGTGCTTGGGGAGCATTTGGGCTGGAATGAGTGTAGGACAGGTGAGTGCTTGGGGACTGTCCTCACTCACACTCCCCAGCCAGTTTCTTCCCCAAGGAAGAGCACAGCAGCATGAGAACTGTCACTGCCTGCTCTGCTGGGCCTAAAGTTCAGCCATGTGCTCAGAGAAAGGAGGCACCAAGCTCAGCAGGTTTTTCAGAGGACACTGATAAAACCTTGATTTGTTCCAGATTTTCCCCTTGCCCTTGCTACCCTCTCCTATCCCCACACAGTCACTGTCTTGAGTCACATTGTGTTTGTTGTTACCGTCTGTGCTGCAGCACTTCTCTAAAAGGCAGTTTTCCCTGCTAATACTTCCTCTGCTGAGAACCCCAAAATTTTGTAGACTGCAGTAATTTTTAAGTTTCAGAGTTGCTAGAACATGCCATGGTGAAGAGCCCAGCTTGGCTAAAGTTGGGTAGGATCTGGTTAAAACCTCTGTAACTCAAACAGGAAGAGAGAATGTCAAGTAGTGAATGGACAGGAAGTCAGACAGCTTTAAAAGCCCAGGATGCTGGTTTTTTACTAGCATTGAGTGTTTTCACTTTCACTGAAGTTGTTTTTTTCTTGTTGATAAATTAGTTTTGCATTGTTTGCTTTTTAAGAAAGGAAATCTTTTTTCAGGGAAAGCAGTGAGTGGACTTGCAAATTTTAACACAAACAGGGCTTGTTTTATGCAGCCATGACCAATATGAGAGGTTATATATCAAAGTGTTTTCTTTAGCTGAAAATCCTGAGAACAAGTAAAACTCAGAGAAAATGGAGAGCTGTTCCATGCAAAGAGTAGCTAGAGGTCTTGTTTTGGTTAACTTGTTTATTTCAAGATCAAAGAGATTTATGGAGAACTGTACTGATATGGAGACAGTTGTTGGAACATTGGATTTGGTAACACTAACAGCTGCTGATATCCTTGAGAGGAAGAGCCTTGGTAGCAGTGCAAAACAAGCTCAGTGCTTCCAGCTGCACTGGCAAAAGCTTGGCTGAAGATATCACTGCTGTGAGAGAGGAGAAGAGAGCAAGAGTGGTGATGTGGGCTGCCTGGAAAAATCACAGAGGTGAAGGACAAAGTGTTCTCAGTCTGATATGGACAAAGTTAAGATTAAGATTGATTGGATTTGATTGCCCTGTGGTGTGGTGAGTTCCCTCAGGAGTTAAACTGCATATTTGTGTAAAGCTTGTATTTCACTCTGCAGTTAAATGGAAATGTTTCTCAACAGGAGATATATCTGAGAGCTTATCTAGGAAAAACACATAGAGATTATGGGAAAATTCAGTTTTTAAAAAAAATTGCAAGATGGGAATTCAGAAGTCTTAGTTTGGGCCAGAAATATTGCTAAGGGATACTGTAGTCTTCCCCTCCTTTTGATGTGTAGAAGGATTTGGATTTGGCCTTTATGTTCTGACCCTGTCTGACCTGCAATAGAAGAATCATGAAGAGAATTGTTGTGTTGACAACCCATGATAAGGCAAAGCAGAACTTGTACTGGAAAGAGTGTTTTCCAGGCAGTTATCAAATTACTTGGAGCTTTTCATCAAAGCAAATGAATCTGCAGCAGTATGGATTGAATATGGTTCAGTTGTTCCAGAACTCTTAACTGCCAACCAGTTAATTTCACTGATTCCTGGTTTTATTTATATCACAAAAGAACTTTGGGTGCAAAAGTGTGCTGCTGGGATGGCATTGCCTGGCTAGCAGATTGGGAAAGGAAGCAACCCTTGATAGAATGTAGGTATGGGAAGATGGTGTTGTTTCAGTTACCTTTTTAAGTGTTTATTTAAAAAAAAACTCTAGTTCTGCTAGAAATCAGAAAATGTGTTTGAGGACAGGTTCTCTTTTCACTTGCTCTGTTCAGCAGGTTGCCTTCCAGAGTAAAGACAGTGGCATAAATGGTAGGAATGGAAACAACTACCAAGATTTGGGCTTTGAAGCAAACAAGTTTTGTGTGTAAACCTGATTCTTCTTAACTTCCACTGCAAATTTCCAGCATTCCCAGGTGCTGAGGTTGTCTCATCTGTTTTAGAACATAAATTAATGGGCAATGGTCAGTGAGCCACAATCTTGGCTGTTGCCAACTTTGGAAGCTATGCCAAGTTCACAGTGCTGAATTCGGCCTACTCCTCTAATTTCCAGTTCTGCATATGAATTTGGGTACTGCTGAAGGGGGGCTTAAAAACTGAGTCACTGAAATAAATCCAGTTAGGAGGATGGACATTGTAAAAGCAGTATATGACTGATGCCATGGGCCCTGCAAGCTCAGGGTAATTAGGTTTCATACTTCACTTTTTGCAGCTGAGCTGTTGCCTAAGGGACAGCAGAATTTCTTCTAGTGTTTATAAATTCAGCTCTGGCTGCAGAGCCTCTGGATGATTCACTTGGCAACTTCCCAGTATTTTGTTTTCCTGCTTCCTTAATACAGACCCCAAAACCTTAGAGATATTTTAATTTACTGCAGCCACCTCCTTTAAATTTAGAAAATCAATTATTTTACCTTCAGCAGTAATCAGACTTTCCTGTATTTTTTTCTTAAAAGTAAAATGGAAGTGTCTTCAAGAAAGGCTATAAATTTAGCAGAACAATTCCTTTCTGTGAAGAACATTCATCAGGGAAGGGTTCATGGCAGCTCTGTGCAAAGCCACATGCATGGATGCAGTGTGGAACAGAGACAGAAAATGCTGCAGGTACCAGGCATTGAGAAAGTCCTGCATCTCACTTAGCTGTACAGAATCCACTTCTCTGTGGGAGAATCTTTCATTTCCTATACTCGGCTTTAAAAAGCAGAATCAGGTTTCTTTAAATAAGCATGTAGAATGCATGTTCTAGAGAAAGTGAGAGCCTGTTCAAAATCAAATCAGTGCACTCAATAAGACTTCCATGGGAGTGGCTTTCACCTCAAGCAGTTGTATTTTTCTGTCTTTTTTCTATTGAGTAATTCATATAAAGTAATATAATTTATTTGAAAGCAAATTAAAGGGATACTGTTGGTTCAGGGAAAAAGTCCCTTTACTCCAATATTATTACCCCCTTAGAACTCCCTGTTCTTTTTAATTGATTTAAGCTAATAAAATCCAATTCTCATGAAGCAGCTACACCAGTTTGAATCAATCACAGGCTGTCAGGTACCATCCTTGAAAATACACTACACCAGGGAAACGACATAAATAGGACAGAAAGGGAAGGAATTAGCCAAGTTAAGGTCTATCTTATGTGGGAATACTTTCCTTTTATCAAGTAAGGTAGCCAGCAATCCTCCCTGCTGTGTTAGAGAACAGAGGACAATGACACTTATAAAAAATGTACATGATCACTGTAGCTCTAGGAATTATGCACACCTGGGAAATACTGCCACACATCTTTCTGATCTGTTTAATTTCCCTTATATTTACTTTCTGTTAATTAATTTGTGTCTTTGGAATGCAGAGACTATAACTGCATGCTGTACTTAAGATATGGGTAAGGCAAGGATTCCTACAGCAGCAAAATTATACTTTCCAAAATGTCTTCCCTTTATATTGACTCAGATATCAGAGTCCTAAAAACCAGATGTTTACACAGCTTTATTTCCTCTGATTCAGATATAGGAAGCAGAAAAGCCTCTGAAGATTTACTTGGGTTGAATTAGGCTGTAGTTATGCCTCATGTGTGGTAGGGCCTTACATTAGTAATTGCAGGAGGAGGTGAAGCAGCAGCTGCGTTTTTGCTGTTCTTGGAGTGACTGGTTCCTCATGGATGCCAGAGATCCATTCTGAATTGCCCTTTCTCCCAGCAGGGCACTCCATCTCATGAGGTATCTGGAAGATAATATTTTTTATTTTGGTGCAAGTGTCCCACACAAAGAGGACACCAAGGTTCATGGCTGTTCTGTGGTGTTGAAGCAGCATCCAGCACTCCTGGTGTGAAAAACTGGGCCCCAAAAGTGCAAGTCACCCCTGTCTGCACAGCCTGCCTTGATGGAGCTGGGCATCAATTATTTCTCTGATCTAGGTATGAGTAATACAGTAGAAAGGAGCTTAGTACCAGCAGTTCCTGAGAAATCTGCCAGTGAATTATTAAAACCAGTGTTTAATTAAAAGATGCACTCAATCTCATGGCCAGAGAAGCTCAAAGTAGCACATGTGAATGACTGAGAGCCAGTTCAGACCAGTTTTCTTGGAACACCACTCACAAAAGCACTGGTAGGGGAATTATTCTTGCAACACAGCTTTGTAAAGAGAAAGAAATCCCATTTTTTCCTTATCAATGCAGGCCTGTTGCTTTGCAATTTCTGAAAACTCTTTCACCCTTTTGTGGGACTGACATACATCTTATGATTAAACACATCAGATACATGCATGCTATTGTTCAACACATCAGATGTAGTTTATTTTTCCATTACCATTACTACAGGAACCAATTTAAATGAAAAACTTTACTAAATTGGATTAAACAGGACTTCATCTCAATCCAGTCCTCTTCCTTATACTGCTACATCCAAAATTTCATTCACACTGATCATTTGAACTCACTCTTTTACACAAAAGCCATGAGGGAGCATCTGCATTAGTTCCAGGCCACTTTCCTTTGAGAAGGATTCTTCTATCACTTTTTCACATGCAAAACATTAAGTCATGTTAGAATTTTTCCTTCTGTCTTTTTTCCCCTCATTGCTTAGGATGTAGAAAGGTGAAAGATTGCCCCTCATGGGCAGCTCTGGATTTACTTTTACATGTGCAAAGTGTCTGTAGAACTTCATGTGTGGACACAGGGAAAATAGAAGTGTAAGAAAGGAAATTGACTAATGACTAAAATTTCTGTATTGGTTTTATACTGGTTACAGAAAATGAATGAAAAAACTATTCAAGGAGGACTCAAGCCTTAAAACCATGATATATTTTCTAGGTAGCACTGGAGGAAAAAAAAATATCATGTGGTATGTGTTGAGTTGCCAATTATCACTGATTTCTCACTATTTCTGTTGTATCCATAAGTATTTATTTGCTTATCCTCATCTGGGGAGAACTCTTTGAGGTGAAAATATAGGTGAATTCACATTTCATTTTTTGATGCTACCAAAATGCCACAGGCAATTGTTCTCTATAAGTGAGGACAGCCCTTCTCAGACTGAGGTGCTGACGGAAAGGGGAAAGTCAGGTTGTCCAAATGCTTGTGGTATATATGTGAATGTGGAGGCAGGAAAAACCCTTTCTTCGTTTATCCTGGCCCTTAAGCAAATACTTAATAATGGGGGGGGGGGGGGGAAATCTCCTTATATCCTAATGCAGGTCTGATTTAGACTCTGCATTAACAGATAGGAATTTTGTGTAGAAGCTCTGTCTATTAATGGCCTATTGATTTTTTGAGCTTTAAGTCATCAGCAAAGAGCAAAATATAGTGAACTAAAACTGTTTTCCTGAAGTTGAGACAGACATACATCCCACAGGGCATTGATATTTATTTGCAGTCATAGAAGAATTTTATTCTAGTTTGTAACTTTAAAATAACTGAAAAATGCACACAGAGGATCTCAGGCTAATGAAGACACATTGCTTCCAAAGATACAATTCTATTTTGTCTAGGTTTTGAGAACTATATTATCTCTTTTCCCTACTTTTGTAATACTCTTGTTTTAAGGACACTGTGTACTTTCAAAATTATCGTCTTGAATGTATTTTTTCTCTTTTTAAGCAGTTCTGTGAGAACATTTTGCCCTCTAGTGGTGCAGAGAAGTGAGGCTCAGCCCTTGCAAGACCTGTTAAAAATATTAAAAGCCATCCATGATATAACACTGAAAATTCAGCTCCATAGATCATAACCTGTTGTGAGCTATGTTTCAGGGGCCAGGAGAAATGAGTTTTGAAAATGTTCTAAACACAGTTGATTGTTTTATGCAACCAATTGTGAATGTTGATAAATAATAATGAAAATTGTTCTAAAGTGTCCAAAGTGCTTCAGTATTCTCAGTAATTTGTTTTTCTTCTTTGTTGTAAATCAAAGGGAAATGCTAATAACAAACAGCCTTTAGCATATCCTAGAAAGAAAACATGCATGATATACCAGTGTTAAATAAAAAGGCTTTAGGCTGGAAAAAGTGAGATTTAATCAAGGTGTAGCCAAAAGATTTATAAATGCTTCCTTTGAAAGCCTAGCTCTGAAAGATTAATATGTTAATTTAGAATAAATTTAATTTAGTCAAGCTCAGAATTCAGCTAATTTGCACTACAATGCCTCTTACTTTGTGATGTTTTTAATGTCTCTTAATAATCAGAGAGGCATTAGAGAAACTCCAGCATTACTGAAATGCCTTTTTTTGCCTCTGATGATGCTCCTGGCCTCCACAGCATCCTTTAGCTTATTCCAAAATATTCTCAGGCTTGAACAAGTCCAAGATTGCCCGAGTGGCAATCCTTGCAGGAGGTGATTTCCTCCGGGCTGTGCCATGCCAGGACAGCAGTGACCACAGGGAGGCAGAGCACGCCAGTCTTGGTGAGCAGGGAAACTGCAAACCTGCAAAACGCCAGGTGTTGCTGCACTCGCCACATCCTGAACCACAAAAGGTTGCCCTGCTCCTACTGATGGCACATTTTGCTTGTGCTTTTAAGGAAGACACAGAAAATGGTTGTAGATAAGATCAGAGATCTACTGAAGCAGTAAGATGCTTGATTTTCTTTTTTGTTGTGGTTTTTTTTTTTTTTTTTAACAGTAGCTGGTGTGCAAAGGAAGTGACACAGATGAAGCAATGGTGATGTGCGCTGTGGTTTGGACACCACAAAGCCAGTCCTGTTCAGTTTTTCCATGCCATGACCTTCAACAAGCATTTAAAATTTACATGCAAGGAGGGGCAATCCCAAGGGAGCTGGGCCCTGGGAAAAGTTCCTCCCTGTGCAAGGTTCTCTTTCTTTTTTAAACTCTGCTCAGTATGGCTGAAGCAAACAGCAAGGTTCTCCCTCACGCATCATAAAAATAACTACTTTTAGAAAGCACAGTTTACTTTAGCTTCCCCTTAGCTAAAGTAGCTCTGGTGTTTCCAGTTTTAAATTGAACTGAGGCCAAGATCTGCAAAACATTGCCCTCATGGCAGTAAATCAGGTGCCATTACAATACAGCCTCTTCTAGAGCAGCTTCCCTCAGTCTGTTGGGAAATGACAACCCCATCTAATATTTTTGAGGTAATTTCTGTGCCATAGTGAACAAGGGTTTTCGTTTGCAAACAAAGCAGAACCAGACAGAATTCAGAGTGGCCTTCAGCTGCTTCAGTTTTCCCTGCAATTTGCTTGTTGGACTGAGAATATGTCAGTGTTTGGCAGAGGGGTGTTGCTTTTGGGAATCAGTGCTGGTGGTTGTGACAGGTCCTTCTGCCTGTATTAATGCCATGGAAATTAATTGTTCACTTCTTTCCCCTAGGCTTGATATACAAAAGGCCTGAGTTGTGGCATTGAGATTTTTATCTCACTAGTCAGTTAATGTCTAAATTTATTTTATTCACACTGAATAAGGGAAGGGAATCAAACTATTCATATGAAAGGATTCCATGAAACTTCAGGGAACAGGCAGACTGGGTTGTACAACCAGAAGTTCAGTTGTCATTTACCAGAGGACTAAAGAAACCATTCAGTTAAGTTTTGCTTATGTATTCCTTAGTGTTCAGTGTTTTTCTGTAGGCACAGCAACATCTTAACCTGTGTCAGGCAAAGGGGACTGGGGAGGTGTTACCTGAGGGTTGCTGTATAGACTGTCCCTGTCCTGGGGGTATGTTAAACTGCAGGGGTAAGGAAAATTTCCTCAACATCATGACAATTAGAGAGTGGTGCAGGTGTATCACTTGGTGAGAAATTTAGGTTTTGGGATTTTTAGTATGTTGTGGATGGAAGCAAGATGGAGGGCACAGAGTATCTCCTGGGTTTCTTCTTCATGCTTCTTCTTTCTTCTCCATGGGTTTGGGTGACATTTTGTAATTGAGCAGTAAAGTCCCCATTGCAGCTCTTTGGGATCAGTTATTGAGTTAAAAGGGAAAATAATCCAGGTGTCAGTTCTTACTTGGATAGTTTGGTCTTAAAAGACCTTGGAACAAGAGATTATTGGCCATTTTGTGCCTTCTAAGGAAAAGCTGCCAAGCTCACAGCAGTGAGACTGTTTTACTGATAAGAAATAATAAACACCCGAGTCAGAACATGAATTCCTGTCTCAGGTGCCTTCAATCCAGACCCGGAGAAACCAATACCCTGACACTCCTTGCTCAGCTTGCCATTGCTGTGGAGGGAGCCATGGTCCATGTTTTCCCTCACCAGTGGTGTAGCAGGGATGTAGGATTCTCTGCGACCCATCCAGCCCCGCACATTACTAGAAATGTGTCACATTCGTGGGGCCCCTGCTCTCTTCAGGAAAGAAAGGCACAGTAAACAAGCAAAGTACCTCACAGGGCTCTTTCTGCTTCACTTTCCACCCTCTTCTCTCAAAACCATTCTGCCCTAGAAGAACAATTTGCTCAAATTCTGAGTTCCTGTTTTCTGCTCTGTTGGCCCTCTGAGGGACTAAGACATAACACAACTGTCATTTCTGCTTGTTTCCTGCTTATAGTACTGAGACCTTTCAGGTTCAATATTCACATTTGCCTAAAGTCATTACTGCATCTGCTAAGTAGTGAATAATGAGGTTGCCAATAGAGCAGCACTTTACTCATTTCATGAGGAAAATCTGCACTGACACTTAGCTGGGAGTCTATTTGGAGTTTTTCTGGCTATTGATCTACATTCTGAAGTGCACCCCAGACCTTCTTGACCTGACCATAATTTTTAGTCCTTCATTTACAAAGAATTAAAAGATCACTTCCAGTAAAGCCAAGTGTCCCCCTGGAATGTTGCCTAATTTGCTGGAAAGCAGTGTAACTGCTGTTTGCAGGAAGACGTTTGCACTTACTGCCTGAGACTTAGGGCCAAATACTTTCTTCAGTTGTGCCACGGTAATTCTAATGTAATTATTCTGTTTGCAGTGAAGCTCCTCTCTTGTCATCCTCATCCTGTATGGGATTTGCAGAATATTTTTCAGGAGTAGTAATAATTTCCTCTAAAGGTCTCCAGGAAATGGTCAGAGTGACAAATCTTACATGAGTCCACAGACTGGTCAGTGAAAAGATGGAGAAATCAAGTAAATTATTACTTGTCCTCTGGTAAGTGCTGTGTAGAATTTCCCAGAAACCAGAGAAATATTATCTGGCACTTCTCTACCTCTATTTTTAGCAAAGAGGCTCTTTCTTCATCTTCATTAGATTAATTCCAAGCAAGAAACTGTCTTCTCAGAGAAGGAGAGGAAAAAGGAGAGTTGCAGGGGTATGGTTGGGATATCAGGAAGCACTGCACCTCAGCTGGACAGTGGGTGACTCAGTACAGATCCTTTGCTGTCTTTTCAAGGTAAATAACTTCGACTGTGAAGGGAAGCAGGGTGCCAGTGCAGAGGGCACTGACAAGCCAATGCACTCATTAGAATTCAAAGCACTCCTGTGTGCCTTCTGCCCCTTTGAGAGCAGGCCACAGATGGCTTGTAAAATGTACCTCAGCCTTTGGAATATGAATTTAGAGCTGCCAGCTGATGCCCTGCTTCCTGCTGTTGGTTGCAGAATCTGGTTGGTGGGGATCAGACCATATTACAATGTCAAATTGCCTGATATACCTCCACCACATGCTTGCTCTTTAAAAAATACCCTCTGAAGCTCTGATGTAAAAGTATCATCACATATTCCCTGGGCTAAATCATTGCAGTTAGTGAGCGTGGCTAAGAGATCAACTTGAAGGGTTTTGTTTTCCCTGTCAGAAACACTATTTTAATTATATCTCCTGTGGCCAAGCAGCACCTTGAATACTGCCTTTAAACAAACATGTCAATTGAGGGTTTTAAACTAATGCTTGGAGGTCTATTTTGGCTCACTCCCTGGCATTTAAATGTAGGGTTTGCTCTGATAATGTTTCTAAGTTTTGTTCTAAATCCTTGAAAGCTTGAAAAGATGAGAAATGCATTAGCTCAGTCCAGAAATCTGGAGGACCCTGGAACCAACCCAAATTCACATCATTGCCAATGGATGAAATACTCCATCATCTTTTAGAAAAATACAGCAAATACAGTAAAATTTGACACAGAAATTTAATCTCCCTTGCAACAGGAAGAAGAAACTAGGTTGAAAGAGAAACAAATTGGTTCAGACTATAGCAAAGAAAACCAAGCCCTTTACACATGACATTGTAGTGGTCTAAGGGAAGGGGCTTGTTCTTAGGGAGGAAACTGTGCTGGTGGGGCACCCAGAGGGGCAGAAGAGATTTCATAGTGCCCATCCATCATAGGAACCAACCTGGCCAAACCCAGTCTGTCTATTGTAGTCTAGGCAACAGCACAGGGGTGGAGGTGAAGCTGCCTGAAATCCTGCTCTGTTGTAGCTTACCCCAGCTTGGAGCAGGAGCAAAACCAGTTAGTGGCTGTCCCTGCATGGATAAAGGCACAGTGAGCTGCCAGGTGACATTAAAATAATTTATGACATGAAAATAATGTTGAACAACATTGACAAAAAGTGGCAGAAAAATTCTTTTTTCTTCTACAGGTGATACAGTGGGCCACACAAAGCCCCTTATTTCCTCTGTGTGCCTTGCTCCAGCCCTGAGCAGTTCCAGCCTGCAGCAGAGGCCTGGGGACCTCCCACATCCCAATGCCAGTCTGGAAACCTTTGAGTGCCTCATGTGGAGTCCTGGCTGCTGTCTGCTTGCTTGGTAGGGAGGGCAGTCATAACCTATCCTAAACCAATTTCATTCTCTAGGTTTGGTTCAAGTTTTAAGATTTATTTTTGTTTTTTACATTTGGGAAAACCATTCAGTTGCATGAGGGAAGAGGTGATGCCAAGACATCAGCTGCACTTCAGCATTTGGTTTTATCAAAGCAACTGAGAGGCAGGCATCTAAAAATTCCAAACCAGCAAACTAGTCTTGGTTGTGCCTTTTGTGTTAGAAATTTCTGATGGTTTTTAGATCTGCTGTTTTAAAGGCAGCCCTGTAAGTGGATCTGTGTACCAATGCCTGTCTCATGAATCCTGCTTGTCTAAAGCCTGTGTTCTGTACAGTCACAGCTCTTTCACTTGCTTTCATTGTTGTTTTCTCTCCCCATCTTGCCCCTGTCCTCGAAGTGCCTGCAGAACACCAGTAGAAATGAAGAGTACTAAAGAGGTAGGAGCCATTTCTAAACACACTCTTACAATTTTGTGGTGTGGAATCCCAACAAGATTCAGCCAATAATGCCCCAGCCTGCACTTGCCGTAGACAGCCAAGTTTAAAGCAAATTAGATGGTCTAAATGGACTGAGACACAGAAATGCATTTTGTCCTTTGCTGTTTTTCTAGAAAAAATAAAATCAAGGTCGTTTTGGGATGTAAAACTAAATTGCTTCTGGCAATTAGGAGAATTAGAGGAATGGTGGAGGGTCTGAAAGAAAGCCAGTTTGATGGCCACATTCTTTACTGTGTCCATTTGCTGCTGTTATGGAGATTGGAGCACAGATGTACTTAGCAGTTGTTTACCAGCTCAGATCCAGCTGGGGAAATGCAGTCAGTGCTCTCAAGAATTAGAGGTAAAGTTTCTGATGTTGAGATGTATTCTCTTGGCTAAGTGTTGAAGGTCTAAAATTCTACCTCTGCAAGGTATTTTCTGCTTTTCAGGTGAACGGCACTGAAGATTTCTGACATCCTTTTGAAGGCTTCCTGCAGGAAAGATGAAATTTCAAACCTGTATATTACCTGAACCTTGATGTCATCCTGTCTGATATTGAAATATATGACCCAAAAGTGCTTCCCTATGAATTAGGCACTCATCATGCATTTTAACCTTCTTGGAGAAAATTATTCAGGTCTCTGAGTTGCCTGCATGAGCTATCTTTTATTCATTAGAATCCTAAATGTTATTGACATGCATTCTTAATTATTCCCTGCTGGAAACAGTAGTGTTCCTGAACAAGTATTTTGCATTTGTTATGTCCTGCTGCTAGCATAGTTAATAATGTATATAATAATAAAATAAGAAACTATCAGAGCAGAATAAGAGAACTTATTAATATGATTCAATATAAGAAAATTGTTACTTCTGCCTTCCACAGCCTAACAACAACATTTTCTGAATACTTCAAGCACACAAAATCTTTGGGATAGCTCTAGCATGGAAATGACACTGCCAAAAGAAAAGCTGGCAAGATGGCACCTGCTGTCCCTCCAAAAGCATTAACTGGAGTAGTTAATCCTTGGTGGAGCTCAAGGTGTTGCCAGAAGTTTTCAAAAGCAGTATTTGGACATGTGTCTGGAATTAGTGCTGTTTATTCAAACAGAAAATCCCAACCCTAAAAATTATATTTGTGCTTCAGAGCTTCCCCGTCTCATCTTTTTCCATCTCTTCCTCTGTGCACACACATATATACATTTTGCTGTATGGAAAACCCAAAGGTTTCTAAAAAATTAAAAGCTGGTTCTGAAAAACTGTACAATATTCAGGGTTGCTCTCTGGTAGGAAATCTAGAAGCATCCAAAAAGTCAGTAAAATTACAGCCTTTTGTTGTGTTGTACACCAGAGTGCAAGTGATTTGCCACTGTGTCTACATCCTTTTCCTTGGTAATTTCCAGCTGGCTGCAATTCCTTAAATACATGGCTTTGTGTGCTGTGCAATTAAATATCATCCGGTCTCTATGCTGTCATCCCAAAGATCGTGCAGTTCAGTCTGTAGGATATTTCAGTCTTCTCTGATGCTGATAACATGTCTCACCTTTGACACTGACAAATATCACCTTCTGCATATTTTTAATGATAATGGCAAAATTAAATATTAAACAGATGTAGTCCCAATTTCAGACCATCTATGAACCAATTTTCAGCCTTCTCATTTTGGTATAATTTATCAGTTCCTTGGTTTAATCAGATCCCTTGCTGCTTTATACTTATTGCATTAAATGTTTTCCTCAGCCTGAAAAACTAAAGTGCTGTTTAATCACAGCAGGACTACACTACCTGGAATTTGTTATCAAAGACAATACTAGAATGATCTCAAGGGTATGCTACTGGTAGTCTGATACAGGATATTATCTTGTTGTCCATCACTTCATCTTCAGTATTTCTTACCTTTAAAATGTATCATAAAATCTTAAAACTTGTTAAAGATGGGACAACAGGCTCATCATTGATTAGATTGTTTATCTTGCTGGTTTTTCCAGCCATTTGCAGGTGAACTGTCAACAGCTCCCTGTTGCTCTTCTTCCTATATCTAGAAATCATAGTGTCTTAGAATAATTTGAGTTTCACTGTGACCTCCAGAGGTCACCTAGGCCAACTCCCTGCTAACAGCAAGCCTAATGAGATCAGCTTGTGGTGGCATCTGTCCAGGTGAGTCTTAAATACCTACAGAGAAGGAAAGGACATTCCACAGCTGCCTGGGCATTTCTACCATCATGGTAAGAAAATTTTCTTTCTGTCTAGTTGCTTTTCTATGTTCCTCCTTGTGCCTTTATCCAACTGCTGTGCACTGTAAGAACAATTTGACTTTGTCTGCCCTGCACCCCCTGCTCAGGGAAGCCCAGACTGTAATAAGGACATCCTGTGAGTGTTTTCCAGCATTAAGAGGCCCATTTCTCTCTGCCTCCCTTCTTCCATCATCCCTCTAAACCATCTTGGTGGCCACTCACCCAGCTCACTCCAGAATGTGAATATCTGTCCTGTGCTGGATACACCAGTACTGGATGCTACAAACCAGAGAGGTCTCCCAAGTGCCAGACAGAGGGAATGATCACTTCTCTCAGCTGGTGGTCACAAGAATGCAGCCCAGGCTGAAGCCTCCTAGGCTCCTGTATCCAAGGAGGATCTGCTGCTGATTGATGTGAACTTGTGCACCTAGACCTTCAGGTTTTTTCTGCACAGCTGCTTCCAAGAGTTTTGGCTCCAGCCTGTCTGGGTTGTGACGGGTCATTCCATCCCAGATGCAGGAATCTCTATTTGCTTTTGTTGTTTAACTCCCCAGGTTCCTGTCAGCCCATTTCCCCAGGCTGTTCAGGTCCCTCTGATGGGCTGCCCTGCCATCCCAAAGCTCTGTTATCTGCAAACCTGGCAAGAGCACACTGTGTGCCCTCATCCCAATCGTTAATGAAGACATTAGTGCTGATCCCAGCCCTGGTCCCTGAGGGACAGCAGCAGTGCCTGACTGCCGGCTAGACTTTGCATCAATAGTTATTATTAATGATTTCTCTCTTGACATGCCAGAAACCAGCAGATCTGGGGGAGATTTGTGTCTTAGTCACGTTTGTAGTGAGAGCACCAGTGGAAAGACAGACACAGTCTACCAAAAGTACTGCTTACTAGCAGTTTCCCAATGGAGCTCAGTTTGAGTACAAAGCTCTGGAAACAGCATTCAGGTCGTGCAACTCACATTGTGAATAGAAACCATTGTCTAAAACTGAAGTCTTTAGCCTGAAGAAGCCTTTCCAATAATAATTTCTCATATTCCATGCATTAACGTAAGGTTTTTTCAAGCAAAACATGTAAAATTAAAAATATTTCCATATAATTCAGCTGGAAAACATTGGAAAGACCATTAAAATAAAATACAGAAGTGGGCTGAAAAGAAATTTTTTTTTTTTAATTGGCAGTACTAAATGATCCTCTTTACCATTGTTTTGTGAAGAAAAATGAAAAGATAAAATATAAGAGGCAAAACTGAAAGCAGAGCATGTTGTGTCCCCTGTGGACACTTTGGTAGCTTTTGAGATTTATTCTCACAGTCAGAATAACTGTCTGATGCTGAAATAATCCCTTGCCAGAGTAACTAGAATCACTAGCCTAAAAAATTTTTTTTACAGCACATTTTAGTATCAATATTATCAGCTCTGGGACTTGTGTTCTGTCACTAGTTTTGACAAAGAAGAAAAAGCAATTATAGAGCTGAAACATGTTTGCCATCAGCTGTATTTGAAAACCCTTCAAGTTAAAAGTGTGTATGACACCAGATTGGGTGATGTGTTAAAAGATGTTTAAAATGTACAGGAATAAAGGCTGAATTAAGCTCTTTTCTTACAACACTCTTCAACTTCAGGACGCAGTCAAACTAATCCATACTTGATGTTAAGTAATATTTCTCTTCTGCATCCATTCACAAATTACCTGAAGGTAAAATTCTGCAAGATGACATAGACAGGAGGAGTTTGTTGACCCTGTGAAATTCTGGGTTAACATAACAATGTCTCAGCTGTAACCTGTATCAGAAGAGCAAAAAATACAAAGAGTAAATGACATAATTAGAGGCAAGGCTGAGATAGTAAGGGAAGTATTTTTTTTACACTGCTCTTTTAAAGAGAAAATTTGTAGAACAGCTGTTTCAGAGGTACTACCTGGGATCTTATAAGATAAAACAGTAACCTTGTGGGCAGATCTGTCTGACCTGATCATGTTCAGGTTTTTAAAGCAGTCAGACAATTAATATCTCTTTCTCTCCAGGCAAGACATTCTTCAGTATACCACTCCTGTGTGAAGTTTCATCTGTGTTTTACCAGGGAGCTCACTAATGAATGCCTTTGTTCTGTTGACATTGAGGGCAAGAACTGGACATAATCACATGTGACAAACAGGCTGCAACTCCAACAGGAGTTTGTCCTGTAATAATAATGTTTGATGGGTGGAGGCATTGTAATTCAGACTATGTATTTGGTGAATTGAAGGGTGATCTTCAATTTCTCCTGAGTTTAGGCTGGGGTTTTTTGGTTATTTTCTGTTTTTTTCTGGGGAGCAGGATGTGTGTATATGCTTATTTACACTAAACTGTGCAACTTGAGACCCAGTTTGCCAGACTGCAGTTGTAGTCTTTATGCACTGCTGCTGCCTGACACAGAGCAAAGTCTTTGGGGGATGAGATTAAACACACTGTGAATCTCCATTTCTGATGAAAGCTCCATGGGAACTCCACTGGGATCCCTCCTACTTGGCTGGAGCCGAAGTTGTGTGAGCCCGGTTGCCATCCCTTTGTGCCTCAGAGACAGCAGTATCATGGATACAATGAGCGTGCTCTGCTTTCATGCTTTAGGGCATTCTTTGCAAAGAATAGCAATGCTTTCCTCTTGTCCTCAAAGCCACTTGTTTACCCACCTCCTTTGTTCAGAACTGATATATTTCACTTTCAAACCAGAGAGGAAAACTGTCTTTTTTTTTTTTTTTTTTTGTTTAGCAGCTGTAGGTAAGTCACACAAAATCACTGTCTCTTTTAATCAGCTTATTTGTTTAAGCATGCAGGGTGGTAAATTGGCTTTCTCTTTTCAATGTAGTTTAATACCCCACCCATCTATTGGCTGAGGACAAAACAGGCCATAACTCAGTTTTGCCTGCTGTGACAAGTGCTGAGATGAATTAGATCTTAAAGACCTGAATTGTGAGATTCAGTATCACAAGGGCCTAAAGTGTAGTGAGCCCTATGCTGACTGGACTATGAACTGCATGTTTGTCGTAAGAGTGAGTAATTATGTACATTTGAGAGGGAAAACAATACACCCAAGACTGTTAGTGCTAGACTTTTGTAAAATAATGTATTTGACCAATTCTTCTTCTTATTTAGCAATTGCAGTGAGGAAGCTGTTAGTATACTGAAGACTGCTACAGTTAAATATCAGTTTATTCAGTGCAAAAGTTTGAAAGTGCCCTGGTTTCAGCTGGGATAGGTTAAACCACATCAGAAAGTTTATGAAAAGTTTCACTGCTGCAGGGGGTTTCTAATCTGTCAGAGTAGAAAAATCCAAACATACTTAAAATGCACTGTCAATAGGGGCCTCTGAACATTAGACAGTACCCTTAGAAAAACTCAGATCGTTTTATAGTCTGCTAAGGAACAAGCATTTGCTCCTGGCGTGCAAGTTACCAAATAAAAAACCCACATACAAACACTGCAATCTTATTTTTTTCAGAGAAGGTTTAACACATAAACCCAACACTTACACAGTGGTTTTACTTCTCTAAATACAAGCAGCCAGAAAAAGAGATACTGAAGTTTCACAGCACATCCTGTGCAGGTTTTAGTTGTTCTTTTTCCAACTGTACATGGTCCCTCTAAAGGGCCATAAAGTCTTAAAAGCATGTGCTGGAGTTACCTGGTCGAGTTGGTGTGTCAAGTTTTGATTGGGGGTGAAGTAAATCTGACACCAGTGTCACTGAGAGCAGAATATGAGATTAAATCTCTTTATTTATATCTGAGCCCATTTAAAGGACTTTTTTTAAAAGTCTTTAAAAATGTACCTAATATTAGTAGAATTCAGTAGAACTCAAATATGTATTAAATGTAAGAATGCTTTCTTCATTCAGAACTTGCACTTGACTCTGGGCAAGAGGCTTGCATTGCTATCTTGCTTTTTAAAAGGGCTAATTCTCCTCTTCTTATTCATGCTGATGTAAACCTGAAAAAACCCCATTGAGGTCACTGGGGAATGACAGAGCTCTTTTTGTGTGTCTGAAATCAGCCTGCAAAATAAGCACAACCAATATAGACTACTTTAAAAACTCTCAGAATCTACTAAGTCTGCTGTTTCATGGGAAAAAAAAAATCACGTTCAAATTTGATTTTACAGCTTCTGTTTTTGAGGGGGGAAAAACAGACAAATTTCAGTGGTTATAACTGCTTTCAAGCTTCTGAAAAGAAATATCAAACTACTGGAGTGGGGAAGGGTAATGAAATTCTCAAAATAGAAAACTCTCTTCACTTGAAGGCTGTCAGGAAAACAAGCCCCTGGTTTCCTGCAGCTGCACAAGCAGCCAGAGCTCACTTGAATGGCAGTCAGTGAGAGAGAGGCACGTTGCTCTATTTTCTCCACATTTGGGCTGCAGCTTACAGTGTGTGCAGATGCTTGGTGTTGGGATGCACATCCAATCCCCAGTTCTCCCACAGCACAGATGTGGACAGGAGGTTCCACACTGGGAGGTGTCTGTAGTCCTTGCTGTAAGTGTCAGACTGAGGGTATTCATGCCCCGCCTGTCTGCTTGGTAAGGCCCTGGCATGTTTTCCTTACCATGCTATGTGTAAGGAAGTATTTTGGTGGATCCCTCAGGTGTTGATCCTTAGGTAGGAGCTGTGATCCCTCAGGTGGGTTCCCTAATTTATTTTTGAGAGGACCTGCAGCTTTTTGTGGGTAGCAGTAGTAGTAGTGAAATTCTCCCTGTCTGTCCAATAGCTGAAAATGAAGCTCTTTAATCT
Source organism: Zonotrichia leucophrys gambelii (assembly GCF_028769735.1). Lineage (NCBI taxonomy): Eukaryota > Metazoa > Chordata > Aves > Passeriformes > Passerellidae > Zonotrichia > Zonotrichia leucophrys. The sequence goes on from NC_088179.1 coordinate 7,169,682, forward strand.
GCTGCAGCTGGGTCACTCCTCACTTGAGATGTGGGATTAATCCTTCCTGACATCTCCATGCATATGGATATGTTTGTTTTCAGACATGTACTTGAGCTAATGAGTGTTTGGGCCCTTGCTTTGCTAATTCTTTTCATTATGGGCAATCTGATGCCCATCACAGGACTGGTGCTATTTAGCTCCTCTCTGCAGTGGCAATGATCAAATGGTCTCTTTTTGTCATCACACACTGCACGTTATTTGCCTCTCTTACATTCCTGACTCAGTACCCTCCCATCTTTGCTTGATCTTGTCCTGCCCTTGAAACATGCTAGTTAGCTGCATGCAAAAACTAACAAGACAAAACCATCAGTTTTTCTGAAAAGGGAAAAAACAAGTTACAATTTTCATTGTCACTCTGAATCCTCAGACAAATGATTTACACTGGCAGACACTCTTCATTAACTCTGAATGCTGATAGTCTGCATTCAGCAAGATAGAGGTGACCTCTAGGACCATCATTTGGCCTGATATTTGCTCATTTAACCTAAAAAATTATGCTGTCTTTAATATACTAAAAATAGAAAAATTACATTTCCCCTCATGATATATGAAATAAAGGGCAATCTCCAAGTAGACTTTTTAGCATCTATAATTTTACAGAGCATTCTAAAAATTACAGTGGTTTGTAACCACTGTACAAAAAAGTACAGTGTTAGTTTTTTGGCTGAAAAAATGTCTCAGCTGTAACCTGGATCAGAAGAGCAAAAAATACAAAGATAAAATGAAATGGTTAGGGGAAAGGCTGAGATAGTAAGGGAAGTTTTTTTTTAACACTGCTCTTTTAAAGAAAAAAATTTTGCAAAGAATAGCAAGCCATCATCAGACCCATTGAAGCAAACTTTGCTGCCAACCCCTTGCACATGCTGGACCTTAGGCTGTGGGAAAGTGTCATTCTCTTGACCCAGCATCACTTCCCAGCTCAGCATCCTGGCCTTTGCCTCTCTTGTTTGTGTTTGCCATGCTTCACATGGATCTGCACTGATAGTGGAAATCTTGTAAGAGCTGATTGTTGAGAGCCAGGGATGCTCTTTGCAGAATATTAAAAGAGCTGATTAATACACCACACAATTCACTGAGGAAGGTGCCTCTGTGAACGCTGTAAACAAGAAATGTTACTCATATGGAGAAGAAATAAGTGGCCCCTAAGGGTGCTAAGGAGCCCTAACAATGCTGCCCTGCCTCACTGGCTGCCCCCACCCAAAGACACCAGACAATTTAGGAATTAACTGCCTAAGGGTATGGAGTAGAATGGGGACTTACTTTTCTTCACAGAATGTACTGGCAAAGATCTGTAAGAACAGGAGAAGCCAAAAGGAATCAGACAGTGCTACAATTACAGATTTTTAGATATTCTGGGAATACTGTCTGTTGCCTGCTTGTAACTTCTGTTCACAGCAAGTTCCTCCAGGCTGAACCAAGTATTAAAATATGGCTTTTTCACTTCCTTGTCTGAAAGCAAGTTCTGCTAAGAGTGGGGCTACTCTTAAGGTTACTGGATTTCTTCCTTTGACAGACCTTAAAGTAGTGAAGAGGGAATTAATTCTTGAAATCCTCACCATATGTGGGTATAAAACAGAAACCTGGCTTAGCCAGACTGTTTTTCCTCTGACACACTGAGAAAATACTCCACAACTCATTCATCTCTACATTCTACACACTTCCTTATTTGTTCCTACACACTGGGGTAGTGCCTTCTGTATGTCAATGCAGAAGAATTGAACCCTAAAAGTGAGGTGTATTCTGACATGAGTATCAAATGCAGCTAGAAATAAATTATATTGAAGTGTCTGGCTTGATAACTGCCTAGCATGTTGCTATTCTTGCCTTGGAGCAGTTACATGTGTTCGTATTGGAAGTTCATCAGATACAGCAGGATGTGCATGTACGTGTGTTTAAGTCTTTTGCTGATTCACAATATGTTAGTCAGTGTTAATTATAAGCAGGAAGAATTAAAATTTTGGGAGGGTGGATCTTGCAGTGCTATTTATCTCTACTTAAACTAGGACATGGCTCCAGACTATATCTGCCTTGCATTCTCAGCCAATGGATTTGTGCACAGAAATAGGATGCTAAGATACTCAGATACCTAAATTATTCAGTGTTATTCATGTTTCAAGTGGCAATAACTTTATATTCTTATTTGAAGGTCTTTTCTTTTGCATCCACCCATGTTATCTGTGTTGATGTATACTTTGTTTCCTGGTGGAGTATCAGGTCTGGATGCCAAATGGAGCTGTACCTGCTGGCTTTGATGCCAAGTAGTGTTAGTGCCTGCAGCCTGAGGAGGCTGACATTCCTGTTCCATATGACTTCTTTGCCTCTCTGGTGACAAAGAATACAGTATGAAAAATATCTGTATGTCAACACCAACTTCTGTGTGTGTGTGTCCGTAAAGGCTTTTCCCAACTTCATTTTGGACAGCAGTGTGGGACATAAAAATGCCCTCGATATTGACTTTAATGGAAGAACTTTGCATCAAAGCCAGCAGGTGCAGTTTCATTTGGCATCCAGACCTGATGCTCCATCAGGAATGACTCAGGAGGAAACAGCCACCGCTTCTCCTGTCTTGCTGGGGTCCCTCATGAGCTGGTTTGATGTGTATCAGAGAATGGGGTCATAAGGAAGCTGAAGTGATGTTGTCCTTGCTGAAGACTATTTTTCCAGGTAGGTTTCCCCAGTTTTACTTTTTAAGTTAGCATTTTCCTTGAGAACTTAATATAACAGTGAAATAATATCATGTGCTTAAAATTTTCCTAACGTTATTAACAACTCTTCAGTTTTGTTCTGCCAGAAGGGTCAGAAGTCTTCCCCAGCAAGATACCTGGGAATTCCTCAGAAGGCAGGAAGCATTCAGACACTAAAGCCAGTTTTGCTGGCATCTCACCATCTGATCCTAACTCGCCCAGCAACAGAAGGGCTAAGAGCTGTCACTCTGAATAACTTTACTGCCTACATCTTTGGCAAGTTGAATCTGAATTTAACTAAAATCACAGCTTGCAGCAAGAATATTTATGAACTAGGAAACCCTCCTGAAGCATATAAGGGCAATCTTTTATATATATACATACAGATATATATGTGTGTGTGTATATATATGTATTTTCACACCCTCTCCCCTTCCTCCTATCTTCGTGTTAGCAGCCAGCAATGTGGCCACTCTGGTTGCCTAGGAAGCTGATTGCTGCTCCTAAAGGATCTGTTTAAAATTCTGATCTGGATTCTAGTCAGGTATGTGAGACCCTGGGAATGGAGCTCTTGAAGTGGGGGGTACTTTCCCTTTTCCCCCTCTCCCCGGCTCCTCTGGACTGAGAGAAGGCAGCTGTGCTGCTTTGCCAGACAGAGCAGCTGGACTTGGTTACCCCTAGAACCAATTAAGTGCTGGAAGAATGGCTTGCCTTATTCCAGGGAGACAGAAGGAGCTGTTTGGGTTCATAAATGACACTGGAGAGTAGCTGTGTATGCATGCAGTTATTTTAAGTGTTGTTTTTGAGGCTTTTTCTATGCACCTGCCTCCTTTTTGGGCATTTGTACTTTTATCTGCATTGTTTGAAATGCAAATAAAAGCAATGATACATATTCAGGCAATCTGAGACCTGTGTTTCAGAGGACTATGCTGAACCCTTTGTGGGGTTTCTTTTCAGAAGCTAATTCTAGTGGAAAATTACTAAATGGAGCTTTAAATAGGTGAAATAGTAAGCTGGCCAAATGGTGCACCTATCAGTGAGGCAAAGGAGGGTGCTGTCTCCAAGCTGGTTTCCATCCCATAGCTCTACTATTTGGGGAGACAAAGCAGGGTTTCTAAGAGGAAAGTTCCTTAACATTTAATTTTGGCCTGAGGCTGTCCCAAAAGCTGTCTGTCACACTTCATTATATGTGCTGTTCAAACCTAGATAGGCGGTCAGAGTAACACCTGGATAGAAGTCTATGAATAAAATTACTGATTATCAATGCAAGAGATACTCATTAAAAGAGATCTTAGATAGTAGCAAAAGCTAGAGTTTGAGTCACTTGTTTATGCTCTTAAATGAGTGTAGGATCTCATTTAATACTGCTTTGAAGTGTGAGTTAAGAACAGGATCCCTTTGATCAGAACTGAAGTATGATGTGTCAGAAGGTGTTATGCCAAAATAAAGAAGCCACTTAAGCTTTTTCTGAGCAAAAGGAGAACTATGGTTCCCCTAGTGTGTCTCATGCTAGCAAGTCCATTTCTCCAGCAAGTGCTGGAGAAATTGGGCTATGAAGATTACTGCTGAATGTCTGCAAAGTGGGAAATGGCACTTGGTTTTCTGCTGGGGAGAAATAAGAAATGCACTATATAAGTGTTTTATTAGTGTACTTATAAAGCCTATTTCTACTACATACATTCCTTCCCAAGTGTGGTCCCACATATTTCCTCTTTCAACAGCTTTGACTTAAATTTGTGGTTAACTTCAAATTAAATTTGTGGTTACTGCTGCTTGCAGCAATTTCTCCACAAAGAAGTGATAACAAGCTCTTTTCTTCAAAATAGATCACTCTGAACACTTAGAAAAAGTACAGCTGGAATGTGATGGGCAACATTGCCCTGTGGTGATTGCAGTCCTAAATGAACTTTGTAGGTAGCTGACTGCACTGCTGTTGGGTGACTTCACTGGTCTTTGCCATTCTGCCATGCACTGGCAAAACTCTTGTGGCTCCTGCTGGGATAAAACATGGACCTGCTGGGAGCAGAGGCCTTTATTTTAATCCAGTGATTGATCTGCATCCAGCTTCATGGCAGTGGGATGTGAAAAAAAAAAAAAAGGAGAAGGAAGTAATAGGCCAGACTAACTGTCCAAGTTACATTTGCTCAGAGGTCCTAATTTAAGTCCTGCAAATAAATCAGTAATTTTCCAAATGAAGGGGTATTATATCCTCTAGGACACAGAGTCATGAGCAAACAGCATTCTTCTGTTCACTCTGAAAAATAAATGGGGTTTTCCATAATGCTATCCAAAAGAAAGGGCAATATTGGCATGTACAGCCAGATCTTTCCTTACCTAGAAACAATGTAGAATTTGTAATTATTATTTGGGATTTAATCAACCCATGAAAGGATAGAAGAAAATAACAAGATGTGTGGTAATATTCCTAGTATGTACTTTAATTACTGATTGCTTGATTACTGCTGAAACTGATGAGGCTGAGTGTGATGATATTATCAGGAACTAAATCCTGATAGCAAGAGATGAAAACATAACATTTAACATGATCATGATATTCTGCAAAATAGCATCTTTGAGGGTTGGATTGAGTGACTCCCTGCAGAGATAATTTAAATGCTGTAAAGCCATATATGTAGAAATGCTGATGAATAAGATAATAGACAGCCTCTAAGGAAAACAGAAGCTCCTTTAATGCAACAGAAGGGTTACAGAAATCTCTGTGAGTGGCTGTGGCACCATATCCAAATCAACAGTTACAACATTATTAAAAGATTCCAAAAGATCCAGTGAGACTTAGAGTCTGGTAATTTAATGGGTAATGATATTTTCATCCGAGCAAGTTACAGGAATATAGTTCTGAAATATACATGAGTCACCAAGGCACTCAAAGCTATAAAATCAGGGGTAACTTTGTCAGGCATTGGACAGATACAGCACATGACACCTGGAATGACACAGGAACATGCACAAAGCAGCTGAAAGAGGTGACATCAGACTTCAGGTATGTGGTAGTGAAAAGAGGCATAAATAACTGTTTTCGAAGGGGTTTCCTTCCAGACCTGGCAGTTTCTATAATATACTTAAAAGCAGTAGGACTGAAACACAAAACACAAAGCATCTCAGCCAGTGATTAGCAAAATGAAAACAGTGCTTGCTAAGAATGTCACCTTTTACTCGATGGAGAGTGAGGACTCTCTGAAGCACCCAGGCGTGTAGCTGAGAAATCCAGCCCAAGTCAAACAATGGAACTGAGAGAATGCTTCAGATCACTGAAACTCCTCTGTTCCTAAAAGAAGAAAAAACCCCACCCACAGACTTAGAGGGTCTGAAACTTAGTGAAGAAATAAACCTAGAAGTGAAACAAGTGCATGCAAATATTACTTCATATAAAATACTCTCACACACTTCAAGGATACAATAGCTTTGAAATGCCCCAAACCTTTCTTTATGCACAAAACTGGCTGTAAACCTGTCTATCAAGCAGGAGATGGGATCTAGCTGGTATTTTGGGTAAGGTCTTTGAGCTTACTCCCTGATTCTACTTTCTTGCAGAAGTATTAGCTGTGGGATTAAATAGAAAAATGAATTATTTTATGCTGTGAAATCGAACTGATTGTGTACTATGTGTGGTAGAATTTGTCTGCAGGAGAGTTGTGAACTAACCCCTAAATAATTCTTCTCCCAAGGATCTCTAATTGACAGTTTCTGAATCCTACATCGTTTTAGAACTGCACTTTGTTCTGGAGGGATGTGGAAATGTGACTGCCCTGGCAAACATTTGCCATCATGGCAAATCACTGTTTCCATGCAGAGATAATTGTTCTGTAAGGTATGCTTTCTGCATTCTGGGTAGGGGAAGGTCACATTTCTCTGTGCTATGGTTGGGCATTTTGCTATCCTAACATGCCCTGAAGGGATCTGGTAACTGCAGTCAGAACTCACTGTCCACATCTAGGGGCTCGTAGTTTGTCTTCCACTCCTCTACCAGCCATTCTTTTTCAGATGGTTGACACTGGTTTTATATAAAATAAGGAAATTGTTGTGATCAATTAGCTCTAATCTGATGTGATGCTGGTAGCAGGGAAGAACAGCTGTGCCTGCATTTGATGTGCAGCAGTGTTTTGCAGGCTGCTGAGCAGCTCTGAGGATGGCTTTTGGAAAGCAGCAGTGGGGAAAGTCTCCATTCTGACCTGCAGCTGAACAAGCCCTTCCCACACTGCTCTGCTGTCTGTTGGTTAAAACTTGATTAATTCCTACTTCTTATCCCAAAGAGAAAGTTGGAGAACCTCAGCACATTTCCAGGTGAAACCATACCAGTCATGCAAAAGTACAAGTTTAGCCAGGACACCATGCCCAGTCTTTTTCCTGGATATGTTGGCTCTGTGGATGTGCAACATCAAAGAAAGAAAACTTGGCTCCGTGCTGCTGTTGGCAGGGCTGTGGTCACCAGTCACAGTGACCCAGGAGCAGAGGCCACAGAGATAAGTGTGTCTGTGATCTGGCAGAGCAGTGACAGCACAGTTGGAAGCTGGCAGGGGTATCCAGGGCTGCAAGCAGAACCATGGGAGTGTGAGAACCACAGACATTCTTCAAGGTGTCTCCTTACTGCAACTAAAGACGCTGGTGCCACATTTTTAGTGACAATGCATAGAAAATAACTCTATGGAAAGGCAGCGTGCTTTTCATACAGAGGAGCCTTTATTCGAATAAAGGGAAAGAGTCCACTTTCTCTCTCGAGGTTTTCGAGGATGCAGCCTCCCTTTTATCCTGAACCCCCAGTGTGTGTCCCTCTTCCTTTCCCATTGGCTGAGCTGCTAGGGAGGTTCAGCCTTCCCAAACCGCTTACTTACCCCACGTTCCCCCCTTGAACCTGGCATTTTACCCTTGTGCAGACCCTTGTCTGTTCCAGGAGTCCAGGTGTCTTGGCCAGGTAAGGAACCTGCTCTTTGAAGCTGGCAGAGACATTAGGACCCATTTCAAAGACATTAACACCCATACCTTCACCCATCGAATTGTTTGTAAAGACATTAGCACACATCTTTCCTATCACTTTTGATCACCTAGCATTCACATAGGCTCTGCATCCACATGCCAGAGTAGGTGTGTAAAGGGAATTAGGGCATTCCCCAAATCTGCAGAATTGATTTTAGGGTCTGGTTTAGGGATACATGAAAAATTGGTGTATTTGAAAGGTTGCAGGATTGAACAAGCACTCCTGCTAGTGGGGTAGAATTGGCTGCTGCGAGGGGACAGGCTGCTTAGCTGGGAACTGCTTTGTTTGGAGCAAATCCTGGTGACTACTGTGCAAGTTATGGAATGAATTCATTTTTACCAGCTGCACAGGAGAGCCGTTTGTTATATCTTTGTACTGAAATTTGTGGCATTTCTTCCAAAGGGCCGTGACAGCTTCCAGCCGTACTCCCGGTGAGTCAGAAATCAGAACGCGCCAGCGGAGTCAGCGGCATTACCCACCGCGCCCAGCTGCATCTCCGGGAACCGACAGCCATCCTCTGCAACGCTGCCAGCTAGAAGCAGCGGGAAGTTGAAAACCAGGGCTGGGGCGTGGGGAACCCGGGCTGGGTGCCCGCTGTTGGCGCCGGAGCCTCTCGCTGCTCTCCGCCGCTGCGGCTGTGAAAGAAGGCGGCTTAGAGGGCTGACCCTTCCCGGCTCCGCGGCGGGCGGGCCGCGTATGCGGCGGGGGGCAGCGGGCGGCCCGTCCCACGTCGGCTGTGGGTCCGGCCCGTCCCGTCCCGTCGCGGCCGTGCCGCGCGGAGCTGCCCGGGCGGTGGCGGGGCGGCGGCGGCCGGCAGGGGGCGCGGGCGGGCGGCGTGGCCGGGGGGGCGGTGCCAGGGTGGGCCGGGCGCTCGGCGGGCGCGGAGCCGCGGCCGTGGCGTGGCGGCTCCGGCGGCTCCAGCTGCGGGCCCGGGAGGAGGTGCCGAGCGCGGCCAGGCAGGTGAGCGGCGGCTGCGGGCGGGGCTGGGCCCCTCGGGCAGGTGGGACAGCGCCTGGGGCGCGCCGCCGGGGAGCGCTGTGCCTGGTGCCCCGGGACGCCTCTGCTGTGTCCGCGGTGCTCCGCTGTCCCGGTAGGGGCTCGGCGGAGCGGGCGGGCGATCGCTGCCGACGCCCGGGGACAGCGGGGGTGCGGCCCGTGCCCGGCTCCGGGAGGGGCGGCGGGAGCGCTGCGGGCGCGGAGCCTCGGCCGGGCCGGCCTGGCGGGTGAGGGCTCGGCCGGCGGGGCCTCGGGGCCGGTCAGCCCGGCAGCCCTGCCCCGGACGGGAGCGCGGCCGGACCCGGGCTGGGCGAGACCCGCGGGCAGCGAGCCGTGTGCGAGCCGGTGCCGGTGCGTGTGCGAGCCGGTGCTGGTGTCGGTGTGTGTGAGCGGTGCAGGGCAGGGGCTGGCAGGGCTCGTTCCCCTGCATGTCCCCGCGTGTGCCCGCCTCGGCTGGCAGCGAGCGGCAGCACGGCCGGAGCGGCTCTGCTCCGGGTCCCTGCACTTCTCCGGGTACCGAGGCTGCTCCGGGTTCCGGCCCTTGCCATCCATTGTTGGCGGATACGCTGTGGCCGGAGTGGAGTAACTTCGTGCATCCACCTGTTTCCTGATGCCGCCTGTCTTTAGCGTGTCCCACAGCATCCTTTGCATCGCATGTACTTAACCTAGATATTTCTCGGACCTTGAACAGGCTTCTTATTGTATTTCTGTGCTGCAGGTTCCCGAATAATAACCCTGAGCGTTTTGACAAGCGTGGGCTTCTCATGGGAAGTGTGCTCTGAGGTGGACATTGTCTCGGCCTTTGTGCAGAGCATGGCCCTTAAAAAAACACAAAACTCTGTGAAAGTGTGTTTTAAAAAGCCGGGAAGTAAGGAGTAAACAATACATTTGTACACACTGTAACCTGAATTTCTGGACTGATCACTTTGCATAAAGTCTTTGAAATTACAGGGTAGGAAAAGCATGTGTAATGACTTTAAAAGCCTTTTATTTTGTCGGGCATCATAGTCTCAGATGGGCGTCTGAATACAGATCTTAAATTTTCTCTTCTACAAATTTTACAAAGATATTTTTATGTGATGCAAAAGTCAGTACTGAATAAGTGGCTCTATCTTTGACTAACTGCAAAGGCTGTCACATATAATAAGTTATTGTGCCAGTATTATAATAGTAATGGGATATTAAACCAGCACACTTTGGCAGTAAGTAGCTGTAATACTCATGCCCTGTTTTGACGTCTCTAGAAGGAGGATTAGCTCAGACAGAACTTGTAGTGGGAGGGTGTGAGTGAGATGAAAAGCAAAAGCTGCTTAATTTTAATCTTCTCAAAAAGGTAACTACAAGTAGTGCACATGGTTAAAACACATATGCTCCTCTCTAATGGCTTTTAATTGTAGTATCTTGATTGTGTTTTGTAAACTCAGTAGTGCTGAAATACTACTTATATATATAGTATATATACTTTATACTTTAATTTATAAAATTGAGTCTGTGCTGAATAAGCTTCCTGTTCTGAGGCAAAGGAAGCATTGAGGGACAGAGGTGTCATAGGAAGGTCTGACAACAACAGATCTGTAAAATGGCTTTGGTGTAACTGAGGCTGTGTCTGTGCCTGTGTAGAGGTGTGCCTCGGGTAAGGCTGCAGGCTTTGACTTGTTAAAAACTTGTTTAACTTGTAAAAAACTTTAACTTGTTTAAATAGTTGAATTTTCATAATTGGGTGCTTTATCTTCTCTAACAGCTTACTTTTGTCTTCTTTTTTTTTTGGTCTAGTTTTAGAGGTGGGCATCTTGGACTGAAGAAACACAAAAAGCAATGCTTCATGGTGTGCAAAATCACTGTCCCCCTGCAGTGTGCTTCATCCAATGGTTTTACAAGGGGGTGTGTATTTTTACACACTTACCATAACCTCCTTAGACAAACAAAACCTAAAGTGTCCTGTGAGGTTTCTTAGGTATGTCTTTTTTTATTTCACAATCTTATAGGAGACCTTTGAAACTAGACTTTTGGATGCTTTTTCTGATGAAGCTGCAAATATTAAAAAGAAAAGAAAAGATTCTTTTACATACAAAGGCTTTGTATCTTAAGTGTGTCTGCATGTTATTGCCCAAAGAATGAATGGTGGATTAATGTGGTGCTAAGTGTGGCTTTTATCTGGATTTATGGTCAGTTCTAGTTGCATATTCTCCTCATCTCCCCACAATTTTATCTTTTGGCCAACAATAACATGTTGGCAATTAATTGGGTGGAGAAGCACTGTGAGATATGTGTTGCTCACAAGCATACATCACATGAGCATAGGAATTAAATGTTAATCCACCTACTAACATATGCTTTATGATTTAGATTTTTGGTTTATGATGGATGCCACAGAGGAGCTGGTGGTACTTTAATTGTTCAAGAGGGTGCAGCCTTCAAGCCTGCCTCTACCAAAGGGATGAAGGTGCTCTCTCATGGAGCTTGGGAACGTGCACCAAATACTCAGCTACTGCTTTGGCTGTTTAGAGAATCATTTGGTGTAGGAGGTATGAGCAGACTAAAGATGGAGTATGTTATAGAGAAGGCAGGAAAGTTTTGGGAGTTACTGGTAGATAGTTATCAATAATGTGCAGGGAAAGGTATTGTGGCACTGGGGCAGCACACACACAAATGCTGCCAGACAACAGCCTCAAGGGTGAGAAAAGAGCTGCTTAAAGAGAACCTCAGTAGTCCAAATGTTGGACAAAAAATGTAGTTTGGGTCAAAACTGTCCCAGCAGTGCTTCACATTTGGGAAGTGTTTGGATATAGCCTTTAATCTTGATTTCCTGGGAGAGGGAGGCAGTGAGTGAGCATGGATTCACATTCAGAAGGGTGTATTTGAAAAACTCTGGCTTGGGTGGTAAATTATATACAAAAAAGAAAACTTAAATTTTGGAGCAAAAAGGGAAGAAATGTCAAATGCTTGGAAGGAGACTTAGATGTAGATTTCAAGCAAGATTTTTGCTTGCATGGGTTTGAGTGTCATGGTAATTTTAATGGACTTGTATTAAAATATTGCGTTACTGATAAAATATTGTACTTCAAAATGCATGTTTTCTTATTTTCTTTTACATGTTTTTGAAAATGCTTTCTGTGACAGGGAATGGAAATGTAGGCCAGTGTATGGCATAAGTTACACAGAAACAGAATAGGAAACAGTTGGTCATAAAGCTGTGCAAAGGCTGATGATGACTGAAGGTTTCTGTAGCAGTTTTCCAGGATGATACTGGGAATGCTGTGCAGACTGTGACATGCTTCATATTCTGTTAAAATCAGGCTTTGGTGAATCCCAAAGTCAGTCCCCTGAAGCAAGCATTTAGCTTTGCACACTATTTAGGGCAGAAGAATTTGGGAAATTTTATTGTCTAAAATTTGTAGGGGAGGATACATGAATCTTGACTTAAGTCAATGTAAGAGCACATGGCTTGTTTTGTTCCATTAGGTTTAGGTTAGAATTCAAGATTCATGTTCTCATTTGTCTTGAAAATATTAGATGTTCTCTGATTACAGCTGGGTGAGGCATTTTCTTGTTCAGTGAAGAAATACAAGAGTGGGAAGGTGTACTGTGACAAATGGCATTTACAATTCTTTTTGAAAAAACAGATAATGCCTGAATCATCAATGTAATGGTTCATCCTGAGCAGCAAGAAAGAGCTTTATTTTTTTTTCTGCATTGTGCAAGCTGATAATAGAAACATTTGCCAGGAGGGCTACAAAGGTAGATGGTAAGTGTGTGATTAGGCTCTAAGTGGTTCTGATGACAGGCAGAGGATTCAGAGCAAGATTGACAGGCTATTTCACATTGATTAGAGAAGTAAACTGGGTTTTGAAAAGCTAGACAGCTGGCATATTTCTTAACTGATTTTTGGAAGCTGGAATAATTAGGCTTATTTGTTTGTGCCACATGGTGAGCACTTTCAGAATGGTTGTCTGGAAATGCTCATCAGGGGCTGTTTTTCAACTGATCCATTCATAGCTTCTACAGACACCCAAAACTTCAGCGTGAACCAAGAATGAAGTCAGTTTCCCCTGAAATTGTCACACTGATGGTTTCCTTTGTGAAAATAAAGCCAGAGACAGCACAGCTGTGTGTCAGGGTGTGCACTGATCAATGTCCCCGTTACCCGGGGGTGGAGGGTGCTGTGCTGTCCCTTGTGATGCTGGCAGTGCTGATGGGGACCCTGCAGACACACAGCTGGTACCCTCAGTGCTTCATCACTCTTAAAGGGACAGAGTGATTCTTGCACTTTGCCCTGCATTTCTCATGCATTATTCTCTGTGGTTGTGGTGTTGGTTTGTTGATGGCTCCTGAGCCTGAACACAGCCTTGTCTTTCTCTGAAGACCTTTGGGTACCTTCATGAGGAGCTTCTGTGGGCTGATAAAATGTAGAACAGCTAAGCAAATAAAGCAACAGAATTGTAGCCAAAGGGCTTTTCCAAGGAAATGCTGGGACATGATGTTTAATGCCAGCGCTGTTTACCTAAACCTATTTTTATTTTTCCTTTTGAAGCAATAACTCTCCTGTCTGCACCTGTGTGTTCAGCTGTCTCTCTCTGTGAGATGATGTGTTCCTAGTGGTTAGCTTGTGCTGCTGCCATGAGGATCCAGGGAAGAGCCAGGCATGCCCTTTTGCCAGCAGCATGGCACTTTTCCCAGTTTGCTGCCTGTGTTATTCCCCATTCAGCTCTCCAGCAGCCAGGCGAGCTGGCAGCTGTGCAGAGTGCTGTGGGGAGGAAAGGGCAGCAGAAAATGCTGACTGTGTGCTAATGCATCTGTGTAATCACCGTTCTGGGGTTAGATTGCAGGAAGATGACAAAACGGCTGAAGAAAGTATGTTTAATCTTTTTATTTTTTTCTCTCTCCAGTATGAGTTGCAGTGGGTAATAGTAGGATGTATGGAGAAGCACAAGTTTTCCATTTGGAACACAAGTGTGTATCTGCCCTGTAATTTTGAATCTTTGAGGTTTTGTGGAAGTGGTTGAATATGGAAGTCTTGGGTGACCTGACATATAAAACCAGGATGGAACAGATCTCATGCAGGGCTATAGGCAGAAGAAAAATCTTTTGGGATGAGGGTCAAAATATAGCTTGAACACAAGGACAGGATAGTGTAGAAATGTGATGGGTAAAAACCAATGTCATCCCTTCCATCCCTCTTGCAACACTTACCAGATTGTTGCACTGCCATTTCCCACATCTGTAATTAAGCTAATTTAGTAAAATGGTGTTTTACTGCCTGGAAAGCTCTCATTGGTGGCCAGCAGATGTAAAATGGTGAATTTTAGGGTGAGAGTGGTGAGTGGTGCATTTCCCCCTGACAGCTCGGGGGGAATGGCTGGGACACTGGGTTCAGATTCTGGCAGTTTTCCCAAGGATGAGTGAAGGACCAGCTGAAGATGGGACACAAGGCAGGATGGAGAGTGGGCTGAAGAGAGAAAGTGTCCCCAAATCCATTCAGTTTGGATACTGTGAGCAAATCAACCTGTGCGGCCCCTGAGGACTGTGGGTGTGTAACTTCCACCAGCAGCATGTGTCTGTGTGAGCTAGGGTATAAACTGACCCAGTATAAGGTCATTTGGAATTAAAAGTAGTACAGATTTGGGAACTCAGATCACAATCTGAAATCAAATCTAACCTGAATGGAAGAGCTGACAAGCAGTGAAAAATACTGTCCTCAATGGTAACATCATCTTGAACATTACATGGGATAAATTTGACTTATTCTGGGAAAATAAGCATTTTTGTGTGTTTATGAGCTTTCTTCACTGATCTGTTTATTCAGCTTGTCTTCCTTGGTTGATCACAACTAGCTTTGAGTGCATCTCTGCAATGTTTACTTTCAAAGTTAGTGCCAGAAGAAGTTATTTGCCCCAGGACAGAGCCCCTGACACTGGGGCAGAGGGAGGCTCAGGAAACATGCACAGGGGTGTTATAGCAGGAGATGGAGTTGTTCAAACAATTAAAACTGTAAAAAGTAAAACCTTACCTTAAAAACAAACCCCAAAAATCATTTAATGACTTAAACATGTTAACTGCTTTGCCTTTGTGTGCTTTTTTTGAGCTGTGATGTTATCTGATCAGCCACTGGCTGATCTGGGGGTGATTAGGATCTATGCTTATAGTTATGAGCATATGGTGTATGGTTTTAAAACAGTAAGTTTAAAATAATTACATTCTGGTGCTGTTTTTTAAGAATTATTTAATTATCTCTATGTTCTAGAATGGTTTTGCTGCCAGTTAATATTCAGTTCTGGCCTGGAGCCATCAAAATCATAAGGTTTCCTTCAAGTTTCATAATAATGTTAAAATAGAGTCGCTCAGTTTCCTTTAAGGAAGTGAAATAACTTCCTTTGCTTTTGTTTTTACTTTCTTTGCAGTTCAGAGGTTTGTATGACCTAGTATTACATAGGAAAAGGAGTAGGAATATGGGGGCATTCCTGAAGTGCACAACACAGAGTTCTGACAGAATTTCCTGGGTATTAAAATTTGGTTCAAGCAGAGCCTCCAAAGTGCTGTGCTGGACTGATGGGTTGGTATTGACTTCAAGTTTTTTAAGACTTCCACACAGTAGTGTAGGACATTGATCTTATTTCCAAACAAAAGGAGATAAGCAAAGCCAGATCAAAACACTTACTGAAAAGTTTGTCTGAACTGGGGAATTTCTTGAGCTAAGGGTTTATGTGGGCCAAAAGAAACCAAAATTAAGGACACCTACTCCTGGAAGTATTTAATGAGCTCCATTTGCTGTTCAAGTGAGTAAACCATGTGAAACCTATAAAGTCATAGCTGGAAAACCAAAGGCCAAAGCATGGGGACTTTCAGCAAGTCATAAAAGGAATATGAAAATAAGAGAAGAGGTTTTAAGCTAGCAAAGGAACTGCAGTGGTCTCTTCAATAGTTAAGATTTGGGTATGCCATGAAGTCTGACTTTTAAACAAGGGAATGGCTTGTGATCCATAGTTGTTTGAACTCTGTTGAAGGCTTTGTAATTTGACATATTTTATTATAGTTTGGATTTTATTGGTAGACTGGAACACACCAGAGAAGCTTCTCTGTGGTCTGAGGGAAGCAGTTCATGCTGTATCTTGTTCTGTCCAAAATGCAGCTTCAGATTCAAACCCACATCCTTCTTCAGGGATTGTGCTGCACTCGGAGCCCTTAGAGCAGCACTGCCTGTGCCAAGCAGGCATCTCTGGGGAGGAGTTCAGAGGTTCCTCTGGGTGCTGTGTGCAGCTTTCCTGGGTGTTTTCCATGCTGGGGAGCAGAGCTCAGGCTTGGAGGTTCCCACGTGGGCTCTGAGCCCCCAGAGTGAAGTGATGCATAGCATCAGTGACTAAAAGTATGAACCAAAAGGGAGAGCATGTGTGAGCTGGCAAGTGTGAATTTTGCTGCTGAACCACTGTTTTGTCCTCTGGTCTAAACAGATGTCTAAATCTGTGAGAAAGCAGAACATAAAGGACTCTGCAGACAGCTTGGAATAAACATTCCATAATTGTTTCTATGCGCAGCCCTGCCTTTTCCCTTTGTTTACTGTCAGAGCTAATTTAGACTTTTGTTAGGTTCCTCCAGGCAGGGGCATGTCATGCCTGTGTCCTGGCTGATGGGAACACTGGATATTCTGTGTAAACAGCCCAGTGAAGCTGGTAGGAGCAAAAATGCCTTTGCTGTCAGGGTGCTGCCAGAGCCTGGGCACAAAGGCAGCAAGCTGGCTCCAAGCTGGGTCTCTAAAGGAAAAGTGTTCTGGAGAACAGGAGACTGAATTTATAGTGGGTTTATTTATTTATTTTTAATGAAAGGATGTACAGGATCTGGAAATAGTATTTGAATTGCAACTGTTGAGAACTTCTCTCACATATACTGATAATTCTAGGAATAGCAGAGAGCATGGAGAAGGAAAAGAGTGTTCTGGGACAATGACTTAATCCCCAAAGAATCAGATATTTATAGTACCTTATGTTTTGAAACTATGGTTTTCATCTCTAATTCATGTATTTACTTAGATTTTTCTTATTAATAGTTCTAGGAACCACAGATTATGTAGAAGCTGCAGTGCTGATCTTGTTTAGTGACTTCGTTCCAGAAATTCTTGTGCTTGGTCTAAAAAAACATCCCAGTGTTGGTATTCAAGTGTTTATAAGGGTATTTGCAACTCACAATTATGGCATTTCTTCCAAAAGTACTTGTTTGAGTTTTCAGAAGCATTTGGTTTTAGAAGTTTCTTTGCAAGACAATCAGTGGTCAGAGTACAGGGAGGTAAGATGACACACCTAAATGGTTTGCTATGCAAGGGTGAGAAAGCCAATTACAATCCAACACTTCAAGATACTTGCATGCTTTTTTAACAGTTCTCATGCCTTTTTCTTTTTTACTCACTTATGTTTGTTCAAGATAACGTGAGCATCATTTCATCAGAAAATTGATGAATTGAAATTCCAGAAATTGAGAGATTTCTGGCTGCAGAATAAATCAATTTCCAATGAAATAAAGAATAGTTCCAGTGTTCTAAGGTTACACTGCCTTAACTATAACATTAATGCACAAAACTTGAACATAGATGTCTCTGTGTGACTCTATTTATTGGCCAGTTTCAGGAGATTGATAGACTGGTGGGTTCTAAGTTCAGTAAAACAAATACATTCTAAAGGATTTAGTCTGGCAAAATGAAATGCAAACCCAAACTGTGCAAACACTTGTTCTGCTCTGGCATCTGAGAGAAGGCAGCTCCTGATGGTGACTGAGTAGGACAGAAATGAGAAGAAGGAAAGCCCTCTGAGGGATGGAAACTGAAGGTGGCTTTTCCAGTGTAGAACTTTACGAGAGTCCTGCTCAAACTTGAAAGCTGCTTAGGAGGAAGAGGTGTTTAAAGTGTTCACCAGTTTGTGCTTGTGTACCTTGAGGTTTAAAAGCTCCGATTTTGGAGTCAAGGGAACCCTGTATTTTGAGAGCAGTGGATTATCTTTGAGGTGTGTCAGTGTTCAGCCTGGCTGGGGGTCCCTTCCTCACTTCTGTGTGCTCAGCACTCATCAGGCTTACTGAATTCAGGGGCAAATCTGCTGCACAGGGAAGGTGAGTGCTGTGCAGAGGGGCAGAATTGTTCAAGTAAGATCTCTGATCCCTTGCCTTGTGTGAAATGGGAGCTCATGCTGCTCTCCTGAAAGGCTGGGCAGTACTGCTGGGCCATGCAATAGCTCTGCACTGTGCAGGACCAGCTGTGCCACTGTGGGGATCTTGGAAATGCCTAGGTAAGGAGGAAACTTGCAAACAAAGACAAGAAAAATTTGGATGTGGTTGTTGTCATGTGCTAAAATAGGTTAAACTTCGGTGTCTTAGCCGTTTTTCTTTTTAAATCAGATACTTGTTGGTAAAATGTTAAGTAATTAAAAAATAAAATTATCTTATAAGTAACTATTAGTTTTTACATATTAACATGTAGCCATGCTCTATTGGACAGGCACTGCTTCGTGATGTTTCCATGCTCTACTTGTGGAGTGGTACAAATTGCCTTTTTTATCAGGACTTATTTATCTTCACTTAGGTGTTGGGGGTTTTTTTGTGTGTGTGGTTTTTTGTTTGTTTTTGTTTCATGAGGCTGCTGACCTGTTTGTACTTTCAGTTGAGTTTTGTCTGTCCTGTGGTTACTGACTTCCAGTTAAATTCATGGGGTGGGAGGGCTAACACGAATAACACTACTGAGGAGGTTTTATTTCATATTTTCAATGATGAGCCAGTTTTACTCTTTTTAGAAATGCATTTATTTGCACCAAGTGTTGTGACCTATTTTGCTTAAATGCTTTTTTTTTTTAAAAAAAAAGTGTTTCTTGTTTTTTTCCAATGGGGAAATGGAGAATTGTGCTGAACAGTATCCCAGATGCTGTGTTACTTTGTGATGCTGTGCAAAATGCACCCTCAGTGTTGCAGGGATCATATGTTCAATTTAAATTGCTGCTGCTACAGTGACTGCAGGGGTTTTGTGAGGGTTTCCTCACTGTGACAATTACAAGCATCAGTAACCAAGCAGGTCGTGCTGACCAGGGAATTGGTTCTGCTGCATGTTTCCATTTGACTCTGTTCTGGTTCTTGCCATGGATCTTTATAACTGTGGTACATTTGGTCATAGCCAGAAAATCCCGGCCACTGCTTTGCATTCTTGCCGGAAAAAAATGCAAATCACTTGCAAAGTGCCAAAGAAAGGGTTTGGCTTGTGCCATTTGCTGACACAACTGTTTTCTGTACTTGCTAATTCAAGAGTATGAGCTCACTGTCTGAAGTTGTCTGGGGGCTGGACTTGGGAGTAGATGAAAGATGTGCCTGGTAGGCTGCTGCCCAGTGTCTGGGAAATGGTTGGTGGAGAATCACGGGTTAAAGTCAAAGTCAAGGCAGAACTTTTCATTATAACTGTATCAGGAGCTGTCACCTTTATTTCAGATGCCTTCAAAACAGGCTTTGTCAAAAAGTGAGCCTACAGATGCAAATGAAAGGCAAAGGATACATCACAAAGAAATGATAGTTAAAATCTCTTATGCAGTGTAGAGGTATCAGACTTAGGGGTGGGTCCCTCTGTTATTCTTTTCTAAAACTACCTGTGAATGTTACTCCAAATCAACTTTATATTGTCTGTGGGCTTTTTGTTCTCCCTCCCACACTCTATGAGCTCGCTCCAAAATGCACTTTTCTCTGTCTTTGGCACACAGTTATGTACACACTGAGCACTGCCTTCCTTTTGGGGCAAAGTCTCCATTTGTCTTTGCTGTTTTTTCATTGTGACCACTTTTGCTCTCTTATGTTTCAGTAGACAATGTCATTTTGATGCAGCACCTCAGATAAATACAGTAATTTTATTGAGGCAGACTTTGAGGAGTACTATTGATTATTTATGGAGACATGCTGTTTTAATCAAGTAAACTCATTTAAGCTGTCATGGTGAGTCAGTATAATTCTGTGCTTGTGCTTCATGCTGGAGAGTAGGTTTGTATTATAGATGATGCTGGTGATTTAGAGGATGTAACAGCATCAGTCAGTTGGCACAGGAGTTTGGCAGTGCTGGTTTACTGTCTCATATAATCTCACAAGTGCTTTGAAAGCATTGATGTAAAGTTATTTTCAGGGCCTGACTTAAACAAAAGTGTAGCCAGTCAGGAAATGCCTTGTCTCTGGTGTGCTGAGTTGCTGTTGCTGCCAGGGGGAGGCTCTGTGTGATGCCCTGGCTGGCAGTGCCCCTCCAGTGCTGAGCACAGTGTAGGTTGGTGCTGCCAGCTGCTCTGGGTGCAGGCTGCCTGCCTCTCTCCCAGCATTTCTGGCTAGTTCCTAATTTTTCCTGACTCCCTGGGCTGGCCTTCAACCATAAGGCTGTTTTTACCTTGGTGTGAGCATGCAATAACACCTTCCACCAGCACTTGTGTGAGATTAGGTAAATACTGAGGGTGCTCTGAGTGCTGTGAGTCATTCTGGCATGTTTTGATGAGTTGAGATTTTGGATTGTGTTTAAAAGGAAAAGTTCCACTCTGTGGATAGGTATGTAGGTAGGTATGCTGCAAAAGGTGACTGAGACGGAGCCTTTTACTTAGCTGCATTTCAGTGTAGGATGCTTTATTAATGACTATTCTTATGATTTTCTAAACTGTTTAAGTGTGCCACATTTAAAATTAGTGTGACTGAAATGTTTGGAGTTGTTAAAGTCATCTTTATCAAGTACTGCATTTATAGAAACAAACTGTGGAATTGTGTAGGTTGGAAAAGGTAAAGTCCAGCTGTTCCCCAGCAGTGCCAAAGCCACCAGCAAACCCTGTCCCTGAGCACCACATCCTCAGGTCTGTTAAATCCCTCCAGGGATGGTGCCTCCACCCCTGCTCTGGGCAGCCTCTGAAGAAATTTCCCCTAATATCCAATCTAAACCTCCCTGTCTCAGAGATGAGCACCAATCACTGCATTTTGGGCAGGAGCTGCTGCTCCTGGCACTGAGTGCCCCCTCACTGTGGTGCTGTGTGCCCTCCAAAAGCAGTGGGTGCTTCCCTGGCTCTGAGCCATGTTCCTGCAGCCAGGCAGGCGCTGCTGTGGGATTGCCCGTGCTGTGGATGGAACCATCCCCTCATGGTGTGGAGATGCTGGGGCTGGGCAGGACCTGCAGCACTCTGTCTGGGTAAACAGGTGAGGATCAGCAGTGCCTGAAAGTCAGCTTAGCAGGGAGGGGATGCTCTGCACTGCTCCTGCTCTCTGATGGTCTGTCCAGCACACCCAGCTGTGTTCTGCTCTGTGGTTTGTTTTGTTTCATCTGCATGTAAGAATAGTTTTGTGTTGGTTTGCCTTTATTTCTTCCCTCTCCAGGCCTCATTTTATCATTTTTAGCGTAGCAATGCTCCCTTCAGTGAGTGTCCAGAATGGTTATTGTGCTCCTCGTGTGGCAGCCTGGAGGAGCAGAGGCTCCAGGATTGTCTCACATCCCTTCACCTGCTTCCCTGCAGCTTCTTGCCGAGGAGGAGCTGATGGCAAATTGTGTTGACAGGCTTTTAATTAACAGCTTCTCAGCAGGAGCTCTTCCTATGCCTCATAAGTCACAACAGAGCAACTTTTAATTTGTTAGCAAGCCAAAGTGTATTCAAAAGAAAAATCTTTCCACTTTGTAATTTATTGAATGATGCCTTTCACACTCCATGTTTTAAAGCTTCTGATCTTGCAATTAAGGCTTAAAGCTCATTAAGCTTAATCAGGAAAACATTTTGCTAGTATGAATTGTGTAAGATCTCCTATTTTTCAGTCTTTAATTTTTCTTTTTTGTGGCAGCTTTATTTTGTGCAACAACAGTATTAATCTGTGTAGACTGTGCACAAGACCTCTTGTTCCTGAGAGCTTTTTAAAAGATTTTACCTTCTCCTTCCTGCTAAGTCTATTTTTTGCTTTTTCCTGTGGTTCCTTCTGTTGTCCCATCTGTTTGGTTGAACTGCTTTATTCTCTCCTGGTGTTTGGCATACACTAATCCTTTTACCTTCTATCTTTCACAGCTTTGTTGAATTGCAGTGTGTAGTTCAATTTTGCTTCTGCCTGCCCTTCGCTAGGATGTTCCAGGATGATCTGTGATTTTTTTGAAATTGAGAACTGTTAAAAATTGTTCCTTCCAACTTTCCCCCTCCTTCTCTTTTTCCTTTATTTTTATTACTGCTTGCACATTCCATTTGTGGTGCTGTTAGCCTTTGGGAAAAATACTGTAATGACTCTGGTTTCTTGCTTCTCAGAATCTCCAGATCTTTCCTTTTTTCCGCAGTTTCCAAAAGCTGTAAAGGTAGTTGTCCAAGTAAAATGAGTTGGAAAGCCCTCAGTCCTGCAAAATGTATATAATGGATAATGGATTTCACTTACTGCAATCACACAACTCTTTTCAATACCAGCCCCAGTGGATGAAATAAGTTCAGTAATTCCTGAGACCTTTTTAAATATCAGTAAGAAAATTAACTGGAGGGGGAGGGAATGGTGTAGAAAAAAATCAGAATTTTGAAGTTGTAGATTTATCAGCACTCAGAGATTAAAATCTAAGATGGTTCATTTTTGGAGTCCAGAAGAGTTTTGGTAAGCAAATGTGTCGTAATTACACGTGTATGTAAGACTTGTCATTCTCAAAAGCAGGAGAGATAAAGAGAGGCCTCTTTCTGTTAGGAAATAAGTTCTGGGCCGAAAAGAAACGGTGGAGGGGAAAGAAAAGTTACTTTCTGTCAACAGGTTTGAATGTTCTGTCATAAACAGAACTCAGTTCAAAGGATCTGGGAATCTCAGGAGATTTATTTCAAGACTAACCAATTTCCTGCAGCACACTGTCAGTGCTAGGAGGAGGCATCTCTTGCACATAAGAGCAGCTGGTTTTTTTTTTTAAAGAAAAAAAAGGCATGTAAGGGGGGAGAGCAACCCCTCTCATCCTTATTTAGGGCAGTTTTCCACAGGAGAGTGTACATCTGTGAAAACAGGGCACTTGAGCAAATTCTATACTCTTCAGAATGTTATTTTGCAAGGAAAAGTGTGTTTGGATGTTTTCAAGAGAGGGCTTGTTTTTGGGTTTTTTTGTATTTTTATTTTTGCAGTGAGTAACAACTGCTGAGGCTTTATTAAATTTTGTTTACTGTGTAGTGGGACTGACAGCTTTAATACTCTTTATTATCTTAAGAATTGTGAATGTGAGTATTAACCCTGTGTTAGCAGAAACTGGCCTAATTTTATGGAAAATAGAAATATTTTTTATTTACCTGAAAGTTTTGTTGTGGAAATACAGTTAATCCTATTTTTGGGGTGAAGGCAGCTTCTCCATTCTGTTGTTGCTAATTTAAATTACCTTGTGTGCTTGCCTTTATAGAATAACTGGTTCTTCCACATCTGAAATATAATTTGCCTCTATTTTGTTGATTGCAGGAACCAGAGATATCTGAAGATGAAACCATGAGGAGTGAGCAGAGTGAATAATAATGCTTTTCCGAAACCGCTTTCTGTTCTTGCTGGCCTTGGCAGCCCTGTTAGCCTTTCTGAGCCTCAGTCTGCAGTTCTGTAAGTGTCCTCATGTTTGTTTTCCATATATGGGACTCTGTAGGTGTGTTTAAAAATTGCCATGATTACATGTTGTTTAAGCATTCTCTCTTTATTGAAATACTTGGAGTTTATTTTGGTTTTTTGTTTGTTTGTTTGTAAGAATTTTTGTTTGCTTGTTTTCCAAAAAAGTAAAAAACAGTTTTGTGTGCTGTGTAGGAATCTATACAATCTAGAGAGTTCAAATCAGGCTACTGTATTAAAAAAAAAAAATCTGCATTTTGTAGTGCAGTTGAGTAATTGAGTGTGATTGAATCCTTCCATGAAAGTAGGCAAACGACATGGGAGTGAAAACTGCTGCAATTCCTATTTTACATTGCATCAGACCAGATGGGATTTAGGAAACTGCTGTGAGAGGTTTGAGTGCTGGAACTTCTCCTGATTTGTACCCTCCCATCAGGGAACTTCAGGCAGTTGGATTGGTTCGTCAGAAGGGGGTGGTTTGTTCAGGAGCAGATAAATTGTGTTGTGCTTCAGAGGGGCAGTGTGGGTGACAGATGGGCACTGTGCCCTGTCCCTGATTGTCACCTGCTGCAGCAGAGAGAACATTTACAGATAAAGCCATGTTTTGTGTTAAAGTGGTCTGTACCAATTAATGCACAGCAATGTAGTGAGTTGCTGTTAGAAGGCAAGCAAAAGTACAGTCCATAGGGTAGGATAGGATAACATTCTTTGTTATTCTTGCCATCTTTCACTGTGTTTTACTGAGCACAGTCCTTCTGGGCTGTGCTTTTTTCTGCCCAGTGAAAAAGCCCCCAAACCCGAAAGGTTACATTAGAATTAGAATGTGTCTTTTGCACAGATGACTTTAAAAAAGGGAGGGAGAGAAGGTGAAAAACTTTGTGGTTTTCTGTTGTTATTTTAGTGTGCTTAAACTCATCTACACGTCATAAAGGGACCTGTGGCTCTGAGCTGCTTTTTCAGGCTCCTCTGGGCACCAGCCAGGGGTCTGATTGCAGCTTGTTTTGCCCTTTAGGCTCGTTACAGCTCTGTCCTTGATGCTCTAGGGTTGGTTCTGAATTGTGCATAGGGGGAAGGTCCTGGAGGAGCTGCAGCTGAAACATGAAACTGAATTGTTAACTAAATGAGTTTTATTTAGAGATGAGGAGGTAGGCATTTAGGAGAGTGAATCACATTTCATCTAAAGATAAAATGATTTTCTGCTTAATTAGAACATAACATTTCTGCTAGAGATAAGGATGTTTGAGAAGTGCTTTAAAAAGCATGTAAGCTGCTGAGGCAGCCAAGGTGGAGCTCAGTGCCAATATCAACACTGACACAGAGACCTTTACTCCAAGAGAGCTGCAGTACAGTCTGCTGGGAGCCAAGACATCCAGGTAGCCTGATACTTTAACTTCTGCCAGCTTCAGGATGTAGAGCAATTGGTCCAAACTTGCAGCAAAGTCCATCTCCAGAGCAAAACCAAAACCCTCTTGGATCAGTTTGTGCTTCCAGGTGAGCTGTGCCAGCTGGGCACCCTGCAGCTTCAGGTGAGTTACAGTGCTAGCACTTGTTGTTGTTTTATCAGGAACTTTGTCACAGCCTCATCAGTGCCTGTTTCTGTCAGGAAGCACTGATTTTTCACATCCTCAGAATAACTGTTGAACTTTGGGATTGGTGAGTCTGGCTGGTCTCAGCTTTCTTCAACACCTAAATTAGCATGAATCCCTCCTTCTCCATCCAGCACTTACAGCTTCTTTGCAAATAGGGTAAAATTTGAGCTGTTTTACCCCCACTTAGGCAGAACATTCTGCTACAGGCCCCTCATGACAAGGCAGACACTGAGAACTGGAGCAATTCCCCAGTGGAGCTGGTGCCGGGTCTGGGGCACAAGTCTGATGAGCAGTGGCTGAGGGAGCTGGGAGTGTTTAGCCTGGAGAAAAGGGGGCTCAGGGGGTTTTATCACTCTCCACAGCTACCCAAAAGGAGGTTGTACAAGGTGGGGATCAGTCTCTTCTCCCAGGACAAGAGGAAATAGTCTCAAGTTGTGCCAGGGGAGGTTTATATTGAGTATTAGGAAAAAAGTCTTCACCAAAAGGGTGGTTTGGCATTGAACAGACTGCTCAGGGCAGTGGTGGAGCCACCATCCCTGGAGGCATCTCAAAGACATGTAGATGTGGCACTTGGGGTCATGGTTTGGTGGTGCTGGGTCAGTGGTTGGTGTTGATCTTAGGCCTAAATGATTGATGATATGGTTTATGTTCATGGAATGAAAATGAGTGTTTATACATTTAGACTCAGGAAAATGCCCAAGCCACTGATTTATTTTGTTTTGTTAAAAGGGAGGTACCTCCTGAAGCATTTGGAGTGGAAATGAATGTTTTATGCTGTTGTGAGATTGTGAATCTCTGTTAGCAAGCAGTGCACAGCTTTGTGGAGGAGGGCTGGTAATTTTAAAATATGCTACTGCTTTTCTAAGCATGAAATGTTGAAAATGTCTGTTCCTTTCTGTGATAAATTTGTTTATAAAAGCAAAACAGTAACACTAAATGTATACTTATACAAGTGGTACATGTCTTCTATTTTCAAACTTCTTTAGAGCAGAGCATAACTCTTGTAAGTGCTTGATATTTTATCCCTCTTATCCACATGTGGAACTGTGGCATTTGAAGCCAGACTTGTGAATTTTAGCTGACTGAAGCAAAGGGAGTAGTAAAGGGCAAGCTCAGCTGTTTTTCTGTAGGTTCTGACTCAATATTACAAACAGCCCACACTGGGCTGGCTGACAAGGTCACAGTCTGGCTCCTGCTTCAGCTGTGAGGGTTCAGGAATTGCTTGCAGCAGTTTGCCCCCCAGTCAAACAGAAAAGGATGCTGGTTGACTTCAATGTGCTGTGCTGGGAAGGACCTGGGACTGCTTTGTGAGCAGTGATTTCTGCAGCTCATGAGGTGGAGGTCGTGGTGGTCATGTGAGCAGTCCCAGTCAGTCTGTCCTTGCTTGTAAGACAAACTCCTGAGGCATTTGTTTCAGAGCTGATAGTTGTCACATCTTGAGTTCAGACACAAGGAGAAAAGTGCTGGGGAAAGCAACCCCAGGGTAGGACCTCAGAATCTTCAGTGTTGGTAGCTGGGGATGAACCCAGGATTGATAGAAAACTCTGTCCCCTGTTGTGATGTTTGCTTGTTCTTGGTCCCTTTCTCTTCTCTTGTGGTTTCTGAGTTTGGTAGTCTGCTTTCCTGTGCTGTTTTCACCACAAGGCTGGTGCTTTCTGTGGATACTAACAGCTCAACTCATGGGGTAGATAATGGAGAAAGCTTCCCCCAAAGGCTCTCTGAACAGCTCTGAGAGCTGGAGGTGTTCTCTCCCACCAGCAGTCTCAGAGGATGGACATGGGGCAGCTGGCCTCAGCTCTGTCCCAGGGTGGGACAGGCAGCTCTTGGAGCACTTGGTTTATGTTTGTCACATGTATGTGCTGGTTTGTGTTTGTCACATGTGTGTGCTGGCTTGGCTGCCTGCATCAAATGCCAGCTGCATCTCCTTCATCTCCTCATCCTGGCTAGAAGGAGACGTGTAAGCAGATTGCTGCACAGCTGGAGACTCCTTTTAAACTCTAACAGTCATTCTTCAAGGTGATGTGATGCTGTGGGTCCTGTGAGACACTCTCCTTCCTGCCAGGATCTTCTGTCCTGTGCATTTTGGGCAATGGAGCACTTGGTTCTGCTGTTCATGTCCTTGAGCAGGAGCAAAAGGCCCAGGGGCTGTGTTGAGCTTTGCCTGCCCATGGGGCTCTTTGCTTTCCTGGCAATTTCACAAGGAGCAGTAGGGTAGGGGAACTGGCTTCAGGAAGTCCTACTGTTTTCAAGCTCTGTGTGTTTATTGAGGTAAATAATGCCACTTTTTTTTTCCCTGAACATTCCTGGTGAATGATGGGAGAAATGCATTTGAGACACATTTGAAAATTTACTAGGAGATTTTAATACCTGTTCATAGTTTTGTCAGATTTTGTTACCATGTAGTAGGCACATAGAAGGCTTTTAACAAAGAGTTTATACTTGCTGAAAAGGTACAAGCCTTAACAGTTCTAAACATCTTTAATATAATTGCGTAGCCTGGACTTCAAAACAAAAGGCTGGGGCCAGATGTGCCCTCAAGTTCAGTTTTGCTATTAATGCATTGTACAGAGTTAAACCTGGAACAATCAGCAATAGAGGTAACATCTCTTTAATGGCAAATGCCACTGGATTTTGTAAATGTTTGAATTTTTAAATAGTGTATGAAAATGGCAGTGTTAAAAGTAAACATGAAAGAAATGTTCCAGTGCTGGCTAGAAAAATACTCTGTCTCTAATGGATAATTATATCAATGGAACATTTTTGTTTGGGAAGCCCATTGGATTGGGAAACTGGTTGACTTCCAAACCAAATATGACTGGCACATTAAAGTTTTATTAGGAATTGTCATTGTTTCCCTCTTGTTTTATATTTGAGGCCAGATCTACAGAAAAGAGTGGAGAAGTATTTTTTTATAGTGTTTATTAGTCCACATGTGTTTTACATTTTTCTCCTCCTTGTTTATGTAAATGGGCATGGTTGTAAAACAGTTTAAAACTTCAGCATTAAAGACAAAAGGAGAGCTGGTTTTGATAGACTTGTCAGTTAAGGCTGTTCTAAAATGTAATTATGTTGTTTTTGTCTGGACTGTTTAGTGTTTCACTTTGTCAGAAAAACTGCAGAATGGAAAGATGAGCATGTTTTATACTGTGTATTTTGTCTCTATAAATATTATCTATAATGCTGTTGACTAAAACTGGGCAGTTTCCTTCTGTACAAACACAGAATATATGTAGGGATACTTCATTCTTTTTTTGCCAGAAGAAGAGGTTCCTGTTCTGTGCTGTGTGACTGCCTGGAGCAGTGCAGAGGGAAGGTAAATGCAGTGTCTGGGGGCAGCTTTTGCAGCTCAGGGACAGAGAATGGCAGTGCACCTGCATGCAAAGGATGTGTCAGAATCCAGCTGTGGGCCTGCAGCCTCCAAGTAAGGAGGTGAGACAGAATTTAGGACCCTGTCAATGTTAATTGCATTGGTGAGCCCTTAGGTCAGTCAGGAGCAGCAGTTTACAAGGAGATCTGAAGAGCAGCTTTCTTTTTGCTCCAAAGATTGGTACCTGAGAAGCCAATTACTGAGCAGAAACAGGCCTTTCATTACATTCATTGGAAGCATCTGTGACTGGCAGCAGAAGCCTCAAGGTGGGACTCCTTGAATAAACCTTGGCTGAACCAAATGGAAAGGCAATTTAAAAGCTGTATGTTAGGATGCCATGTGTACATTCTGTAAAATTTGCTTGACAATGGTTTTTTTACTCTGTAATCAAAGGCATGTAAATTAATTTTTCCATGAAGTAAATACTTTTGATTTTAATTTTTTTTTTCTTATTTACTGAAGGCCTAAGGAAAAAAGTAACAGTCAAGAGAAGAGGACTAAAATGATAGTAGGAAAGCATCCCTTTTTACAGGGTTGTTTTTTATAACTGTGTGGCTGACATCCATTCCAGACTGACCTTCTGAGGGCTCTGGCTCTCGGGCAGCTCTTGCCCATGGAGCTTCTCTTCTGGTTTAGAGTTTGTTTTCCTACACACTTGGATACTTTGATCAGTGGCTTAGGCTTGCCTTTTGATAAAAAAGGATCTTGGTGACTGCCACTGCTTTTTAGGATTTTGGCCACTGCCCCAGCAGGGTGCTGGTTCCCATATAAAGTGTGGAGAGTTGTTTTATGGATTTTTGGGGTTTTTAAAAACTACTTTGTTTGCCTCGATGGGTCATGCTTGGGTGTTGGTGTATCAGCATGTCTGGAAGTGACATTTTGCTGTTCCAGTAATAATTTCCCTCTACTTTCTGTCATTTGGTTTCATACTGGAGGTTTTGGTTTTAAAGATGAGTCACAGGAAGCAGGAATTGGGATTTTCCACACAGAAAAGCAGAAGAGTTTTATTTCATTGGCTTGAGCTTTGCCAGCAGCTCCTACTTGATATGAGGACAGTGTGGGCATCGTGTGCAGCACTGAGGTGTTTGGGGTTTAGCCTGAGATCTCACCAGATCTTACCCCTGCTGGGAGCCAGAGCCCTGGGGCAGTGACTGCTCAGGTGGGGATTGCATTTTGCTGCTGTATACAAGTAACTATATTTAAAACCCCACATCTTTAGAATTCTTCATGTAGAGAACTTGTTTTTGTCATGTGTTACCAGCATATGAAATTAAAAGGAGAACAGATATCTCCCTTCATGAATTTTGCCTTCGAGCTCATAAGCATGGCAAATTTTCCACTCATGAGAAGTCTCTCTGGGTTTTGCTCTTCAGAAGTGCTAATTTAATTTGAATTTAAGATTAAAGGGAAAAACGACCCACAAATAATAAATCCAAAGTTCTGTGTATTTTAGCAACAAATGAAGAGAACTAACTGTAAACACAGAGATTTTTGTTAAAGATCCTTTTTATGTTTGTAACTGGAGTTTTAAATAACTGTTTTGTGATTTTCCAAAAGTGGTGCTATAATGCATCAATCCCCAAAATGAACCCCTGAAGGGAAAGGAGACATGATAAATGCTTGAGAATGATGCTGTGGGGCAGTCTTACTTTCTCCTACAAAAACAGAGCAATCATTTCAAAGTAGTTGCTTTAAATATAGGTCAGTTTAAATCACTTGAGACAGGACTTGACCAACAGAAGTGACTTGTCAGGCTACAGAACTTCATAATTCTTATTTAACTACATATTCTGACTTCACCCATGGTGGTTAGTTGAACTGTAGTTTAGCAGAATTAATATGAAGTGTTAAGGCACATGTTTGAAGGCTGCTGTACAGTTGATTCTGTAGTGGTAGGTCAGGTGATTGATTTATTTATATATTAGCAAATTCTGTTTTGTCATTAAACCAGTTCTCTGCCTTTCCTTTTTCACAGCTCTTGAAAGCAGAGTCTGGCTGCCTTACAGGTCACTGCAGGCATGTTTGGAATGGCATGTTTGTCTTTTAAGTCAAACAAAATTATTCCTAGGATTTTTCCATATGTTAATTGTATACTGGGCTAAACTATGTTTTAACAACTGAAACATTGTTTTAAATTTGAATATTCACCCTATTTTGTTTGTAGAAATAGCAGAAAGAGAGTATTGTTTTAATGTGCAGCTGTTTTATTCTGTATAAATGGTGAGTCAGGGTTAGCTCACACAGGTGAAATCTGCACAGTGTCAAGCCTCAGTTCTCCCAGGAGCATGGCCCCTCTTTGTTTGCATTCTGAGAATTCACAATAATTCACACTTTCTTAGCTTTATCTCTCTTACTTTACTTTTACCAAAGCTTTTAGGACAATGTTATCTATTAATTGCAAGTGAGTTCATCATACTTTAATAATTTGCTGTCCTTTGTTTGAGATTTGGGTTCTGCATGTTCATCAGAGAATGTTCTGACCCAAATTTCCCTTCTGTCCTTGTTCAGTGAGCAGGGTTTCAACAGGACAGTACCAGGACCTTAATGCCACTGGGTATAATGCAGTTGTGCTTTCCCTATTTCTAGGCCATGTGCAGTCTTCTGAAAAGCATGGAGGGCTTCTTAAACTTCATGTTTGATGATAGGTTTGTTTCTCTGAGCTGTCCTTTGTTCTTGCCTTAATCCCCACTGTGCTGCTGCAAATGAAAACCATTGGGGTTTATGGATGTGCTGGTTCCACTGTGTGTATCTGAAAGAGAGATGCTTAATATGCTTTTATACAGTTGTTCATGTTTCTCCTTAGTCCTTTTAATTTTTCTCTTGTGAGTTGTCTTTCAGGCAATTTTGTTCTTTTATCCGTGCTTTTGCAGGAATATCATTGCTGAAATGATACAGAGACTGACTTAATCCAAAGTGTCTTGTCACTTGACTGTTAAGATTTTTGAAAAAATTATTGTGTGTTATTGGGCATGTGGAGTTTCTGTGATTAATAAAGTGTCTCAAACTGCACTGATTTTGAAGATTTTAATGCCTAGAGGCAGTTTTTTATTGCCTTTTGTTTTTCTAACAAGAGTAATCTCTGTTCTCAAAATTAGTTCCCTTCTGGCCTTTCAAAGCTCACTCTCTGAGAGAAAAGCAGTGCTTGTACATACTAAATTTCATTATGGTTTATTTTAAATGAGGCAGGGTCTAAGTAGTTTGTATTTAAAAGACTGGGGCTTTTGTGGACTTGCTGCAGTGAAATATGAAGTCTTGTAAAATGGAAGTGATCTCTCTTCATTACTTCTGTGAGATGGCTGGATTAAAAGGGCTGGAAACATATGTGGTGTAATTTTGGGTTTACCAACTGTGCACATTAATACTGAATGAAGAAAAAAATAAGATTCACTGTCTTCCCGTGAGCTGTTTTATGGCAGGAGTCCCAAAGATACCAATAATTCTCTGATCCAGAGAGCACTGTTCTGAATTCCTGAGATTGATTGTCAGGGAAGGTTTCCCCAGCACAGAAATCCGCCAGGTTCTACTGTATTAAATATGTTTTGAGGTTTGCTGCTGGCAAATCCCTGGCAGCTTTCTGTGCCTTGGCCTGGTGTTGACAAGGACAAACAAGAGAGCTGGCTTGGCTTGGGTAAGCAGTGGCATATGGTGTTGAGATCACTTCCCTGAGCAGGTCACTTTGTGGA
The DNA here is from genome assembly GCF_028769735.1 of Zonotrichia leucophrys gambelii. NCBI lineage: Eukaryota > Metazoa > Chordata > Aves > Passeriformes > Passerellidae > Zonotrichia > Zonotrichia leucophrys. The sequence goes on from NC_088179.1 coordinate 7,201,580, forward strand.
CAGAAAGCAGTTGGGATTAGATGTGAAACAGAAAAGTGCTAATTTAATGCAGTAGTGCAAATATTGATTTGAATTTGTAAGGCTTTTTATCTTGGAAGGACAGTGCTGTAGAGAAGTGCCAGATGTCTGTGGGTTGTGTCTGACTGATGCCATTAACATATGAGGCACTTGGTGCCCTGTGCCTTGGGCTGGCAGAGCTTTGAGCTCTGCCTCCAGCCAGGTGTGAGGCAGGGATGCTGCAGGGAGGGCAGGGACAGCTCAGGAGAGAGGATCAGAAGATGCCTTTACCAGTGAGCTGGTATAGTTTGTTGCAGCCCAGAAGCTGCTGCCTTGGTGTTTTGTCACCAGGGGAGCAGTACTTGTGAAGATGTGGTGGGCAGAGTGTGATTTTAAGTGTGATTTTAAGTCTCTTTATTTCTTTGTTTTCCCTGTGTATTTTGGGATTCTGGATGTTCAGTACACATCCTAATGACACTTGACTTGAATGTCAAAAGACATTTTGGGATGAGTCTGAGGAGACTGAGTTTCCCCAATCTGAGTTTGGGGGGAGCCCTAAGGAAAAGAGGCACCTAGGATGATAGAAAGGAGAAGTGCATGTTTGTCCTGCGTGCAGGGAGCTCTCACAGGGCTTCAGCTGTGGAGAGCTCATGTCAGCAGTGGATTGCTGGCTAACAGAACAGCAGCAACTATTGAACTACCTTGAACTCTGCTTTATGGGGTGTATTTTTGTATCATGCCCAGCTGCTGTAGATGAGAGGATCACTGAAGCCTGAAGGATTTGTAGCCCATGTTCCTGAGAAAATACTTTTTGCTGTGTGTTCTTCTGCTGTGCTGAATCTTCTTGGCTGCTATGTTGGTGTTCATTTCATGTGTGAAATCTGCCAAGCATCCTTTTTTCGGTCCTGCTGCAATCACTGCTGCACAGCTTCCCGCTCCAGTATTTGTGGGACTCATACAGGACAAAAGGAAAGAAAAAACCAAACAAACCCCAAACTAAAAGCAAAGGCAAAGGTCCCCACCCCCTGGAAAAGGATGGCAGAGGCCCTCAGTGCAGCGTACATCAGTGTAGAGCAGTTGATCTTTATTTTGGGACAATACTATGGAAATGGAAAGAGTTGCCAACTGTTTCTGAACACAGCTGATAAAAGCTGTTTGGAAAATCTGTTCCAGGACAATTCATTTGGATTAGTTCATTTAGCTGGTGCTGAGTTCTCTAGACAGAAGCAGGACAGTGCTTTAAAATCTTCCTGCAGTGCTCATGAATCCTGTTGGATAAGCAGCCGTGGCTGGATCTACTGTGTTTATAAAAATCGTGTTCAGGCCACAGTTCCCCCCCGTTTAGTCTTTGTGTATTTAAGCCTTGTTTGGTGGCCTCAGGACACTGATTTGGCACAGATGAAGTCTTCTCACAGCATGATGAGATGTGGCAGCTCTCAGCAATAGGAGGGACGTCACCAGAGCCCGGTGGTTTATTGCCCTTCTCACTTGGGAGTCCCAGTGGGGCTGTGGTGGCCCAGGACTGACATAACTGTGTCACTGCAAGCACTGCTGGGCTCCTTTTGCATCTTGTCACTGAACAACATGGAGAAGGAGCAAGATGTGACTTGAGCAATGTGTTTATAGAGCAGCGAATCCATCTGCTTGTCTGGGTGTCTCACAGCAATCTCCCCCACTCCCTCCAGACCCAGTGCAGAGCCAAGCAATGGGATAATTAGTGACATGCTGGGAAAGAAAAGCTTTAGCATGCATGTGTATTTATTTTAAAGAAATTAATATATTAAATTGATGAAAATATAATGTGGTGAACATTACATGTAGAGTTTCAGTGTAGTAGGAAAATATGATAAAATGCAGCAAGTAATTTTTCACTTTGGGAGGAGAAGTGGAAAAGGATTGTCATCTCTAGAGCTTGAAAAGGCTCAGATTTGCAGTCAGCATTGCTGTGTTATTGCTGTCAGGCTGAAAATCCTGGAAGCTGTTTAAGCAGTGCCATATGCCCTTCTGAATTGTCCAGTGAAAAACAATGGGGGGCGGGGGGAAACCCCTGAAACGATAAAGCTCTTTTCAAAGTCACATCTGGACTTAATAAATGCAAGCACACATTGTGTAATTTAATGTATCTGCTTAAATTAGGTCTCAAACACAAGAGTACAAGGCCTGCCATGTTGTGTTTGGTGCAAAAAGGATTTTCTTAGCATAATTGTTTTCCTCATGTAAGTTGGATTGTGACCTTGTAAAAAAATCTGCAAGCCATGCAGCTAATGCAGCTGGAAATAAGAAACCTGTTCCCTGCAGTACTGGTGTTCAAAGCTAAAAAGCTACCAGGCATGGTGGTTGTGTGTAGTTATTCTATTTTACCTTTGAACATGAACACACAAGTACTGAAATCTGTTTTTTTGCCCTGACTCTGATATGGAATAAAGCCCTGGGTCAGTCCCTGTGAGCTGTGGCTCCATGGGCAAGGGCTGCTTTGGGCAAATGCCCCAAAATAAGGAAAACCTTTAAGGAAAGTTCACAGCTTGTGAGGCAGAAAATAGGCAGGCAAGTAGGCTTTGCCCCACTCTGGGAAGGGGTAGGAGGGTTGGCTATTTCTGTCCAGCTCTGTGAAAAGCAGCTGAGGAGAGCAGCCTATTTATAGTAGCTCTCAGTTGTCCATAGGAACATTTGCATCTGCAGTGGAAAACTTTAGGGATCTGAAAACTAAGAAGGCTGAAGACTCAGGTGGCATTAGACTGAAGAATAAGCTTTTGGTTGCATTTCATGTAAGAAAATAACACCAGGATTGATTAGAAAAACTAAGATGCACTTGCAAGTTGCAGCTGCAATTGCGTTATTATTCTGGGGAGAAAGCAGGGACGGTGGTGAGAAAACTCCTGCTGGGTGTGTAGGCTTCCATTTTGTTTGTGTGTGGCAGGAGAGCAGTGTTAAGTCTTTAAATTTTTTTTCCTTATGTCCTAATGTCTGTTATTCTCTTCAAAACATTAAAAATCTAAATACTCTTGAGCTCACACTCCTTCCCCCTTCATCAGATCTGACTTCCACTGGGTTAGCTGAGCTCCATCTGCAGCCTCCTAAATTCCCTGAGTTCCCATTTTCTGTCAGTGAACCTAGGATATACAGGATGCTTCAGAAAACTTACATTTCCTGCACTTTGAACAGAGTAACAGTGTTTTTATTTCAAATTTCCCCTGGGTATTTTTGCAGTTGGAGGAGAGTGGTTCCTCGTGTTGGCTGCCCTGCTCCCATCTCCAGCATGTTTTGGATGGAGAGTGGCTGTAGCTGAATTCTCCAGGAGAAGGGCAGGAAGGGACCTGATGCTTCAGGCTTTGTGGTCACTGGGTCTGCAAGGCTAAAAGAAAAGGGAAATCTACCTCTTTTCTTGATTAAATCACAAGAAGTGATTGGGGGAGGAAATGGGACTTAGTTCTGTGTTACCACCATGAAACTGAAGATGTTTGAGGAACTACAAGAGGAAATATAAACATAGCACTTAACAGAATTTTAAAAGCAGTGTTTTTCTGATATTGACTGAAGTATGCAGAAATTTACCCAACAAAGATGAGTGCACTGAAATGGACACACACCCTCCTTATCCACCCAACTGTGTGAATTTAATCAATTTCTCATGAATGGTTAAAATTTCTCTGTAAGAATTTGAAATATGACGCTCTGTTTCACAAGTCTGCTGCAGCATTCCTCATGGTCTTCCAAAGTAATTGGTTTTTTTGCTGTAGGAAGGGAGATGTCCATGTTTATTTGATAGGATCAATAGAACTGTTCTAGTGGATTTTAATTTCTGGTGTCAAAATATGCTGTGCTGGAGGCCATGGCAGAAGTGTGGCTCTGCAGTATGAAGTGCAGGTGTTCAAGGCTGCTGTGGCAAGCATTTTTGAGCACTTTTGATTAAAAACACTGCCATGAAAAGAATATTTATTCAATGATATCTGCTACTTGCTTGCTACACCTAAATACTCTTTTTTTAAAGTTTGTCCTAGAATGTGACATGTAGGCTGCTGGCAATAGAACTGTGCTGTAAGACTGCTTGAAAAGTCTCTAAATTACTATGATTTCTTTTACAGAGGGAAAAACAGCAGCAGCAGTCACAAAATTGAGTGGGTTAAATAGGTGTATGTGTCTGGGCACATGTCAGCCCATAACTCACCACTGGTGCTGAGTGTTTGCAAACTGTTGGAAACTCAGAGGGGATCTGAGTCTCTGCTTGCTCCCATTTGGCTGCTAAGTCAGTCCTGTGAGTTTGGGAGTTCCTGCCCTGTTCCCTGCTGAGGCTGATGGATCTGTGTTGGATCCATTGTCAGAGTTTGGGCAGGTAGGATTTCAGGTGTGTAAGGAAGGAAGGGCTCCCCTCTGCTGCCCTGCCACAGCTGCACTCAGGGTTGTACCTGTGTCACCTTGGAATGCACACAGCTGTGGGGTTGAAATATTGGGGAGAAATTGCACTCCAAGGAGCTTTCTTTGTCTTCTCAAGGGTTTGTTAAAGCAGAGCATTTCATTGTTGCTATTCCAGGTTAAATTTTAAGTGTGTGCCCTCCTCCATTTCTCACTGTTTTTTTCTCTGTTACCCACCTCCCCCATAGCTCCCTTCACTCCTTTTTAATTTTCTTTGTGATTGTGCTCAGAGAATTTAGCAGCACTGTGGGAAGAAAGCCTTGAAGCTCAGAGCCTGTTCTGTAGTGCAGAGGTGGCTGTGGCTGCCCATGAGCATCTCTGTGCTTGAGGGATCCCTTTCCCCCTGCTGCTCAACAGGCAGGACACACAAAAAGTGTGGAGAAAATGGAAGGGCAAATGCTTGGGGAAGCAGAGGTGTGGTGAAAAAAAGTAGTTAAGGGACTGAGACTGAAAAGATACTGAGGATTGTCACTTGTTTGTAGGTTCATTGTGGACAGCTGTTATATTAAAAAAAAATCCTCTTCAAGTTCTGTAGGGCAAGAGGTTTGATTCAAAGTAAAAATTACTGGGGTTTTTTGTTAATTAAGCTACACATTCTAATAAACTAAAAGCCAGTGAAAATTTAGGACTGTAAAAGTTTAGCAGCTCCATTTATATTTTTATATAAATACTAAATCTAAAGTTAGAAACTTGTATTCACAGGCTTAGAAAGCCTTTCAAAAGACCTTTATGGTTATTTTTTTGAATAGTACTTGATAGTTTGACCAGTGTGAGGTTAATAAGCCTCTTTTTGTTTGTGTGATTACTCACCATTCACATACAGCACATTAGTGATTGTGCCCTTATGTATTATGGATGAAGGCCCTTGCTGTTAATACAGATCTTACCTTTGAGCCACTCAGAGCCTTTATTTAGCAATGCAAAAGTAGAAAATGAGAAAGGTGGGTTGTGTGTCACACAGGCACGTTTGAACTTCATTAATACCCAAATGTGCATTTGCAGTCCAAGGCAGAGCTCTAAAGCTGATCCTGGGGGTTTGCAGGGATCACACTGGGACTGGCAGGCTCATACCCAGGGTCACAGAATGACAGAGCTCTGTGCTCAGGTTGCTCCATTTCTCTACTGGCACTTTACCTTCCGGTATACAGCAGTGCTGGTGTACTGCTGGTATACCTTCAGGTACACTGCACATCCTGCAGGATGTGCTCTTCAGCCCATGTGTGCCTTAGCTGCTTTTCCCAGATTGTTTTCCACTTTTTTTACAGATTGTTTCTTCACCTTTTCTCCCCCACCTCAGTTGTTTTCAAGAATTCCTGCCTCTTTTGGGTTGTTCTTCTGTACAATACTCCTGTTCTAGTTTCCATTTTTTCAGGGAGAGAGCAGCTAGAGGAAGAGCTGGGAGCTGGGGTGTTTAACCTGGACAAAAGGAGGCTCAGAGGGACCTTCTCTCTCTACAGCCTCAGGAAAGGAGTTTATAACCAGGTGCCAATCAGTCTCTTCTCCCAGTCCCATCAAGCAACAGGACAAGAGGAAATTGCCTGAAGTTGTGCCAGGGGAACTGCAGACTGATATGAGGGAAAATGTGAGGAAGTGGCATCTGGGGCCAGGTTTTAGTGGTGAAGACAGCAGTGCTGGGTTAACAATTGGATTGAGTGATCTCAGAAGCCTTTTCCAACCTTATGAATCTGTGGAGTCCACATTCACCACCAGACTTTCAGAGGCCTGAGTGTTCTGCTCTGTGCTAGGCAGCCTTGTTAGTGCCCTGGTGAAGCAGAAAGGGGTGGGGGGAAGGTGGAAGGGGATAAATAACTTTTTGTGCTCTCTAACGTGTGCGTTTGCTTTTCTTTACCCGTCAGCAGAAGGTTCCTTACAGTGGGCTTGCTGTTCTTCATTTCTGCTGTGTGGCTGCATTGCTGTTTGACTGTTTTAAATAGTATGTTTGCATGGGCCTGAAAGGACCTTCTGTGTTATAAAAGATGAAAACTTCAGCTCTGTTAAGTCAGAAAATTGAGACTAACATGGCTACTTGTGCTGCTGCTTCTCAGGCTGTTTGGAGCTACAAGGGAAAACAGCAATGGAAACTGGTTTTATTGCCTGTCTTTCTGATTTTAGGTAAATATTCTTGATTCTTTTTCATGGATAAATATGTTTCTTCTTGGTAAACAGTGTTGTTACCTTTTGTATCTCAAGCTGAAAGTAGGATTTCAGGTGGGAGAGAAATGGATAATGAAGTGATTTAGTGTTGAATTAGGTGTTCTTTTTACATGAATTGCATTTTGTGTGTTTGGTTTTCTGCTGCACTGAATTCTGTCAAATTCATGTCATTTTGTAGCCCTAATGTTTATCTGGCTCCCTGCTTGGGCTTCTGAGCACAATAGCTGATTTGGTAAAGTTGCCATTTTTCCAGAGGGGATTAGTTGCTGTGTAGGAATTGTTATCATTCCACTGAAAACACTTCTGAGTTTATCTTGCTTGGAAGCTACTTGTCTGATATTTGGGGATTTATATATTTGGGCATTCAGGAACTTGGTGGGGAGGAGGGAGTATGGAAGTCATAGAATTAACTTTTTGCTCTTTAAATTGATCCTAATTAGTGTACACTGGAAATAAAATCTTACAGTGTTTGAGATGTAACTGGGTTTGTTAAACACATTGCTTAGTTAAGCTGTTGAGTTAATTTTAGAATGTGCTCTTCAGGTTCTATGGTGTGATTTAAAATAAAGGCTTCTGGAGGTTTTTTTCTAATTAAACTTTGTATCAGAATTTGGATTTTATTTCTTTTGAATTGTGTTGACTTAAAAAAATAATCTGAGTTTAGAGCTGCAAGAATTCTTGAAGGAGAGATTTTTCAGCAGTGTTTAGGTGTAATCTTGTGTGACCAGAGCCTCTCTGTCTCACAAGGCAGCAGCTACTGTTTGACTGTTCCATCAGATCTTACTTCTGCCTGATACCAGGCCATGTATTCAGTTTTACTTCATATTTCAAACAATTTTATCCTGGTGGGACTCTGGGAAGAGTTGCATTGAGCTCTTTCCTTTTATTGTTTCTGTAACTTACTACTTTTTCCCCCCACTGTAACTTTTTCAAAATTATTGTCTCAAAGTAGTTTTTATGTAGCTTCTTTAGTTACAAAAATAAGTTTATGAATATTGGGAAATAAAAATGCTTTCTCTTTCCCTTTCTGTTGTCAAGCTACTTCTATAATAACATGTCCATATACTTTATAGTTTCACTGTTGGCAAAGGTTCCAGTTAGGTGATGAAATATGCTTCAGATCTATTTTATTAACTGCTCTGGTTGGGCTAAATGCACATCAAAATCATGTGTTACATTTCTGGTTTACATTGTTGTATTCCTGTTGTAGTGAAACATGAGCTTTGAAAGGCACAGCAGTGGAAAAATCCTGCTCAAAACCTCCCTTAATCATAGATTTAAGTGTGACTGTGTGCACACTGGCAGACTTCTGTTTTGGGCAAATGCATGTTACTGTGAACTAATAGAGAAATTCACATTAAATATTGCTAAGCTGCAAAAAAACAATGTGAAAACTGTGTAGCAGTGTTCTGACCTTGTAATGATTTACAGCTGAAAGAGCAGAACTGAGTATGGAAAAAAAAGAACAAATTTCAGCTTCATGTGAGGGGCTTTTTAAAGTTTAATTTTTTTTCCTTTTCCTCTCTGAGCTGTATCAGTTCATTACTGTTTGTACTTTTGTCTCTTACAAATGGACCAGAAAACCCATGGGGGAGACAGAGGTGGCATTGCCACTGCAGGGGAGGGTTTCAGCAGGGAAATACTTGGATACAGAGAGACTGTCAGCTCTTCTTCAAAGAGCTGCAGAGAACTGCTCTGTGTGGGACAGGGAGTACAAAAATGAAGGAGCAAACGGAGCCTTCTGTGCAAAGGGAGCTGGAGAGGAGGAGAGTGGGAAGCAGGACTGGAGAGCTGGGATAAATGAGCACAGCAAGGGAGCATGAAGGCCAAGTACTTGAAATAAGAAGGGAGGGAGAAAGGAGAGAACATCATAAATACAAGAGGCACTAACACTGTCCAGGGAATGGTAGGAGATGAGGAAATAATTGAGAAGCAACTAAGAATAAAATTGAATATTAATATTCAATGTACTCTGTTGTTTCAGTAGCCAGAAATACAAAGGGAGGATGTGTTACTTGGGATTGTCATCGCAAAGCTCTGAAGCTGCAGGAACATTCCAGCTTCTGAGGAGCTTTGACAAGGGCTGAGGAGCACCAGTGTGGCTGGGTGGGATCTTGAGGGTGACTGTGCTCAGCTATGGGAAGGCAGCTCCAGCTGGGATTCATCTCTCCTTGGTCCTGTGTTGTCATTCTTCCCTGTTGTCCTCCTTATCCCTCCTGTCCTCATTCCCCCAACTCTGAAATCCTTGTTATTTTCATCTATATGCACCTTGTGGAGATTTTTGGGAGACTGCAGACACTGGTGCCCAGTTCATGTAATTCCTTTTTCTATTTAGCTACATTAAATAGATGACCCATGTGTTTGAGTAGGTAATTTGACTGATTGCCACTATTTTCATCCAATATATGTTTTTTACAGTGTGTTAAAAGCATATACTGCTTATCATAAATCTTTTCTTCTCCCTTGTATAAGCCAAGCATATTCACTGTACAATGAGGACAAGTTTTACCAACTATGACATGAACTATTGATATTTCTCTCTCTGAGTTCATTTCCAGTCCACAAAATATTCTTGAGTCGTACCCATAGCTACTGTACTGACTTAAGAGTCACCTTTGAAAATGTTCTTTTTTAAATGGCAAACATGTATTCTGGTAGTCCTGCAAGTGTTATTTTTAATATTAAATTTTATCCTTAATTTTCAATGTTATTCTTAGTATTCAATGTTATTCTTAATCTTCAGTTTTATTTTTAATATTTTAAAGACAGTTAAATCTCACAGTAGATGCTTCTCTCTAATATTTAATGCTTTTCCTTATTCTTGAATTTGTCTGGCAGTGTTATGGTATTTATTCAATCAGTTTGATTAAAATAAATCAGAGACTTACTCTTTCTGAGGCTTGCTTTCTGCAGACAAGGTATTTGGCTCTAGAAACATAGGCACTTAATTTTAAAAAGCTGCTGTATGCATCTGTTGGCTTCTGCCCTTAATAGTCTCAGTACAAAAATGGGATGTGTTCAGGGTTTTTGTGCTTAAAACTACCTTAGATGAAAAAATTAGGATGGTTATTCTGCTTTTAAATCTCCCAGCCAAAATTTAGGATCAGAGTTAACTTGGAGTTTTTGCTGTTGGGGTCTGGTTTCCCCTGTGTCTAAGCTGACCTGAGCTGCTTCAGGCAGCTCTGAGTGTGTGACCTGAGGGAGCAGTAGCTGTGTTGTTTGTGGGTTGCTCTAGAGAGAATTGCTGCAGAAAGCTGGGAGTTGTTGCTGTAACCTTTTCTGGCTTGGAACCTTGGCCAATAGAATGTTCCTGTAATTTGTGCTGTGGACAGCTGCTGCCTGTAGTGCTGTTTATTTGCAGAGTCCAGTCACTGCTGTATGACATGGTTGGGTTTGAGATTTATACCCCAAGTGCAAATGTACTGCAAAGCCCGGAGTTCCCAACCTCTTGCAGGTATTGCCAAGGCACTGTGTTACTGCCACTTTCTTAGGCAGGGGTTTGCAATGTCTCACAACCATGTGAGTCTAAGTAAGGAGTTAAAAATTGAATCTGGTAGATAAAGGCAGAAATGGCAGCTGAGCTCCACAATTAAAGTGTCCAAAGTGAAAATTACAGTTTAATATTCTCACCAAACACAGCTGAAAGCAAAATCTGAACAGTTTAATGAAAAGTTTCAAGTCACTGCACTTGGCAGGTATTGGCCTTGTCAACAGCTCAGCTCTAGCAAGACTGTGGAAAATGCTTGGGTTTTGGTTTGGCAGACAAAGAGTGACCACATAAAATATTTGAAGTGTAATGTATTGTAGTGTAAGAATGAAGAGCCTATGTTTATTACTGGCTATGTGTTCATAAAAATCTGTGTGTGTTTTGCTTTGGTTTGCTGTCTTCATTGGTTTTCCTGGTCTGTACAACTATTTATTGTGGAACAAATTCACCTCTGAAATTGAAATTGGGAGTCAAGATGGAACTGAGGAACTGACACAGAAGAATTTTTTGCTTTGAAATTTGTTGTCCCATCTTTTCTTTCTTTCTAATTTTTTTCCTCTCAAGATAGAAGACTAAGGGGCTAAAAATGTGAACACTTTTCCTCCTCATTTTTACCTCTAAAGCTTCTGATTAAAATTCCAAAAAATAGAAAATAGAATAGAATAGAGGCATTTGTTATTACAAGTGTAGTCTGGGAAGACTCATTAATTAAGACTCACTGATGCTCTCACATTAAGGCAGGGTCATTACAACTCTGGCCTTACATTTAGATATGCTTCAACTTTGATCTACATGTCAGAAGACTTAGTGGTGGTATTTCTGTTAGCTTCTCCTCTGTATGTGTTTACTGCGTTTCTTTGTGTTTCATATTTGTTTGGATAGTCTCAGTTTCATTCAAAGAAATATATTTTCTCTGTTTTTTTAAAATTTATTTTATTTTTTTTAAATAAGCCAGACTGTTTAAGGTTGACAAGGTGGCAATGTAAGGACAGGGATTAGTGAGGAAAATGATGAATAATCCAGTCCTTCAATCTTGACTACTTTGTTTTCCCAGTGGTTTGTACTGCCCTCATCATAGCTGTGCTGTGTCTTTTGCTGATGTCCTTCAATGTCAGTTTTGAAATAAAAATGATGAGGGACAGCCAGACCTATTGTGGCACTTTTTCTGTGATTCATGCTGAGACACTGAGAGAAAAAGCAGCTTCAAGAAGAGTGCAAAACTCAGAGTTGTTCTACAGCTGGGTCTGCTCCTGAAGTTTTAGGCAAGCATTGACTTAGACAAAGAGCTTTTCTGGGCTATGGAAATAAGGGAAAAAAAAATCACAGTGAAGTTGTTGCATACTGTTGAGAGACATCCTTTCATGAAACCATAAACCTTGTGCATAATTACTTAAAAATAGTGATAAAAAAGTCATAATCCTTTATGTCCCTAAAGTCTCTTGAAGATGTACAGTGTATATTTTGTATCTTTCAGTGCATTTAATCCCAGTAAACCCTGTGAGGGAGGATGGGTTGAATCCCAAGAGCAGGAAGAGAATAATGCCTGATCTGCTGACGGAGCCCCCTGCCATAGACCCCGTGTATGAAGCTCAGGTGTACTGCAACGTTCCCAGCATCGCCGAGCGCAGCATGGAAGGTGAGCTGGGCTGGGCAGGGCACACCTCAGCTCAGCTGCTTGTTCCTTTGTGCTGCTATTGGAAATGAGAGCTCTGTGCGCTGTCAGCTCATTGCCGCCTGGAGAAGGTGGAGCAAATGCCAGCTGGTCACTGAGTTACATTAAATCATCCAAAACCTGCTGCTCCCCTTCCCCTTCCCCTTCCCTTTCCATCTTGATTTTTGGAAATTGTTCTGTCCAGCCACTAGTCAGCTCGAGGTCTAAAACGGAAAGGGTTAGGAGGGGTACATATATTTAATATTTAAATTGTAATTCTTGTTACACATCAGCTGCATTTCAAACAGTTGACTTGGAATCCAGGAAGAAAAACCCCACAGAAGTAATTAATTTTGGAATTACAAGCCATTAGACATGGTCAGCTAGAAGGCATATTTGCATTCTTTACTCCACAGCAGCTGCAGCAAGTTTGAATGAAGCCCTTCATTAGCATATCCTACTAATGGTTATCAAATAAATCACAAACCAGTATGTCAGAAAGATCCGGATTAGACATGCTGCAAAATCCATCATTATGATGGGGACCTGAAGAGAGGCATTATGAAGGTGGAATAACCTAACCTTATTGTGTTGACCGAGTTCAGTGCTTGAGTAGTGTTTTGTGTAGTTGGTGGACTTCAGATGTACTGTAGAGATATGCTAGGAGCCTCAGTTTTGTATAACTTGTCTTGCAATCTGAAGTAAAATCTTGCTTGTATTGGTAAATTGTAATTTCCTAGGGGTGTTTTCTTTCATTTCAATACCAATGCTGTCAAGCTAATGATAGCTACTTTTTTTTTTTGTATTAAAAAAGTGGATATAGGTAATTTTTTTTCTTGTTTTCCCTTTCTTCACTGCAGGTCATGCCCCTCATTATTTTAAGCTGGTGTCAGTTCAAGTGCTGATTCGACATGGTGATAGGTACCCTCTGTATGCCATTCCCAAGACAAAGAGACCTGACATCGACTGCATGTTGGTGCCCAGCAGGTAAAATTCTTGGAGGTTGTCTTTACTAAGCTCTTTTTTTGCTTGAGAATAATTTTTTTCCTCTTCAAGAAACAATTTGTGCAGCCTGAAGTACACTGTGACTTCTGCCCATTGTGTATTGCCATGGTTTAAAAAACCTGCCCCTGGATCAGTGGTACACAGTTTTTTCTTTGAAACAAAAGCTATTGTGTGTTACCAGTTCAGACCAGAGTAAGTTCTTCATATTTCTTTAAAAAGCAAAAGCTATTTAGTTGCATATTTAAGTTGCCATTCCTTTTAGATAACTTTCTACATTTTCAAAATGTAAGTGCATTGTTTGAGATGATCACTTCCCTTCACGCTTCTCTTCATCTGAATACAAAAAGCTCTCAGGCAGTTCAGCACTACCATAAGATATTTGTATTTATTTATCCATATTTATATATATTTTTTTTCTTTTACTCTTCAGAAATACAGGCTGTCAGAACTTTCCCTTAATAATTTGTGTCAGAATTCAGGAAAAAATGGGAGTTGTACATTTAACTATTAAAATACAAGTTAATAGGAAGTGCTACTGTTTGCTGCTTGACATCTCCCCCTTTCCTGTAGTTACCTCTCTCTGTTTAGATCTGTCACAAGTTAGTTATTTATGTCTAACTGCCACTGAAACATCGTTTTCCTTTCTGTTTCAGTATAGTGCTTTTGTCTAACATCATGTCTTTGTAGATTGCTGAAAACTGTTTTCACACCTGAATCACTTTGAGCTGCAGACCTGATCTGAATGGCTCTTTGTGGGAGAACCTTCCTTTTTTGTTTACATTCTACTCACTGATACAGGTGAATTATAGTGTACAGCAGTAGAAAAGGCCAGTGATGATGTAATTTCCCAACCTTTGCCATGGCTTGTTTGATTACATGTAAGTACTTTTAAGTAGGATGATGACGGTGATTTTTCAGCAGAGGACTTACCAGTGAACCTATTGAATACTTAAAATTAGAATTAAAATTCCAAGATATGTTAGCAAAAGCTCTGGGCAAATCTACCCCTTCATGCTGCTGTCCCCTCAGCAGTGTCAAGTTGTGGAGATTTCAATGGCTAAGGGCTGTGTGTTGTGTTCCTTCATCCATTACTCAGGAAAAGAGGCACAGTAGGTACACAAAGCAGTGTAGATGGACCATAAATACCTTTTGAGAATGGCATGGAATCTCCTCTGTCTTTGATTCCACACCAGAAAAACAAGAACATGATTTCTTGACTCACAAGGGGCTTTACTCTTGTGCTGGAGGTGTTAATTCCACACTGAAAGTACATTTCACCTTGGTGCCTGGGAGATCATGGAGCAGATCTTCATGGAAGGAATTTTTAGGCAAGTGCAAGACAAAGCAATGATCCAGGACAGCCAGCACAGCTTTACTCAGGGCAAATGTGCCTGACCAGTCTGGTGGCCTTCTGTGATGGGGTGACTGGGACAGTGGTCAAGGGAAGAGTGACCAGTGTTGTCTGCCTGGAGTCCTGCAAGGCTTTCAGGGTGGTCCCTCATGGCATCCTGAACTCCAGCTGGAGACGTGTGGGTTGGAAGGGTGGACTGCTCCTGAATGGCTGCAGAGGTGCTCCGTATCTCTGTGTCCATGGAGGCCCTTGGTGAGTGGTGTCCCTCAGGGCTCTGGGACCAGTGCTCTTCAATCCCCTTATTACCAACATGGGCAGTGGAATTGAGTGCACACTCAGCCAGTTTGCAGTGGCAAGGAATTTGTGTCCAGCTTGAGAAGCGGATCCATAAGAAACTCGAATGGGTCAAGAAGTTCAAGAGGTTCACCTGGCTCAGGGCAATCCCAGACATGGGTACAGACTGGGAGGGGTCTCTGAGAAGAACCCTGCAGAGGAGCTGGGGGTGGATGAAAAACTGGGCAGGAGCCAGCAGTGTGCACTGGCAGCCCAAGAGGGCAGACACTGGCTGCTGCTGTTCTGTGCTCACACTTCAGCTTTCACCAAAATGCCTGTTTTGTCAAGAGGTGTCATCCAGGGGTCTGGTCCAACATCCTTCAGGAGAAGTTGGATGTTCTTGAGAGGTCCCTAACCCCAGAAGCTCTCAGTGCCTACTATAAACTGAGTAGCTGCCTGAAATGAGATGTGCATTCCTGAGGCTGCAGAGAGGAGACCAAACTTCAGTTATCTCTGCCAGAGAGTGGAGTGGGAGTTGTTTTAATAAAAAATTAATTTTTCTAAGAAGATGGAAAATGAATTGTTTGCTAATAGCTATGATAACATTTTTAATGACCTGCCTGTAAGGGGTGAGATTATTTTCAGCATGAAATACTAAGTAGAGAAATATGATCCAGATTCCTAAAGGCTCTGATCGTCTGATCTTTCTTAATATCTGTCATGTTAGAATGTCTATGAGAAAGCTGTATTGAAAAGATGTTAACAGCAAGTGACAGTGTTAGATGAGTAGCTGTGTTTCTCAATATTAGTGTGCCACATGAGACCTCAGTTTTGTATTTGTCAGAAAAGCTTTTATAGCTGTTTCCAGTTCAGTTTCAGGCAAGGAGTACAACATTCAAGGCCCTGGAGTCAGAAAAACTATCCATAAAAGGCAAGGATCAGTGTGGCTTTGACACAGAATGACCAAGTGGAGCAGTTGAGAGGGCACAGCCAGGCTCTGGGGAGGCCAGAGGGGAGCACCTGTGGCTCTCACTGATTTGTGAGCATTAGAGCATCACTGTGTAAATGACACATCCCTTACCACTCACAGCCACTGAAAGACCTTGTCTCCTCAAGAACAACATTTATATAAAAGAGCATCTCCTCTCCTAATTTAGGGCAGCAAGAAAGATGAAAGGAGTTGGCTCTGCACCATTCTGTCCAGATGTGTTAAAGCTGACCTTACTGAATAAAGCTAGAATGAAGCCATTGTTTTGAGTGGAACATTCATTACTTCAGCATCAGGAAGTTATTTGCTGCGTTTGCCTGTCAGGCTTATATTCCTTTGTGATGTAAATTTGGAGCTTGATTGTAAATGTGTTTAAATGGGGAGTGTGACAGGGTCTGTTATCACTGCCTTTGAACTGAGGCTTTCTTGCTGCTGTACAGTTGAGCTGAGATGTCTGATGGAGAGTCTGGCTTGTTTAAGCTTTCTGGACTTACAACATCAGATAAGCAAGCTGCTCATATGCAGGCTGCTCTTTATTTGACTTGGCATTCAGCTGATGGAATTCATTAATTAAGCAGATTATGCCACAGCCCCCTGGACTTCTAATGGATATGCAAAATAGCCTTGAGGTCACGCTTGGGTTTTGTGAATTATGGATTGTGACATATAAGTGTGGGATGAATATAAGCAAATGGATTAAATGCTTTGGAGATTTCTTCCATCTAAAACTTCAATTAATATTATTGTTATAATTTTTATTGTTCTGGATGCAAATTTCCAAAGGGAACAAAATAATGCATTTTTTTTTCCTCAAGAAAACTACTTGAATGATATTATGAAAATTTGTTCATTGTAGTATTTGCTTATGGGGGAAAGAAATTAATCCCACACATTTTTTTCCTTATGTAGCTCACATTTATAGTGTCAGAAGTAAAAAGTATGCAGTGTTTCTTCGCTGAGTTTGTATGTGAGAGAGAAGAAATGCTTTTTGGAAGATGCTAAAATGATTTCAGAAGACTGCTGTAATTTGATAGTAAGCTGGGTTAATTAGCATATACTTGAAGACATTTTGAGAGGTGTTGATGGTAATCATAAGAAGCTTAGTAACAAATACCGAAATTTTAGGTTCAATATGCACATGTTTTGAAGCTGCCACAGAAACAAGCTGGGAGCGGGGAGATGAGACAAGTATCATCCTGTGAGGTGAAGGGAGTGTGGATCTGACTTGGAGTGAGCTCAGAGTGGGATCCAGACCAGAGTCAGGTGAAGAAAGGTCTCCTGAGGCCTCTGCTGGCTTTAAAGAGTCAGACAGCAGTGGAGGAGATGGGATTCCAGAGCCATGGAATGGCTTGGGCTGGAAGGGACCTCACAGACCCTCTCATTCCCCTGCCAGGGGAGCGCTGAGGAGTTGGTATAAAAGTGTACAAGCTGTGAGACCTTTATGAATAAATAATCCCCAACTGTACTTCTGCTGCCTTAGGATCTCTTCTGTGGACTACACTGATCTATTGTTGGGTGTAGTGGCTTTCCTCATTCATTTGTTTTGTGAAAAGCACACACTGTAGTACTCCTTTGATCTCACACTTCTTTTGCCTACTTGAACTTCACAGAAAACACATGGTTTTTTTGCTTGAAGTTCTAAAATTATTTTTTTGCATTTTAAGTAAAGAGAAAAGGATTCACTCTTGGGATAGTTTGCAGGCAGAATCTTGTATTCTGTGATTACAGAAAAGTCATGTTTGTGTGTCTGAAGCCTGGTGGGGTCATGTTTACTCACAGAGTGATGCACTGAGGGCTCTGCAACTCCTTGTGAGAAGCTTGCTCCTCTCAGCTTTTGCCATGCATTTTTGTATTAACTCCTCAAGAAAAAAAGAAATGTTATTGAAGGATGCCAGCTCTGTTCCTGGCAGAAATACAAAATATAGTTCAAATAGTCATGCAATAGTTCTTCCCTTGTGCACTGGTAACAGGGTAGCAATAAAAGGTGATATTAAAGCCTTTTAAGACCTTTGCAAATATGATATTTAAGTGTTGATTAAGGATTTAAATGTTGGTCCATTTTAATGCTAGTGCATGAAAACCAGAGTATTCAATCTGGGATCTATTATCCCAGTGCTTAGGTTGTAAATTACGAAAGGATCAACTGAATTAATTATTTGAGGAAAAAGATGCATCCTCAGTTTTGTTACAGATAAAATTTATTCTATTGTACACAAATAAAATTATTAGAAGGCAAATGAACAGATTTTAAATAAGGGAACAAAATGCTAAAATTGGGAAGTGTGGCTGCTGTTAGTGGGTTTAAATGAAAAGCTGTTCCATTTTCTGACAAAATTTGAAATATTTTTTATACTCCTACCTTTTGCAAATGTGGTAGCTTGCCATTGTAAGGCCAGGAAAATTACAGAACGATATCTCTTTAGTTCATTTTTGTTTTCTGATTACTCTTATGG
The DNA here is from genome assembly GCF_028769735.1 of Zonotrichia leucophrys gambelii. Taxonomy (NCBI): domain Eukaryota; kingdom Metazoa; phylum Chordata; class Aves; order Passeriformes; family Passerellidae; genus Zonotrichia; species Zonotrichia leucophrys. The sequence continues at coordinate 7,219,349 of NC_088179.1, forward strand.
AAATAAAATTTTGAGGATAATTCAGTCTTTTCAGCTGTACAACGGAGCAATTTCCTTTGCTTCCTGCTCCAGCAGCCCCAGCAGCCTCAGCCGTGTTGCCTGGATACTCCATCTCCTGCAGCATCTGTAAATTGGCCAATTCAACAGGAGGATTCATATTCTAAATAAAAGCCAAGTCCTGGGGTGGGAGGGGGGAATGCTTTGTCAGCTGGGAGCCTGAGTGCTGCTGCAAGTCTTGCTGCTGAGAAAAATAGATGTTTGTTTGCCCAGTTGTGCAGGGATGTCTGTTTAACAAGGAGTAAGCTTTGAATTTCTATTCAAAAAGATGTCCAAAAGTCATATTTCATATATTTCATAATGCACTTCTGCAGGCTTGGGCTTATCCTGTGCTCACTTTAAATCCAGTGTAATCCAAAGTTAAGTAACTTGTGTCTCCATGTCTAATATTATTAATACACCCTATTAATATGCTGGAATATAAAATCATCAATTATCATCCCTTTTGTAATTTTATCTTAAAAGTTAATTTATTTTGCCTGCCATTTTTTCAGAAAAATCCTTTTGCAAAGTACAGATAAATACTTTTCTTTCTTCTTCCCTTTCTTTCTTCCCACAAGTGATTGCTGGCAGTTTTATCAGCACAGATTTGATTCCATTAGAATTCTTTCAGGCTTTTCTAAGCAAAGCAGCAAAAGAAGCAGGATGGATAAAGCACTTCTGTTAGTTTTCTTTCACATGTGTTTACAGAACTTATTAATTAAATGAACAGAGTTTAAGGAAAATTTTGATTGTCAATTTATTAATGTGTAGAGTTTTGTAAAGTTCAAAATTTAGAAAATTGGTGGTTCAGCCTGCTACCTCTGTAATAAGCTTAAAAAGCCATTTGCTAATGGGTGTAATTTAATTTTCTCAACTTAATTCTTCCATTTTTAGATTTCACTGCTGGGCTGTGAAAATAGTGCAATGTACAAAATGTTCTGTTGGAAATGTTCATCTGGAGCTGGAGTAAGCTTCTAATGTATGATTGTAACACAGGAAGCTTCCACTGCTTGAGAAACAAAAATCAGGCTTTGTTCTTTCTCTGCTTTGCAAATACTGATCTTCAGTTGCCCTGTTAAAGTTACGATATACAGAAGAAGCTGTGGATTTAGAATATCATTAATTGGCTGGTTATCCTTTAATTTGAAGTAAAATGAAAAAATTAGTCTGATTTTTAATCTCATTATGCTTTTTGTCTCATTTTGCATTTTTTTCTTACTGGCAGTTGTGGCATAATAATAACATTTTCCTGCCAGGATTTCTTTTTTCCTGAAAAGAAATTAAATCCTGGGAAATTCAAGTTTTATAAAATGATATGAGCTGCTTTTATGTTGACAGACACTGATTGTTATGAGCCCTCCTGTATGTGCAGGCTGTGAGCAGAGCTCTGCAAGAGGTCCCCTCATGTGTGAGAGTTGCTCAGTTGGCTCTTCTCAGTAAGCATGGATGTCTTTGTCCCAGCAAACTTCTATTCCAGACTCTCATTCCTGCTTTAGTGGTGCTACTGCTCCCTCTGGTGTTTCATGCAAGTCAGGTTTCTTTTTGAGACCCAAGGTTTTTATATCCAAAATAGTTTATCCTTCTAACAAATGTAAATATGAACAGTAAACACAAATCCCAGAGTTATTTAATAGATACCTGGCAAAATGTATTTTGTATGTATTTTTTAAGCAACGTGAAAATAACTGTGTTCAAACTGAACATCCTATTAAGACAAGAACCATCTGGAGCAGAGTTGGGTTGCTAAGCAGTTTCTGATGCAGTTCTGCACAAAATTAGAGAGGTGACTGTAACCTTTGGTAATTGCTGATATTTAACAAGGAAGTCCCCACTTGTGTAATGCATTTCTGCTGAAGGAATGTGATCACATGTGATCACAATGTGATCACAGTTTTATTTTTTAAAGGTTCAGGTTACCTTTGGGTTACATTGTGGGATTTTTTGTACCTGTAGCTTTCTGTGCAGCAGGACCACAGTGAGCTGAATCCGTGGTGTATTTGAAATTTCCAGTGCAATAGGGGAGATTTAAGCATTCTTTCACTGACTTGAAATCTGTTTCAGTGAGTTAACTTGGATATTTTAGTGAATATCTCTTCCAGCTGCATTCATTACTTCCATGGCAGAGTATCTTACTTGTGTGTGTGTCCAGGAGTGTTGGCCTCTTCCTGGATAAAAGTGCAATACCCTAAACAATGATTCCAGTTTTAATGGGGACACTGGGTACTGCTTTCCAGTTCCACGTAATCAAGGCTACATGTGCTATTTGATTTGAGGCTGAAGGAAGTAGAAATAAAAGCTGAGATTGTGGTCAGCATTGCACATTAAAATATCTGAGAATTCCTTCAAAATCATCTGCCTAAAGTACTGCATTGAACCCCTTTAGAGTGTAACTGGCTTTGGCTGTGCTGTTAGAGGGTGTTGGTACTTCAGAAACGAGAGAGGTTTGGAGGGTTTTTTTAAGGATTTTAAAATATATTTTCTTTTTCATTTGAATACATAGCAGTATTAGTAACTGAATTCAAAGCAACCCCCAGAAATTGCTCTAAAATACTTAAGTGGAAGATATCATAATTTTAACGTGACAAGACATAGTTCTTTGTAGCTCTTTGGCAGATAGTAAGTAGTTAGGTTTCTTTTCCATACTTGCAAAAGTCCTGAGTAAGAGCAGATGTTGTCCCAGTGGGAAATAACTTCACATCACGAAACTTCTGATCTGACATACTTGGAATACTTGACTCTCTTGAACTGCTTTCCCATATGCTTTTGGAAGTTTCACATTTTGGTTTTTATCTCTCTAGGAAACCTTCTCATCCTCAGCTTGAAGCCTTCATTAAGCATATGTCCAAAGGGTCTGCAGCCCAAATGGATGGTTCTCTGAGCAGCCTGCCTCACTTCCCCAGCCATTCCCTGTGTGAAATGGGAGAGCTTACACAGACAGGTGAGTTCCCCAGCAGCTCTGTCTCATCCTCTGCTCTATTGAACACAGTCTGCTTGAGAAGGGACCTTCTGAGTCTCTTTATATTGACATAAATGCTTTTTTATGCCATTTTATCATGTTGGTCATATCATCAGCTATGCTGGGATGTGTAACTCAACTGTGAAAGTGGCAACAGTTGCAGAAACCATGCTTTGTCCTATGGCTTGACAATCCTGTTACACACTGGTCAATCTTGGCATCCCATTTAAATTCCTTTGTAGCAAGTCAGAGCACCTTTCTTTCATGTTGCTTCACACCTCAGAGCTGCTCTGTTACCCTTGTGACAAACAGCACTGCTCAGTCCCTCCTGAGGAAGATCTGGTGCTCTGTTACTGACAGGGCGGGGATTCAAAGGGGCCCTGTGTCCCCTACAAGAGATGCTGATGTAGCAGCCAAACCTGGTGTTATGGAAATGCTTTATACATCTGGTGCCTCTCAAATTCTTGTGGGATCCCTTTGGAAGGAATCCTTGGCCACTATCAAGTCTTGCAAAGTGATATCAGGAGAAAGCAAGGCAGGACACCACTGAAATTGCACAGACACATGGATTGTGTCACTGAGCTGGCATCTGGGGACTCCTGTGGCTTGCAGCAAGGTATACAGAGGTGTTGTAGTGCATAAAGGCTTCAGGCCTATTGCTTTGCTGCTGTGCAAGAAATATGGATTCTGGAGTAGAGGTCTAGGCACATGAAAAGGATACACTGTCCAGCTGGATAAAGGCAGAGCTTTAGCATAAATTATCAAGCAATTTAAATACTCCCTGAAGGAAGATGGACAAGGAAGCTGGATGCAATTGCTACGCCTCATGATTGTTTTCTGAGTTTACATACTAATTTACATTTTGTGTATTTGTGTCCTGACTGCTGGTGGTTTTATTGGCTGCCATAAATTTTCAGGGGCGCAGCATTCTCTGCAGGCCTGAAAACCTGACTGAGGTGCAGTCTTCAAAAACACCTTACTTTTAGTCATGTTAGACCCATTCAGTCTGTGTCTTAGTCCAAAGAATTAATATTAAACCACTGAGGTTATAAACAAACTTTATGGAACCAACTTCTTTTCTTTAGATCAGGCTAGTTCCTAGAATATGAGAGATACTGAAGAATAGCAAGTTTCTCATGTTTCAGGCACTTTTCTTTACAGTCATCATAAGTGCAGTTCAGTTTTGTAAGTTTATCAGTAAGGCTACTATCTGTAACTTTTTTTTTGCATAACTGCAAAGATTCTAATCACGTGTTGTAATTTCTGTCACAATGCAGGGGTTGTACAACACCTGCGAAATGGACAGCTGCTCAGAGAGATTTACATCAACAAACACAGACTGCTCCCCAGTGACTGGACAGCCAAGCAGCTCTACCTGGAGACCACGGGCAAGAGCCGGACCCTGCAGAGCGCGCTGGCCCTGCTCTACACCTTCCTGCCAGATTTTGACTGGAAGAAAATTAACATGAGGCACCAGTGGAGCACCATTTTCTGCTCAGGAAGCTGTGACTGTCCCATGAGAAACCACTACCTGGAGGAGGAGCAGCGCAGGCAGTACAGCTTACGGGTGAAAAACAGCAATTTGGAGAAGATCTACGTGGATATGGCAAAGATTGTGGGCATTCCCACCAGGCAGCTGAGAGCTTCTAACCCTATAGATTCTCTCTTGTGCTATTTCTGTCATAATGTCTCATTTCCATGTACCAAAGCTGGCTGCATTGGTATGGAACACTTCAAAGTAATCAAGAGACACCAGTTGGAGGACGAGAGAGAAAGACAGGAAAAGAAACTTTACTTCTTGTATGCACTGTTGGCTACTCATCCTCTCCTCAACCAGACTGTCAATAGGCTGCAGCGTATTGCAGAGGGCAAGAAGGAGGAAGTGTTTGTCCTCTACTCTGCACATGATGTCACCTTGTCACCTGTTCTTAGTGCCTTGGGCATTACAGAGGCCAGATTTCCCAGATTTGCTGCCAGATTAGTTTTTGAGCTGTGGCAGGATGGGAAGAGGCCCAAAGAACACTTTATCCGCATCCTGTACAACGGTGCTGATGTCACATTCCAGACCTCCTTTTGCAGGGATCATTATAAACGTTCCAACAAGCCAATGTGCCCACTAGAAAAACTTGTCAACTTTGTCAAGAGGGATATGTTCTTAATTTTTAACAGTACAAGCTACTATGATGCATGTCATAGGAGAGCACTGTAGAGAAGGGAGGAGGAAAGGAGGCAGTGTTAACTTATGTCAGTGATTTGTTTTCTGGCAGAGGCACAGTTCAGTTTTCTTACTTCTTGTATTTTCATGTGTAAGTACAGAAGGCTAATGCTTGAAACATTTTTCAAATAGTTTTATTTTCATTCAGGCTGCAGATGGCCTTCAGTAGAAGAACAAATGCCAAGGGTTATGTGTGTGTGTACACTCACAAATGCTGTTAACTGTTGTGATAAACCATGTGGTGAATGTGACCTGGCCCTTGCTTGATAGAGTGAGAGAGCACAGACTTTGTGTTTCTCTGTTCCAGAGCAATACTTGGATAGCCTGAGTTTAAAGCCAAAACTCCATTTTTTTTCTAACACCATCTCAGTCATTTTAAGCACTTCATGTCAGGGTCATTATGAATTCCAGGTGTCTGCATTAAGGCATTTTAAAGGAATTTTTGAATTTCTTTACTCAGAGGAAGCCATAATATTAGAATATTATGGTCCTTAAAGCAAAGTGCATGTGTGTGTGTGTGTGAATACTTCCTGAGCATGTACAAATGAGTGTGTGCCTTCTGCACCTCACAGACCTAGAAACCCTTGGCTGTTGTTGCCAGTGCCAGAGAAGGGTGTACTGGAGAAGGGATACAAAACTCTACTCTCTGATTGCACTTTCAGCACTTTGAATAGTTCAAACACAGTCTAGAAACATGTGAAGGCCTTGTGACATTAAAATAGGTTGCAAACACTAACAGTACCACTAAACCTCAGTGGGAAATTAGGCTTAGAAATGAGTTTTATGGTGAAGTGTTGGGCTCTTTCCCATTGTGAACACGTTCAAGCTGTTGTGCTATGGTACAAATCAGTATTTTAGGAATTTGCTATGGTGACTGCTTGAGACAGCTTGACTAAGTACTGAGAAAACTTTGTAGTTGAGTTAGTATTTTTATGGACTAGGAAGCTCTTATTTTGTAAGACCAGACTTGTACATATTGTACTGTGTATATTTATAACACAGTAGATCTTTCTTACTTGTTTAGTTTGTAAAGACTTGTGGAGGTCACTTTTTAGACATTTTTTTTCCCTTGATCAGGATGTTTAGACTTAAGAATAAACTGTCTCTTATGGGTAATTTGAACAATGAGTAGATATGAAAACTTCAGACTGCTTTCATCTCTGTAGGAGTAGTAAATTGAGAACCAATTTTTAATAGAATTCCTAGAAATTTTATAATGATGGAGGTTTTGTAACTTCTAGAAATAAATTAGTCTGTGAGTTGTGATTCAATGGTGCTAGTTTGTCAAAGAAAACATAACTCAGCATAAGTTCTCCGACTCTTGGCATTCCACTCTCTCTGTTTTCAATGCTGCATTTGAACATGTTTCTTTAAATAAAATTCTGGGGTCTCTGTGCTTTTGTGTTATGTTTGTTGTGACTTCCTTAACTGTTTGCAGGAACAAGGTGGATATTGTTAAGCTGCTTGCTGCATTTCTGATTTCTGCACTCAATCTGTCCTGGCCAGGAGCAAGTAAACATTTCATGAACACTGAACTAGAAGTCCTGATAGAATATCTGGGGCTTTTGTACCACACTGGAGTGGTAACATTTCTGTCTAAGAGAGTGGATCTGCTCGTGTGCTGGAGGGCAGACAGAAGAGAGAATCTGAAAGTTGAGCTGACTGTAGAAATAATGTGAAGGGGACCTTTTGCCCAATATAAATAGCAAAGGCAGAGACCCCATAACTTTTCCTTCATGTTGAGGTGGGACCTCCTGTGATTGTGCCCTCACTGCCTCTTCTGCTGTCACTGGCCAACACTGTGAAGGTGTCTCTGATAGTTCCCTTCAGATTTCCTTGAGCCTTCTCTTCTCTGGGCTAAGCAGACCCAGCTCTACCCTCATGCCAGGTGCTCCAAACTACCTTGGCTGTCAGTGGGGACTCTCCAGCAGCTCCATCTCTCTTGTCCTGGAGTGAAAAAGAGCATTGACAGCTGGTTCAGCCAAAAAAGCCTCCCCTGTGGTCAGGGCAGTGACAAGAAACCTGGACTGGGAAATTTAAGGAAATCTGGAACTAAATTTCAGTTACAGCTTCAGGTTGCCAGTATCTGCTCACCTGTATGTTTGAGGGTCACTGGATGGGCAGAACCAAATCTTTAATGTAAAAATAATTTTTAAAAAAGGGAAAAAGCTAATTATTTTTCTGTGTATGCACAGTTCATTAACATCTCCTGTAAACCATACACACAGAGGATCTGCAGCAATGAAAGACTTGATCCATCTCCAGTGCCACCAGAAGAGCTAAAGGAAAGAGCTGCAGGGCTGAGATCACTCTCACAAACCTTGGACCTGGCTGTGGACATGAAGTGATAAGCAAACTGCATTACTGAAGTCGATTAATCATAACATTTTGAAGTTTGACCTAATTTATGATTCAATTTGTAATTTCAAGTGGATTTATAGTTGGTTTAAGGTAACAAATGTAAGTACCTGAACAATGAAAAGAAGAATTGGTGAGAATTTAGTTATTCTAGAATTGATAAATAGCCTTTCTGTAGGGGTGCACTGATGAATTAGCTGTACCACCTGGTAAACAGTGGCTTGAGTAGTGGCGCAGTTTAATGAAATGCTGCTGCTTTAAGGAATGCTGCTTGAGATCTTGCTCTCGGCTTGAAACCGATGTAGGAGTGGGCTGTTTTGTTGTGTGCTAAACACGGTATTCAGAAACTGATGTTTAAACATGTTGAGTACTTGTACTGTGAATGAAATCCGTGCAGCGCTTCCTCACCCGGTCCAGCTCATTTTCCAGCGCAGTGCTGATGTCCCGTCTCTCTCTGCCCGCTCCTCCCCTCCGTTTGTTCCATTTCTAGGAAGCCGTAACAGCTTTAGCTCCAAACGCTCCTTGCACGCTGCGAGTGCCAAATGGCTTGGTCTGAGCTGCCGTGTATTGTTGTGAGTGCATGAAAGGGGAGGAAAGGCTCCCAAGGCGAATTCCCGGAGCCGCCGGGATCGGGAGCGGGAGAACCCCGGAGATGGGAGCGGGAGCGCGGCGGGGCTGCGGCGCCCTCGCGTGGCGGCTCCGTGCGCTGCAGCGCGGGCTGCGGGAATCACACCGGGAAGGGCTCTGGGAAAGGAAGAGTTAAACCCGGTGACCTGTGGGTGGATTTCATCCTGCAGTCCCAGAAAGAGGCCTCCATCCCCGTGGTCTAAGTGAATAGGTGTCTATGTGAGAGGCTCAAACCCTTGTGGTATGAAGAAGGAGTAACGACAGCTGTGGTGGTAATTTTGAAGTGAGTAATTCATGTTGTTGAGCAAAGGTGTATTCTGCAGGTATTTTACAGCTTTGCTCGCCTGTGTACTAAAATCAGCCCACACTTGTCAGCAGAGTTATTTTTGAAATTAGTGAAGTCTATTCTATATGGAAGTATAAAACAGAGTATTATTTTTTCCTGTCAGTTTTCTGGTTTGGTCTCAGTTTGCTTGCCTTACAGTTTTGTTCCTTCCCCCTTTTTCACATGAAAGTAGCTATGCTGTATGTGAGTACTATGACCTTATTCAAGCAGTTGAGATGTGACAGAGTCTGAACTTGGTAAATTTCATTCAAACTGAAATCAAACACCATTAAGCTTGTTATTTCCAAATGTTCTGAGGAGCCATTTTCAAAAGTGATTTGGAATTACATTTAAGCTATTCCTTTAGGATCCCCTGACCAAAATAATTATTATTTTTTTCTTCTGTTGAAGGTAAAAATGTAGGGTGAAATAAAAGTGATGGCATTTGAAATGTAAAGCAGTCCAGTTTGCATTCTAAAAAGTCTTTTTGGCAGGGTAAAAAAAATCACCTGTTTGGCAGTCTGTCTCAGTTTGAGACAAATTAGGAGGAAACATCCTAAAATGAATGTGCCCTCTAACGAAAGGTAGGTTTGGGCAGCCTCCTCACAGGTTTGAAAGGAATTTCTTGGAGGAAAGGGGAAAAAAAAACCAAAAAACCCTGTTATTTAACAAGCAAGAGTGCAGGCATGGAAAAAAAGTGAATGAATAACATTAGGTAATAAACTTTCTCACTGTGCAGAAAGTTGGTACCTCAGAGTCTGCTCGGCTTCTCCCGGGGTCCGGAGCCGGGATGTCCCTGCAGCCGCTCCCGCCGGGCCGCGGGCTGGGGCTCCCGGGGCTGGCCCGGATTTTGGACCGCGGCACAGCTGAACAGTTCCCCAAGAACCAGCCACAGCCCCAGGAAAACTTCGTGCCTCAGCTAACGAACGAGCTAGCTAAAAGCAAAGACACAACTCTCCTGGCTGCACAGCAGAGAGAGCCGGGGATCTGTGAGAACTGAACACAAACTGCTCGCTGAGGAATTTCCCCTGCTTCCCCCTCCCAGCCTTAAGTCACAGGACCCACGTGTGGGGATAAAGCCCAGGGTAGGGGTCATAACAGTGTCATAACATCACCCCAGGACACAGCCTTACAGATGCCATTGTAGAATGGTCATGGGAAGATGTGGGAGGGGAAAGTTGGAGCAGAAGTTGTTCCTGTAGGTCCTTGCAAAACAGGATATGTAGGATAAAAGATGAAAAATAGAAAATAGACAATCTGGCTTCTTGCATCCACCTTTCCTGGAGCAGGTACAGAGGCAGTGGTTTGAAGCTGTTCCTCACCAGGAGACTGAGGACCAATGGCCAGCTACAGGACAGAAGGAATGGCCAGGGGCAGCTGCAGGGTGTGCGTGTGACTGCTGGGGTGTAGGCAGCAGTGGCTGAAGTAACTGGAAGGTTAAAGGTCCAGGGCCAGCTACTGGACACACTGAGTGCTGTCCTCCTCCTGCTTGGACCTGTGTAGGCACAGCTGCAGCTGCTGGATAGGCCCAAACAGTTTTGTCATCAGAAGCAAAGTGATGTAAGAGGGGATTCTGCAGATTTAGATGAGAGGGATGATTGTAATACTGTTTCATCTTTCTAAAAGTCTGTCGGCCCCCAGAAGTGGTAACAGAGATGGAATCAAGTCTGGTTCCTGATGAATCAGTATTGATCCGCTGGTTGCTAATTTAATTTTTCTTTTTGAGCTGATTGCATACCGAATGCTCTTCTTTAGCAATGCTAGTTATAAGGGGCTTTTGACCAATTCAGTGCCTTTAAAAAAAAAACAACTTCAACAGCCAAACCTTTATAAGTAACAGGCTGCAGTGCTTTTCTGCTTTGCTCATACATGCATAAATCAGGCATATCTTGAAGGATGATTAATAGCTACTGTCATTTTTAGCTGTCAAGTGGACAACAATAATGGCTTGAGTCCTATCTCAAGCACCAGAGAGATGTCTTTTTGCTTAAACCTCTGCCAAGAAGGATTAAATGATGTCCATGACTATGTAATAGGACTGGTGTAAGATGGCATTTGTCAGCAATTAGTGTACTCTCAGATGTGTTCCTAACCCTTTAGCTGTGAACCCAGAGGTAAGTAGGTTTAGGGAGAGTTTTACCTGTTAATATTTAACTTGGGACCACAATCTGGTGATTGGGGTTTTGGTAAGAAAGAGCACTGTATCTTGTTGAAGAGTGATAAAAATATTTTTGCTTTTCAGAGGGGACTGGAAGCAGGCCGTGCTGCTCTGAAGTGGTGTTTATAAGGAGGAGGCAGCCAGCTTAAACACAGCCAGACAGGGGCTCATTAGCTGTGAGGGCTTGTTGTGAATCTGGGCTGCTTCTGTCAGTGCTTGTTCTGACTGGCAGAGAATGGAAGGTTATTGTCACAGCAGGACCCAAGTGTCCCTGTGAAACCACTGGATTTGTCTGAATCTCCCCTTCTCAAAAGGACTGACTGAATGCCATCCGTGATTTTCGTTAAGCACTTGCTGGGGTGCAGACCTCACTTTGCCTGCTTTGCCAGGAGGAAACTTCCTGCAAATGCTGGAAGCCAATGGCAGGAGGGAAAGCAGCCTTTCTGTGTCCTCGATAGCTGCTGGGGTGCTCCTTGGGCCCTTGGCTGGAGCTGCTGGAGCTGTGGGGTGCTGCTGTGCCTGTGCCTCTGGCCCTGCGCCTTCCCCGCTGCCCCATCGCCTCCCTGCTGCAGGTTGGATCCTGCAGGTTTGCTCCTGCTCTGGAGCTGTTGCCCTATTCACTGCTGCCATCCTCTGATGTTTGTGGAGCAACACTGAAAAATGCTGCCTGGGGCTGTGGAGGGCACATGGGATTGTGGGGGGCACACAGGGCTGTGAGGAGCACACGGGGCTGTGGGGGGCACACGGGGCTGTGGGGGGACTGTGGGGGGCACACAGGGCTGTGGGGGACACACGGGGCTGCAGGTGCCGGCCGGGCCGCACGGAGCTGAGGAGGAGGAAGATGCTGAGGATGCTCCGTGAGCCGAAGCAGCCCCGGGATGCCGGAGGGGGGACCGGGACCGTGTCCTGCCCGCTCCTGCGGCTCGGTTCGGGTACACATTGCCGAGATGCGGTACCCGAAGCGGGGAACGTGCTGTGAAATCAGGACGGAGTGAAGCCGCACCGAGACACCCCCGGGCCGGGCCTGCCTCTCCGGGGGAGCGTGTCCTGGAGACGGGCCCGGGACAGGCCGCGCTGCAGGATGCATACGGCTCCCCAAACGGGCCAGCAGCAAAACTGCGCTCACCCGGGCGCTGATGTGAGGTACGGGAATGGCTCCAAAGGGCACATTCCGAGGTGGCTCGGGTGTAAGTGGTGGCAGCTGAGGGATGGTGGGGCGAGGCTGAGGCTCACATTCCGCTCTCCGCAGCCCTGTGTGTGTCTGTGTGTGTGTGAGCAGCTCTGGGCAGCAGCACAGCCCCATGGAATGTGCAAGCCAGGGCTTTCCCTGGGGACAGGATCTCCTCTCCCTCCAGCAAATCTCCAGAAAGGAATTCCTCCAAATAACTGGAATGCCACCCTAAGCAGTCTCCTGCTTCATCCCGAGAATCTGGATGCAGGTTGAGTTCATGCCCTGTGCTGATGTTGGACCCCAGCTTCAAATGCTCTTTTAAAATTTCCTGTATTTATGCTCTCATGTATCTGTAGAGGGAGTAAATCAGCACTGGCATACTCGACAGTCATACTTGTTGCACAAATGTTTATTTCCCTATAAATATGGTATAGATTTCATCCACCTTTGGCTGCTGTGAAGATATTGTGGTAGTTATATGTTGGGCTTGGAACTTGTCTGATCAGAGAACATAAATATTGGAAGTATGTGAATGAAATAAGAAAAATACAGAATGTCAAATATTAGCCACTGGTAACAGCAGGTGCAGGGAACATTTTGCATGCAAGCTCAAAACTGAAATATGTTACGAAATCCCTTTGAATATTTCTGGATGTGGCACAGAGAATACGAAGCTGGATTGATGATCCTTCAGTCCAGACTGTTCTGTAATCCTGTGTGGTTAATTTGTGGATGGAAAGATGATAGATTAGTAAACAGTTCATTGTGCACACTTCTAACTCTAAACACACTATGAGCAATTTACTTATTGCTGTGGAACAGGAAATGTAGTGTTTGCTTTAGTTTCTTTTTTAAATGGCATAATTTCATCAGCACAGAATCCAGGTCATGTTTTCTCAATCCTGTGTGCTTTTAAATAATGAATATGGGTTGAGTATGAAACATGTTTCATCCTCATTCTCTTAAGCTTTCAATTTATCACAGAAGCAGTCACAATTCTTTGGCCTCTTGGAGCTCTCGAGCCTGTTGAAACATATTATTTCACCAGTAGGAAATAGTGTTAAAACACCTGGTGCAACCTTTGAAGGTTCCTCTCATCTATATTTATTAGAAATAGCTCTCAGGATAACTCAAAGAATAAGTGCCCTGCAGACTATACTAATTAAGACAAAATACAACTATTTAGCAACAACATTGACAGGGGAGGAAAGGGGGGGTCTTTCTCAGAGCCTGGATGGGGCTCTGTGTTCCTGTGGGTTGTGTGAGAGAGATCCAGAGCCAAGGGATGCTGCTGCCTGGGGACTGCAGGGGGAGATCCAAGGGGGGAAAGGATGCTGCACTAAGGCAGTGCTGTGGCCCAGGGAATGCATGGAGCCATCCTCCCTCTCCTCACAGCTGGTGAAGGACCTGCCTCGAGTGCCAGGCCCTCTTCTGAGCATCCAGAACAGTGAGAAAGCTCAAAACTGGAGGGAGATTACAGAGAGAAAGCAGGAAGGGGAGAAGGGTTCAATCAAATGCAAATATGGTTACCATAAAAAAAAAAAAAAAAAGAAAAAAAAAGAAGAAGGATTTGGCTCTCTTCTTCCTTGTGGTTAGAGCTAGAAGTAATTATAGTTAAAAATACTCAAGTTGGGCATTTAAGAAAGAAATTGTGGAGTAAGCCTAGCAGAATGGGATGAACTGGTGGGAGAGGTTTGAAGTCACAGACCTTCCGTGTCTTTAGGAAGAGGAGCTATGAACACCTCCCTGAGCATTTGGTTCGTTTTGTAATGAGGAGATGAAGAGGTGACTTCCAAGTCTCTCTCATCCTTTATTTTTCTTTGTTTGTATGCAAATACTTCCCCAATGTCCACTACTTCTGGCATGTACAGTGGCAGCCTCCTGGCAAACAACTCATGGATTTGGGTGTTTGGAAACTGTGCATTTCTCCCAAGGTACAGCAAGTTATCTAAAGCCTTTTCCTCCACCCAAATGAAGCCACATAGCTTGGCAGGGCTGAGGTTTTTCTCAGCTCCCACAGGAGTGTGCAAATGTAGATTTCATTGTTGGCTTCCTGCCAAGAACCTCCTCAGGGAAAAATCTGTATCATCTTAATCTGTTACCTTTCATTACTTCCTTCATTCCCATCCCCTCCCCTCACAATTTTCTCTTTCTGAAGAAGCTGATATAGTTTTCTCTTGAATCAGTGACCACTCAGGCAACTCCAAAATATTGAGAGGTATAGGGGGGTTCTTTTCCAGACACAGAATTGCTTATTGCATCTCTGATCCACTCTGTTTAGAAATGTTACAAAATTATGAATTTTAACTTCCTATTTAATCTTGTCGCAAAGTTTGGCTTTTCCAGAGTCCAAAGAGTGCCTATGAGTTCATGTGCATTTGTCTGTGTGCCTGCATATAAATACAATACCTTACAGGGGTTTCTCATAAAGCTTTTTTCACTGTTTCTTATTTACACTCAGATGTCAAATCTGTCAAGTCAGAATTGGGATTGAATAGAACACTTTGCTCTGTGTGCACTGTTCTCTTTCCTCAGGCCCTCCTAAATGTGAATTTTCAAAATTTCTTTATGTGATTTTCCAGCAATGTTCCCTGTACAAAACGGAGTATTTTTAATGAGAACTTTCCTGCTAAAGGAGATTACAGTCCTGTTAAATATTGATCTAAAATTTAAAGTGTGTTACAGCATATATCAATCCAGTTTCTTTCAAAACTTCTGGGATTTGTCTAGTTCATCTGGGCAGAGATAGGCAAAGACTTTGGTTGTTGACTCCTGAAAATGACTTTGCCAGTGGAAGAGAGTGAAGTGTCCTTACCAAACACTCTCAGCAGATGTCTTCTCTATGGAAGAGTTTTCTCAGGCTGACAGAATGCCAGTATCTGCTGTTACCCTGGGGGCCAGCTCTGTAAATCACTGATCTGTTGTATGTGTGGGAGAAAAGAGCACAAAGCTTTGGTTCTTTATCCTGGTACTCAACTGAATCTGGTCTGCTGGGAGTGCCTTAGCACAGGAGAGAAGGGTTTTTGTAATCACACCTGGCACTGGTTTGGGAGAGGTTTCCCCTTGGTAAATTTTGAACCTGGCTGGATTTCAACATTTGTCAGGAATGTAGAAGTCACCAAGCTCTACAGATTTTGTGAATATATATGACCGAGGAGAGGAGAGAGATTCTCTAGGGGAAGTTGAAGACTGTTCTGAAGACACTGTAGTTGATCAGAGGTAAGATAAAAATGCACACACAGCAGGCTTCTAAAATCCTGGGCCTACTTTTTTCTTTGTTGTTTTCCATCAATAGACTCTTGTCCATAACTGTTGTGCAGGAAGAGCACCATTTCCAGGTTCTGCTTATACTCCCACAGAGCTGGCCTGAGGAGAGAGATTTCTGTAAGGAGAGCAGGAAGGTAAGTTCTAAATTATTTTTTTGCCATGGCACTCTGCTTTCTTGATGTCAAGAGAAGAAGCAATTTCAGATCAATCTGCTGGGAATGCTAGCATGCTATTTGCATTAAGAAATGATACAAGCATCTCCCTGGTGGGTGTTATTAGTAATGAACATGGCCCCTTCACAGATGTGAACCAAACTTTGCAAAGGCTCCCCTGCACCCTCATTGAAAATCCTGATCTCATTCCAACATGTAATACCTGTTGGGAAGCTCTGCAAGAGCACAATTCCTTTGTGATTTTACTGATCACTGAAACTGAGAATCAAGTGAAGAAACGTCAATCCGAAATATGAATGGCTGGAGGAAAACGTTTTTAATAATTTTAGTTTTACATACTTTCACAAGAAGCAGTGAAAGGAATGTCATCCTTAGGATTCTGATGAAACTCCACACTCTGTAATTATATTGACTCTGAACTCCACCTGCAGTTCTATATTAAAACTGCTCTGCTTCCAGCTGCAGCCTGCTGTGCAGTGATGCTGCTCAGTGTCAAACAGGTGCTAGAGCTCATCTGAGAGGGAAATGATAATGTAATTTATATAATTTATACTGTGCTTTGTTGCATATTTCAGAGTTCCTCTGGGTAAAATGCACAGCAGAAATGAGATACTATTTTAAGAGATTTTTATGAACCTGGCTGATTATTTAACTTTTTGGGGGTGCAAAATTGTTATGCTCACTTGTGGGTTTTGCCAAAACTTAAAACATAAATGCACTAGATCAGTGTATACATACAACACCAGGAAATGCTGAGAATTATCTTTTTCTTTATAAATTCCAAACTATAATTGAATGTAGAACTGTTTGAAGTGACTGGAAGGCTGTGGCTGAATTTAATCAGGGCTTTAATGTATGTTATATATAAGTCTCACTCCTTCCTAGAAGTAATTAATATTCAAGTAATTCAAGCCACTGTATGTGTGTTGGGGTGAGGAGGGAAGAGTAAATGATTTGGGGAGAGCTCCTGACACTGTGGGATGTGACTCAGTGTGAAATGGCAGCCTGAGCCTGCAGGTGATGATTTAATGTTAAGTAACTTGAAGGAAGGAATATTTTCCAGTTTGCCTTGGGCACTGAGAACCTTTGTGCTTAATGCATCTTAGAAATTTTCTCTGCAGACTTTTTCAGGCTGTGAGGACTTCCTAGGGGCTTCAGTGCCTTATCCTTGCTGTTCATCCCTGCCTTGAGGTAAACAGTGCCTGAATGCTCCTGGAGCTGTGAGGAATAATTCCCCTTTGATCAGGCATAGCCTGAGCCATGTGCTGCTGCTGTTCTTCCACTCATGTTTTCCAAATTGGGCTGCAAACTGAGAGAGGTACCTGCAGTTTGACAATTTGTAATTTATTACAAACTTGTCATAGCACAGGAGGCCGTGGTTAGAAGCTCTGCAAATGAGACCAGTGTTAGCAAAGTCAAATGAAGTTCAAAATTCACATCAGTGACCACACTGACCTGTGCTTTTCTCTCTCCTTTTCAGAAGCTGTCCTGCTTTCTGCACACAGCCACCTCAGGATGAAAATGGATTCCCCAGGTGTTTGTTCCACTCTGGTGTGTGAGGCATTGCTGCCAGTGTGAATATGCCATGCTGGAATCCAGGTGCTCATTTGGGAGCCCTGTACCTGGAAACCTGTACTTTCATTTTTAAAGGCTACAGGCAGTCAGGACCTTACCACACTGTCACCTGTAGCCTGGTCACTGGCACCACACATCCCTGCTCCATTCCCTGCTTTCTCATTCATCCACAGGCAGTAGCATGTGGATTAATATTTTGCCTCTTGGAGGAATTCCTTTGAGAAGTTTGATAGGTTCTTCTATAAATTTTGCAAATGACATCCTAAGCAAAAGTGAGTGGATTAGTGAGAACTGCCGTAATCTATAATGATGTGAAACAATGACATCCTGAAGAAGTGAGTGAAGGAAATGTGTAGAACTTGGACTTTTAGCCAAGCAAGATGAGCCTTTGTTTCTGAGCTATTTGAATTTTTAACTTTAGGAGGTAACCACCTGAATGGTGGTATTCTGCCTGGCTCAAAGTGTTGTATTTTGTGATGCAGGGAGTCGGTCCACCAATGGGATCCCCCTTGTGAAGCATCTGAATTTGAGTAAAAAGTCCTGACTTATTTCATCTAGAGGTTCCTCTCTTTATGATTCTAATATAGCTGTTAATAATTAACTGTGAATGAGTGATTTTTCTGAAGGGTGCTGTATCTAACAGTATTTTTTCTGTCCATAGAAGAATCTTGTGTATATCAAGGAGAAGCATTCTTACTTATGATACCAAGATTTGTTGTGGTGGTTTGTCTCCAGATCCCAGAAATATCCCTAATTTCCTATTCTTTCACTGCTGGAGCAGAGGAAGTGTGTCTCTTTCTCCAGGAGAGGGTGTCCCATCACTGCATGCCAGAAAGATCTTACACTTAGGCTTACACACACTTTGCTCTGCTTTTTCCTATGCTGTGTCTCTCAGCCAAAACCAGCTTGGAGAAATACAAAGAGAGTAAATTAAAAAAAGAATAGAAAGAATACTGTGTTAGAAAAGGTTAGAAAAGAATAATGTTTTAGAAAAGGAGAAAGATTCCACATATGTCTCTTTCACTTTCAGGCTTATTGCTATTGACAAATCCTGCTGTTGAGCATAGAACATAGTTCAAGTGTCCTGGAGGAATTGTACCTATCACAATCCTTTTTCCTTTTCTGTTTCTGTAACTGTCTGTCTTATATGAGGTATTTCATTCATTCCTTGCCAAAATGCAATACCTAATTTGTGGGCCATATTTCTGTCCTTGTTAGATTTTGTTTTCAGAAACAAGTTTCATTTATTTACAGCAACTATAATGTTATAAGCACCTATGCTGTGAAGTAGTTTTATTTGATTCTAGCTCCTCTTCAACATGAATGCACTGTGCCTCTTTCACTCTTTTCTCTCTAAATTGATTCATTATTCAAATGCATGGCAACTTCAATGGAAATTTGCATGGGGCTGTAGAAGTCAGGCTGGCAGATGGTTATGGAATGAATGTGTGCAAAATTTGTTTGGGACTTCAGATTCTTTGTTATAGTTTTGGTTGTTATTGTTTTCCAAAACCCTGGCAGCTGAAGAAGGAGAAAAAGAATAAGCAGAGAGAGGATCAATAGCAGGAAAATTAACTCCTAATGTAAAATGACAGCTTGAGAGTGAACACAGTCAGCATGAATTGCAAATATAGCAAAGTCTGGGAACCCTAATCTCATACTTTTTTCCCCTGATTCTATGTAATTCTTCTACAGATAGTCTTATATGTATTAACATAGGATGATAGGAGGCTTAATATAATCAATATTATATTGCAAAAGCATTCTCAATATAATTAGAAGAGTCTCATGCCTCCTCAGCAGAGTTTGCAGTTAATGTTTTGCTGTGGTAAATGTTAATTTTGGGAGAATACACATAAATCCAAGGAAATTGTCTCTACTCCATTGACTCACTTCATAAGAATAAATAATCTCAAAACTTCTGTTCTCTGGTGCTCAGATGTCATGGAAGTAACTTAAATTGGTATTATTACACCTGAATCAAAGCACTAGTCCTGACTAGTCCATGAATTGTGGTGGCAATCAAATCCAGGCTCAGCTCCTCAGCTCTTTGGGTTTAAGGGGATAGATGATGGTAGTGTGAGTGTGTGTGGTGTTCAATTTGTGCATTGTGTCCTTGACAGCTGGGGTTCAGCTGCTTCTCCGAATGCTCTATGTGGTGTTTGGGTTTTTCTCCAGCTGATTTTAGCTGTGGTTGCTAGACCTGATCCTAGACCTGTTTCTGCTTTGAAACAGCCAACACACCTTGCATCCTATGTGAGCATGTACATAGCCCTCCATGGACTTTCCTTTTGTGTTTTGGCTTTCCCAGCCTTGGCTGTGCGGCAGTCCCAAAGGACCACATGTGGAATGTTTCATCTGAGATTACTAAAAACAACAGCTAATTCTTTCAGATACTTTCCACAGCTGCAAAGCATTCGTTAGAACCAACAGGACTTGATTGAAAACTGGGGAAATGTCTAGTTTAGTAGCAGTAAGAGGATTAGAACTAGATGTGGTTTTGTGGCATGAGCCTGTTTTATGTCTGAAGCTTAACATTTAATAGAATGTGTGGCTGAGAGACTCACCTTGCAATGGTATCACACACATTCCTGTGCTTGCATGTGTCCAGTGGAAAAGATGACATCTGAGGACATCCAATGCTTGACTGTGCCCCCTGAAATTTCCTACAGGGGCTTGGTTCCAGTCTCCTGAGAACCACCTGCAAATCCTTTGTATTACAGTGGTTCAGATCCTTTCACAGCTACAAACAGACCCAGCAATTATTCTACATCTTAAGCCAAGAGGTCATTGCCTCAGCCCCCTGCTTGACTCCTTGGCCGTGGATCACAGCTCCTGCACTCTGGCTCATGTTCATTCCTTCGGCTGGTGGAGCTGGAAGATCCTCACAGTGATGGAAGTGTGAGGATGTCCCTCTCTCTCTCTGCCCAAGGCTCATTAGTGCCTGCTGGGACTTTGTGTGCAGGTGTAGGAGGGGTCACAGCGACACAGAATCCGTCTTTAGCAGCTTTGGTTCTTCCAGTGGGAAATGAGCCCGAGATTCCCGTCCTGCTTTGTGTCACACTGCAGCACTGCTGGCACCTGCTGCACACCCAGGAGTGTGCTCGGGCTCTCCTGGGCTGAACAGCCCGCAGCGAGAGACCCTGAGTGTGTGTGAGTATGAGTGTGAGTGTGTGTGTGAGAGAGTGCATGTGTATGTGAGAGTGTGTGAGTGTGTGTGTGTGTGTGTGTGTTCACTTAATTCACAATGTGAAGTGTGTTCACTTAATTCAGAATGGATCTCTGCTCTGTCTCAGTATGTGTATGAGTGTGTGTGTGTGTGTGTGTGTGTGTGTGAGAGTGTGTGCGTGTGTGTGCGTGTGTGCAGACATGGTGTGTACTGTGCCCAGTCAGAGATGGGCATGGCAAGGCATTCCACAAAGCCTAGAAGGGATAATAAAAGCATTTATGAATACCAGTCATAACTGTTACATTTTTTAAGACCTCCAAAGGCTGGACTGATTTATGACAATGCAGCTCTTAAAAAAAAAATTAAAAAAGTATCCAAACTTACTGCATACAAAAGAAATTAGGGAAGTCAGAAACTATGCATTCAAAGAACTATCTAAAATAAGAAATACAGCTATAAAGTTTAATATCCCACTGAGCAAAGGAGAAGGTTTTTCTTGTCTGACTACAAGAGCATGTGCAGTTTTGCTGAAATGTAGTTCTCATTTTGCCTCATACAGTCTCTATGGCAGTGACTGCTATTTTTACTTTAGATGGGGGCTTTTTAATTTCATTTTTTATGTTTTCATTAGCATCATAAAGGAGGTATTGTGACTGTTCTCTGCATTCTGCATGTTTAATTCCAAACTCTGACATGCAACAGCCCTGGTTTGGGCTGTGGCAGCTGGAAATTCAGTACAACTGGCATGCCATCCCCAAGTCTGTGACAAAAATACAAACTTTGCAATAGAATAAATGAAAAAACTGCTCACAGAGACCAACTGGTGTTGTATTACACTCACATTGTGATTGCTCTCTGTCACTGTCTGCATGCTTAATATTTTTGTATAATTTTGGCTCTGTATTCTTGGGTGGTGTGGTAGGGATTCAGTGTCACTGCACAAGTGTCCAGATGTGGAAGTTTGATGTGTGATCATGGCAGCCCAGGGTGCACAGTGCTCTTTTCCATGATAGAGATGCACATTTTGGTAGCCTACAAGAACAGTCACTATGAGAGAAATTCTGGAAGTCAGTTAAGGGAGTGAATCAATGCAGTGAGAAGCTGCTTGTCCCTCTCAAACAGTCCCTATTTTTACTGATTCCCTGAAGGGCCTTCTGTTTTGCTGAGAAAATTTTAGCTCTTCCACTAAGTCTCTACCAGAAGTGTGAGCAAAACTTATAAAAGCTTTGCTTCTTTTCAGAGAATTGTAAATTACTCCTTGGCTTATTTGTCATGCTGATAGTCATGTAAGAACTGGCCTGTGCAAGTAGAAACGTGAAATCTAGTACTGATGTACTTGATTCTTGGATGGAGACTTCTTGGATGTAGAGTGTAGAGAGGACTTTGGCTAGCCAAGATGTTCTGGCACTTGAGAGGTCTGACTTTTAGAGAGAACAAAAACGGAGTTTGTTAACAACCACTGAAAATGAGATGTCAGAAATACAGTAAATAGTAGTGTACCACTTCATAAAATTGAGAATTCCAGTCCAGAAGTTTTTGCCTCATAGAAGAATTTAATAACACAAATATTTATTTTAAACTGCTGCACTGACTACTTGTAGGAGACCAAGTTCTTTTCATCATGCACAAAAGAAAAAGGTCTCAGAAAATACCTATACTTTATTTTAATTTTTTTAATATGCCTTCTTCCTGAGGTGATTTGAGTTGCATTAAAGAAGTTGTGATAAACAGAGTCTGAGAGCTGGATAGGTTTATGTTGCTGAAATGCCTCCTTAGCCATGCAGAGAGATGGCAGAGTGAGAGTTTGTTAATTATCACCTGAAGCCAATTTCAGGCTGTTTTTGTCCATGCCTGATTTCAGCCACTGGTCAGGAAGACAATAGGGAAATGAGAGTTTAAACACCAGCCCCTGATTAAATCTGTGGGAGGTTTATTTCTGGCCTTGCTTTGTGCTTGCTGAGTGTCTCTCAGCCAGCCTCAGATTTGCTTTGTTAAACACTCATGCACGTTGAACAAAGGTATGAATTTATATATAGAGTTTTGGGGTTGATTGGATTTATTTGTTTGAGACTTTTTTACTTCCAAGTGGCTGCAGTTACTTCAAAACCCATCCATTTCTGTTATTCAAATGTTGAACTGCATTAGACAAATGCAGGCTTAGGAAACTAATGCAGGAGAAATGCAGGCCCAGAAAAGTCCCACCTGGAAATGCAAATTACCTCTTAAAGCCCTTCTTCCTCATCGTGCCCATCTCTGCACACTGTGGGTAGTCTCCTCTGGAGAAGGCAATGAGATGAAAACCATATGAATGCTCTGGAGAGGGGAAAGGCCCAGAACTGAATCAAAAGCATCATTATGGGCTCATTCAGGCTGCTGATTATCAGAGAAAGCTGAGCCTTGTACCAACTTGCTAAAGGTACTTTTAAGCCATTAACACATCATCATAATACTATAGGAGTTTGGATGGGGGGAAATAAGCCACAAAAATAGTTTTCTGTGACTGTAACTTAATCTGGTGAATGACAATATGTTCTCAATGCTGTTTGTGTAGTTCTCATTATGATTGTGGCCTTAAATAATTAGTTAATAAACAAGGCTATGGCAAGGCCTATGTTGCTGCTTTCATCATGTGCTGGAAGTATTTCAGAGGTTAGGAATGAATGGCAGGGTCAATGAGGTCTCTTTGAACTCATTTGCCCCTTAATTCTTCTATAATCTTTAAATCTGCATTCCATTACCTCTAAAACATTTGCTGAACATGATTCTATGTCAGTTAAGATGCATATTCCTGGGTTCAAATAACCTCCACTGCCCTCTCTTCCTCTCTGAGGCCTCCACTGGGTTCCACTTAGCTGCATTTCAAGCTCTCCAAGATATGGTAGCTATTTGGGAAAGCAAAATCATGGTATTTCTTCTTTTGTGATAATGGCTGCCTTCTTGAGTGTTTTCTGTCAGATCTTGATTTTCCCCATTCAGTGTTGCTGGTATTGATGGCTCTCCTTTCTCTATTCTTTATGAAAGAACCACTTGAATTTCATTCTTTTGTCTCACCAAACTGCTCCATTCAGTGAAACTGAATGTGAAACATACTGAGATCAGTAAAATGGGAGAATTTCTGCATAATTTTATGGTCAGTGTTTGAAGTTTGATCTGTAATGTCCTTTCATGTCTCTTTTCTTAACCTGATCATAAGTGATTGTGTAGTGTTGGCTCTAGGCCTATCTATTTTTTTTTCTGTGATCATGTGGCATTTTCTGTGTTTTTTAATGAGCAGTTTTTTGGTTCTTGGTAGTTTAAGGTTTTTTTTCTTTTCTACACTTGGGAGATAGAACTGAATGTGTTCTCAATGCCTTTCTCTCATATTATTCCTTGATCATTCTTAGACTATGTTCTGATTTTTCATCTCTCATTTCTTCTCCTGTGTGTTGTTATTCTCTGGATGTTGGCATTGCATTCTCTTCCTCCTTGGATTTTAATTTGTCACCAGCCCCCCTTGTCTGATGATTGCCCCTTTTTCTCTCCAGCCACACCTCTAGCATCTTCCTCAAAAGATCTTTCTTCCTCCTTCTGTCTGAGGGTGGCACACAGAACCTCTCTTTCCTTTGCACCTTTCCAGTGAATATTCTTGTCCCTGGTTAATTTTATTGGTTATAATAGAGTGACTATCTCTGTTGAAGACCATTAGACGGGCCCATTTCAGATCTGATTCCTTAGGACCAAATTAAATCTTCATCTTTTCTCTCATATCTTGTGGATATCAGCTGCATTGCAGGAGCTCTGATCTGTGAGTGTTGGGAGAATCTGCTCACACTCACAGTTCCATGGCGTGTCTGTTAGCAGAGCAAGGTCTGTGCAGACAACTGAAATTGTACATGTTGCTTTTGTTTTTCACTTGCTTCCATGGATTTTCCTGATTACTACAAGCTCTGTTTCTGCTTGTTAGGTCCATTACTTGGAGTGCTTGCATGTGAACCTTGAGAGGGACCTCTGTGGACCCAATTGTATTTGTACACTGGATTTTGTACCTGTTTTTGTGTTTCTTTCTCATGCCTTTTGTGCTCAGAAAGACATGTTCCATTGTATTACAATCTCTGGGACTAAATACCATGAGCTCAGGGGGTGTTTCTTTGTCACACTTCTGCTAAGAAAACAACAGTTCTCCAATCTTCCATTGTCTTTCAGCCTCCTAAAAAGATCAGTTGCTGGATTTTGACTTATCTAACTTCCTTTTTAGCTCTTTAATAGTTATGTTATTAGTAGAAAATGAGAGTTCTTTTTCATCTTACTTAAACTAATTTTACACCTGTATATTCCCACTAGCATTGACTTTATTTACTGTAAAGTGAATGAAATCAGAATCAGGAGCACTGAATGTATAAAACATGCTTGGGTGTGCAGGTCTGATGAGCTGTGAGCAGTCTGATGGCAGTTTGAGTGCAGGATGGTATACAATAACACACTGTTTGCTACTCTGGGAGAGCCAGGCCTGCAGGGCCCACAGAGACAGGCAGGAGAGCTCTGTAAAAATGAGAGAGGTGACAGAAGAGCAAGAGAGAAGAGGAGAGAGGGAGAACGTGAGGACAGATAGAAGAATGTGTAAATGGACTGATGAATGATGAGGGAATGTGCAGCTGAATTAAAGAATGTGTGAGCTGATAGATGGGAGATCAGGCAGGCAGACAGAACCAAATGCATTTTAGGGTATAAAGAAATATTCCAAGGAGCTATAAAGAGGCAAAGAGGCTGAGGGGATAGCAAGATTTAATAAAGGACTCAAAAGATAAGGGCATTCACAGCCAGGCTGGCAAACATTAGAAAGGCATGACCAGGAGAACATTGCTGGGCAATTAAGGAAAGGAGAAAGACAGCAGAGAAAGGCTTCAGGGAAACTTCTAAGTGACACCAGTGTGGCAGGGCAAATGTAGTAGTGCTTTGAAATGGCCTCTGAAGAGGCTGGCTTTTCTTCTGGGGTTGTTCAAAGAGGTTTTTGAGGCCATGTATTGTCTCTGTTCTGTGGGTGTTAACCTGGATGGATGTGCAAGCATAGCCTGGGTTGAGAGCCCACCTATGACATTTGGTTGCTGACCTCCAGAGCTTGTGGTATACTCATATATTTGTGTTTCCTGTAATAACACTGGAAGTCTAAAGAACAGTTTGAGAGATGTAAGCTCCTAATCTGGCACTGAAATCAGTTCCCTAAGATTAGACACTGTAAACCTCCCAGGTCATGAGGTGCAGCATCCTCAGAGCATGGAGCTGGAAGTGATCTCTTCAGTACAGCTTTAGATTCCTTAGATTTCAGTAGAGGGGACTGGGACCACTCTATTGAACAGTGAGAATCAGCAGAGTTTTTTTCCCTATTCCTTGTCTACTTCTTTCCCTTAGAAAGCCTTAACTCATGGGAAATGCTGGTAAGAACTGTCTATGTTGTCATTGTATGTTTTGGCTGGAAGACTGTGGCTGTCACTTCTTATGGAGTCTTAGCTGGAATTTACTACTGGAAACTAGTCTGAATTAAAATTAAGTGCTATTTTTGACTGGTCAGATTTTATTCTCCATCTGCTACATAATCTGTTTTGCCATGGTGCTGCACAAATGCTTTTGCTGGGATGAGAAATGAGGTTGTTAGGGACAGAAAGAGGCAGCTGTCGAGTAAATCTGCTTTTTGTTAGGGCAATGCTACCTTAAAAGAGTGTGTGAATATATAGACAAAGATGCTTCTTACTTATAGTGATTTTTACTCTTTTTTTTTTTCAAACTGATGTAACAGAGTTCACATGGGGCAAAAGAGGAGGGTGGAGCTTTGTTGGGCTGCTGTCATGCAGCAGGTCCTATGTGACAGCATAAACCAGCAAGGGCAAGGGATGTGAGCTGGTGAGTGACTACTGGCTGGATTCATTATCTTTTAGGCATGTAGGAGCAGGGTTGAAATCACTCTTACTCTCTGATCCCCAAAGGGAGAATGTTCCTATGTTAACTCAATATGGAGCAAACTCATTGTAACAAACACATCCACAATACATAAAGATTTGCAGTCAATCAATTTATTTCTCTTTATAATTCATGAGCATTATTTTGCCAGAGTAAATGATCTTCTTTGAGTATTGAAGCCATCCTATCTGATTGCTGAAACCAATCAATATCACTAAAAACATAAACTATGACAGTGGTCATTCATAAAGGGCTATTTTCTGCAGACATTGTTCTGGTAGGCAGCAGAGCTGTAGAGGTTGCTGCATCTTTAAAGCAAACTGCAGCGTGCAAATAAATGCAAACTATAAGAATTCTCTTTCAAGAAAATTATTTTTGATGCTTATTCCTAAAGATTCCATTAATCTATTACATCAATTTACTCTCTGTGTTCTGCCAAGAGCTTTATGAAACAGAACTGCTTCCTCTCCACCCTGTGCATGAGTACCGACATTGACATCTGCGCTACTCAGAGACAAACTAAGAAGGCCAATGTTTCTCTTGAGGACTTTCAGGGCTTGATTTTCTATGGAGTGAGATTATTGTTTTTAGTTTCTTTTAATTTTACTGCATTAATAATCTTCAAAATAATCTATGTGAAAAAGAACTCCATGCAATTTTACTGAATTTTGCATAGTCAGGATATAAAGTAGGATTTAATAATTTCCTCCAGGAGCTGGTGACCAACAAATGTCTGATCTTGGCTCTGAATAAGTGCAGTGAGCAAAGTTGTGCTCCAGGGAGATGCATGCCTTGGATTATGGAAGTGCTGTAGAGGTCACACTTGAGACATGGTAGTGAAGGTGGTTTGTTTTGGTGCAGTTCTTAATAACTTCTAAGTAGAAAGGATAGGAATTTTATTTTAATAAGCCCTAGATTTCTTTCCAACTTAAAAAAACGTATTGTCATACCTACTGTGACTTTCTGAAGTGTCTGTAAATAACTGAACTAGATGAGAAAAAAATCAGTGCAGAGTGGTTGTCCTTGCTGATCTGATGGTGGGGATGGAAGGTGTTAGAGGCACTGATGAATAATCTGTACATCTCCACTAGTCATCCAAAGCTTTGTGCTCATGCTAGGTTAAAGGTCCTGGCAAGGTTGATAATGGTCCCATGTCCTCACTCAGTTTTTATCCAATCTGTTGGCTGAGAAGGATTCATAAGGGGGACAGACACAATTACAAGTCAATAGGGCGCTAAACTTTAGAGTTAAGTGATGGGGAAAAGGAGTATAAACTTCAACACTCCAAACCCTTATGATCTATGTTTTTCCTCAGAGATAGTAAGCCAGAACTATCTGCTGGAGCCAGTTTAGGATTTTATACAAAATACAAAGTCAGAGAGAAGTGGATGTCTTACTGCCTATTGCCAATTATTTTCTGCCTATTTCTCTGTCATGTTTTAGTGGGGCTGACAATTTGTGCTTAGCAGTATCAGTTACTGAGAATTTTAGAATGACCTGGTGAGACTTCCATGCCTTTTGTGATCACTTAAAACTGGAAGAATTGCCCCTTAAACCACAGTTACAAGTTTTAGTGTTTGGTGAGGCATTTAGTGAAACAGTAAAATTGTTTTCTGAGATGTTTTTTCAGCTTCCAAGCACCAGAAACGCACTGATTTTACCAATTCAGGGCAAAGCTCAGCAGAAATCATGGGAAACTTTGCAGCTCATAGAATAACATGAGGACTCCCGTGGCTCAAGGCTGATCATGGCACATGTTATAACTTGAATGGTGTGTCTGCACTGTGTGGTGCAAGACAAAGCAATGTTAGAAACTACAGGCTCAGAACAGTCACCTAAAAGCAAATGGGCCAAGGTAAATTAGGACAACATTCAGTGTACTCTGCTGGGAACACCCAGCTCAGCACACAAACCTCCTTTTCCACAAGCTGTGGTGGGTTTATCAGTAAACTCTGTCTCTGTTTCCCAGTTCCAGTGCTGCCCAGCCTTGTTCTCCAGGACTCTACATTCAGGGTGAGCCTGTACAGTACCTCTGTCCTTCTTCTCTTCCCCCCTGCCCCTTGCAGCCATAAGAACAACCCAGCCTTGTTCTCTGGGTACAGATATAATTCTCCAGTATCAGCTGAGAATCCTTGAGCCAGGCTAGTCAGGCAGAGCACAGCATCATGCTGATACAGCCAGCCTGCTGCTGGGAGCAGAAATGAAATCTGTGTGTTGTACCACAGACAAGTGTGCTCTCGTGGAGCTGGGATGTGTGTCTGTGCAGTTATTCCCTGTCAGGCCCTGGGTATGAGCTTTGGATAACACAACTCCAGACAGATAACAGTCAAATAAACTCAGCTGTCAAGAAAACAGCCCAATTGTCTGTTGGGTACTCTGGATTTCTCTTCTGGTCTCTATGCAATATTTTGTTAATCTTGCTTATCTTAGATTTTGCCAAAAAGGCTTCCTTTAAACTAACACTAAAGATTGGCTATTCTGCTCCCCACCAAGACAGACTTAAAAGTAGCTCATGTGCAAGACCTGTGTTTCTTCTACACACCTGCAGAGCAGGGCAGTAGTCAGTAGCTGAAAAAAAATTATGATGGATAGCAGCAATTATAAACCAATAATATACGGGAAACAGAAAAGATTGCTAAGAATTTCCTGCCATATGCATTGAGGAGGCATCTGGACTGCATCTGGGAAAACACACACTCAGGGAACTGTAGCTTGCTGGAGGTGCATGTCTGTGTATGGAGAATAATGATAAAATGGTGCTATTCATGTTTACTTCTGTGTGTGCTGAGGGGAGGCATGGAATACTCAATAGGAAGCATTTCTCCAAACAGATGGAGTACAAGGCAGCATTAATTGACTGAGGAGTAGGGGAGATCACCTTGTGAGCTGCTTGCTCATTTTATTGCTTAATCATATTCAAGATGATTGATAACATCCCTTAAAGAGTGAGGTTGTGATTAGCATAAGTGGTGACATGTAAATATGACCGACCTTAACATTGACATTTTGCCTTAGTGGCCACAGGGACATGCTGATGTGGAGGAATGCATATTGCTAGAGAGTCATTAAAAACAAGGAGGATTGGAACTCATCTGAAAGTCCTGCCTGCTGTGTCACAGAGCACAGTAATTTCTTAAAAAACAATTGGATGCCTGTTGAGAAAATTGCAGAAGGAAGAAGATTATTTCTTAAAGAGTATTTTCTAAAGTGTGGAAAATTTTCAGGTGGTGATTTTTTTTTTGGTCATCGCTCTCCCCTGATGAAAACTGATTTTCCGAGGGGGATCTGGCTTTCTGAGGGACTACTGAGAGTTTTGGTGAACAGATTTCTTCAGTTTATATGCACATTCCTGTAAGTAGTGAAACAACTCATAGTTGTCTGTGAGGATATTTAAAAAGAAAAGGAAAAAACCCAAAAACCAAGCTAGGTTTCCTAATTCTACTGAAGTAAATTCAAAGAGTTTTCCCCTAGTGGACAGTGAACTATTGAGATGGCCCACTTGTACTGTCTGCCAGAAGAAGCAGATTAAAAATGCCTTCACACCAGAGTACCAGTAAAATGTTCAAAAGCCTCAGTGCATCTGTCTTCCGGAGGGTCACTGTGAGGGACTTCTCATGCAGCCTTTAAAATTCCAAACTTCAGCTAATAAACCTGACTTCAGGAGGACAATGATGGCTTGTGTTTTTAGACAGGCCCTAGGCTGATCCTTCATTCCATCAAAGTTATATGTTCTGGAAGTTACTGTAAAATAGATTTGTTTGATCTTCCAAGGTTTGCAATTACTCTCATATTGTCTTTTCTGCACAAAGACTGATGCAGGCAAAAAAGAAAATGCTTGTTTTAAAGCAAATTTATTTTACTGGAGATGAGCAACAATTTGTATCTGATGGATGAGTTTCATGATGGATTTTTCTACAGCTTCAGACATAACTTGTGGGGGTCTAAAATTCATATGTGACATAGGGGACAAAATGCTGTGTGCTGGAGTTAATCCATACTTGTCAAGAAATAGCAGCACAGTCAACTGCTGGATCCTTTAATAACCAAGGTGTTGCATCAGCGCTAATTATATCCAATCCTTCTGCTCTGTAAATGTCCATCCCTGGAAGGAATTTAGAAAAATTATGAACCCAAGAACCATTCTGAAGCTGAAATGGAAAAGCTTTCTACTATAAGAGCAATGTTTTTCCATGCTCCCTCAGGAAAAAATATTGTTTACATCTGAAACCTTTCTTGCAGGGTTTAGGAGACTAAGTTGCCATTTTTTTCCTTGCCAAAGTAGCCTCTAAACGCAAGTGGGTTTTAGTCACCCCGTCAAGATTGATACTTAGTGTTGTAACCTGCCTGTGGGGTAGCATGTTTCAAGAGAACTGGTATATTTGCCTTATTACAAAGCTCTGTGGTCCTTGGGAAAAGCAAATAATGTTTAAAAGCTTCTATTTACTTGTTTCTCTCTGTGTTGTTCCCATTTGATAGTGTTTTCAGGATTCTGTAGCTGGTTCCTACCAGTGCTTGACTGCACCTGAATATCAGCTGTGAAAGTTGGGCTGTTCTCACCTCTCCTACCCCTGCAAATGGGCAGGTTACTGGACAAGAATATCTTCTTTCTTTCCTACTCTGAGGAGGAAAGAGCTTGGAAATCTGGGTGTAGTACCATAGGAATTAGAGGCACCTGGAGATTTCTGTGGGGAGCATTGTCTGGTTATCCTGGCTCTGCTCCCTGCTGGCTCAACACTGACCTGGAAGTTGGTGACTGCAGATGTTGCAAGTCTGTCTAATGCACCTCAATTCCCCAAGTGGCCTTTCTGCAGTCCCTTGGCCATGAAAAGGGTGGCTGGTCATATGTAAACACAAATCTCAAGGGTACATCATGCCTGGTAACACTTTCTGTAGGGCCCACGGAAGTGCACAAAAGAAGAGGAAGCATTGCTGAAAATAAATGCAAATATTATTAAAAAATAACGTATTCTGATTAAAGCTTTCAACACAACAGGATATTCACAGTCATCTAGAGAGCAGATGACTTACTATCATCCTAAGTGGAAGTGCTGCCCCAGAATGCAGTAGAATCAATTATTTTCCTTTTTAACCTCAGGCCTGCTGATCCTTGTGTGCTGAGGAGGTAGACTCCATACAGACTTGCTTTCAAGTGAAATACAGCAATCAAAGAAATGAAGGATGTTGATGTTTTATTTCCTTTCAAGGCTTTTCCAACCTTTTTTTTTATTTTTTTTTTCCTTTAACCTTTGACTCCATTGTCATGTCTTTCAGCTGTTGGGTGACAAAAAGCAGGGGTTTTTGGTTAGTGAAGGCTTCTCTGAGTGCTTCAGTTTGCTCCGGGTGAGTGCCCTACTATGAGCAGTGGCATCAGGTGGGTTGAAAAACTGGACATTACTCATAGACCAGTTGGTTCATCTGGATGTTTGTAACTCAGTTTTACAGAATCTTAACAAGTACCAGTCACAATGAGCTTGATTCAGACAGGGAAAAGTATGTTGGGGTTTCTGCAGCATTGTGAGACTGAATTATAAGAGTAAAAATTGGGCCTTTCAGACAAATTCCATCTGGGATTCATGCAGAGGATCTACAGTCCATTCATGCAGCATTTTTGAGAGTTTCCCATACATCTGTAGACAATATTTAATGGAATTCCTTTGTGAGACTTATGTGAACAAATACACATTTGGTGGAAGTATCCAGAAAAGGAATGTTCCTGAAGAATGTTTCTGATGGCAATTTCTGCTTCTTCGTTGGATCCCACATAAAAAATTAACATCATAACATGTTGATGTGAATATCTTGTTGGAAAGGAAGGAGCTGAAAAATATACTTTGATTCTAGAGTGAGGCTTGAGAGTGATGTGTGTAACTATTGTACCTTAAATAAGCTCTGAAAAAGAAATAAGACTCTTCCATAAATGAGTTTCTTTTCTTCCCCTCTTTTTCAAGCTTTGGGGATAAACTGGCAAGATTCACAGGTCCTAAATATGAAGCCACTGGATGACAGGAGTGCAAAAGCAAGTCAGTGTTGTCTGTCAGCCTCCAGGGAGGAGTTTCTAAATGATGCAGTAAGCACTGAACTCAATCTGGATACTTTAAACAAAGCAAATGTGTCAGAACAAGAGCATAGAATATTCCTCAGTGAGGTTCAGAAACTGATGTGAAAATGAATTGAAGAATGGGAAGTGGTTGGAGGCCCTAACTGTAAGTATTGACATCATTTCTGCTAATGAAAAACCCCCACCCCAAACCAAACAAATAACCCCACAACAAAACAAAGAAACAAGTCTCAAAGCTAAAGAGTGATTAATTTTCACCAGTGAAGTTACCAGACCCACAGATGACAGTATTGCTTCAGGAGACCCAGTGGCTAAGGAAACCCCTTCCTGTGTTCTTTACCTTTTATTCTGTTTTGCAGAAAATGCTGTTTGGTTTTTTGTTTGCTTGTTTGTTTCTAACAGGAGCTGTGTGTGGCCTGTAAGCACTTTCAAGTTTACAGAAGATTTCTGATAGCTCCACTGCTTGACCAGTTATAATCTTTTGGTAAGTCTTCAAGTGTGAATTCCACTTTACCCTTTACCACCCAGGAATGGCTCTGCTTTGAATTCTGAGCTGTCAGTCACAAAAAAAAAAAAAAAAAAAACAACCTCACCCCCCCCCCAAAAAAAATCACCAAAAAACCCCCCAAAAAACCCAAAAAAACAAACAACAATAAAACAAACAAAAAGAAAAAAAACAAACAACAAACCAACAAAAGCCAAACCAAGAAAAAACAAAAAAACAACCAAAAAACCAAACTCAAAAAATCCACCAGAAATCAGTCGCAAGTGTGTAGAAAAAAACCCAGATAGAACGGAGGAGACATCCAATGTTGGGTAGCCTTGTTACATGAAACTGCACAAAGGAGAACTGACTGTAATCAGCAGCTGTTCTTACTGCATGAAGAAAGGTGTCAAATGAAGAGAAGCAAAGTGTGGGAATGGCCACATCCTCCAGAAATGCTTGAGGTGCTCTTTCTTCTTATGGTTTAATCTCTCTCTCTTTTTTTTTTTAATGTATTTTTTCTCATGTTCTGGTTCATAGCTAGTGTAAAAGTTAACATCTACCTTTACAAAAGTTAAATTAGAATTACAGCTTTGAACACACAAAGTTGATGAGATCACATATTCAAAAGATCTCCAGAAACAAGGGAGGCAAATAGCATAAATCAGAAAAGGAGCATTTGAAAATGGGCAAGACACCCCCACCCAATTAATTCTTAGAACATAAAGAAAGGCAATAAGTAATAAATCTTCCATGCTTTTCAGTCATTAATATGGCCTCTCAGAGAAAGCTGTTAGAAATTGAGCACCTTGCATGACATTAAAAATTGTAAAATATTTTAGTATGTTGTTCCAAAGGGCAGAGAGGTAATATAACAGTATCTGAGAATACTTAACATGTTGCCTGGTTTTGTATCCCTTTGAAGGCTCAAAGGTGAGAAAGTATAATTTTTAATAATATTTTTGTTTTTACCAGGAGTTGATTCTGGATGTATTCAACCAGCTTCCTGCAAGCATGTGTGTGGAAAAGAGAATAGGAATTTTGCTTTTGCTTAGTCCTACAACCTCAAGAAAATCCCATTTTCTTGCCATTACTTTGGGCTTTAAGTTTTCTTCCCCCCCTGCACTCCCAGCCAACCTGAGCTGGGAGCCTTTCACCTGGGGTTTGCATTTGTTAGTACATTGATGCAGCAGAAGGGGTCCCCATCACTTTGGGGATCTCTAGATGTCTTTCATCCCTACAATAGCATCCCGGTTGCATTGATTTCCTTCTCCTCAAGTCACCATCTGCAGGTTATTTAGGTCTGATCTTCCATAAAAATTGATATTAGCCCAGGTGTCATTGAATTCTGTTGTCTTTCTGATTTCATTCTTGCAGTAAGACATGCATGTTGCACCCTCATATTTTCTGATTCAAACAGCCAAGTTTTCATGTTTAAATGGGCTTTTCCTTTTTCTGGTTACAAGTGAACTTCACAAAAATTTAAAGAATCAAAACCTGCCACAAGAATGACTTTTTTCATATTTTGATTAGTTCTGCCTTTAACGGCTGTGGCAGTGCTAGAACTTTAAACCTGTGTGATATTAGCTGAGCTGCACTCTGTGTCTATGAACTATCAAATAAACCTTTCATGGCAAGTGGTTATTTAGTGTTACAACTGAAATATCTTGCTCCATGGTGGTTCCCTCACCCCTGGCACAGTGTGGTGTCCTGGCTGTTCCCACACAGAGCCCTTTCTGGCAGAGCCAAGCCTCCTTGTGCTTTTTCAGCAATGTGTGCCTTTAGTCTAGTTTTATCTGGCTGCAGCTCTCTCCTTCAGCAGCTAATTTTTCTTAATCTTTGCCCTGATTCTTCCTTTCTCCATGCTGATTGATCCTCCTCACTCCGCTCCCTGCTGGACAATTGTCCAGACCAGCACAACCCTCTCCCAGAAGCGCCTCAGTGGAAAGCCTTGCTGAGTGTGTAGGATGGGGACAGTGGACACCACGGTCCTTTTGGGAATGGCTGTCAGTGGAGCTGCCCGTCCATCAGCAGAGAAGCAGGGAGCAGCTGCTTCCCTCCCCGTTCCTCTCAGCAGAGTTGCTATAGCAGCACAGCTCCTGAGCACTCTCAGGTGTGACTTATTTGTCATTTCTGTTGCTCATCTGAATGACTCTGAATGACAATTGTACACTTTCTCATCCATGCTGGAATCCAATAATCAACCAGCAACATGTTTTCAGAGCAGGAAGGACATGAGACACTGCTATACTGAATTTTCAAATCTACTGCTGTCTTAAATCTTCTATGGTATTGATTCCCTTTACAATAATAGATATCTTTTTGCATTGGTGAATTAAAGTAATGCTGTCTGTGAAAGCCTGGCCCTTAGTCTGACAAAAAACCTCTAGCAATCATCTCAATGGATCCAGGCTTTCACCCTGTTTTTAATTTGGAATTATATTAGAATAATCAACCACAAAACACGTATTTTGTAATCCTATATTGTTCTGCTGCAGTTCCAGTTGTGACAATTTCTGCCAGCATGGGAAAGAGAACTTCAGAGGTCCCAGCTGGGATTTCTGGCCTCTGTGGGATGACACCAGCCACACCTTTGGCAGCACAGGCAGCAGAGCAGACGGGAGCTGTTATGCATTTTTAAGAGAGTGTGTAAACAGAACCAGCAGGGAGCCATGCAGAGTTTATTGTGGTCTGTCATGAAATCATAGAGAGCTCTACTGCTCTGCCCTGACCCTCCAAAAGTCTCAGAGCCTGGGCCAAGGAGCTGTCTAAGGCTATAGATAATGTGGTAACACAAGAATTTCAAACAAAACAAAGCTAAAGATACAACCAGTGGAGAATGTGTAGTGTGCATAGTGGCTTGCAACTGATGAGCTCAGGGGGGCCTCATGTCCCAGTCTTTTTAAAAACCTTACCAATAGTGTCCCATTTGAGCAGGTGTTGCACTGCAACAAATATGAGAAATACCATATTTTATAGCTTCAAGATTTCTTACCTTCTTTCCTCAACAGAACTATTAAAATTATAATGTTGGCTTCTAAAATAACATAGTAAAGCAGAACTTGCACAGTTCTGTTTTCTTTTGGGACTCTGGTTTTGATTGTTTTCCCTGAAGCCAAACTGTTTAGTGGAGAAGCTGCCAGCTGTTTGGTTCAGCCTAAACCCCATCAATTTCCCCGTATGAGAGTCATGGCTGTGCAGGGCTCTCTCTCTGCTCATTGTTCTTGCAGGCTGCTGATCAAACTGCTGACTCAGAGCTCTTGACTGTGGCTTTAGGAGGCATCTTCCTGAAGTAGGAGTTGCAAACTCACATTTTTGAAAACACATTTGAACATGGGCATGGTTCAGGAAGTCATTTATGCTTTAAATGGGCCAGCAGAGACATTGTAGTTTTCATTTTAGTGGAAGACTCAGCTATTTTGCTCAGTTGCAGTGTACACTAGTCTGGTTCCCCACTTCAAGCTCTGGTGGACTTCACTTTGTTGTGAAGTCAAAGGGATTTTGTCCTCTTGTTAAGCTTTACTGTTGAGAAAAAGTAAAAGGAAAGAAATGTGAAAACCTATGTGAAATCACATGTCAGGCCAGTCTGATGAAGATGTTTGTTTTGTTTATCAAGAATCATCTTGACAGCCATCTGTTATGGCATGTTCTGAGTGAAAATTGTAGAAACACTCCTGCTGTTCCCTTCTGCCCCCTTAGACCTTCTCTGTCTCTACCCAAGGAACATTTTTGTGCCTGCTTGCCAGCATTCAAACTGGTTTTGTAGATTATATGTTAGAGAATAATCAAGAACACATGAAACATGAAAAGTCTAACAGAATCCTAAACTAGAATCATAGAATGGTTTGAATTGGAAGGGTTCTTTACAGGCTATTTAGTCCAGTGGTCCTGCAATGAGCGGGGACATCTTCAGCCATGTCAGATGGCTCAGAGCTTCATTCAGCCTGGCCTTGAATGTTTCCAGAATGGGGCATCTGGCACTTCTCTGTGTGTTCCAGTGTTCCATCCTCATTGTAAAAAACTTCCTTATACTTAGTCTGAGTCCTCCTCTTTTATTTTACACCATTACCCTTTGTCCTGTTGCAACAGACACTACTAAAAGTGGTTCCCTCATCTTTATTATAAGCCCCCTGAAATCTGCAAGGATGTCTCTCCAGAGCCTTCTCTTCTGCAGGCTGAACAGCCCCAACACTCTCAGCCTGTTCTCACAGGAGAGGTGCTCCAGCCCTCTGATCACATTTGTGGCCTCCTCTGACCTGCTCTAACAGGTCCATGTACTTCCTGTGCTGAGGACACCAGAACTGATGCTGCAGGGCAAGGTCTCATGAGGGCAGAGAAAACGGGAAAAATCTCCCTTGTGCTGCTGTCCGGCTTCTGGGTGGTGAGGTTAGGAATCTGTTACAGGCTGCTCAGGATAAACTGCGTTTTCAGGAATGCAGAGTAATGGCACAGGAGCTGTAGTGCGTTGTGGAATAGAAAGGATAAGTGCTCAGTGTTTATGTTTCCTGATGTGCAGCTGGTTGGGTGAAATCTGCCACTGCATGGAAGCCCCTGATTTGAGGTATCAATATGTTGACTTGTAAAAAATTATTTTACAATTTACTGCACTCCTTCCCCTGCTTTGATTGTGCATTGAAACACCTGCAAACACAGTGACCTAATGTAATCCTAGGTGAGCTACAGGCTCAGGTCCATTATGATTCTTCACTGGACTTACTTACAGTATGGTTGTATCTTATTTAAATTCCAGTTCCTAGGTAAAGTTCACACTTTTGTACTGCCAAATTGCCTGCCTGGGAGGAAGTGCAGCCAGGAGACCTGAGAGCACAATATTGTGGAGTGTTTCACAGTACTGGGTGAGGACAGGAGAGCAAGTGTTGAGTGTGATCTCTATGTTGGTCTGATATGCAGGTGACTCCATTTACCTTTCTTGAACCACCCTGATTATATTCCTGCTATGAGCAATCAGAATGAAACTGGAGCTCTCCCAGCTTCTCAGTGGGAGTCTGGCCAGGATCTCTTCAGGCAGCAATGACTTCATGTGCTGTGTCAGCAGCTCTTTCTGCTTTGAGGATGCATTCCACACTCTGTCTTGTGCTTTTGTCAGGTGATGCAGGGTTTTTCAGCCACTTACTGGATTGAAATATACATTTTTTTTTTTATGTTGTGTGCTTTTTTCATTGTTGATTTTTTTTTTGTTTTGAGGTTTTTTGACCTTTTGGCAAAAAAACCAAAAGTTTCAATAATTTGCCAGAGGCAGGGTACAGAGTATCCCATATCTGAGGTGTAGAACTGGGACTGCCTGCACAGTGAAGACTTGATTCTGAGCTCAGTGAAGTGGGTTGCCTTTAAAGACATGGTATCACCAGTCAGCAGTGCCTTGATCTCTCCAAGGCACAAGTTCCCGGTACCAGCAAGTTGGAATTATTACAACAGCATGTTCAGAAAATGTTAATACCCACAGCAGCTCCAGCACTGCACAAAGGAGCTCTTTTATCTGAACAATCTGGCAGCAAAACATCCAAACATCTTTTAGAAGTGTGCTCTCATCTTTGGGGCAGATTGTGAATGCACAATGCAATCCTCAGGCTAAAATGTTGTTCAGCACAAGTCTGGTGCCCATCTGAAGAGCACAGGCACACTCAGTGTGGATCATATGGGTCAGGGCAGGATTTCTGGCAGTTCTTCCAGAAGGATAACAGGTCTGGAGCTGTGCCCTCCTGCTGCAGGGCTTGTGAGGAAGAAGATTCCTTCTTTGGTCTCTGGTATCAGCTCTGACCAGTCTCGTGTTCTGAGTGTGGGAAGAAATAAACCCCAGCATTTGTGCTTGGTTAAAATTCAGATGGTTTTGTTTTTCCTGTTCCTCCCTCCTAGAAATATTGTGATTTACACTGATTTTTCTTTATTCACCAGGTATGCTAGACAGTAATTTCTGGCACCTCTGTACCAAATACCTTGATTTCTGTCATGCTGTCCTGAAATCGATCTGGGATGCTTCTCATAGGACTTAACCTGCCAAGAATTCCTGGCTAAGTTTTATATGCCCTGTGCCACTTGTCAGCAGACAGGTATGAAGAGGTGAGTGTGGACCAGGCAGTTTCAGAAGGTCTTTTGCTGTTGTTGATAATGTTGACAATGTAGAAAACAAACTCAGAAGTTGCAACAGAATTTTTAAGCCTATGTAATCATGCTGTCCTGGTCCTACCTACAGAATTACTGAATATTTTCTAGCTTATTTGAAAGAATATACATACATATATATCTATACATACACACATAAAAGGAAGTATAAAATCAATAAAAATTTGTTTGCAACAGAATTTATGAAATTTGTAATAGTGCCCTTAAGCATAGCCTCTATATATTTAGAATTCTTGATATTAATACTGCAATAGAGAAAAAAACAGAGAAAATGTAATGTGATTTGAGAAAATGATTGATATGTTGCACTATTTATGCCAAATTTCA
This sequence comes from Zonotrichia leucophrys gambelii, assembly GCF_028769735.1. Classification (NCBI taxonomy): domain Eukaryota; kingdom Metazoa; phylum Chordata; class Aves; order Passeriformes; family Passerellidae; genus Zonotrichia; species Zonotrichia leucophrys. The sequence goes on from NC_088179.1 coordinate 7,258,323, forward strand.
CCTTGGCATGGTCCTGACATTACATGATGCTAAACTTCAAAGGAGACAGGAGACAAGTGTTTCTCTCTTGCCCTCTGCAAGAAAGTGAAGGCAGAGTGGTAAAATGAATACATCTTTATTTCTACCTGATGGGGGAATTCTTTTCCAAAATAGACTTTTTCACATTTATTGATTTCCTATATATAAAATATGCTTGGAAATTTGACTATATGCAAAATCTTTTTCAGCCTGATTTATTTTTCCTATCAAGACACTTCTCTTTTTTGTTTATTTGACAGTTTGAAGTATGAGGGTGTTTCCTCAGGGAATTCAGTAAAACTGGGATTTCTCTTGAAGAAATAAATGGCTAAATCCTAGAAATTAAACACCTTGAAAATATACATCTCTCTGACTAGATTTGAGACTTCAGCAAATGCATGGAAACAAAGCAAATCTCCAGTACATTAATAAATACCTGAATACTAAAATTATTATTTAAACGATGCAATACCACATTTAAGATGAATCTTGATAGGCAAAGCACTATCTGTCTGTCTGTGTTTGAGGTGATCTCTTTGACACCCATGTCCAACCTCTGTAGCAGTTAAACTTTGAGAAAAAATCCTTGTGTTTTGGAAGTTCAGGAAAGTCTTGGTTTAGTTTTTCTGCCAAGTTTTGTGTTTAATACTTTCCACTTGGAGCAAGCAGAAATTTGTTTCTGGGAAGATCCTTCCTGCATCTGTTCCCACTGTGCTCCATCTACTCCCCAGAGTCAGATGCAATGTCTTAAGGCACAGCTGTTGGCTGATGGGGCTCAGAGAATTTCTGTGGATAGATGTGCAATCTACTACAAGTAATTGCTCCAGAAGCAGTAGTAGCAGTGGTAATAGCAGTAGTTAGTGCTTGATTCAGATCCTGCCTGGGCTTTGCACACACATCCCAGGTGCTGAGCCTGCCCCAGTGCCTGTGCTGCAGGCAGCTGCACCCGAGTGTTGCCATGGAATAAGCTGGCATGTCCAAAGTGTGACAGACTTGTTAACACAACAAACAGGAGTGCAGGTAAAACAATTCATGTCAACAGCTGAGCTGATGAGACTTGATTTTCTTGAGATTTATGACTTGCATGGCAGAATTACACCCTGCCTGGGCTGGAGTAGCTGATATCTAATAGAAGGCTGAGATTCCTTTTGCAGTCTTTTTCTCCAGAATGCTGAACCTCTCTCTCTCCTCATTCCAGCTGGGTTTGGTGTAATTTTAAGAAATGAACATCATTTGGGTTCCAACCTTTTTGTCAAATTGTAAACTAAGCAATAAGTTCAGCACTTACTAGTGGAGAGACGGGTAGAATATGATCACAGGAAGCTATGGCATATCTGTATCTATATCTATATCTCGAATATGATCATGGGAAGCTCAGGTATTTTAGAGCATCATCTGTGCTTTGAATGAACCAGAACTCAATGCATGAAAATTTTCAGTGGGGTCTGTCTTGGATGTCATTATGAAAGAATATGAGGTTGAAATTCATAAACTTAAACTGGAGAAAGAAAAGAGCCCCATTTATTACTAGCTGTAGCTGTCATTTCCACAGAATAATTTTTATTCCTGGTTGTATGTTGCATTATTACAAAGAGCACGATTACATGAAAGGTGATTTGAGATTAAACTTGCTTTTCTGAATGGCTTGCAATAGGTGTAATGTAAGACACTTTTCTGCCATGTAAATGGATGTTTACTTCTGCTTTATGTTTTACACTGCACTGAACTGTGTCAGGCACTTTAAGGATATTACATTTATGGGAGTAGCTTAGAAGAACATTTCAGATATACATTTTTACATCATGTCTCTTAGGACTCAGGAGAATATATATCCCTGTAGATAAAAACCTTTATGCCATTTGTAGAAAGTGAAAATCAGATTTTGCTTATAAAATCTTTTTCAAGGCAGAAAATACTTCAAAGTGAACAAATTTTTTATGGCAGACCCCAAAGGCATTATGCTAACTTGGCAATGCAACCCTGAAATGACCACATCTTTTGATTTGAGAGTAATTTTTTTTTCCAATTTTCATCCAAACAAATGGTAATAATGAAAGATTGGAGTGATGAGTTTGCTGGTATTTATTTTTTTTTCCCTGTGGTGTTTTCTTAGGTACTTTCTGTTGTTTAAAGAAGATTTCTACGATAGTAGCACTAACTGGGTATTTCATCCTGTTAGTATTTGTTTTAAGTTGTGTGCTGACCCTGCTTCCTGTGAGTGACAATCTTATTCATACGATTTTAATTCCAATCTAATCCTAACACATACCTGAGTAGCACTTTGGTTGAAAAATGCTCTCCCCTTTTCAGCCTTGATTTCTTTTTTTTTTTACTTGCACCTTTTAATTTTCAATTAAAAATTCCTTAGTGAATAAGGATTTGGACTAAAGCCAGTTTGAAGCATTGAAGATCTTTTCATTGACTGCAATGGACTTTGGATCTACAGTAAGCATATTAAGAAATACTTATTGGTGGGTTGTGGATACAGCACAGTCATCTAACACAGTAAAACCAGTGGGCACCCAGTCCAAATGAGACTGAAATCTGTTTTATTAACCAAAGGGAAACTCAGCTGGTTGCAGGAAATATTTTTTATCTTCAAACAGCAAAAGCTTTCCTTGTTAATATTGATGCAGCCTGGTAGCTACCGAAACTTCATCCTGGCAGTTTCATTACAGTGGCACAACAGAGTCCTTCTCCCCAGGTCCTCATCCCAGGAACACTTCTATTGAAAGGGGACACTTGTGCCTGCAACAAAACATCTCCTATAATACACTGGTGGGCAACACTTAAATTACTGCTTGTCACGAGATGGAACCTGTTAAACCTCTTCAAAATCAAACATTCAATTACAATAATAGGTTCTGCTGTTTATGGGAAAAGATACATCAATCTACAACTTATATCTGTAGATTTAGTGAAAGAACAAATGTATATAGGAGAAAAAGATTTTCAAGCCCCCCACCCTGTGTTTTGGCTCTTCAGCTGTCTCTAGGCTCAGTGAAGAGTGTTATCCTGCTCAGGGCTCGCTAGATGGCAGGACAAGATAATCTTCAGGAACAGGCAATTTCCAGAGACTGAGACAAAAAAGCAGGAGTTATGGTGAAATTGAACAATTGGAAATAAAAGGGAAATAGAAACTGAACAAGAGACAGAAAATTTGTTTCTCTGTGATTTAAAAAAATAAAATTGAAAAATAAGAATTTTAAATTCTTAAATTGACATTCCAACAAGTACAATATGATAATGGCTAAATTGCACATGCAAGTGTGGAAAAGTGGAGTCTTTATTTCTGAAAGACAATGGAGTACATTATAAAGCAAATAGCTTGACAGTAATTTCTCCTTGTCTGTTTCTAATGAAGACCCATGTGCTTGAATAAAAACTTTCCTCATTGTCTCTAGGAGCTCCTCTTTCAGATATGTCATAACCTGTATTCATAACCTTGTGGCTCTGTTGCAAGAAAACGGATCATGAGAAGGAGAGCTGGAAATGGCTCTTGGGGTCACATTTTTATCTCAGCAACACTGGTGTTAATCCAAAGTCAGAGTGAGCAGAATCTACCCCATTATGTAATACAGTTCATTCCCTTGTCAATAGAGGATCAATTCCTGGAGTGAATTTTCAAGCTGTTTAGCTGGCATATTTAGCTGAACAACTCATTTTCTGGCACTTCCTCTGGAATAGTAGTCACCAGACAAAGAGAGTGTCTGTGACTTCACTCCAGAAGAAAAAGCAGCCAAACGTGCTTTCTACAAACCATGTTTTTACCTCTCAGTGTGTGAACACACCATTGCATTTGTATTCCACTTTTCACCTTGTTACAGAACTGCTGAGAGATCTCAACTGTCTAAACAGCAAATAGCTTACCTGTACCAGTACTGCAAAATATACCAGAGCACAACCTCATCCTCAGATGATGGTATTCGACTGAGTTTCTTCAGCTTTTGGAACTGAAAAATTTACTGCTTCACAAGATTTCCATAGAAATGACAGAATTTTAAAATGGTTTAGGTTGGAAGGGATGTTAAAGATCATTTTGTTCCAACCCCCCTTTCATGTCCAGTGACATCTTCCACTATCCCAGATTGCTCAAAGCCCATCCAACCTGGACACTTCCAGGGATGGGGCAGCTACAGCTTCTCTGGGCAGCCTGTGCCAGAGCCTCAGCACCCTCAGAGGGAAGGATTTCTTCCTTTTATCTAATCTAAACCTGTTCTCTGGTAGTGTGGGTCCATTCTCTCTTGTACTGTCACTACCTGCCCTTGTCAGAAGTCTCTCCTATCTTGTAGAACCCTTGGGGCACTGGGAGCTGCTCTAAAGCCTCCCTGGAGCCTTCTCTTCTCCAGGCTGAGCAATGCCATCTCTCTCAGCCTTTCTCCACTGCAGAGCCACCCCAGCTCTCCAATTCATCTTCGTGGCCTCCTCTGGATCATCTCCCACAGATCAGCAGGGCTTCATTTGTTGGGATGCAGCACTGCAGGTGGGCTCTGACAAGGGAGGAGCAGAGGGGGAGAATCCCCTCCCTTGCCCTGCTGGCCACACTTGTGATACAGCCCAGGAAAGGTTGGGTTTCTGGGGTAATTTTGGAAATTCTTGGTCAAATTAAGTCCGAGTGTTTATAATACACTGGAGGTTTAGTCACTGAAGTTCTGGATGTAATGGAATAAAAATTGTGAAAATTTGGCAGTAAGTTGTCTTGTAACGACCAAACAGTAAAGGTTTTAAAAGTTCTCTTATTTGGAAATTTCTGACCTGATAAATTAATTATTTTAATTTGATGAACTAGTTGTTTAATAATTATCATCATCATCATCCAGAAACTCAGTTAATAGCTGTTAAAAGCTGTTATTTTTACTGCTACACATCTACATGGATTTTAATGTGCTTGGAAACATAGCTCTGAACTGAGAACCTGCTGTGCTTTTAGACAGGCTCTCAGTGGTCAAATTGTCCAGTGCTCTGAAATGTAAACTCATGCATACAGTGACAACAGGAAATTGACAATAAATTAACAAATGAACAACAAAAATAGATTTTAAAATGGTTTTGTCATCTTTCTTCTGTAATTTCTGCCTGCTGTCATATTTTAGGGTCTTTGAGTGACAGGACTAATCTGGTTCCAGCTCTGCCCTGTCTGGGACCAGTCTTAAGATCTATGGGAATATAGTTACCTTTGAAACTTCCACACCTTTTCTATTTGGACTAAACTAACTAGCAAACTCAAAGCATATTTTAGGTAAGAGAGAGCACAATCACACCAGTTCTATCCTGTATATTTTCTATTAAGAAATTGGGCTAAAACCCTAACAAATTGATTTAAACCAGTTAAAAAATGTGACCAAAAAATCAGTTCACAAAACATGTGGCCAAAAAAAGTTAGAGAATTTAAAATCATAGTCCTTTTCACTTGCTCTATTTATCCAGCGTATTTCCTAACAGAACTTCTTATACCCCAGAGACTAACAAAAAGTTATTTCTGCTGGGATTCATTTGGCAACATGATCAAGCAGGAACATGGAATATCTGGTTACAGCTCCCCCTGCTATGAAGTCCCTTAGCTCATTTTTTCCATTTGTAAAATGGTGAAAATGGTTGTGATGTTGTTTGTAAGTATTTTATTTATGACAAGTCCATAATAAACACTAAATATTATTGTACTGTTTGTAGGATGGAACTCCATCCAGCCTTATCTGTATTTTTTGAGAAGTTAAGAAACATGTGTGAATGTGGGCACTGAGAAAATCTGAACCTCCTTCTAAAGTTTCTGTGCATGATTTTGTGATTTGATAGGGGTGTGAGGGTGGAAAAAAGCCTGAAAGAGAGAGCAAATCTGGTAACTGCAGATAGCTGGCCACCTGGGGTTTTACAGGCTCTCATTCTCTTCTACTACCTTACTTTTTCTGTCTTAAAGTTCCAAGAGGCCACAATCCATCATGGATGTCCAAGGATGTCTCCTCTACGTGAGGTAATATAAAAGAAAGGATCCAAGCTGCTGAAATGGCTTTCCTCATGCGGTGCATGCTGCAGCTGCTCACAGCTGGGTGATGGATTTGCTGTTTCCCCACCAGGGAATCCCCTCACGCTGAGGCTCCCTGAGACACACTGGGCCCCAGGTGGGGGACCAAGGGGGACACTAACTCTTTCCATCTTTGCAAGCATTCAGTAGTTTCTGATGCTGTTTTTGTTCACTCTCCAGGAGGCTGCACGGCTGGAGAGAGTTTGTCTCACAGCTCTATTTAGACCTAAGCCTGGTTAGTAGAAACAGCATTCCTCACAGTTGCAGGATAATGTAACATCATAAATAGAGCTATCAAGAATGTCAGGCAGCCTTTGTGGTTGTCAGAGCAGTGATGTTAAAAGAAAAGGGTTTTTTTTCTGTCTTTTTTTCTTTTCCCTAAATAGCTTTCCTCAAACTGTCAGGAGAGCACCTGGTGAAATGAAGCTTTGCTTTTGCTGTGTAGCTTTTGTTCTTAGAGATGGTTTAAGTAATAAATATGATGAAATAATTACATAGAAAAATAACAACTTCATTTCCATCAGAACACTAAGGGGTGGTTGTGATTCTTCAAAATGCCTTGAATACTTGAGAAAATAATTACAGCTGGGACACAGCTGAAATACTCCACACAGTATCCCAGTATCTGTGGATAGCAGAGGATGTGTAGTACCTGAAAAAGCAGGGGGAGTGAAGGTTAGAAGCTCATGCTAATTATTCTGGTGATGGTTGATTGGGAATGAATCACCTCTTGTCTCATTAGCATTCAGCAGCACAACTGCTGGATGAAAGGGAAACAAACACTTGGGATTGCAAGGAGAGGTAAAAGAGGCCAAGTTTCTCTGTTGATGGTGGTTTTACAAGGAAGTCACTGGAGCTTGGAATGATTAATGTGTGATGAGGACCTGGCCTTAAGGAACCAGCTGAAACAAAATTTAGATCTTAGCGGGGCTGAGAGGTGACCCTGGAATCTCTGCAAAAGCAAGCAGTGGGTTTCTGGCTGGCAAGGGTCTTCCCACATCTGGTCTGATTTATCAATAAATAGATCCTTTGGTTGCTCCCTACAAATGTGAGGGAAGAGGACCATAAGACTTAAAGCATTTGCTTTACTGGCCTTATTGTTAAATCCTCAATCCCAGCCTCTCAGCTGCTTGTCCTCAGTTCTCCCCACAGGAGCTGGTTGTGGCTAAAGAAACAGCAAGGGTAGAAACAAGGTGCTTGCTATTGTTGCTAATTACTGCTGTTTGGTGCCTTTCTATCTCTAACTGCTGGCTTTGCATTTAATGAGATGGTTCTCACCCACCCTGCCCCACCCTTTAATGGCACCTCCTTTCTGTTAGCCGCCGGATACCAGGGGAACACCAAGAGGGGGGAGTTTCCAGAGCAGTGTTGGAGCTGCTGTGATACCTCTGGAATACAGGTAAAGAAAATAGTAGAATAAGTATGTTTCTCTCCTGCTGGTAAGCAGGTTCCCAGTATTGATCTCTCTTTCCCTTCCTGTTGTGTGTTTATAAAGGCCAGGGAAAAAAGGGTCTTCCTAGGTGGCTTTTGAATACCGATGAATGAACCTCTTACTGTGACCTGCTACTCTAGGGCACAGTCTGGGATGACTCAAACCAGAAGCAAAAGAAATGTCAGCTGTTTCTTTTTTAATACTGTTGAATGGTATTTTTCTGTTTTCCAGACTTGGCAGTGAAGCTTTCTGGAAGGTGTTTTGGGTTACTTGGAGTGGTTTTCTAGCCCTTTGTCAATAGGCTGAAGGCTAGGATAGAGCATTTATGGATAGTCTCTGTTTCTGGTGACATAAGATACAGGAATGGTCTAAGTCTGTTTACAGCATAAAAAGCTGTAGTAAAGGATACAGAAGTATGGCAAGTCTTTTCCACTTCCACAGGAGAGCTCTGTCTCTATAAAATTTTGGTGTTCAAGGTTTTGCTAGCAAAATATGGAATGCTTACCTACCAGAGTAAGAAAATAATTCTTTTAGGAATGTTTTCATGCTGAGAAAAGAAGTATAATATATATGTATGCTTCTGTAGGAGAGTTTGTGTGTGACTAAGTGAAGAGAGACAACTCTGCTCTCATGTCAGCTATGAAAGGTTAGGAGTAGCTCAGACCCTCAGGGCTCAAACACACTTTGTAGACCAGCCATGAGTCTTTCTGTGGGCAAAGCCCACAAAAACAGATGAGTTACAAGATAAGTGGGATGCAGTTTGGTACCTTGCATATTGCACAGCTAATGGGGAGCCCCAGTGCTTTTTTATTAGACTTATTTTCTCTACAGGTAAACCCAAACTTTTGTTTGTTGTCCTATTTCCCCGAAGTCAATAATTTCTTTAAAAGTTGTGAATAGTACAGCTAAACATTAGAGATTTGTATGGTTAGCAGCACTGTTGGAGCTAGCACAGAAGTGTCAGGAGCTTGATACCAGACCTGTAAGTGATATGATATGATGCCTAGGACAAACAATTGTTGGACTTTGTAGCGACATCCTAAATAGAAATTATTTCATGGCTATAAAGATAAACTGAGGCATCAACTGATATTTTTGGTTTCTGCTGTGACGTTTTTACAAATAGTACCTTGCTGTAATTTACTATAATGTGCTAGGGTGAAAGCAATAAAATACGAAGGCTTTTGTCCCATCCTTTCAATGTCCTTCTTGCTAAGGTCAGTAAACCTGGTGGGTTTGTAATTATGGCAGGAACATGTAGGAGTAAAAATATTTCGGTCATGTTCATGCTTTGTTACTAATTAAATGAATCAAAAGAGCTCTTTCTTGAAGAGCAGGAAATCCTTTTGTGAGGATATATGTTCCCAATACAGGAGAGCTATTAGGGCATCTTTCCTCATGCCTCCTCTTTCTCCTTCTCTGCATTTTTCATTCCCCCTTAATTTTGTCTGAAATAAATTTCCTCTTAATTAAAAATACTTATTTTCCAATTGAATGCATGATGCCAGTATAGCCTTGGTCTCCATTTGTTTGGGTTAGTTAACTTTTTAAAGGGAATGGAAACTTGAAGGTGACAAAAACATTCTAATTGTTTGTTTTAAGGGATTTCCGGAGATTTAGCTGTTTGAGATCTCTTGCTCAAAACTCCTTCCTCTTGCTTCCTGTCTGGCATGGTAAAGACTGATTTCAGAGCAATATTACCTTTTGGACCACTGTATAAGTTTTGGGGGCTGCTTGTAAATATCATGGATTTGATTTGGGTGCTACTCCATGGACTTTCAGTCGCTGTCACTGCAGCTCCAGAGCTTCTGTGGTGTTGGGCTGTGGCTGCAGAACAGTGTTTTCCTCTGACATGGGCATGTAAGAGGAAGATGATTCCTTATTGGAAGGTGCATCCTGCTTTTTGATGTTCTTTCTTCAGAGATCTATTTGTGAATATATGCTTGCATGAGGATCACTTCTTTCCTTGGATGATTTTTTTTTTGGTCCTATGCACAAATGTCATACGGATCCAGACAACAAATTATCTAACCGGTTGCGTGTCATGCACAAAAAAGTAGAACATGTGGTAACACAGCAACCCATGCATGAGACCTCAGAAAACTAAAATGCTGTTTTAACATGAATTGGGTCAGTCTGTCTTTAAAAAGGGAGACTGCTTACACAGAAGTAGCTAACAATGCCAGATAAATTGATGACTGCAGATGTTTGCCCTGCTCTAACCTTATTTTCTTGATCATGTAGCTCCCATTAATGAATTTTTATGGACACTTAGTGCACATTTATAAATAAACATACTGCTTGAACTGGGGGGTTGTATCTTTCATCAGGAAGTCATTCCTCAGTTTCAGACAGTTAGCTCTGAGCACCTCTCTTCATAAGATGAAATTCTTCTCATTCCTTTATTTATCCATCTGCACATTCTGTTCTGGTACAGCCCTGTTACCTCACGCAGAGGGCAAAAAGGAGAAAACTAAAATTGACTGCTAATGGTGTTACTTTATTTATGAGAAGCAGCAACTTGGATTCCAAACCCTGACTATATTAATATTTTTTCTTTTCCTTTATGGCTTTATGCAACATCTACTGCTCTTTTGAGCCACACAGGGAAGTGAAGAGTGGTGTATGTGGAATTTGCATTGGATCCAAGCTGTGCCGTGAAATAATAGGATGGTGCTGGTATGAGGAATAGCACATCAGGGTGAAAACAGGGAGATGGGAAGGTATTGGTCTTTTAGGCTTGCACTGGAGGTGTGTGCTGTGATCTGTGAGGTTTGGTACCCCAGCAACCTGGACTCTGTTGCCTTTTAGAGCAGTCAGCTCTGTGATGTGCAGGGTTGTGGTCTCACTGCCGAAACCTGGTATTAGCAAATAGTCCCTGGTCAATACTGAGGCTCTGATTTACTCAGTAGCCTCCAAGTCAGTAAAGTAAATATGCACTCATTCTTTCCCTATTATGGTTAAACTAATGCCAGAGGGAATATCAGCTCCTGCCATCTAGGTGCAATTGCATTACAATAAACTGTGAATTTCATAATCTAATTTTTTTGTTTATTTGTTGTCATTCTTTTTTTTAAAAAACAGTTTAGTGTTGTAATTTAAACTGCAAGGAGAGAAGGAAAAATATTGTAGTTGTGCTGATATGTGGAAAGCTAGAAACATTTCACAGTGTAAGTCCCTTTGAACTGACTCAGTTTTGTTGCTTGTGGATTTTGCTGAGCTTGTCAAACAGAGAGAAATGACGTTTAAAACCTTAATGGTGAAGCAGCTGGGAATTGCTAGGGTATGAAGTAGTTTCCTACATACAGTGTAATACCACTGCAATGGCTTTTTCTATCAGAAAGTTCTTCAAAATCATTTTGGTGAACTCTTTAGAGTTCCAAACACAAATCTGGCAATCATCTTTTCTCACTTAATTAAAAAAAAATCTGTTTTAAATTAGTAATGTATATAAGTACTTCATGTCTTATGGAGAAAAAGATATCCTTTCCTTTTTTTTTTTGTTTCTTTTGTGGGAGAGGGGAGTGCTAATGAAACTTGATTTACAGACTTGATAAATATGGTCTGAGAATAAAAACTAGGCACTGAATGCAGCAAATTTTATGCTGCACTTGAAGAAATATATAATGACTCCTGAGAAGGATGTGAAATGAAGAATGGTTGGGTGGTCAGCTCAAAGAATTTAGTCAGTACTCTTTAACCACCATTTCGCAGTGAAGTGACTTTGTCTCTGACCTTGGGCCATTTGTTTGGTTCATATCATTAGATATTTGGAGATATCTAGTCCTTCAAGTTCAGGCATGTTGACTGACCCCGGCAGTGTCATAGGGCCACACAGTGTTAGTCCTTGTGCCATGAATGTGCAGAAGGGTTTTTTGTATTTTGTAGGGTTTCTTACTGTGACACTGCTGTGAGTCAGTGCTGCCCATGCTGACATTGCACTGTCAGCAGTATGCGCTCAAATAAGCAGGCAGTGAGAGAGAAGGGGAAGAAAACATTAATACTCAGTTATAATGGGCTTAATGCCCTAATCTACATAGTTTAGATTTTTTTTTTTTTTAATTTATATGTTTCCTAATTTCTGGGTTGAGCTGAAAATACTGGGCTCAATTAGGAAGACAAAAAGTAAATGAAATTTCTCTGGGAAGCTTCACATAGACTGCCTCACAGAGAAGATGCCCTCTAGAGCTGTGTGTCCAGGATTTTTGAAGAGAGTTCAGGCTTCCCTTTACATTCAGTGATGAGGGCTGAAGCCCCATATCCAAGCTGGGATGGGGCAGATGAATAAATATCACGCTCCTGAATCCTTAAGTCTTGCTGTTTCACCATTGACTTAGACCTTGTCTGTGTGGGAGGAAAAGCAACAAATACATTAATCTTTCATCTCTGACTTGAACTTCACATTTTACAGCAGTGGATCCCGAGCTAGAGATGGAGGTGCAAGAAACAGATCAGAGGCAGGTGCTAAGAGGAGAAGCTTTGGTGTAGAGTGATTGCAGGCTCCTCTCTGAAAAGGTAATGAAATTTGGGGTGAAGAGCACCACACTGCCTCGTTCCTAGCTGTGCTGGGGAGGGGAAATGAAGAAGGTCAGGGAAGAGAGGTTGCCAAGATTGCTGTTTTAGAAGAGGTGCTGCATTTTCATTTTCTTGGTAGAGCATTTGGAAACTATGTCAAAGCCCAGCACGGGCTGACAGGTATTGCCAGTCATTTGCAGCAGCACCTTTCAGTTCTGACTCAAACATTTTCATAACTTCAGCTCCTCCTGCGTCATAAGAAATGTGTGAAATGTGTGGAAGGTCAGTGTTTGAAAACACATAGAGAGAGCACCATAATTATCTGAAGGTAAACTGCCAGATATTGTGATGGAGTGTTTTGGCAGGCTGAATTCCTGAACTGACACATTTAGGCTGCTGATTCCATTTATATGAGCAAAAAATCTAAATGACTGTCTCCTGTCCAAATTTACACAGCCGGAATTTTATTATTTTAGAAATGTGCCGTAAGGTCCCCTCGGGAGGAACATGATTAAGCTTTGTCCTTGGATAAAACACAAAGCACTCTCATCTCCTCTTTGAAAGGTTTCACTAATCTCAGGACTTCAGCATGGAACTAAATTTAGCAAGTCTGGATGCCAATGGAGGCGTTTCACGTTTTCCTTAGACAGTGACAAGCAGTATATTCTCAATCACTCCTTCAGGTCAGAGTTCAGCTTTCATCTTGCCTCTGGTCAGAGGCTGGGTAACATCCTGAACAACTGGCTCCTTGTAGTTTATGATGACAGTGGAGTAGTTTATTATATGATATACAGCCTTTAATTTTCTGGAGAGACGTGGAGTTGATGTTTGATAAGGCATTCGTGATAAAAGAATAACTACTATAGAGAAATGAAGAAGAGGCAGCACAGGACAAATAGATGTGTTTATTCTGAGTGCTATAACTGCTTTTAAAGTCTGGTCTAAATGTACATTGTGAAAAGAATGAGAGAATGGGAACATCACTGCCATTGTATAGGTTTTATCGTAAGGAAACTCAGCTCATCTGGACTTTTAGATTAAAACACTGTGCTGAAATTGAGTGGTTAGAATCTTATGAATTAACTTTTCTAGTGTGAGCAGGCATATATATGTGTATAGAAATCAATAAAGAGAATCAGCTTGTGCATTGTCCTCTATAAACATGAGCTAAACCTAACAGCTCCATAAAGTGAAAGCTAAGGCAAAGATGTTACATTTGCACTACAGCCACCCTCTGCTTCCAGGAGTATTGGTGTCAAAATCAGTGCCAAGCAGCTTGTTTTCAGTCTCCTTTATAGTGTCCTTGACTTCCTTGTCATTCAGTTTGCCCTCTTTATAACAAGAGGCTGTGCTGACTGCCCAGGAGACAAGCTAAACATCCACAGGCCAGCAGAGAGCTTGCAGTAATTGTAAAAACAGCCACAGCAGTCCCTGAGACACTTTTGCTGTACTTGACACAAACTGGACTTCAGCTGTAGGAAACCTGTGACCTCCATCAGTTGATTTATAAAATTAGAGGGCAGATGTTTAAACAGAAGGACTTCTATTATAAAAAAAAAAAAAAAACCAAAAAAACAAACCAAAAACAGGTAGGAGAGGATTTCAGACTGTGGTGTTCTGGGGTAATCTGCATCTTTGTAGGAAAATCCCTAAAAATATTAAAAATCAAGTATTATGTGTAAAATTAAAATATCCCTGAAATCTGACAAGTGGATGTGAGGATAGGAAGCAAGGTCTGTGTCCTGTTGCTTAATAGAAGAGTTAGATTTTCACTGGAGAAGATATTGGTTCTTAATTGTAAATCCTCCACAGGTGGTTCTAGGATATTTTACCTGGTCCTAAGAATTGCCCAGTGGCTCTGACCTCCCACTGGGAAATCTGGCTACAAACCAGAGAGAGGTAGAATGAGATCTGACTGGTAAATCTTTGATTTACAGCTTGTTTGCATTACCTGTACTTTGGGCAGACAGGGTCATAGAGAAGAGAAGGAATGCTGCCAGGTAGAATAAGTATTGCTGAAGAGTATCTTGGAGACAAAAGGGAGATTTTTAGCAATGATTTTATGTGTCAGGTTAGCAAGATTTAAAGTGATGTCATTACTGAAAATGACCCTGAATCGAGTTTCTTTGAAATGAGACTCTATTCTTGCCTTGAGTTGGATGAAAATTATTATACAGAAGAGCTGTTAAGAAGAAAGGAGCATTTACAGCTGAAATTTAGTGGTAGTAAGACTTCTGCCCTGTTGGCCTCCCTGTTAGAGACGTGGATTTTGTAGTTTCACTGAAATGGGGTGAAATTCTGCTTTCTTCCACCAATCCTCATAAGCTACTCAGACTCATGCTTTTATCTAATGTAGAACCAAAAATATAGAATACATGGATCGAAAAAGTAAGCGGTGATGTGTAGGCACACAGGTTGTGGTAATTGGGAGTGGGGCTGTGGCCAAGCCTGATCCGCAATGACCTACAGCTGTGAGTAGCAGGTGAGCAGCGTTGAAGGTAACGAGCCATGGAGTGCCAGGGGCACTGTTTAACCACCAAAGGGAACAGAGGGCACACAGGTGCGGTGCATCAACAGTGAGGGGCACACAGGTGTGGTGCATGAACCATGAGGGGCACACAGGTGCGGTGCATCAACAGTGAGGGGCACACAGGTGTGGTGCATGAACCATGAGGGGCACACAGGTGCAGTGCATCAACAAGAGGGGATAAAAGGTTGGGCTAAACAAGAAGGGCAGTTACTTGCAGCCTTCTGGAGTGCCATGATGTTACTCTGTATGGGCAGACACCTGAAGCCTTCTGAAGAGGTAAGGTGTTACTGTGTATGGGTTAGAGCTTTCTGAAATTATGTGGTGAATACTGTGTGTTGTGGCCCTCTTAACTGCCTCATGTACTGCAGCAGTGATGAGTACATTCTTAAATTCTACTCCATTATTTATTGCTTCCCTTAGATCTGAAGGTGTATGTGGTGAACACAGATCAGAACTCAGATTTTTGTGTGCAGTAAGTGGGCAATGGTTTTCCTTGTCCACAGCAAGCCTTGGCTGTTTCTGTTATATCTGGTTGGAAAGAGGGGCTCTATAAACCTCAGACCTGCCCAAGTTCATGCACATGCTGCAGAGCAGAGCCTGACTGTGTTCCAAAAGCTGTCTTGCCTTGCCCAGACTACTGTGCAGAGAGAGACAGAGAGCAGGTCCTGTAGTTCTAACTAGCACAGGAGTAAGCAATGCTGAGATTCTGGGAAATGTTCCATTCCTGGACATTCAAAAGAGACTGCTGGAACTGGAGGCTACCAGAGTCTCACCAGCTTCTGGACCAACCGATGCTGATTTACAGGTGTGCACAATCTTCTCAGGACAGATGCAAGGTTACTCTGTCAAGAGTACTCTTGCCCTTTAACTACATCATCCTGTGCCTGCTGTTAAGGTAATTGGAAGCTGCTGAGAGATAGCTTTAGTAGTGGGGGTTGTGTAATGTCCAGCAGTCTCAGAAATGGGTGAAACCACCTCACCTTTGTGTTTAAACCTACCTTTCCTCACTTATCTTCTGTGCAGGAAGTTGGCCTGTATCATCTCTTATGTATCTGAGAAGTGTAACAGCTGCTGTGTAGGTGTGTGTGTGGTTTCTCTGGGCATTCCTGTTTACCTCTTCTCTCTGTTTAAGTAAGCAGTTTTCCTTCTCACCCCTGCCCCAATTGTTTGTAATCTGAGAATCTGTTCAACATTGGAGCCAAGATCTTCAGATTCTGAATTGTTGCTATGAACAAAGTTCAGAGCCAGAGGATACTCTGGAAAGGCTGTTTTACACATGCTTAACATTTTTGAAAAATAAGAAAGCAGCAAAACCCCAATGGGAATCACAGACAAAACTGAATTTAAAGACAGCCCCCTGTCAGAATATAAAAAATAAGCTGAAAACAGTGTGATATGCAGGTCAAGATCATGGCATACTTTTAACCACTTGGCAAACATTTTTAGCAATGTTTGAGTCCAGCACTTCCAGCATCAGTTGCACTCCTTCCCCCAGTGAGTTAGAAATATTTCACAAAGGCAGGGAAGTGTTATTGCTGTTTTCTACCTGAGTAAGCTGGTGCTGAGAGTTTTCAAACTTGGCTGTCCGATGGGAAATCTCCCGTGGGAGCTGCAGATCTGTAACATTTCACATTGCTTCTAATGATGTTCATGCCAAAACCTGCTGACCCGCTTGAGCAGCAGAGCAGGTCTTTTACTTGGGTGTTTTATAAATATGTAGTGGAATAGTCTGATTGAATTTTGCCATTCCTGCTCAACCACTTTCTTGAGTGAACTTCATTTCTTTCCTAGAAGTGGAAAAATATTGTCATTATTGAACTACAAAAGGCTCTATTGCCATCAGACCTAAAAAGTCAGTAAAATGGAAGATGCTTGCATTAATGAAAATCACCTGCTAGCAATTAAAACAATACTTTCTAAGCAGAATAGCTGAATGTGCCATTGATTTAATGACCCTTGGCAGTGACTGTTTAGCTGGATTTACAGGAAGCCTCACATGACATTTCATTAGTATCACAGTGAATTAACTTTATAGCAGTGTAGTGCTTAATCCAATTTAGACTTAGTATTATTAATGATGCTACCAGGGAAATAGTTTTTAAGGCAATTAAACAGCAATATGTAATGTTGCCAAGCATCACTACTGATATCCGATGGCATCTCAAAAAAACACGTTTTAAAAAGGAATTGAAAATGGGAAGATAGCACTTCCTGGTGATTTAATCCTTTGCATTTGGAAGACTACCAAGCCACATAAAAACCAGATTCTAGAAGATAACTTTTGAGGGAGTGTAAGTAAATACATTTATCCTCCTGCTGGCTAGCAGCTTGAGCCACATGCAGTGCATGTGTTACCTCCAACACAGGCTGCTTGGGTTACAAAGGGGTTGGGATGGTGGGGGACACGTGCTCTCAACTCCAAAGCCAAATCTAGTGGCAAATTGGGCTCAAGCAGAGTTTTCCACACTGAACAGGAAGTATTAGAACATGTAGGCTCAAACTCAAGCTGGTGCAGAATACTGCAATCTCACAGCATTTGTGTAATAGCTTCATCCCAATAGGTATCTTAAGTAAGCAGTGACCTCAGATTTCAGGAGAGCATCCTTGAATAGAAAAACTGGCTCCTTTGCTTTTGTCTGTTAGCATTGCTCACTAGCAAGTGCAGGGCTGAACCCAAAACTCAGTGACAGTGACTGAAAGCATTGCTGCTGATGTGAATTCTTTGGGACCAGGAATGGGACAGGTGTTTAGGTTTTGGGTTTGTTTGTTGTTTGGGCTACTTTTTCCTTTTAAATAAGTCTAGCACCAATTTATATGAAATAAAACAGAACAACAGAACAGGGCTCATTTTGATCAAAATCCGTGCTCACATCAATTGTAATTTTGCCTAATATAAGTCAGCACCCATAATTATCCATAACAGCAAGGAACAATGAATTGGACCAAGTGAAGTGACAAGTGCATTTGAAGAGATCATAAAATTCCCATTTGCCGGCATCATTGTGTTAATACCCCATGACCAATAACCCATATCGTCATATACAAAAGTATTATTAAGCTGAAATTTATGAGGTGGGCTGCATTGCATGGTGGGCTAGCTAAGAGATCCTGCATTTACATGTTTTTCTGGTTGTGTTCTAATTTTGTTCACTGTCTCAGCTTTTTTATTTAAGTTTCAGCAAAAACAGTAAGTTCTGATGGACAAATGTGTAGGACACCTTTATGTCCCCATTCTAAGCAACAAACTGTGGGCTCTCTTGAGGCAGTGTTTTTTGTCATCTGAATGGATTTAATTTTGATTCAAATTCTGTTCCCTATTAATGTTTGGTGTACACAATATTACAGCTGTATTTAAGTGATACATTAGTTATGAAGATGATTCTTATACTAATCTTACTCTTTGTTTCTCTTCTTGGTAAAGAATGGAAAAGTACCTTTAATTTTATTTTATGGCATCAAAATGTAGTAGGGAAAGGAAATAACTTGTCTGCACCTTTACACTTTAGTGTTTTACTGCCTACTCCCTTGTGCCAAGGATATGTACTGTACTGTGTGATATAATTTAATTTTATTTCCATACTGTGGTTTTCCATATCACAAGTGCCTTCTGCCTGTTTGAATTTGTGTAGGCACCCGATTTGTATGTATGGTTTTGTTTTGGTTTTTTCTTTAACTAAGGAACAGAAGTCACTTTTCTATAACTTCAGTATGCCTGAATAGATCAGTTTCTGTGCTATGACTTAAATTGAGTAGCTGATACTAACAGGAACTTATATAACTGAAGTGAGAAGTTCAAAGCAAACAGTGTGAGTTATTCCCATAATGTGATGTTAAACTGTGGCCTTCCCTACTGAAAGATTAAGTGACTATGAAAAAACTTATACTCTAAAAAGGAGTTTGACATCATTCATGAAGGAAAAACCAAATGCAAAGGAAATGCCTCAGACTGGAGAGTCCTTACTGCACAATTTTCTGTGAGTGTTAGAGGATATTTCAATGCATGTTTTCCCTTTTTCTGTACTGTTTTGTGGACATCTACTGTGTTTGGGATTAATCTATCAATCTCTATAGTCTTACATTTCTTTATCATGTAGCTGGACTGAAGAGGGAATGTGTGAAATGCATTTAAGCCAAAATGAACCAAACCTACTGCTGTTGATTAATGAAACTAATAGTTATTCTGCTTCCTAGTGAAAAGGCCCTCTAAAACCTAGTACAGGCGTTGCTTACCCTGGTTCCAGAGGCCATTGTGCAAGCAGCTGTGATGAGAAGTTACTTAAAAGTTGTGGTTGGTGCTTGCTTGCTCCAATATAACTGATGAAATGTGCTCTGGACCCTGAAGTAATGAAGCCCTGAGGAGTTTGAGTGAAGTTCTTTGAGGTGAAGTTTCTGCTTATGAAGTGATATTAATGTGAGTGGAGTTAGGCACAGAACTCCGGGAGGGGATTTGGGGAGAGCCTATTGCAACTGTGGACCCCACAGAAGTGCTCTTTGTCCCTGACATACAGCATGTGTTAATGTGGGACCTGTTGTGAGGATTTTAGAGAGAATGGGACAAAATAAGGATGTTAACAATCCCCTATAACCTGTAAGCAATGTCTAACTACCCCTCCTTGGGCATTAGGGCTGGGGAAAACCTTCTGCATCAAGGTGCTGAGTTTTCCTTTCTAATGTCCCTTTAGTCAGTTGAGCAGAAGTCTGCACAGTCAAGAGTTAACCTTAAGGATGATCATAATTCTGTAATGACTTCTGTTGAATGTTCTAATTTCCTTTGCACCTCTGAAAGCACAGCTTTTATTGGCATAAAAGTTGTCATAAAACAAATTGGATCCTTCAGTTATGTTAGATAAGTATTTCATTAATAATGGTCAATTAATGTATC
Source organism: Zonotrichia leucophrys gambelii (assembly GCF_028769735.1). NCBI lineage: Eukaryota > Metazoa > Chordata > Aves > Passeriformes > Passerellidae > Zonotrichia > Zonotrichia leucophrys. The sequence continues at coordinate 7,277,719 of NC_088179.1, forward strand.
AGTGCAGCACAATAACTGTGACTGAGTTTTGCAGAAACACCACTTCCTTTCTTTGTAAAATGCTTTTGTTCTTGGAAAGTCAAAACATTTGTGTTGCAGCACTGACAGACATGCTGAACCCAAGCCTTGCTGTCACACCCAAGTTCCTGTGCTGGCATCGCTGGAGGGATATGGGAGGTGTCTGAAGACCAGAACTCTGCACCTTGTCCTCTTATAGGGTTAGTTCTCAGGTACACTAATTCCCCTGTACCTCTCCCAGAGGGGTCTGTGGTCTGCAGTTGATTTAAGGGTGGGAAATTGTTGCAGCCTGTTGCCAATTTGGTCAAGGAATTTATGAATCTAGAGTCCCTAAACAGTTGCAAAATTTTAGAAATTACAGATGGAAAGGGACTGTGAAGGCTCATTTGAACACATGTGCCAAAGCAGGATTGTTTTGTGAAGTTAATCCTCCAGAGTTTTGTCCAGACAGATTTTGAAAAGCTGTTATATGATATTCACAGTCAGTGCTAGGGAATGTTGTGCTCTGTGACACTTCAGTGTATGCTGCTTCAAACCTGTGAAAAAGCATGTATTCACATCACACATGTATGTAGCATATGGATGTGTCATTTTCCATGGCTTTTCAGAAAAAATAACTGCTTTCCAGTACTGAACAACTGCTCTCACAGCCACTACTGGTGCTTGGAATTTAAATGATATTTGGAAATGAGGGCTTTGGAGTCTATGAACACTAAAATGATATTTTTCCTAGAGTATTTAAAAGTCTCTATTTCAGAATTTGAACTTGTTAGCATCTCACCTGTTTTTCTTTGCAATCTATTGTAAACTTATGAACTAGGAACTCATAGAAGATATGTGTGGATGGGGGAGAGAGCTCTGGTTATCTTTTGCAGCCTTTGCCTGGGTGGTGGAAGTGCCTGTGGTACAAGAGAAGTGGATGTTTTATGAAAGCTGCTTCTTTGGAGTACGAATAAAATTTCAGAGGAATTGCACCTGTAATTTTGTTTGAATCCCATCAATCTCTGCAGGTTTTTAAGCCTAAATTGTAACTTGGATTTAACATTTTCTGTCATGGATGGTTCTGAACTTGATAGTGTCCAATTCACTGATGTTGGTTTTGGTACAAAGACCAGGAGCTTTGTTCACATAGAAAATATTGTTCCTCTGCCATAAAAGAGGAGACCTGCAACTTTTTAGGTGGTTTTTTTTGCCTGATAAGTATGCATTCTTTTTATTTTTTCTCTGTTTTTTCACAATGATGTCTGATTTTTCAACTTTGTGACTGAGTTTCAGACTTCAAGCCTGTCTTCTTAGTGTAGAACTAATTTAAGCAGGTAAAGTATTTTGCAGAGGGGAGAGGAGAAGTTGTGAAAAGTTTTAAGATTCTCTTGCATCTTGTGTACCTAGTCAAAAAGCAGGAGCTAAACTGAACCTGGCAGTTCAGAGATTACCCTGAACTGTGAATTTAATTGCACTGAGCCCTATGAATATGCCACTGAATAAGGTAATTGCTTGTAAAAATACGGGGCTGTGTATCACCCTTTTCAGTGGGGAGAAAGCACTTGCTACAAAAATACTGTAATTTGGAAGTGAGAATAGATGGTCACTGTGGTTGAGAATGAGACAAACAAAATTGGAGGCTCAGTGCTTCCCCTGGTTTTGGGGTGACTGAATTGAAGGATAACTTCTGATAAGTGTTTTTGGGTGATGGCACAGTAGATACCAGAACTCAACAACAGTGATTGTAGGTTTTTTTTTCCCCTGCTACCTAAATAAGTGAGATGTGACACGGCTATCTCAATGCTTTGGATACTTAGAGCAATTATTGTCCACTGTGAGTCACCTTTGTGGTAGATTGTAACAGCATCAACTTTGTGCCTAGTTAGCTCTGCTGAACCAGCCATGTTCTCAACTTTAATCCATTTCAGTCTCAAACTGTTCTATTTTCTGGGTTTGATCAGCAAAACAGGCTTTTAGTTCCCTGGAAGTGGGGGCTGGTTCCATGGGTTTGTGTGTGTGGAGCCTCCCTCCCCAAGTGAGCAGGTTTGGTGTGGCTGCTTGTGCTCTGTGACCTTGGAGCCTCTGACCCAGGTGCTCCCTTTGAAAAACCTTTGCTGCTGTGAGAGACAGTAGCTGACCATGGGGGGAAAGGAATCTTCTCAGTTTCTCACGTGGTCTGGAAAAAAGGCTGTTTGCAAGTTGTCATGGCTGTTGGGAGGTCGCAAGTGTTTAGTGCTGTTTAAAGGAGTATCTTCCATTTCATCAGAAGTTCATGAGAGTTTCCTGAAACCCTCTCTCAGTTGGTAATTAATTAATACAGCTTAAGGAGAGACACAAAGCAGAAACACTTGCAGTTTCAATACTGCTGGGAAGTCACAATGATTTACAGAGAGAAGTACAGATAATTGTTGTTGGAGGCAAGCTTGCACGTACCCCACAGAAGCTTCCAAGAGCCTGGAAAGGAAGTGCTGGCCTTGCTGGAATATATGGTAGTGTTCCCACTGAATTCAGTGGGGCCAGTGTTTTACCCAAAGAAAACAAACCAAGCAAGAATATTGCCTGGGACTGAATGAGAGGTGGGAAAATCCAAGTTTAAATATTTCTGATTCAGGTTTCCAAACCCTAATTCTTAATTTATGAAAACAAAGCTACAGCACAAAATGCTGTTTCTAGTTATTCAATGAAGCTTTATCTTCAGAGAATTTGCTGCTCTCACAATATTTACTCCCTAAATACGGTTTTTCCCAGGCTTACAAAGAGAGATGTCTGGCCAAAAATGAAAAGCAATGGCAATGGAGATCTAGTCTTGCCAAAGAATGGATATGCAGACATGAAATCTGAGAATTGTTCATGAAACTTCTGCTGAAATTCATGAGAGGAAATTTTCAGATTTCCTGGGGAGATGTTAATTAACTACTTCCTAGGACCTTGGCATGTTTGCAAAAAATTCAGTGTTGAAACTCCCACTGACTTGAACAATAAGATTTCTTAGTCCTTTGAGGTTACTGTTATTTAAGAGAGAACTGAAAATTTGTTACCTTGCGAGACCTGAGTTCAGGGCCTCACGTTCCTCTGATTTCCTTTAAATAGCTGGTGGCATAAATAACACCTGAAACAACCCTGAGTTGCATTCCTCTGAGTGTTTTTGGTGTTAGGGAAGTCATCAAACCCAACAGGAAACACAGAACCCCAACAGTTCAGCTCTGGCAGGTAAGCAAAAGGAGACAAAGGATTTTTCAGAGTAGGTATGTCAGTCTTTGCTCCCACCCTTGCCCCGCCACTCTTTTGCTTTAAGCAATACATGTTTTCTGTTAGACATGAGAACTTGGAAGTTTAGCATTAATTTCCCCTTGTTACATTGCAGACAACTCAGTGGTGTGCATGGTAGTGTAAAGTCAAACAAAAATGAGAGAACCCCCCTGGGAGGGTTTTAATTCTTGAAGTAAGATTAAATCTGTTTAATTTTTGAAGTCCAGATTTTTCAACAGAAAGAGGTGCAGTGTGTATGTACTCAGGAGTGTTTTGGCAGAAGTACTTTTGGGAGCGAGCTGAGGATGTGGGTGGGAAGGGTGCAAGACTGGCAGGGGTTGGTGTCACCAGAGTGAGCGTTGGCAGCCCTTTTGGTCACCTTTTCCTGTGGGAATGTGTGGGCTCCTTCCAGCCCAGCTCTGCTGCCTGCCCGGTGCTGCAGCTGGCACAGACTGTCAGCCACTCCTGGCTGTGGTGGGTGCTCTGGGGGCTGAGCTGGACCAGTTCTGGCTTCTGAGGATTTCTGTTGCTCTTGCAACAGTGTCTGATTATGGCTTGTTTGCTCTAAGGGTGCAAGTGAACTCGTCCTTCTTCAACTTGCTCATGCCAACACAAAGGTAAACAGGATGGGGGGAAAAAGAGGGGGAGTGGGCTAGAAGAGAAAGGAAGAAAAAAAGAGAGATAAAGATAAAAGTATGTAACCTGCAGGTTCCTAGGAAATTCTTCTTTATTTTTCAAGAAAACTCCTTTTGGTTCACAGCATATCTTTCTACCTGCCGTGTAAAAATATAGGGAATATGTACAATGCATATGTTGGTTCCTTCACACAAAAAGCTTAAATCAGAAAAGTACTGGAAAGTGAGTGCAGCTTATTGCCCATCACCTCCATCTACAAATAAAATACTTAATATATACAAGCTAAATCCTTCTTTTAGTATGGAACTTGTCAGAACAGCTTGTGCATTCCCCTGGTCTAGCCACAAAGACTGAGGAGACCACATCCAATCACCGACTTCTGCTCCACTGGCACAGCATCCCCTTTCAGTGCAGATGGGAATAAGAAATGAAAAACATTTTGTCTCTAACACAGGCATTTTTTAATATGCAGCTGCTGACAAACTTAAGCTCTAGTAACAGTAAGTTCGTTTTGGAAGACAGATCTACAATGGGTTCTGGTAAAAAAAAAAAAGTTTGTCTTTTGCTGAAATTTAGAAGAAGTCCTGTAGGAATGTCAAGCACCTGGATTATGTAATCTGTTGCTATGACTGGCTAAAGGTTTTTAATTATCAAGAAATGGCTGATTTTGCAAAAAAGAAAAAGCTTCTGGCCAAGAACTGAAATCACAAAGCCCAGCTGCATCATGTGTTTCATTTGGATTGCTCTACTGCTAAGCCCTAATTCTATAAGTTTTTAGACTGATATGCAATAGTCTTGGAGGAAAATAAAATACCTCTTGTCTTCATTTCACAAAACACTAGTACCTCATCCTGGTAATTTCTCTGGCTCATGTCCAACATGAATTCTGCTGTGTCTTCATGGCTTCATTGAGAGGAAAATATTGCCAGTGTTTAAACATGTACTGCCTGACCAATGTGACCAAAAGGATTGGGAAGAGTGTACTAAGCCTAAAAATGGTTTATAGATTGATGGCCAACAGTCTTAATTATTGGTAGACTTTCAACCAAACCCTATTTTACCATCACAGTTAAAATTCTATGTTTGTGAATTCTTGTACTTTTAACCTTACAAAGAAACTCCAATTCATTTATGCCTCTGTTCTTCCATTGTGCTCTGCCAAAGTGGTGAGAAAGTCTGTCTGTCTGTTTTGCCTGAGGTGAGAGGGTATTTTGATACCTTTTCTTCCACCTGTACACAATCACTTGTGCTCTAAGTTCTTCCTTCCTGGATCCTGTTATCTTTCATGAATTCAACTCCTAGGCTGAGCTAAAATTCTGTATTAAAGTCTAAAAACTGCATGTAATAATTGCATGTTAGCAGCTTTTCTCAAATTACTACCTAGAAGAAATAATTAAATAGTGATTAGTGATAACATTTTGTGCTTTATCTCTCTGCTATTGATATCAAAGCACATCTTCAAACTATGGGGAAATACAATTGAGATGAGGCTTGGCAAAAGCTGTAGTAGAGATAGGTAGAGGCACTTAAGCCTTTGCTAATGGCAGTGAGTTACTTTTCAATATCCCAGTGTCAGTTCCCCTTGAGAGGCTCCTTAGAGTGCTTACAAGTGACAGAGTGCTTGGCACAGCCAGTCTGTTGGTTTTCTTCCTTCAGGAGTCTTGGAATAAGAGGTAGAGGATGATGAGTGGTTTTGCTCCTTACCTGTGGAAGTTGTGCTCTCAGAATGCAAAGGAAGGGGGAGCCTCTATCCCTTCAGAGATTATAAATCAGCTGTTCTGCCTTGGTCTCCAGGAGCACCTGCCTTTCCCCCTTGACTGAAGTGAAGCAGGGTGCCTAAGCTGGATTCTTAAATCACATACCTGAAAGCACCCAGGCAAATACCACTATCCCATATAGTTCTAGGATAGGGATAAAATTCAGCCTACATTCTGTCTTCCAACTTTTTCAGTAAAAAGATTTTTTTGAAGTAAGTGCTAAATATTTTTCATTGTTTAAAGAAAAAAACCCGTTCCGTTTCCTTCAGATTCAGACCCTCAGCATTGCCAGCTTTTCTCCTTTTACTGCCTTCTTATTAAAAGACAGTGACAGACATCTGTGAACAACGTCACTGTCTGTGGTGAGGTATTATTTGGTGAAAGTTTTTACAGTTATAGATCTCCTGGAGGGTAAAATATCCAGTTAATGGAATTACATTTGTTTCTACCAGCCAAAGATGTAACTCTGCTGTATTTTTTTTTTTTTAATAATCCAAATAATCTGTTCCACATGTGGTTGTTCCATGATTTCTTCCTATCTAGTGATATGGGAAAGGCAGGACAGTCTGAACAGAGTTTCTGTCAGACTGCAGATCCTGGTTGGAAAGTCTACTCCTGAAGTTCTCAGGGCAAACCTAAGGCATTGGAGACTTTGGAGACCATGCTAAGCAGGTCAGCATGTTGAGCCCAAACAAGGGATTTCAGACCTGCCAGATGAAAGCTACAAGGTTTTTTTGTAAAAGGGAGGACTGAAGTCTGAGCACAGATTTCAGTCAGTAATCATGCAGTAAAGAAAGCTGCCTTGGCTCTCCTTTTCTGTGATTTGGGAGTACCATAGATTCAGCAAATGTATTTTCTGGTTCCTTGGCCATCCCTTTTGCTATTATATCTAAGGATGCAATAGGCTGGATGAGTAGATTTGTGACTATCTGAAGTCTATTTTACTTGCTGCAAATCCTGTAATTATTTTTGTGTTAATTTCCCATGCAGCATAACTGGTCACTGACCACAAGAACACACAATGGACTCTGCAGCCAAGCTGTTTAAAAGTAAGGTGAAAAACATCTGTAGTTTTCTCAAATTTACTTTGTTTTGAAAACAACAGATGTTTTGGAACATCTGCAGCCATATCATGTCAGCTGATTGAGCCTCTGCAGAGAACATTTTTGGCTTGACTGGCAGCAGGAACATTAATAACATCTGGAATGGGGTACAGTCAATGTTTCCACTGTGATGGGGTTTGGTGACTTTTTGCAGTCTGATGCATGTTGAGCCTAAATATAGTGCCTGGAGAGCTTTCATGTTTGTGACACTCCCATTTGATTGTGCTAACTTAGTCAACCTCAGCACTTCCATTAGAAGAATCCTTATAATTCTGAGGAAAAACATGGATGCTTTGTCTGTAAATAATATATTTGTTTTTTCCTAATGGATGTAGGCACACGCAGAACCATATCTACTGTCACAAATCCTTTGAACAATTCAGTAGCTGGAGAGGATTCAGGTGTGCAGACATCAAGTCCATACAAGAGGAATGGTCTTTTGAGTCTTGTACTTGGGCTCTCTTTATATAGTACAGTTTCTATAATCCAAGTGCAGGAATTAGAGGAATTAAACAAATGGAAAGTCAAGGAAGAGGAAAATAAACACCTGAAGTCTTCCCTAGAGAGAGAGGGGAAAAAAAAAAAAAAAAAAGATGAGAAATGGGGAAATGTCTGACTTCCTTGGTTTGTGGAGCAGTTTACATGGGTTAAAGCAGTTGCTTTTGTCTGGGTGCAAATCAGGCCATCAGTGTGTGACCCTAGCTTCCTATATGAGGTTTGGTTTTTAGAAGCTCAGCTATTACAGGCCCATATCATGCAAAAGATATTTTGTATTTGGACAGAGAGCCCTTTATAGCTAATTCATTATCCCAGGTTGGGAGCCTTGCCCTCAACAATGTCTCTAGGCTGTGTGCAGTCCTGCCCCATCTGCTGGAGTTGCAAGGTGCCTTGGGGTACAGTTTTGAAGGGATGATGGGTTTAATTTGGTATGGTCTGGGACAGCAGAAATGCCATCACCTCTTCAAGAGGTACTTTTTGCAAGCTGTGCCATCTCATCATGCCTGTTGATAACTCATTCAGAGTCTCTTGTAACAGGTCTGGGAAAAGGACAGACAGAATTCAAAGCCATCTATCTAGGTTGGTGGTGATATAGTTTATTTTTGTAGTTGCCAGTTGAATAAAGTGCTCACAGAATATGAAAATACCAGGCACTCAATGTAACAAGAATGTCCATATGTGATAATGACTTCAGGGGATGGAACTGCCCTGGAGAAATCCAACCATTTTCTCAATCACAAAATATTTTAGCTACCTGTCTGTTCTAGTCATTACTTAGTAACTGCATTTGTTTCTTTTGAGATGTCAGGGAACACATTATACCTGGTGGTATTTTGTAAGCATGTAGAGTATATCTGATTTAACCAAGAATCATCTCTGAAGGCTGGATGGAAGTATGGTAGTCAACTGCAAGTATTTAATCACTTAAAAATTCTAGTCAGCCCTTTGCTGATGAAGAAGGCACTATCTCAGTAGATATGTCATTTCTTGATGTTTCATTATAGAAATGAGATTTCAAGATGTTGAGCAAAGTGTAAGTGATGTCCCACACAGCTGGTGTCATTATTTGGGAGATGTTAAAAACAGATTCAGGAGTGGATTTGGGCTCGTAATACAAGTATCAGCCCCAATACTGATTCAGGCTGGTTCTTGTGCAACTTTGAGTTACTGGTGAGCTTTAGGTACATGAAATGCACGGGCTTTTGGATTTAGGTACATGAAATGTGTAGATTCTTGGGTTTAGCTCTTATGCATTGGTTTTTCCTGTATAATAAAGCTACAGTACCCCTTCCTTCCTTTGTGGCAATAAGGCACTCTGTCCCATGCTCGTGATCCCTAAGTATTCCAAAGTGCACCGGCCTAAATGGAACAGGTAGGGTGACACAGTTCCCTGTCCCCAAGGGACCACAGAGCTGCTGTGGACTTGCTGTTCAATTCCCATTAGCTTTGTGCTGTGACATGGATTGATAAGTGACAGGAGTACACGGGGTCTGGTGGCTCACAGGGGATCTTCTGTGGATGTTCTGTGTCTGCTGCTCTGGGACAGGAGCAGAAGGGCTGGCTGCCTTCTCCTGTGTGGGTTTCTCTGGATCTGCTGCTGGGAATGGTGAGCAAAGGACCTGCTGAGCTCAGACTGGGGCCCATCAGTGGAGCCGGCAGGGCCAAGGCAAGGGCAGTGGACAAATGCCGAGACTCAGAGGCGAGTGAGGGGATGAAGCCTGTGCACCTTGGGAATCACTGGCCTGCTTTGAGAGACAAGAAGATTTATTTACACACCAAACAGCACCTTCTTGGTGCTCCTTAATTAGTCTTTGAAATTTGATAACGTTTTAATATAATTTTGATTCTGAAGGTCAGTCTAATATTGTATTGCATGATGCTAAATTACGCTTCTCACAGTTAGGGGATGTAATTAAAAGCACAGGCATGCTGATTTTGATTAAGAGTTTATTTTCTTGCTAACTAAGAAAAATTGAGTTTCATGGAAAGAATTTTTGGGGTTTAGTTATGCTGTTTTTTAACTTCTTCTTTGCCATTAAACTACTTGTGTGTGAGTGCATGGAACAAAGAGGTATCAGCAGAGCAGATGCACACATATTTCCTCTGGGGATCTTTGTAACATCTTTCCCAGGAAACCTATTATGATGCAAGATAGAGTGAGTTTTATAGCTGGTACTAGTCATCTGAGGACTCTAAAAAACCTCAGCTGGTATCTCTGGCACAGTTATTTATTTAACCAGTTTCTATCTTAATACTGCAGTAATTTCACACAATTAAAACTTATGCTTGAACATAATGACTGACAGAGGAATGAAAACCTTGATTATTCTTGTAAGGATTTACTCTTGCAACACTCCTGCCTTGTTTCATTCATTATTTTGGGTTTTTTGTAAACAGCAGAGGTGAGTCACATGGTCCAGGCCTAAGAGCTGCCTTCTCCCAGTCCTCCACTTCTCAAACACATCTGTGCCATGGTGCCAGCCCTTAGAGTGAGTGCAGAAACATCTCACGTTCAGTGTGAAAGTAAAATAAAGGAGAAATCTTTTTTTTTAGCCAAGAATGCCATAAGGGAAATGTAGCTTGAAATGTGATCATGATGGCTTAAGTACACAGAGGGAAATAACAGGAAATCCACACTATTTTAATTTTGTAAAATTCATGGTTCTTAAGCCGTGTTTGGAATTCCTGGGGATCTGGCTCATGATTTGTGAATGCGTCCAAGTGGCAGTGCTGTGCTGTTTTAAGTAACCCAGATCTCACTTATTCACATCGTGTAGTTGCATGTCACAGAGGGCTGTTTTCCTCTTCTCTTTTCTCCTCTTTTTGTCTTCTGTTCTAGAGCTGGATTAACCTCATGTTTTCCAGGAAAATGAACAATTCCACATCTTGGGGTGAAAACTTACTAGTAAGGCATATTTTAAATATAAAAAAAATTAGTTGAATTTTCTCTCCATATATATTTATATGAACACCATAGTAAAAATTATTGCAATGACACAACATAAAATATCCTATACATCATGAGTGGCTTTATAGCGAATTTTCTAGTTAGAATAAACTTTGCAATTATGGGAAGGTATTTGAGCCATTTCACATCAACTCTTTTGTAGGAGTGGAAAAGATTTTGTTTGATTCAGGAGCTGTTGGGTGATGTTAGAAAGCTCAGTGTTTTTCCTCTCACTTGTAGCAGTTTCCCTGTGCAGCTGAGATATTCCTGACTGGTAACCAGCAATGAGTGAGAGCAGGGTGGATGTGGTCAGGATTCTCCCCTGCCCATACAAGGGGGTGGTGCTTGGGAGGGAGGATGGATGGATGGGTGCCACAGCAGCTCTAAGTATTTTGTTGGGCTCAGTGCATGGGGCATCTCAGACTTGCCAAGCTGCAGGAAATGAGTTAGGTCAGACACATCTCTGAACTGTGGTTTGAAGGTTAAAAGAAGAATTTAAAATGCTTTTGTGGGTGCAGAAATACTGTAGTCTGTTTTGCTGCTGAGGGAGGTTTGAAGGGGAGCCAAAAAAATCCTTGTGGCTATAGATTATATATGAATTTAGTTCAAAAGAGAGACCACTTGATCTTGTGGACTGACAGGTATTTTCAATTTTCTTGCAGCATGATTTCATTACTCATAGTTAGCTAGATTTATTTTGTCCTGCTGGAGGCACTTATTGGGCACAGGGGTAGATTTAATTTTAACAGAGGTTTGGACCTGGCTGTAGTTATTGTACTATTAGTCTGGGGTGAAGAGGGGAAGTCAAACTCTGATTGTTGCTTTGCCTCTTTACTGAGAGCTTATCAAGAGGGAGGTAAACTCCAAGCAATAAAAGCTGTTCTTGACATTCCCTTATAGAGAGGAGACAAAGGTGATAATTAAATTGAGGTCAGATAAAAACTTTGTAGTCAGAGGAGAGAAAAAAGGATGCAGCAGGACGATGCCTGTCTGTCCCATTGGATGCTGCTGGCTTCTGGTATTTTGCTTTATTGTGGACTCCAAAGAGTATGAAGATAATTTTTCTGCTTCTAATGGGTAGGAAATGTGGTACCAGTTTCAGTTATTTGTACAGTTTAGTTGTAAGATCATGAACACATCCCTGGTTAGCCTTTATGTGCCAATTTTGATTTCTTTCCAATAACTCAGGTTAAACAAAATGGTAGGATCCAATAAAGATGTGGGCTGAAACTGACTGGATTTTCCCCTCATTGTTGTGCTGAAGAGAAGAAAGACTTAAAAATATTTTAATTTGCATACAAACTCTTCTCCCCCCTCCCCTTGTCAAGTGAAGTTTTTCGGAGAATGAATGCAAACCTTGATTGGTTCAAAGGGAAATAAGGACTGTGGTTACGCACACATACCAAAGAGTTTTGTGACTCTGCAATAACAGGCATTTTGAAGAGAAATTAGCCATACTGTCACTGTCTGTGCAGTGCCGTGTTTTGGGTATCAGTAGAGTAACACTAAAGGGTTTTTGTCCACTACCTGGATCAGGCCATGGTAATCCAGGGGAGAAGCTGGTGATGGATATGTGATATGCATGGGAAGTTGTCAGAGGGTTGATGCTGGGAAAATGCCAGTGCATTCGCAAAAATCATTCACTCATTCTCTTCTGCTGTAGTTAACCAGAGGAGAGGGAAAGAAAATATTTTATTGGGATTCATGAGTTGAGGAAAGGATTGGAAAGAAACATTAAGGGCAAAACAGGCTCAAAACTTAAAAGGTATAAAGAAAACTTCATTTACAGAGCTAAAATAAGAATAATGAGAACTAAAATAAACCTTTAGAACACCTTCCTTCCCCTCCCCTCAGCCCTTCTTTCCTTCCCACTCACAACGTAGGGAGACAAAACATGAGGTTTTTAGTCAGTTTGCCATTCTAACAATCTTTTTCCAGTTCACTTACGTAAAAGAGTCTCTTTTGCTATGTCATGGGGTCTTTTCCATGGGAGACGGTTTTCTGTGCTCTTTTCCAACGTGGTTCTAATTTTCACAAGTAGCAGTCTGCCTAGAACCTGCTGCAATGTTCAAGTCCCTCCCATGAGCCAAGCAGTTTTCCCAAAAATGCTTTTTTGTGTGCCATTAGTTCATGGGGTTTTGTTTTTAAGGGTGAGCTATTGTAGTATAAAAGCAAGGGTCCTCTTCCTCTGTCTCTGAAAGTTGGGGTTCTCTTTCTGTCTCTTCAAACCTCTCACCAGATCACAGCTTTTCAGCATCCACATGCTCCAGCATGAGTACCTTCTTCTCATGGGCTGTGGGTGAATGCTGCATCTCCCCTACACTTCATGGCTATCTCAGAAGCAGCCTTTGTGGCTTGTTCTCTGCCCCTACGAAATACCAGACGTGTTAACCCACTGGTCTGAAAAAGAAGTGACTGCAATTCCTGTTTTAGTGATGGCCTAGAAGGGGAGAACAACACTTCAATCATACACTTTGAAGAGTGTATTTGTGTGTGTGTACCCAGAGATGCAGTCCCTGATCTTGCTGGCACAGAGGGGTTCTGTATCTTTACAAGACAGTGTTTATGTGCTTTTTGCATTTCCAGCTTCTTCATGCTGTGTAATACATTATCTATAAATCCATTAGTGCTACTTTTTGCCATAGATAACAAACTGGTATGAATTCTACAGGAATATTGATGAAAAGATGATAACTTAGGAAACAATGCAATCCAAGGAGGCTCCCACTGAACTGTGCACTACTTCATTTGTTTGTTTAAGCAATCTTTAAAGACTACCCATGGTGGAGACTACAGAAAATTCTGAAGCCGTGCGCTGTTCTGTCCTTGTGTTTAGAAATCTTTGCCTTATGTCTAATCCTTTTCCTTACTGTTTCATACACAAACCACATGGGAAGCAGCACATTCCCGTCTGTTCACCAGCCCTTTGCACACTTGGAGGTTATCATCACACAGCCCCTTCACCCTCTCTAGAATAAACAACTCTGGCATTTCAATCATCCTTTGCAAGTCCCATTTTCTAGAAGCTAAAAGATAATGCACTGTCTTGGTGGGCCACATGAGAGGAGGAGGCTGCCAAGTGAAATTCGGTGAGAAATTATTCATACTGCAGGATGTGCTAATGAAATATTTCATAACTTCATTAATATGAACAGCAGCATGGTATTTTTTAGTTTCACGGAAGTTTGCTTCAGTGTGGTGCGAATGAAGTTGTTAAGTTTGTTCTTCTGAGAATAAGTGTTGTAGCATAAATTAAAATAAATAGGCTGAAAGTGTGTGTACTGGATGTAGCCACCAGTGCCAGCAAACATGTGGCAATGGCTCAGTGTTTAGCTCACCAGGGCACTGGGGGCTACAGGCTGGAAAATATCAAGGCTCCGTTGGTATCAGGAGGAGAGCCAGGCTCTCCTTTTATCATAATCTCCATCCAAAACCTGTCTCTTTCATTGCAACCCTGTTGATTCCATTGGTGATGGTAGTTTTGAAGTGTCAGGTGCCCCTTTAGAAGGCAAATGAGGCCACTAGAAATACTCTGTTATAGGTAACTAGTCATATCTAATATTTCTTGCATTGACACAGCTTGACTGAGACATATTGGCATGTAGTTCTCTCCCTCCTCACAAGCTTTTTCTTTTTTTCAGTGTTACCAGTTATGTTAACAATGCAACCTAAGACCTTCCTTTTTTTTTGTTTTTTCTTTTTTTTCTTCTTACCTCAGGACATCAGAGTAAGATTGAGATTTTCAAGCATGGCATGCAAATGAATAAGACTCTTTGTTTCAACTGTTTCTTTATCTCCTTAGTGCTTCCTTTTCCTAGTCTCCCTTTTCCTCTTTGTTTCCCTGCTTCCTTTCTTAAGCCCTTGTAACTTCTGCTGCACAGCCCTCTGGGAATGCCCTAAATCTGAGAGGGATTTCACAGAGCCTTTTCATCATGAGGCCTGCTAGACATATATTAGACGTCTTTTTCACTCCTTGAGACTGACAAAAGGACCAACAGGAATAAAATTTGATCTCTTTAGAGAAATGGAAGTGGATGAGCTGTTGCTCTATGAAGTTTTTTTTCCCTTCTTTTTCTTTTCCCCATCCCACATGCTGTATGTGGCTGGTAGGAAGAGCAGGACCTTGGTATGTTCTTAGCCAAGAAGCAGCTGTCTCTGTAATTAATTTCATAACTCCTTTGATGCTTCCAGAGAAGTGGAAGGTCAGGGAGAGGCATGGACACAATCTCTTCTGATAAAAGAAAGAGGAAGTGCTTACTGTTGTGCTCTTCTTGTGGTCTGTTAGCAGATGCTTATCAGATACAGTAGGCTCTCATTTCTCTCAGTACAGACTTTGTATTGACATGTTATGTCCCTGTGGCTGGTGAGGCTGACAGGAACCTGCAAAGCTGGCTTCAGAGGCAGAAATACTCTAATGTCTGGGGTGTTTCTTATGCCTCTTAATCATATGGTCTGCATCTATTCTGCTAAAGAAAAATGCCCTTACTTCTCATGCTGACAGGGTTGAACAGTCTGCTTTGCTTTTGGAAAGGGCTTTGTTATTTTTTTGAAGACTCTTGATCAAATAATGGCTGTCAAATTTGTTGGGCACAGAGCTCTGCTGCTGTGCTTAGTGCAGGTTTCTTCCAGAGGGTGATGTCTGTGGCCAATCCAGCTGTCCCATACAAAGGAGCCTGGAGCTATGTTTAAAACTTGTTGCTGACTGCTGCTACTTGCACAAAATGATGGCTTTGACTTGTCCCTCATGTGTCTCACAAAGAGAAGTTAGAGCAAGATAAATGATCCAAACGATCTGATTCTTGTTCCTAGTGGGATATATTTTTCTACATTAATTCCAATTAAATATCCACAGGTAGCAGACAAAAGAATTAGAAACACATAAGGAGATTGATATAGAGCTATGTAGCTGTTCCTGTAATAATTGATTTAGAATAATTGAATCATTTTCCTGTAGAAATCTCTTCTTCCGCAGAACGCTATTATATTCTGCAATACCTTTTGTTCCTTTAGTTAATAGAGCTGTGGAACAAATGCATATCTGCACTGGCAAATGCAGACCATTTGAACTCTAAAATATTAATTTTAAATGTACCTATGGCTATTTTTAATAGTAATATAAAATGATCCTAAAAAGCACATGTTGAGATAATGAGATCCATAAATACTGGTTGGCATTATTGATTCACATGTATTGCTTCCGTAGATTACTTCCATTTCCCACATTTCTTTTCATGTCTATCCTAATCAGGGGGCTGGATTTTAAAGCTATTTATTTATACTGAGCCTTGTGTAAATACAATGAATAAAGACTTCTCCAGTGGGAGCCGAATAAAGCCAGAGTTTACCATTGTGGAAAAATTCAATCCTTAGTTTTTGTTTAAGATTAAGGGAAAGTGTTTAACTTTTTCTGTAAGCAGGGATAAGTAACTTCCTCATTTCCAGAAAAATTGGGGGAGCATTCATTATTTCTTGCCGTCTCTGCAGAAGAGCCTGCAAAGACAGAAAGGAAAGGCAGAAATATGCTGTAGGAATGAAAAAAGTTTTTTAGTAGACACAAAGCCAACTGGTGCAGGTTTGTCCAAGGTACAACACGTAATCTCAGCTTCTCTGAGTGAAATCCTCCAGCAGCTGGAGGTACAGTCAGGACATTTGGGTTACTTTTATTATCTTTCAGTGTGATATTCTGTTTCTCCTCCCTCCCTGTGTCATTTATCCAAGCAAAACTCCAGCCTTATGAAAAAAATACAAGAAATGCAGACCTCATCCACCTTGTGTTCATGGAGTGATTCCATTATACCCACTCGTGTTTCTGTAGAGATACTTATTTTTCTGCCAGAACTTTTTGTTTTTGTTATATATAAACCTTTTCCAAAGTGATTTTCTAATAATCAAAATAAGACATGCTGGAAGATTGTTAATACCTGGCAGCTGCCACAGGCCCCAAAACAAGCTTTACAGTTGCCCCTTGTCAGAACCAAGTGCCTCCTTATTAGAAGTGGATGTATTATTACCACACTGTTAAAAGCTACTCACCTATTATTGGATAAATGTAAAGAACAAACAGGTCATACAAGGGTTCTGACGTGTGTTCACTGGGTTTAAATGCTGTCATGTAAAGTGTCATCAGACTTGTCACTCCCCTCTCTGCAGAATAGCACTGTAGGCTAAACAAGAATGGTAGAAAATGACCCTTTTTTCCACATTTCCCATCACTGCTTTTTAAAAGCAGACCTGTCTGTCAGATTCTCGCCTGGTTAGTTGATTAGTTTAAATTCTGCAGGAAACTTTTTGTTCCAAAAGTATTTCGATGTCACATAGGCTTCATATTCTCTCAACAGAATTCTGTTAAAATAGTCCAGAAATATATGACTACATAGAAAACTTTAATTTTTTACAAATTACATCATGTGATGTTTTGTGCTTCCTAAAATTAATATCTAAAAAAAAAATATTTATGCTATGGTACAAATGCTAAAGTGAGAATAAATTCTAAGGCAGTGTAGTGTATGTATTTTTTGTATTATTAATTTTTTTTGTTTTATTTCTCATTATAATAATATGGCCCATGAGCACCACTGGGTCAGAAGGTGGTACTGATGGGATGGGCAGTGGGTATTGAGTTACTACACCCATGCCTGTTTAGTTTTAAAGTCCTTAATGTAAGGGGCATACATTTCATATGGAATGATCGTCCTTTTTGTTCCTTACCTGCTTTGAGATTGACAGGTTGAATTACTTACAATCCATGTTTTCCATTCATAAAACTTTTTCCTCAATAGGGTGAAAGGAAAACATAGAGACAAATCTCATGTGGAAGAGATGACACGTCAGCATTTTGGTTTATTGGCCATTGATGATACAGTAAATCACTAAAAGCAGGTTTAGAGCCTAGGAAGCAGCACTATTGATCTCCTTGAGTCCTGTTGCCAGAAATTGTATTAAAGAGCTTAACACAATGATGTGTAGCCTTGTGGCAGCAGCACAGCCAAGAACAACCTTTCCCAGGACCAGCTAGCTGAGAGTCCAGTGATATAGGGAATTTACTGGGGAAGGTGTGGTGCCCCTTCACTGTCCTCCTAGTGACCAAACTGAGTATCAGGAGAGGTATTTCACATTTAGGATTTCAGTGTTTTCAAAGTAATTATCCAAAGGTAGAACAATTAATGTGTTTTCTTCTTTTCTTCCCTCCCTCGTGCATTTTGAATGATGTGAAACATAAGTTATATTTTTCTGCTTATCATACATTTTAAAAAACTAAACTGTGGAAGGTGAATGTAAATGTGTAGTAAGATTTCCGCTAACTCATGTTTAGGATTGTCAGTATCAGAAAGGAACAGTTTATTGGTTTATTGCAATTTATTATTACAATTTAGTCAGCAAAGTATGCTATGACATAGTTGTAGATGCAAAATTAGTCTATATCAGTGAATTGTTCCAGGTTTATACTTGACCATCTAGTAAAAGGGACTAAGTAACACTTACTGAAAGATATTTAGGTTTTTGAGCTTAAAAGAAACACTTCACTTACTGTGTTTAAATGCAGATTTTCAGTTATTTAGTCCTGCATGAGATTTTAGATATGAAAGAATGCTTGCACTTCAAAATGCTTGTACTGTGGAAGCAGACCCATGAAGAAATAGTGCATGAATGCCCACAGGATTGGAAGAGCAGGAATAATGGTTCAGGCCTTGGTTTAACAATTGAATGAAAAGCCTGCTTAGCTTCCTAAGACTCACACTCCATTTGTTTCTAAATGGACCTGGAATTTCAGTAATTTGGGGACAGATATTCAAAATATGTAGTTACCTGAAAAAAAAAGCTGAGAAACAGGCTTTATAATAGTTCAGTGTTTCACACTCCTGACTGTGGATATCTCGCTTAAGTTACATACCCCTTCAAGACGTCAATTGCTGTCATTAGGCATTAGGATCTACCCATAATGTCTCTGAAACTTGGTTCTTAGTTATTAAAAAGAAAAAAAGACTATAATTCTGCTTTAGAGATTCTGCCTGTTTAGAGATTCTATAAATGCGAGCCACAGGATTTATTTCTGAGCAACTCTTTTTACAATCTAAGCCATATAAAATAAAGTAAGAACATGCATTTTAATAAAATGTAACTATTTTAAAAATACAGCTATTTTCTGGTTGTATAGTACTTAAAGGGAATTGCTGCTGTTTCTCATGGCCTTACCCATGGAGGAATGTGTTTTGGTAGCAATTAGAGATGGACAGCTCCCTGAGGCACTGAGCTCTTAGGTGTTTAGCATTAGTCACCCTTTCTGTTAACTTCAAATCGCTTCATTTTCCAGAAGTGGATGGAACTGCTCTTAAATGGGGTGGGAATACTCTGCTATTTTAGGTCCTTTGTTCCTATTTAGAACTTAGAAAAGAAACAGGTACCAAAAGCAAAAAAAAGTTTATGGCAAAAAAGTTAATTGCAATTTACTAGCCCCTCAATTAAAGTCTTAGGCTAATGAAAAAAGTAGTTGTGTTTTCTTCCTGTGCTTTTGTCTTTTTCCCTATGCTAGTGTTTCCTCTCTAATAACAATGTGCCCTTGTTTTCGCATGAGTGTCAGTTTTATGTGCATTCATACAGCCCTTCAAAAGTCATTCTGATTTATAAGGCAGCTGTCTCAGAAATTGGGACTCCTCTTTCCCATGTGCTCACACATCCCTTTCTACAGAGGTCAATGTAGCTATAGCATGATTGGAAAACATTTGAATCCAAAAATATGGCTTTATTCCCAATAACTGCTGTGATTGCAAGTCACAAGTCAGTGACTAAAGCTAAAATTACTGCTTTGTAGATTTCACCACTTCATCTCCTTAGTTTTCATTTCATTCTGTGTTGTTTAGAAAAAACCTCTGTATTTGTATTCAGAGATCAAAATCCTCAACATCCACAGTCAAGATCTGCCTCTAATCATTGGAGAAATGGGAACTCTGATGAATCTTTGTGCCATTAATAATATTGTCACTTGGACTTTTTCAGTAATGAATCTGTGTTTGCAAATGGCTGAGTGCACTGTTTTAACCAGACATCCAGTATGTTTTTATGAGATTATTACTCAGAAAACAGAATATGAAACAACCATGACAATATTGCTTTCTGAAAAAAAATTCCCAAGACCCCAAACTGAAAATGACCCATTCAACCCAAACTCCACAACAACAAAACAAGTCCTTTCAGTAGGAGAAAATTCCTCAACTACTGTGGCTGGTATTCCAGCTTTTCCTAGGGAAAGCAGCAGAAGCTTCATGAATGTGCTCATTTCCACTGTTATATCTCTTCTCCTCCCCATGTCTTGGAGTGCAATACCAGCTTTGGAATGCACATTTTCAGGTTGTAGGACTGAGGTGTTATTTCTGCTTCAATGACAGCATTGTTTGTCCTCAGCTGAAATGAAGTAGTAGATTGTGCCATAGCTAGGTTAAATCCTTAGATGTGGAGACATGGACTTATTTTTTTTTAATTTCTGTGTGGATATGAGTAAAGCTTTAGCATGGGAAGAGAGCTCAGCTATGGGATAGAAACAGCCATAGCTGGGCTTGTGCTGAGTTCTGTATCTTCTGTCCTGCAAACTGGTAACACAGAGTAATCATATCTCTAGATTTTGTTATTGCTGTATCCTCTAGTTCTGTTTTATTTGTTATTTTAGATGAACTCAAAGCTCTAGCCCTGGATTTACAGCAGCATGTTGTGCTGCTGATTGCTCACAAAAGTCATGACAAAACAGCTCGGAGAAACTTCTCCTGCAAAAGAAGTCATGTTTTTGCAATTCAGAAGTTAAGTGAGCTGCTAAGAACCATAAGGTAACATTTTAAATGAAAACACATTTTTTTTTCCCTGAAAAATGATTGTACATTAGGCAGAGTCTCACTGAGGTAGCTTAGCAAAGGGTGTGTTTCTTCTGCAAGAAAAAATGTTACTAAGTCTGAGCACTTCTACCACATCAAGTCAAGAGTTCTGTTATGAATCTGTTTATAACTTGTGGAACACCCTGTGTTTCTTCTGCTCTGCTGAAAGGGTGGAAAAGCAGTGGGAGGAGTTCAAAGACTTGCTAAGTTCCTTGAAGTTTAATGGAAACAAAAGTGTTCTGAAAAGATGGGACACATACACGAGCCCTGGGTAGGAGAGCTGTAGTTCTGCCTCAGGCATGAGAGGAATGAAGGAGGGGATGAGTGTGTGGGACAAAGTACCACCTATCAGATGTGTCACCTATCTCTGTACTGGAAGTGGGACTGTGAAACAGCCAGTTTCACTGTTGTAAGGTCTTGTGCCAAGGTCCAAGGGTCATATGGGCTATCCATAGCTTTGCCTAGGGAATATCAGCTTAGGGCTTCTGTTAGAGAACGTGAGAAGCAGTTGGAGTTTAGGTATTATTCCTTCAGCCACAATTTTGTGTATGCTTGTGCACTCCTATGGAAGGCCTTCCTGTCAAAGGGATGAGATGTCTTTTAAGCATTTTGTGTGGCAGGATTATAAAGGAAAGTTCTCTTAGTGTGCTGTGCCCTCTTCACAGGGCACTGTGGCAGGAAGGTGAGCCTGCAGCCAGTTCTTCAGCCCAGGTTCTTCAGGTAACTCTGAAGTCTTAACAGCACTTGAAAGAATCACCCACTAAGAAAGCCCACATTACAGAATGTGGAAGCTGATGTGGAGACTCCTCACTTTTATATCACCTTGACCTGGATCACTAGGTGTGGCCAGAATCTCATTCCTTTTGAACTGATTTTGAAAGATTTGGGCTATCTTTTTAAGAAAGTTGGAGATGCAACAGCCATAGGTGGGTCAGTATCTTTACAGAGATAAGGGATTTGCATAATGGTACAAAGAATGAAAAGTAGTTGCCTGCAACAATTATAAGGACCTTTATTTGGCATTTTCCCCTACAATTGTCTGTGATAATCCATTTTACAAATGCAGTTTCTGATCCAACGTTTTTGCTTTCATAAGGGATTGAGTGTCATTGTTGTGGTAGCTAGAGGGTTGCTCAGACCACAAAAATGAGGCAGTTATCCTGTGAGCTGCTGAGATTAACCCTTGAAAAAAATGGCATCAGCACAAAAATGCAGGTTTTATCTTTTGTTGCCTGACTCTCATCTCAGTGCTTGCTTGCTTCTTTTCTTGTTCTCCCTCCTCCTAACAAGAGAGAAACACATGTGAGTCTTGGTTGAGGCGCAGCTCTGAAGACTTTCCTTTAAATTAAGTAAAAAATAAACTCCTTAATTCACCACTGCAGTCCTTGTGCGTAAGCAAGATGTTTCCTGTTAACATGGTATAAGCAAGCACTGATCCCTCAGGACATCACACCCTGTGTGTTCTTCCTGTTCAAAGCATTAATGTTTTACCAATCCCAAGGGAGTCCATAAACTTCTGGACCATTTTGAGTGTGCTGCCATCTTAACACGGGTTTGTCTTTTTTTGTTTTGGATGTAAAAACTACAGAAATTTCTTTGTGTTCTGTGTAAAGAACTAAGATCCAGTCAAGGTTCTTACAGCAGAGGAAATCTTATGGAGATATTTCCATTTCAGCTTAGTTCCCTTTGACTGAGTTTTGTAGGAGAGACTGACTCATACTTTACAGCTGGTTGGTAGGGGACTGTCCTCGGATGTGGGACAGCCAGAGTAGCTCAGTCACTCAGTCCTGTGCACAGAGACCTTGCCGAGAATTGGGCAGAGCAGACTCACAGCCTTCCGTGTTCATGGGGCCACACACGTTCTTGTTTGGACAGAGTTTCATTGCGTAATGGAAACCTTAAGATTTGCCTCAGAGTGGAACAGCCATTTTATTGTCTTGGGGCAGTATCTCCATCCCCATTCTGTTAAGTTTTATATGACTTTGCTTTGTCTGGGCAGCATTAGCTGCTGTTTTACTAAATGCCCCAATTTTTTGTTCCTTTCAATAATTAGTAATCTGTGAGGAGAAGGTAGGAGAGGGGGCATTTAGATGAAAATTCTCCAGGAACACAGTTTCTTCCCTTGAAAATACTTGTGAAAATGAATGAAAGACTTTCTGGAATCTCATTCGGAATTAAGATTATTTTGCTGCTGAGATGATTAAATTAAAATTTGCATGTTCATCACTCTATATGCTTATATGGTTTAAGAAGATCTAGAATTAGAGGCTATGCTTTTTGATATATTCTAAGAAATCATAAACTTAGAGAATAAAGAGGTTTTCTACACATGAGATTTGAGGATCGTGTATGAATAATTCAGCCACTTTTTTTACTGCATGAAGCAGAGGTGAGCTGGGAGGATACAACATCTTCACTTTCCTGTAAACTATTGTTCAGGGAGAAAAATGAATGAGTTAATTGAAATGCATCAGCTGCCGCAATAGAGTCATGTTTAGTTTAGGGATTAAATTACCCTGAATTTAGCACTGAACAATAGATTTGCTGTCTAAACAATCCAGCTGTGTTAAATTCTCTGGTTATTTCACAAAGTATTGTTGAACAGAGCTGTTGGTTTTCTTCACTTCAGCTTTTAGATTGTTTTCAGCCCTTCCTTAAATCTTATTTCCTGAAGTTTGGAATCATCGGTTTTGTTGCTGTTTCTTTATTTCCTTTCAGACTTTCTCTGTATTTCCATACTGGAATTGTGTTCACTTCATCCTCTTTGATCTGATAGAAATAAACAAACTGCCTGGATTCTCGTCTTAGTAATTTCAAATCTGTATAGCACTCTTGACTTTGAAAAATTAGTATTTTTTCTAGATTTCTCTAAAGCAAAGATGATTGGAACTAGACTTCCAAATCAACTTGTGTTAAGCCAGAACATGACTGGTGCCATATATTTAAAACAGCTCTTTTTCTTGCAGAAATGTTCACACATTATCAAAATCTCTAAAGAGAAACTGTCAAATAATTTTTGTTTTGGAAGCTTTGAACACATTTGTGTACCAGGCCCCCCATCTTGATTTAGGCCCCCAGACTCAGTGGCTGTTTTTGGCAGCTCTCTGGGAGAGGCAGAAGGGTTTGTAAATGGGTTCTTGTGTGAGATGGTGCTAATAATTGGTACAAGGGGGCTAATCTTCCCATTAAAAACACTCACTGCTTAACTCATTCAAGTGATTGCTGGCTGCCTCTTTGGAGCCACTGGGAGGAGTTCCCAGCCCTCCAGTGGGGTGTTGGTGTTTTGGGGGGAGTGTGTTCTGCTGCCATAGGACTTGAGTGGAAGGAGAGCTGTGAGCGTGACTTCCAGCAATGAAAGCAAACGCTCTTCTGAGCAATAGTTTCTCTTTGTTAAAAATAGTTCCTTCTTGTGCCAAGCCTCCTTAATGTTGCCTGGAAGTGTCAGAAATTTAGATCTTTATGAATTGGGCATTATACTGTGCCTATCATTTATTGTGTGTCTTATACCTAGTCTTCCTTAACAAACAAAACAAAACCCAGGTGGCACAGATTTGGCAGTAGACAGCAAGAATTTACAATTCCTGAACAGGAAACATATATGTCTTAAGGGACCATATTTACTTTCATATAATTGTAATAATAATAATAAACATTTTGCTTTTATATCGCCTTTTTCATCAGTAGTTCTCAAAGCCCTTTTTGGAAAGAAGTTTGGCATTACTGTACTGTATTGACTGTGGGAAAACATATGGATACCATATGATCTGGCACCAAGATCACTTAATAGCTGGGTGGCAATTAGAGCCCAGCTCCCTCCTCAAGACTGAAATGGTATTTCTTCTTTCTCTTGGTAGCTTTGGATTGCCAATGTATTTATTTAGGAGATGGCAACTTGACTTCACAGATTAGTGTCCAAATGCTTGGGGAAGGATGTTATTTTTGGACCAAAGTTCAGTTGTATCTGGAGATGCCAAAGCATTTCCAGGCCCAGGAGTGCATCCGACCCTTGAAGCACAAACACAGAGAGGCTGGTGTGAGAATTAACTGCACTGCAGTTCTCAGTTCTGTGTTGCTCCTTCCTGCCTTCTCTGAGACCATGAGCTTGAGGCTGAGCGTTAGAGACAGCCTGAAGGGAGCTGTGCTGCTGGAAATGTGAGCTGGCATAATAAATATTTGAGCGTTAGAGGTGAGAGTGAGAAAGCTGATAGAAGTGGATCCATCACACTTGTGCTTTCATAAAAGCTGGAAACAAGCAGTACTTTTAATCCATTATTTACTTACTAGATGGTAGCTAATTATTTAGGCAGTTTTCAAAGTTAGTAAAAGGCTCAACTAATTCCAAATTATATTTTAACTCATGCTGAGCTGTTTTCCAGATAAAATATGAGGAATTTTGATGCTTTTATGGGTAAAATACCTTCTTGTTTGTGAGAACTCTCATAAATTATCTACTTAAGAACCGGGGGAAAAAAATTAAATATGGTAGTCATTACAGTGGTCTTTTCTCTAGTTCGTTCCATGCATTTCTATAGATTCTGGAAGCTGTAAGAGGAAAGCAAAGATTCAGAAGTCAGTAGAGCAGCCTTGTGTCCCATCTAACATTGCTCCTCTCAGTTAAAAAGCTGTTTGGACAGATCACAAATGATTGTGGTCTATTACTACTAATAAAACACAGTTATCAGTATAGTGACCTGGGCAAAAATAATGAACTCTTTTCTTCTTGGAGATTGTTGGTGCATATAAAAGTCATTTGTGGGCTAAACTTTGAAATATGTCAAATAGACTTAATGTACTTTTGAGCAAGAACAGTCTTGTAGTCCTTGATGCTGCTGAGATTAGTCTCAGGATTGTCTTAAATTACTCCAGCTAGTAGCTTAATTGTTTCCATATAGAACAATTCTTGGTATCAAAGGAGTTCTCAATTAGGGTAAACTTGTTATGTGATAGAATAACAGGTTTAATGATAAGGGTGTTCTCCTGCATATCTCTATAAAGACAAACATTTATTCTAACAATGAGCTTAGATTTGTTTTTCCCACATCTTCAAATACTTAGGTTGTTATTTCCATATTTGTCCTGTTAGAGTTGTGGTGGTCTAGCAGGTTCTTGGTGCAGGATCTGAGCCACAGTCACACACATCTGCACGTCAGGAATGTCAGAACCCAGTGGTGTTGGACCTGGTGCTGTTTAATGTTTGGTAGTTTTAAGTGCTGAAGATACATTTGTGCTGAACTTTGAGAACTGCTAAAAAATGCTGTTTTGTCATAACTTACATAACTGCAACTACCCAAAAAATATTTTCAGGACTCTACAGCAAGAAATATTTTGACCAGTTAATTTGATCCCCACCTTTTTTTCCTACCCTGCCTACCAAATTTCTTTGATTAATCTCTGAATGATGTGCTAAAAAGAGTAAAGGAAATTTAGAAAATAAAACTCTCAGTGGAAGAACCAAATAGTCAGAAGTCTCATCCAATCTTAAATACAGCTTCAATTTCAATTTATAAGCACTATTGGCCAGCAAAGAGGAGATAATCAGAGTTTAGCCTAACTTCTGATGACAGCAGATTCTTAAGCAATTGAAAACCTGCAATATATTTTGCTCATTCTGGTAGAGTAGGCTAATTATAAAACCATATGGGAGACATTGGAATACTGTGTTACACACATACTTGATGTGGAGTGATGCCTTTTAAATAGAATAAAGAAAAAAAATCACTGCAATTTCAAAAGACTTTCTTTTTCATCAGTCATAGATCAATCTCAGCATGATAAAATGTGAAAAGAAAGTTGCTGAAGTAAAAAATGAAAAAGGACTCATAGACACTACTGAAAGGCCTCCCAGTAATAAGACAAAGTTGACAAATTTTGTCAATTTTTGACGAATTTTCCTTGGGAAAGGAAAGAAATGAGTCAAGTACTGAATGTACAATAGTGGGGGTGTTGTTCAGATGTATTAGTGAAGGACTCAGATTTAACTAACTGACTGAATGCTCTTATGGGATGGTGTATTAGTAATTAGTTGTTTTTTCTTTATTAGGTTCACCTCCCCCTAATCCCCAACATGCTCTCAGAAAGAAGTGAATTTGATTTTATTGGAAGTTTAGTAGAAATTACCATTACATCTCCCACCAATTTTATCTGAAAGTTATGAAGCACTTTAGGGTAGCTACAATGCTTTTATATATAGTTAAATTAATGTTCATGTTGTGTTCTCATGAAGAAAAGGTTGGTCTGACCAAGAAAGGAGGCTATAAAGCTGTGTTGGCGGTCATTATTAATCTTTATTTATTTTTAATATGTATCTGTTAAAAGGTTTTCCATTATTTTGCTAAGGGATCATGTTAGCCTGCAGCAAATTTTTATTTGTTCATGTTCCATTTGTTTGCCTTCCAAAACTTTTTTGGTTGCTTTCTTCCTCTCCTGTTTTCTTCCTTGTTCTCTGGAATTACTCATGTTTCGAAAATTGCCAGACTTAGCAGTAATGCTTTTGACTTCTAGTGGCTATTATATTTTTCTTCCAGTGGGGGAAATTGCCTGATTTGGTAGAGTTAAGACCACTGAGTTACTTTTTGCAAATTGGATCTGTACTTTTGAGGGCTCTCAGTGAAAATGAGGGACATCACCAATTCAGAAGCCAAGAATACTTTTGCAAGTCATCCCAGTGTGTGTTTCTGTAAGTGACTGGTTTCCCAACCTGCAGACCAGAACCAACCCCATTGGCAATAATATTGCTCCAGGGTAAAACAGCAAAAATGAACTCAAAACTGAGTTCAAAAAACTAATTCAATTGACTAGCACACAACAATGAGTGGTTTGAAGCATTTCAAGTTAATTTCTAATCCGTGTGTCTATTTTTAATAGAGTTTAAAGCTATAAAGAGTGAGAACTAAAGATCTGGATTTCACTGTTTCCAACAGCTGGCTAAAGTTCTTGGACTGACACACAAAATCATCCTTCATAACATATAAACTGAAGGATAATCAATGTATTTTTTTTCCTGTCACTTATAAGTCCAGGATGCCATATCTTAGTATCTTGAGTGATGGCTCTGTAGGTGGGGCAGATTTTAGGAGCCTTTGCAAGTTTTTTCATTATATAGAGGTTTCCCAAGGCCCTTCAAAGACCCTATCATTCACATAATCCTTGTTGTCTTTAAATTATGCTAACATTCCTTCTTGTCACATCACACAGACTATAATGAAAGGCAAAGATTAAGCACCTGGGCCATTTACTGCTAAGTGCTAACAACTGCAAATCCAGCAGAAAGGCACTGCCACTTTAGCAGGGCACAGCAGTGACTGCACTTCACAGACAGGCCCATCAGCACCTTAATCCTCAGGAGTGTGAGCATGAGAAAACTTGTTCCTGCCAGAGCTGGACCATAATTGTTGTTGCCATATTTTCTCATTGCAGCAAATGTGTTTTCATTAACATTCTAGATGGATTTTTTCCCATTCTGCCATCTCGTGTTTGATTGACACCAGCTTTGTAGCTTCTCAGAGGATGGGTTGTATCTCAGCATTCAATTTAGCCCTTCAGATAGTCCTTTCTTTCCTTTTTTTATTTTTTATTAAATACAACTTTTTGAAAGTTGATGTTTCTTTTTACAGTATTTTCCAGAGGCTTAAAGCTTTAAGACTAACAACGTTATTACATCAGTCAAGTGCCAGCAGAAAAGTCACTTAAAAAAGAAGGAAATAAAGTAATCTGTAATCCACCTTGACTAATGTTTGTCAGACCATAGAAAAGGAAAATTTAGCAAATAGACTCTTTAAGGACTGGCAAGAGGGGCATGGTGGGAGGAAGGGGCATATTTAATTATCAGGAATTCAGAAGAACTTAGAAAAGAGGTTTTTTTTTTTTTTTCCCCAGATGTTGTAATGTGAGGAGGCCACATGCTAATTTTATTTGCAGAAATTATTGTCACACTGATTTTTGTTATGGAAGGATCTTGCTTTTGTATTTGTTTCCACATAAACATCTTGATTTAAATATTTCACATATATCAATTGCAAATGGATTGAAACAAGACTAACAAAGGGGCAGTTATGATAATGTGAGTGTTTTATTATGTATAACATATTTCCTTCTGTCCTGTCCTTTAGAGAGGGAGGCAGATGCCCCTGAAGGCTCTGGTCTTTGTCAGGGTTATAAGAACAAAAACAAAAGAGCTGGGGAAAGGGGGCCATGGAGTGTTGTGGTGGGAATGAGGAGCAGTGGTTGTGGAGCATTAGAAGGAAGCAAGGGGAGGGAGGAAGGGAGAGAAGCACCAGGCCTTGCAGAAGCCCAGGGATGCTGAGGTGAAATGGCTTTTGCTGGTATTGAGGCTCTTGAATTCCTCAGTTGAGTGCTCCTGGAATGGGAAATGTTAAGAATCACAGTTAGCATTTGCTTCAGAGCCTTTGTTTAACAACCAGGGCTGCAGGCTAAAGGTGCTGGGGGGCTGCTGCAGAACATGATCATGGAACTATGGGCAGCCCTGCCAAGCATCCCTGATGAGCACAGCCTCCCTGTTCTGAGGTCTCCCTAGGATGTCCTTGGCACTGCAGTCCTGGGCCATTGCCTGCTTCCCAAAAGCCTTCCAGTACACAGGTGTCAGGCCTTGCCTCAAATGGAGAAAAAGAAAATTCCACTAATTTCACTTGCTGTGAAAATTTTAAGTTGCATATTCCACTATTAAATACTAAGACTAGACTAGGCAAAATTAAACAATGGAGTGTATAACATTATATTATTTTTATAGAAATTAAGATGCGACATCTTGTAATTTTTTCCAAATCCTGTATTTTTATATCATTTACATTATAGTAGTCCAGAATATTTTTAGTAAGTTAAATTCCTTGTATGATATGATTTTTCTTTAAGCTATTTATTTTAATAATTTAATTAAAAATCACAGAGTGAATTTTTTTTCAGCTAGCAGCAGAGGCACCTTGATTTAAAATGCAGTTAACTTGGCTTCAAAATTAGATAGGTGACAAAAGGCTGCAAATTTTCATCCTTTTTGTTTTGTGTAGGTGAAAACTGATCTCCATGTTCTTTTTGTTCAAACTGCTCTAATGAATTCTGTTTGTCTGGAATAAGCAGCACAGTACCCAGCAGTAGTCACTATGCTCTTATCTAAGGATATAGAAAGGCTCAGATCATGTTGTGCTGTTTGGAAAGTGGTGTGTAATTATGGAAATAAAGAAAATATTAGAAGAGATGAGCCAGTGTCACATGTGCAGATTTGGCTTTTGTTTTCTGGGAAATTGTTTGGGTTTCTCCAAGCATAAATTCATTACTTGCAAAGATATGAGGCTTCCTCAAAAGGATGAACCAGCTTTCTATTTTTCTTTATCAAGAGAAAGGAGAAAATTTCCCTGTAAGGAGCACTTTCCAGTATGCTCAATACTGCATGCCTTACAAATTTTCTAAGAGAACTTAAACCTCCAAACCCTAAACTAGCCTCCAATTAAGCCACACAACAGCTTTCTGTGCAGTTTTTCTTCCAGAACATTACTTTCCAAGGAAGAACTTTTACATGTCACATTTGTATGTCCTTTGCTAGGCTTGACCTTGAAATTGTATTGGGGCATAAGATAGATTTGATTACTGTATTTTATGCTGCTTATCCACTGCTTACAATAACTGTATGTGATGTTGGGTAGCCACTAATTGAAGGTCTGGGCATTTAGGAACCTCTGTATTCCCTCAGGACACACTGAGCTTTAAAGCCAATGTCCATCCTACCATTTGTGACCGGCCTGTTTTGTATCAGGGTTCTCCCTGAGAGGTCTGGGGAGCTTTAGGAAGTGTGATTTGGTCAACCTCTGTCTATTTATGGGTAAGGGCAGCATAATCCTAAATGTGAGAAGTATGAGGATCAAGAGTACTTTAACCAGTATTTGACAAAGAATTAGAGAGAGATTCTGAGTTGAACTTTGATTTCCTCACTGATCACTGTGGTTCTCAGAGATGAAGTGACATTGTGGGAAATAATCTTGTAAAGGGAAAAAATTTAAGACCCAGTCCTGAAACCAGTTTTTGAATCCCAAAAGACTGTTGCTGTTGAATAAACAGTTGTAAAAGAACTCAATGGGAGGCCTTATGTTTTTGAGAAGTCTCAGACATTGTGGCTTAAAAATTATGTAGCAAACCTTCTTGTATCATGTTTTGTGCTTTCTGGTAATTATTGTGGCCCAGCATAGCTGTCATTAAATTGTGTGTGTTTTGTAAAAGAACTAAAGGATTTGACTTGTTCAGCTGGAAAATCCTACATAGGCTCATCCTAATTACAGCTACTGTGTCTATATTTACAGTGTTCTTTAGAATTAAAATTTTATAGCGCTCCCAAGAAGTTGAGCATCTTTTTCTGTTTGTACTCTTGCGGCATCTGAGAGTACAAACCAGGCAAAGGCTCAGTGACTGATTACAGAAGGTTTCTTCTGCTGTTTTCTCATTGCTTTGTTGAAACAAATCTGTCTCACTATCAAGGTGGGATGCTGGTGTTGGGAAAGGAGGAGCCAGAAGAAGCCAGAATTCAGTAATTAAGATGTGACACAAGCTAAGCTCGAGTTTCCAGGCTCAAATCAGACATTACTTAAACTTCCATCTTCCACATGAGCCCATGTGCCAAAGCCTTGGGCTGTTGAGGGGCACATGGGTGTGTCATTCTGGCCTTTGCACAGTTTTTGCAATGAACTTAGTTCTGTCTTGACAGAGCAAAATAAGGGCTAAATTATCACTATTCCACCTGCCTCCCCTGCAATGGAATTGTTTTCTAGCTAGCCAATTCCCCAATTACTCTCCTGCTGTGAGATTCAGTAACCTGTCAGAGGTCTGTTGTATTGCAGGAACTGAGCCAGGCTCTGTGTGCCACTGCAGGGTATTAAAGCCCACAGCAATTCCTCATTTGTCTTTTGCTGTAGGATGTGGTGTGTCTGATCACCTGAGGTGTACAATATTGTCCATATTTTCTGAATTCGTAAAACTTTTAAATAAATAATATATAATTTTTACAGTATTTATAAGATATTCCCTCCCATCCTATAATTATATCAGTCTGGAATTCAAGCATTCTTAAAGAGCTGTAATTCCATACACATAAGCAAAATGAATGTATTCCTGAAAACTCACATTTTTGTATTGGCAGACATTTGCCATACCTAGGTGTAATACTGAACCTGTTTTCCAAGACAGAACTAAACCACAGAGTTTGGTCATGAAATGGTCATATTTAAATAGGATACAGAGCTGTAAATGCCCCCATCTTATCAGTACTTCTTAGTACAATTTTGTACTTGCACTGTTTGTTCTTGTTAATAAGAACTTTCCTAAAGCTTAAGACTTGAATAAATGAATATTTAATTTAAGTAGAATGGTAAACTATCCAAGGGTTTGTGAATGCTTGGGGTTATCCCTTGGTTACTGCATCTCTGAAAGTTTGCTGTGAAGCCCAGATTAAACCACCCAGCCTTTATTTAAATGTTGTGACCTGCCAAATAGACTCATCAGGCAGCTGGAGGGATAGATTTAGATTTCTCTAGGTCTGCTTAGAAGAACAGCACAAATCTCACCAGTAATTCTTTACCAGTGTGGTGGGGGTGGAACTTCAGATTCTGTGCTTGTCTCTGAGCAAGCTCACCTGGCTGCAGATGTCCCTGATCATTGCAGGGGGTTGCATTAGAGGTCCCTCCTACCCCAAGCCTCTCTGTGTCTCTATGAGCAATGTCTTACCTCAGCTTCCTCTGCTGCTGTAAAACCAGCACAGGATAATCCAGGAGGAATATCATCTGGCTCAGCAAAAATGTTCTTTGGGGTGGAAGGTTTCTTTGGCAGAGGTGTAGGATGAGAACAAATTGTGCTTTAGTTCATCCATGAAATTAATTGCAGGCCTCTGTTGTTCTGATAGTACCCTTTCCAAAAGGGTGCCAAAAATCCTTTACTGGCTCCTTCACCAGGCCTGCTGGACAGAAGAGTTGGAAAGAGAAGAACCCATGTGTAGGGCTGGAGAATGTTGTCCTTCATAGATAGGATCAGACTGACAGAATCAGAATGTTTTCTGTAAACTGAGTTTTGACCACATTTGCCTTAAACAGTACAGTAGTGTGTTCATCTAACAGTCACTGCTTCTGTAATATCTTCTGGGTTTTTTTTCCTCTGTGTTGCTTTTTTTAAAAAAAAGTGTGTGTGTGGTTTTTTTTTTAATCTTGTTTTGTTTTTTTTTTTCCAAGCCTATAAAGACTAGCTTGGTGCTAGACATTTTAGCTGCTCATCTGGTCACACAAAATAGAAAAGGAAGGTTTTGTTTTTTTCACAGTTAAAATATTATTTTGCTTGGAAACAACGTTCTTGGATGAATTTTCATAATGCTTCTTCAAAATGTTTATAAAACAGACATGAGAATGATTTTTATGAGATCCTTGTAAAAATTTATTCTCAACTTATCAGTAGGGGTTTTTTTGATTCTTAGAACTTGTATCAATTTGCTCATTTTTAGTTTAGTAGTGTCAAAATACTTATGAGTGAACTTAATAGCAAACGAAAAGATGCTCTCTTCCCCCCAGGTGAATTGGCAGAGGATTTGTCTGTACAAAGAACATAATTTTAAATGGTATATTACGACCTTAATTTTGGATTGTAAGTCTCTTCATCCTGAGGGGATGAACAGCCCCAGGCACTGGTGCAAAGGGGGAAACTGGAGTAAAGCTCAGGACTTGGGCAGTAAGAAAACTTGATCCCTCAATCTCTGCCAATGAGCTGGTCTGATTTGAAGTTTCTACTGTGGTTTTGTTTTCTTGTGTCTGAAGGCAGGGTGGCCCAGAAGGCTGGTAATCAGCAGAACCTGGCTGGGAGGTAAATCCCCTTCACAGACTGGCATCTCTGCTCTGTCACAGCTTCTCAGGGAGATTACATGAGAATGATGTCTTGGATGGTTAGTCAACCTTGACAGCTCCATGGTAGAGCCAGTTACAGAATCTATTGCAGACCCTGAGCTTTTCTGTTTAATTCTAAGCACGGACACAAACCAGAGATACTCTATCTGAAACTTGATTTTAGCTCGTTACGGTTTCATGCACATGTCAATATTTTCTGCTCTCTAATGGTAATCAATAGCTAAGGAAAAAGGTAAATTTATAAAAAAAATTATTTATCAAAATATTTGTTGTACAAATTGTTCTTTCCTAGGCTTGCACCAGCAAATGATGTTTATTGACTTTAATTGGATATGATTGCATTCTGCATTCTAGGCAGAACAATTTTTTGCTACTCTCTGCCTCTGTATTTGCTTTTCAAATTCAATTTTCTATACCAAAGAGAGTGAGAAGGCCATTTAACACAATGGTACTTACTTAGAATACTGATTATACAGTGTTCTCTGTCCCTTCCCATCTTTGAGACACTTTATTCCCTGATGAACTATAGCAGTATTAAAAATCATAAACTGTGGCAGTAATAGACAGCTGATAGGCTTCATATATGGAAAAATAACTTCTTTCAAGTATTTTCATCATGATAGACATAAATTAGGGTTGAAATTAAAAATTCCTCGGGGATATTTTCTTTGCTAGGAAAATGCCTCCTTATATGACTTGGTTTAGTTATTTTAACACTATAAGTAAAGTGTATTGCTTGTTGTAAATAGCACATTAATTGATGTTAATAAGAAGTAGCTGTATTGCAAATAGTTTCTGCTGTGGCACTAAGTTATCATCTACCCTCAAGCTACAAAATTTATTGGTGTGCTGGGCCAGCATTACACACTGAAATGCTGTTAGTTCAGTTACAGGCACTGAAAATGGGGGTGAAGAAGTGTGCAGGTTTTTTCAGTCCCTGCTTCTCTAAGCAAATTCTTCCCTAACTCTATTTGCTGCTACTAGGAAATGCTGTTAAAATGTAGGATCGTTGCAGAAAGTATAATTTTCCATTTCCCGTTTATGCTGACTTGGGGCTCTACAGTGGACAATGTCATAAGAAAGTAAGATTAGTTCAACAGTATATAATAGCTGGCACCAGTGCAGGCTAAAACTCCTGCCAGTAGGCTAGTGCCCTTTTCCTGATGGGGAAAAGCAAGCCCTCATTCAGTTCCCTTCTAAGGAAGATTGTGGGAGTTTGGAAGTTTGGTACCTTCTCACTCTTTGATAGGTATGGAAAGGGAGAAATTGTGTAATGAGCTCGTTATCTTGGAGCCAGTTTACTGCTCTGATGAGAGTGGAAAGCCTAAGGTGCACATGGACTCTTTCCCTCATGTTTCCTGGAAGGAATATGTTGTCCACAGCAATGATGTGGGAGAAGGCAGGGCTGTAATTTCACCATAACTTCCTCCTGAGCAGGAATGACAAGCCTTACAACCAAATCAAAGTCAGCTTCAGACTTTTGGTTGAAAATGTTCTCTTGCCTGCTGCGGAGCAATGCACAATTCCCCTTGCTCCATACAGCTTTCTGCTTCACAGTTTTCTGGGTTTCCCAGTGCAGATACAAGGAATTCATTGTTTGGCAGACAGCAGGTGCTCACATGCTTCATGGAGAATCTGAAGCACAGGAGAGCTCCAGGATGTTGTCTCCAAGCCTGCTCAGGCAGGCACTGACCCGTTGAAGGCAGAGCTAAGTGCTGTCTGAGATGAGTCCTCCTGGAGAAGGGAAGCAGCTGCTTCCAGAGATCACCACTGTGTCTTTCTTCATACTCAGAAGTCATCTCTTTAAGCAAATGTGTATATTTGAAAAACTTTCCCCCCTTAGTTCTGCTGTACCATAATAAGGACAGCACCAATTCCAGTCCTTTTAGAAGGGTGCTGCCAGGATACAATTCTGTGCTACACAGCAGTTTATAGCTGGACATTCAATACTTGAGTTTTTTACTTAGCTTAGATCCTTTCTTTGGAAATAGGACACCATTTGCACTGTCAAATATTCTGTTTCTATATATATTCCATTAATCTAGAACTTAGTGTTGCTTTACATCATTCTTTATTTCCCACTGCTGGTGTAATGTGTGAATGTAGCATAAGTATTATGATGTTATCTCCTTTAGATTTAATATATATTTTTTCAGGCTTGTACAGCCCTGATTTTTATTCTGTACTTACAGTATGATAAAAACAAAGTAGCAGAATTGCAAATTTTGACCTTTCTCTCTTAATTATGGTGTGTATTATTTTATGCCTTCGAGCTCTTTTAGTTTAGGAAGAAGTTAACTTTGGTGGGGAAAGCTTGTGCCAAATGCACTTGACAGCTTAAAATTTTTCAGTCGATGCCCTCCGATTCTGATGTGCATTTTTGTTCTGCTGTCTAATTATGGCACCAGGAGAAGGGTGTGCAGTATGTTGCTGCTTTCTTCCTGCAATGCAGTACAGTGCATATTGCTTAATGATGGAGCAGTAAGATTCTATAGTGCGCCAGGAGCTCTGCCTTGCTTTTTGAGCAAAGCAGCAAATAACTCCCTTGTATGTTGCCATAGAAAAGCACCTGAGTCTTTGTTTTAGTACTTGACAATGAGCCTCTCTAAAGAGAGGAAATAATTTAATATTGGTTGTAGATTCTTACCATAGAATCACTGTATAATTTTGTGTAGTGTTTTTTCTTAGGTTTGTAGAATTAATGCACACATTCTAACCACCACTGCCTTAGCTTGCAAATGAATAGTATTTTTCATTCTGTTAGATTTTGGGTAACAAATCCATAAAACCACCAAAATGTCTTACTGGAAACACTCCTCACAGCTTCTCTGCTGCTGTCTTTACACTGAATAGGTACAACCCAAAGAGTAGACACAAACAAATGATTCCCTATGCAGAAATTAGGATGGGAAGGATACTTGAAGGATGAATGCCAAACACTCTTTTTAACTGTTTAGTTTGCTCTTCAGCTACTAGTGAATTCAAGGAATGAAATTATCTGGAACTAGAAGATGGTTTGAACAAAAGACTCACCTGCTCAGGGTCATGTAAGAAAAAAGTTTAGACAAAAGCATCTTGTTTAAAACAAAATCTATCTATCCAAAATAATCCATGTGGATAACACATTTAGGGTTCCCACTGACAGGAGGTCATAGCCATCTGTATTTGATTGAATAACATTGTATCAAAGTCAACATGCCGAGGGCTCACCAGAAGTTATCAGAATTATCATTTCAATTAAACAGATGGCTGAGGAATCAAATGAAGAGCCTTTGAGTGATGGCTTCGGAATCAATAATGTCTTTCTGAGCTTTATTGATTTATCTTTGTCCAGGCGGTAGAATTGATTTATGTCTCTAGCTTTATTTTGATAAGTCAATGATAGCTCAACTATTCCTAAATTAATGTCTTCTTTTTTGTGGAGCTTACGTTATTTTTTTCTCCTGGTGAAGAGACAGAATTTTACATCAAGCCAAACTGATTTTACTAAGTAATTCTGTGGCTAACAGGGCATCATAAATCAAGGAGAAGGATGGTCTCTGCAGTTTCACATGGAATGGATGACTTAGAATTGTGGCAAAGGCATTTATTTATTTAACCAGTCAGATGGTATTGCATTTTTCCTCTTTGTACTAACAGACTGGTTGACGTTTGCAAGCAGACAGGATTCTTGCTGTGAAGAATGCAGGAGTGTGAGGATTGTAATGTCTTGCCACAAATAACAGGGAAAAAGAAGAGAAAAATGTGTCTGCGTGTGAGAGAAGAAAAGGGCTGTCCAGCTCCACAACTAAGCTGCTTCTGCCATATGGTGCATTCCAAATGTATGTGAAAAGATACAACTCGCGGAGCTCAGCTTTGTGGTGTGGGGAACAGAGCCTGGTGTGGTACCAGATTGCTTCTTACAAACCCAGATAGCAGTGTTGGTTTTGCTGCTGTTAGAAATGTCCATATCGGTAAAAGTTTTGTTTTCCAGGTCACTGAAATGCTGGCAATAATTTTACAGGCTTGTAAAGCAGGCACTTCACAGTGGCTTGCTTGCCTTTTTCTTTTACAGTATGTACCCTTAAAAGTTCCTTGGAATAGTTCTTGGGTTTTGTTTTTCTTTTTTCCTAAAAAGTAGGAATGAAAAATAGACCAATAACTAAACCTTCCCCCGCCATGGTCTCTTTTCCACAATTTTTTCAGTACCAAACCCAGGTAAATTGTTCAGTAAATACTGAGTATTTAGTGTAAACATTGAGTATCTATTTTTAAATTTATTATTTAGTATAAATGCAGTGGAACCTGCAGCCAGATCTGATGGTAAATGAACCTGGGAGCTCTGAGGCAACCAAAAGTTGTGTTTGAGGCTTAGATCCTAGTAGCTCTAAAAGGACCTAGCCAAGCTGCTCCTCCCTACTAGCTCAAGCTTTAGAAATCTTAGTACAGCCTCATACAATGTCATATATTATGTATATCATAATTTACCCTTCTGGGGATCTTCATGTATCAAATATAGTATGGCTATGAGTTTCTTCAACTATTTTAATCTGTATATATTTTTTAGAAATGAAAGGAAAATGTAGTATTGAAATGCAGTGTATTTGGAAGGAATGCCAGGAGACCTGGGTTGTAATTCTAGCACTGGCTGACATCAGTAATCAGGTAAATGACTTAATTTCTTCTATCCTAATCAGTGATTAAAAGGATAAGTGGGCCCAGAATTGCTAAATCCTACCTACTTTTAAAATTCCTTTCGTTTTGGTGGTAGCTTAGGGTCTCAATTCCTTTGAGTGTGTAGGTTCCTCTCTTTAATTACCTTTATCAGGGAAAGCTGTGTCGTTTAATTTGTGCCAGGTTTTTTGAAGGTCATAAATT
The DNA here is from genome assembly GCF_028769735.1 of Zonotrichia leucophrys gambelii. Classification (NCBI taxonomy): domain Eukaryota; kingdom Metazoa; phylum Chordata; class Aves; order Passeriformes; family Passerellidae; genus Zonotrichia; species Zonotrichia leucophrys. The sequence continues at coordinate 7,315,507 of NC_088179.1, forward strand.
CAAAGCCCTGTTGTTACTGAGTAGGCAAATAGAACTGCTATGTTTAAAAAAAAAAAATCAACTCTCAAGGCTGGAGAAAAAGCTTATAATTTGACCTTAAAAAAGTAAAATGAAGGAAAAAACAAGACATGGAAAAACAAAAAAAAAATTTCTTGAATTTGAGAAGTTAGAAGAAAAATACTTTTTCCACCAAAATACAGGGCTCTTCAGGAAAGTGAAACCACTCTATCTTTGCTTGATCTTTGATCGTAATTATAATTATTAAGTAGCATTTGAGACTTGTGTAACTTAATATTCCAGATTAGCTTTTTGTGAAAACATAAACAGATAACTCTAATCATATCTAAATTCATCAGGAACATTGTGGATAAACCTACATATTTAAAGGTTTTTTTTAGTATTTAGTGCTGTTTTGCTGTTGAATGCTGATTATTTATATAGTAGTTGCATCATTTCTTTGCTACTTGGGACAATAGATACATGTACAGATACAGACAGATGTCTTTAAAGTTTGAATCTTAAGAGAATTAATGATGTTACAGAGATTTAGAGGGGACATCACCTGGAGGTGTAACAAACCTTGCTAGGTTTTCTTTTCTCTAAATGCGCGTGGTTTCTGCCCAGTCAAGTCCATGATGTGAAAGTACTGCTGCCTTCTGGGGTCTCAGCAAGCTAAGTAATAAGAGGCATTTGAACATGAGTTTGAATAAAGAGGCCGTCTTGGCGTGTGTGTGTTTGAAAATCTACACTGAAGAGATTTACAATGCAAGGAAAGCCATTGTGCAAAACCCCCTTTTTTATTACAAACTCTGTAGGATGGTCAGTCAGTTTCGACTTAGGTAATGTAGTAAAGTTATGTGAAACACAGTAACAAAAGGAGATAAAAGCATTTCAACTGTCATTCCAATATTCCCACTTCAGTCAGATTTTGAGCACAATGGAACTGTGCTGAACTGTGGTTCATTGGTGTCAAGCCTTTGTCTGCCATCAGCATCTGCATAGCTGCTATTGTTTTACTGCAGCAGCTGCCACTCAAACCTGTGATGGAGTAGGTGGAAGGCATTCCAGAGTTACACTTGCATTGTGCTATACAAAAGAGACCTGTTGGGATAACTCCCCCCTCATTTTTTTCTCTTTATTTTAAACTTTACATGACTTTAATACAAGAAATCTTTTATTTGAAATATTGGGCAGGCTGATAAGCAGGATTTTGGAGATGAAAATTACTATACAGAAATGTCTAGAGATGAAATTATGTGTGTGACAGAGTGAAGATGTACAGGTTGTTCTTCTCATCACTTCTGGTGGTGGGTGGACATAAGGAGTCTAAAGCAAAATCTCTGGTTCTTTATAGAGGTATTTCATTCATTTGTGAATGCTGGGTTATGCATGAAGGAAATTAAATTTGTTCACATTGAAAGAAAATGAATACAGGTTTGTAATCTTCTGTATTCAGACTATTAGAGAATAATAGAGGCAGTTCAGAGGTTGGCAGACGTAGGGCTGAACAAGGGGTCAGTGTTCAGCAGTCAGCACCAGGCTGCTGGGCTAAGGGAAAATAAATTTCAGGAAGAAGTTCTTTACTGTGAGGGGGGTGAGACACTGGAACGGGTTGCCCAGGGAAGTTGTGGATGCCCCAACACTGGAATCATTCAAGGGTGGGTTGAAGAAGGCTTTGAGCAACCTGGGGCAGTGGGAGTTGTCCATTCTTATGGCAGGGGGGTGGCACTGGATGAGCTTCAGGGCCAGTATCAAGCCCTTTAGGTTCCATGATCTGGGCACAGGTGTTGGATAAAATGAATGCTCCCCAGGAGTCCTTTCAACTTCTGTGATGCTTTGAAAAAGACAATCAGGAAGGCTTTTCATTTTCCCTAACATTCCATCCAATGTTGACTTTAATTATCTATTTACTCTAGTGCCTTTAGGAAGATAAGTTTGTACTTTCACTTAGTGCCTTGCTGACCACAGTGGTCAGCTGAGGAAGGTGTGCTTCCCTTAATGCCCTTCAGAAGTGGAAGGGACAGCTAATATCCATAATTAGTCTCTGATAACATACAGTGATTAAAGAACTTAATTTTTCTCTAAAAACAAAAAAACCCAAAATTTCCATGTGTGCCAGTGGAAGGAACAGAGCTCTTCTGTCTCACCTGAATAGCTCTTTTGTAGGAATTGAGCTGGAAGAAATGGCTCATTAGCAATGACTGTGAGACAGTGAAGCACACACTGAAAAGTTTCTCTAGACCAACTTTGCAAAAGGCAAAACTTCAAGGATTTTCTCTTAAAGTAAAGGATACAATGCATTTCAAGTTGTGGTCCAGGCTTTGCAAATCCATTGTTAAAACAGTTCTTGAGAAAATGTTGGCAATTTGAACAGAAGGGCAATCAATCTCTCTCAAAAAAAATATAGCTTGTCATTACAGGATTTCTTTCTGGATTGGTATCTTCAGATTGTTCAAATATTGAACAATTTCTTATTTAAACATTTAGCTGCAACAATGTGCTCAGTTAGTAGGTAACAAGGGGCCTATTGAATTGGCAAGAGATCTTTTAGTGAGTTCTGTTTGATTTGTATCACATGAAGCCAATCAAAGGCAGAAAAGAGAGATTATATTATGCCTAAACCTTGTTATTAAGGTTAAAATGAGATAAATGGAATAGTAAGATTTTAATTTCCAGCTGTTTCAATCCTGCTTCATGAAAGAAAAGGGTGCATGTGGCTTAAATTTGAATTTTTAGTGGGAAGAACAGTGATCTGTGTAGAAATTTTAGCATCAAGAGTTTGACCTTTGCCATAAACCCAAGGAAAATAAGACAAAAACATTCAGGAACTTTTTGCCAGACCACTTTAATTGTGTAGGAATGGAATCCCATTCTTCAATCCAAGCAACTCATTGGCACCTGCAGTGTTAAAAGGTGGTGAATGATGGGAGCAACAATTAACAGCCTGCTGTATTGGGGCTGTACTAATGATGCATGCTGTTGCTATAGGACCACTTGCATAATTTTATAGTTTTTATGTATCACTCTGTTATAGTTAATTTTCATGTTTCTTATTAGACCAAATTGAAAAAAATGGGGTTTAGTTTGTTTCCCTCCTTCTACTGGTAGTTTTGTCATTGATTTATATTACTTTGGGCACTCTGAGCATTTTGGCACTTCTGACCTCATCTCACCTGGTTTTTGGGAGAGACCATGGCAATGCTGAGATTTGTATAAATTCTGTGGGTTGGAATGCTTCAGATTGTAGATTAATCTTTTGATAATAAAATAATATTAGAATGGTAAATTATGTCAATTGTAATTGCTGATATAATTTGAGGCTGAGGAGAGTGCTCACATGGAGATGTGAGGCCTTGAAAAGCATATTAGTGTGAGTCCTTATACAATATGAATTCTAAGATGTTACCTCTACCTCTGTTTCACTGGGAATGTTAAAAACAAACCACATTGGAATCTTGTTGGTGAGATAGAATGTGGATTAATGCAGAAGAATTCATATCAGAAAGTACCATTGTTACAAATACACTATTGATTCAAATTTTAACTTCACGTGGGAAAGACATGAATGTTTCTATAGGCACCTCATTGTACCACAGGGCCCATAAAAACCACAGAGTCTAGGCTGATGTAAAATCACAAAATTGAGATAAGAGCATAAAGCATGATAGCATTATTTATATGGCACTGTACTTGATGTTTCTTTGAATAATATTCTCACTGAGACAGCCTTTGTCAGGACCCTGAAGTAGAAGATGTTACCAGGCTGTGGAGCAGAGTAGTGGATGAAAACCAGGTGCAGTAAAAGGGAGGAAGGAACCAGAAGTACTTTCTTACTCTTTGGAACATACTTGGTGTGCTTTTGAGATAGGTCAAGGAGGGATTTTTGTGTGCTCATGGAAATTATCAGGATTTTGTGGCTTAGCCGGCATTAGGAAGTTCAGCTTTTCTTGCCTTGGTATGGTGTGCCTGCGTCTTTTAGAAGTGTTTGCACAAAACCCCAGGTCTGCAGTGGCTGAGTGATTCATCTTATGGTCAGTCCCACAGCTCAATTCTAATTGAACTGGTGCATTCCTCCTACTCTGTGCCTGTCTCTGAATGTAGAACTCAGTGATACTGCTAAATCTTCCTGAAAGGGTAGGAAATCCCTCTTCCCCCAAAAATAATGCAGAAGTGTTCTTTGTTAAAGGACATTATCAAAGCAAGGCAAGAAGGACTCCTCTAAGCAGAGAGCTCTGTTCCTGCTGCCTGCTCGCTGCTGGGATGCTCTGCAGAGTGAGCAATGTGCAGGGTTTGTACCTGGCACAGGTTCAGGTGGCAGGGAGCCTGCAGGTGGCCAGCCTGTTTTATAGCCACAGCTATAATAAGGCTGTTTTATAGCCTTAGCTGGCATTTCAGCCCTGGCTGCTGCATCTTGGCAAGCCCAGGCTCAGCCCTTCATATCAGTGCTGGAATCAGATGTGCCATCATATTTGGTTTATAAAGAATTTTCTGCCTTTACAGAATGCAGTCTTAGCAGGTGTTTTTGTGGTAGTTTGAGGCTGGCTTCTGGTGCTTGATCTCTAGTCCTTGTTCTAACAAAGTCATTCATGAAAACATCAGCTTTACTCTTAACAGTGTATTCCTTATTTTGTAAGGGTTAATACAAGCTGCTCTACCAAGGCCTTGCATAGCAAGACAAATTCATTGCTGTAAGTGTATTTTGGGTGACTTGCAGGCAAGTGACTGGTCAGGGATTATATTTCTGATTATCCCTTTGATTTAGTTAGAATAAAAGCATCAGTGACATTGCCAATGACCCAGATGTTTGAGAAAGCTGTAGATTAAGATATTGAGGTCTGTACCTCCAAATCCCACAATATTACATTAACACACGTTCAGAAGCTGCAGAATTGGATTTATATCCAGCTCTTGAACCCCCTTCATAATCTCATTTTGTGCTTGGAGGGGTGAGAATAATGGTAATGCAGCTGCTGCAAGAGTGACTGTGTGAGCGTTTTTTACATTAGAAAGCCTTTTAATAAAGTAAAAGTGCCTTAAGCACAGAAGAATCTTTCCTTCCTTCTTGCAGCTTTGATAGCAATGAAAAAAATTTAGAGTATTTTAACTCACTGTGGGCTGAGATTGGTGGAGAAGGGCTATGGTATCTGAGTCACAGACAAGTACAAGCTTCACATATTAAGCCTTCATTGAAGATTCATGATGTTTACATTGTTCATGGTTACTTTCAATTTTTGTTGTACACATGACTGTCAGATGGCATTACAGATGAAGATCAAGCATGATCAATCTCATTTTTGATTCTGGAAGTTTCCTTGCAAGAACAAAGGAAAAAATGTGACAAGAAAAATAACTGCAAGTATTGATAATGAAATCATCAAGTGGGTTAGTGTATTGGCTACAGAAGTTCCTCAGGAAGGGTCATTAACATGTGTAAATGCAGTGGCTTTCAGCCAAGATCATTTTGCCATGCTTGGCTCGGCTTGGCACTCTTCTTGGATATTTGATGAATGGGCATCAGTGTAAGAGAATGGACAAGTAGTAGTGTGCACTACAGGTGTGCTCCTGGAGCAAAAGTGCTAAATCAGACAGGCTTTGTTGTGACATACATTGCTGCTTTACCTCTTGGTGGTAGAATTAGAGAATGGGGTTTCCAGTACAGGTGATCCTTTTCAATGCAAATTTACCATCTGCTAGGAACAGGTGGTGTTTTCCTTTGAACATGTTTCTATTGTACATAAGTGAAGTGATGAATTTCAATCCCAGGACATTTTGTTCAAAGAAAAGATAATAATCTGCATATTTTTCAATGGGTACAGGAACCTGCCAGAGAATTGCAGTCTAGAGTGAAGGGATGGCTCACTTACTGTAGCTGATTCAGTGGGAACATGGGAGTTTTATTCCAAGAGACCTGGAAAGGAAATTTCCCAGTATTACCATTGGTTTCCTCCCCTGCCCATGCTCCAGATGTAGTAGTTATAAAATATTTTTTTTAAAGTTCTGTGTCCTGAAGTAAAATGTTGAGAACAAGGGTGTGATTTAAGCTGTTTTTCATCTGCAAAAGGAGGCAGATCTTTTACAGGCAGTTATTTTGCTGGTAGAGGATGAAGATATATGGAGGATGAGGATATATGGAAGGGAGAAATGAGGATTATAGATCAGCCGTGTAGTTTTTTGTTACAAAGCCTGTGAGCAGAGAAAGAATTATCTGTGCACTGTGGATAGTCAAGGCCAACTGTCCAAAATTAGGTCTTGCTAAACCTGGAAGCTTTTTGAGGCAATTACCTTTGGAGCAGCTCCTGGCTGTTATGGATCATTTCCAATAGCTACTGAAGGAACTAATATTTCCCCTTCCTTTTGGAAGAACAAAAAAACTCCTGCAAAACAAACCCAAAAAGCAACATACATACACACAGACACACACACACACACAACATATATATATATTTCTGTGCTGAATTGTGCTTGTTTTATGACCACTTCCCTCTGAAACAGAGGATGGCTTGTCCGCATTCAAGAGACAGAAAAGTCAGAAATAATTAGCATGAGATAAATAATGGCTTCTTCCTCCCCTGTGTGGGTATTTGGGCAGAGGAATGAGAGAACAACCTGGTGAGCATCTCAGGTGTGCATGTACAGCATGGGAGCCTGGCTTGCTTTAGCCTTATCCAGTTACAATTGTTTTTCTGTCACACATCTCAAGTGTTGAGATGGAGCTCCTGGCAGAATGCCCCAGCTGACAGCTTATCTGAAGAGCCACACAAAGCTCAGCAGCACATCTTTCCTTCTGGCTGTCCCCTCTGCTCTTCCAGAGGAGAGCAAGGGGCTGTTGCCTTTGGATTCTGTTTGTGCCTTGGCAGTCCATCCTTTCATTCACTTCCTTTTAACACAGATTGTCTCTCCAGTGAACAGAGGTCAGAAATGAATCTACAAAGGATGGAAAAGCAAAGTTTATAGTTCAATTCCTTCATTCTTTTTGTGTATCACTTTGGATTAAGTCTAATGCTTTGCTTGTGACAAGTACAGCAGAGTATTTGTGCGAAACACAAGGTCTTTAGTACAAAAACCACTAGAAGTTGTCTTTCTGAATCACTTTATGATGTGGGTAGGTGCTAATAAAGAGCAACATAGAAGAAATCTCTCAATAAGATGGAGGTGGCAAAATTTGTTCCCTTAATGGTGATGTTTTGACCCATTTTGCTCAAAGAGCAGTTCAAGACATAGAAATAAGATGTGTTATCTTCTGAGACTTTTTCTGAGTGTTGGCTCTCATGACTCTATATTTCTGTTAAGGAGTAAACGATCAATTAAGTGATAAGAAGACCAGGTAATTATTTTAACAAGCATAGACGGATATGCCTTAAACTTGAAAATGGTCTGGCATTAGTTTGATAAATGCAGTTTTCTTAGTACATGTCCTCCCTCCTCGAGAATGTTAACATATGGAGATTCTAAACCACTGGTGGAGAAGTCCAGCAAGAAAAAATTCAGAAGAAAGAATACAAATTATTTGAAGGACTTCTTACTTTTATTTGCATCACCCTTCAACTTACGGTAACAGCATTTGTGTCTAATCAAGTTTTTGATCAGTGTCAACAGATTATGGGAATTAAATAACAGTGTTTATTAAGCACCAAAAGCCCTGGCATTTCAAAGATTCTTCCTTGTCATTATAGAAGCTGTCTGTGTGATCTAGGAGGCTGCTTCTATCCTTCAACTTCCCCTCTGCCAGCTGAGATGGAAGGACAACGGTTGGGACATTTTATAACTCTGGAATTCTTATTTTTGAAGAAATGGGAGACACAGAATGGAGGCAGGAGGCACCATCTCCTGCTGGAGCATTTAACAAGCTCAACTTGTGTGAGCTCCTCAAGGCCAAGCAGTTCCATTTGAAAACATCTCCAAAATGAGACTTGTCCCTAGGCATTTAAAGTCCAATTCTTATCTCAATTAGATACTCAGCACTCAAGGTTTACATTAGCTTCTTTTATTTTTTTTTCTTTTTTCATGTACAGAGTGAGACAGCACTTCTCAACACTTGTATCAGGACCGTTGGTACAGATGGAAATACTGGGTTGTGTGGTTTAGTTATAAATGTTTAATTCTGTTTATATGGAAAGGATTGCTTTTTAATGAAAATGCTACTGACTCTTACATTTTCCTTTTCCTAAATTTTTTTCAGAATTACATATGGTTTTAGTATTCTATATTTTTGACTAGATAATTAATTAAACCTTTAATAACCCACCAAATCTATTGCTTGCTTTTAATTTTTCAGTCTAAATATTTGCCTTGCATGACTTATCCAACTTTTCTTCATCAAAGCATTTTCATTTGTTTCAATTTAATTCATTGGCAGAGAATTTAATTATGTGTGCAAAGTTCCAGACCTCATCAGCTATTTTTTCCAGAGTTGTTGCTAAATCCTCAAAATGTATCACTATCTATGTGTTATTGTATTGGATCTAGTGAACACATTGTTTAATCCCAGACAAAGCTTTCAGGATAAGGATGAGTCTCCCATTGTGGTGGAGATTCTGTAGCAGGAAAAGCATCCGGAGTTTAAAACACTGTAAACACCTAAGAGCTTACTGTACCTTTCTTAAACAGTATGGCAGAATCTATTTTTAAGTTCATTACCTTCTTCCAAGGTGAAATCTTTTCTGTGTGGGAAAAGGTTATCTCAAATTAAAGGATATGTTTTCGAGCTGCTGTTACCAGGATACTGAGGGAAGTGCATTCACTCATTCAAATAGCATCAATAAGTCTGATGAGACCTTATAATGAAGTGCAGTTACACTTCTATTTATGTCTTCTGTTTGACAGCTTCAGTATCTGAATGCCCACTATTGATTGATTAAATAAATGTATAACAAACCCCTTTGCTGTCAGATTTTTTTAAATAGAAATCAGCAGTGTGACTGAAATGCTCACCAGCTGCTGTTGCCTGAGGTGGTGTATGCAAATGTCTGTGCCTGGGCACTTTGAATCAATTTTGCAAAATATAGTCGCATCAGCTGAAAACCATGGATGGAAGGAGTTTGAAATTCTGTGAGGGCCTTTTCAGACCTTTCTAGATGTGACTTATGTGAGAAGTCACACAAGGAGATGACTTGTGAAACCCAGAGCATGAATTCCTACTGTCTTAGAACTGCACTTCTTATTTAACTGGTGTAGTTTGTGGGTCTTGGACAAGTGTTCTCAAAATTAGTGGTTAGGAATGACACAAACCTTGGGGAGCAGAAATTCAGTGCAAGCCTAAATTGAGACTCTTGAAGGCAGAGAGAGCTTCTCCATTGACTCAGTGGAGTTTGAATCAAGCTGTTGGTTTGTCTGGGGCTCTTGCAGGGCTGGGTAAGATCATATGCTCAGAAATTTGTTCTTCTTTCTCTTTGTGTGTTTCTGCTTATTTTCTGAGTTATTCCTTATGTCTGGAGGTCTCCTAAGCTTGTAGTGGAAATTTTGTTTTCCAGTGGAGATCTGGTTTCAGCAGTTGTGTTGTTGATCTCTCTTTTGGAGTGGTGCAGAGCAGTTCATGAGACAAATCACTTCATTTGTCGTGCTTGACAGTTACAGCAGTTTATTTTTCATGGGGATCTAGATGCAGCCTTATTCATTGCAGAAACTTGTCTTTCTAAAGATGCTCATTTAAACCCTCCCTTGTACTTTTGGTATTTGAAATGGATCTGTACCACCAGAAGTCATAAAACATTTCAGTTAAAAGACTGGGATTTTTTTTTTTCTATGTAGAGACATTACTGACAAAGGACTTGATTTCCTGGCTTGTTACTGACAATATTTTTTTATGTTATGGAAAAGTGTGTTAATATTGGTCTGAAAGCTCTACAACTAAGTGTTACGTTCTACACAGTATATTAAATTAACAAGGAGTGTAGTAAAACAAGGAATGTGTCCCTTTCCTGTCTCATGGGAGTATTTGATTCACTCTGAAATCCATGATTCAGTACATTAAAATACATGGCTAATTTTTAACATTTACCTTAAGAAACCTGCTAATGAAGGAGTCAGTAACGTTTTTACACATTTGAAGTAGGAAAAATTGAATTGAAATGGCTTTCTCACATGCATGTAATTTGGCTGGACTAGTGTCTTTAATCTGTGATTCCAATATCCATGGAAGGAGTGTGTGTTACGTATTTTCCATTAGTACATTTCTGCTTGCTTCTGTTTTGATGAATTGTCACTTAGGGGAAACACCAAGTTAGGAGCACATATCTCATTGCAAAATTTCAAACTGGGTTTACATAGCTAAGTAGTCATGATAAGAAGCAGAAAATAATCCTGAACTTCATGGGTCTGTCCTGTAAAAGAAAAAACATTGATCAGACTTATTATCCAAAAATACATCTGAAATGTATTGGTTTTGAGTGTAACTTGTCTTTAAAGGTTGTTTTCTGAGCTGCAATATCTGTGTGTGCTGTGCATTTTCAGAGGAGTTTGAGCCTGCTCATTGGAAGAGATTGTGTGCTGTGTGTCACTGTCCTGCAGATGCCCCACTGTGGTAATTTTATGGTGTCTCTTTCTTCATTAGGTAGATTGCTTAATTATTATTGTCTCTTGGAATTCCCCCCCCCCTTGGTTACTTGTTGTCTCATTGGTTTAATTAACAGTAAAAGACCTTTCTTTTTCTAAATCTGTGCTTTTGTGGAGCATGTGTGTTTATATGCAATGGGTGGAGAGAAAGGAGGGAGTAGTTATCTACCAAATGTGCAGCATTAATTAATCCTGATGCACTATTGTTATTTTCAGAATGTGAACTAGAATATGTGACTCTGGTAAAGGCTTGATTGTCCAGGATACTGGTATTAGGTCAGAGAATTTAAATGAAACATAAGGAAAAGTCAGTCCATCTTAAGTAAATAACCAGGTTAAAGGACAGGCAGCAATTCCAGTCAGTTTGGAGCTGCAACTGAAAGAGTGCAGTTGGTTATTGCTCCAGTCAGTGGCAGTGGTTCAATACAGTGGTGTGTTAATGATCTAATGGTTCCACCCCAAGTCTTGACACTTGTGAGTTCCAGAACTGGTTTTTGAGGTATAACTTCCAGTTACAGTGCTGCAGAGACTGCAGAAAATTGTAGAGTGCTTATGAGGTTTGTGGTTTAAAGAATGAGAGGGAAAAAACTCCTCCTGATCAGAAGTATCCTTGGGGTGAGAAGTCTGATGTCCTGGGCCTGAATGCTGCAGAACAGACTGAAAAGGGGGAGTCTTCCACAGTGTAGGTGTGCTGTGTATTTGATGTTTTGGAGAAATTATCTATCAGATGTGTTCTGAATGGGGTGGTGATAGACCAAAGAATAGGAAGGTGCAGTTAATCCTTCTTTTCTGTTATCAGCTCAGGGTGTACAGAACTTGAGTCCATGGGAGAAGTGGTATCCGGGTCAATTCTCTCACCATATCTGGTGCTGTCAGCCACATGTCTTTTTGGGTCTCACCACCCCAGTTTCCAAGCAGCACATGCAGTTCTCTGTAGCAAAGCAGAAGTTAGAGCAGCCCAAAATCTGGACTTTCAGATTTTCAGAAAGAGGAGATATTTGCAGGAAATGTTAAGGCCTGAAAACTGGGCTTGATCCAAATTGCTTTGGCAGCACTTTATACCAGCTCTTAATATCTCTGCACATTGAGCTGCACAGCACTGGTGGAGCAGGTGGCGATGCTGGTTTGGGATGTAGCAAAGCTGCCACATCTTATGTGGTAGGAGCCAGTGATTCTCCTCCATAAAGCACATTCCTCAGAGGAAAGTGAAATTAGCAGACTGGCTAATTGCTTCGAGGCTTCAGCACCGGGGGGCACCAATCAAAGGGCAGCAATGTTGAACAGGCAGGCATGGGAGGACAATTAACAGAGCTCTTGTTACTGCAGAGCACAGAAACTGGCTGCTGACAGGAGCAGGGATAAATGGAGGAGAAATGGTGAGAATGCCCATGAAAGGGAATGTGGAGTGAAGACTAAGGAAAGCTTTGGGTTTCTAAGTTCCTTGACCTCCACTGGTGTTTTTAAGCTTCGTAGCTTTGTTATTGTTTGTCAAGTCACTGTTTCAAGGAGCAAGCAGCTGTTCTTCTGTTAAGGTTGTGTACAGAGCCCTTTTTCTTGTCTCTCTCCATCATCTCACAGATATACATGTTCTTTAATTAGATAAATTAATGTTGCTCATTTCAACTCCACTTTTTCTAGATTTAAGCATCTAAGTCTTTGCTTAGAGATCTGATAAGTACAGCTTAATAGTTGTGTAGTGTCTTTGAGTCAAATAAAAAAGTGTTTATAGTGAATGAAAATGTAAATGAATGTTGAAATGGATGAAATACACACAATTAAGCTTATCTCTGTCAGTAGAGTACAGATTACAAGCAAAAATGATCATTCCTAAATAGGTAAATGTGAACATGATGTCAGACTAGGAAAATAAAAAAAATGCAACACTCCTACTGCTCTTTAGCTAGGCTTGCTTCTCTGCACACTTTTATAGGCCAATAATTTCCACTAAATTAGCTATCCTATCAATTAATGTCCATTACCTGGATAAAGGCTTTTTTTTTTTTTTGCGTAATTATAATTTGGCTGGGAAAGTCAGCTGCCAAATTTTGAGTAGCTTGGTCTGACAGTAAGAGAGGAATATACTGAATGTGTTTGACCTGTTAATGTTGTCTAATTTGCTTGCTCTGCTGTTTTTTGGTGTTGTTTGTTTTTTCTTATTTTTTCTCTCATTAATCTTATAAGCCTCTGTGGAAATAGAAAAGGAAGGGGCAGTGTAGCAGCCCTGGTTGTTACACACTGAATATACAGTGCTTTTCTCATGACAGGAAATAAGGAGTCTTGGAAAAGGGTATTACCTGAACCAATAAGATCACTGCTGACAAAACTCATCAATTTGTTTGCTTTAAATTTCTTAAAGCTTGTTTGGTTGATTTATAGGTAGTTCCTTGTTATTACCTATAACCTTGGAGAAGGAACTGACTTGTCTGGATAATATCCAGTAAAGCTGCAATGAGGCACAAATGCACTGCTTGTAAAGCTGGCTAAAAAATAGTCAATCATGGAAAGCTATCCTTGTTTCTTGGCTTTGAGGCAGTGACCTTTGGGGCATGTAGTCAGCAACATTTGGGATAAAACAACATGTTTGAGAGACAGAGGGATCAGAGCTCATACAAGTTTTTGAGCCTACATGTCTATTTATTTAACAAAAGCAGGTGGCTGGATAATGCCTTGGTTTCTGTTTGCATAAGCAAACATCTGTTCTAAAGATCCACTGATCTTCATTTTGACAAAGAAACCATATTTTTGGACAAAAAGGGCTGCAGAGGCTTTGATGCACTGAAGCTGTTTCTGAAAGCCCCAAGTGCATGAGGGTGCCAGCTTCCTCTACAGAACGCTTCAGATGCAAAGTGCATTAATCTCATTCCATTAGTCACTCGTGGCCAGAACTTACTCATAAATGAGCTAAAATGTAAATCTATGAATACAGTGATGTCACAGAAAAATCTTGCATATATGCATATGTTTATACATATGTATAATGTATATATGTACTTTGCAATATGTTCAATCTATCCTCTTGCCCCAGTATCAAAATTTCAGTGATGAAAATGTTTCTGTGTCACTCATTCAATTGTTGAGCTTTGCCTTTAAAAAAAACAAAAAATTATTTAAAAATTGCTGAACTGCTAGCAGCACTCCAAATGCTTTGAGTTCATGTGTTTTTCTGCCCAGAAGCTTAGATTCCCTGTGCTTAAGTTTGAGGAAGCAGGAAAGAAGCTGTGGATAATCAAAAGTGCACATTTGTGGGAATTCTGTAAATCTGTGTCATGCACTCCTGGCAATGCACAAGTGTGGTTGTGATGAACAGAGACTTGGAGAATGTGTAATTCAGCCTTAAATTCAAAAGGGCAGAAACATTAACTCCCAAGGATTGCAGTCATGGCTCAGGAGTTGGCTTTTGGTTTTCTTTGGATGAGACACAACTTCAGCCCATCTACTGGTGGCCATAACGGAGTCAGGAGGTATTAGCTTCAGCACCAGGGGCTCAGTGAGGTGGAAAGCCCATGCAGCTGTTTATTGCTCATGCTGAGGTCCCAGAACCAGTTCCTTTTCCATTTGTCACACACTTTTGATATGCAGGTAGTGACTTTGTGTGTATGCATAGAAAAAATTATAATTCAATTTTTTTTACAAAATTAAAATTTAATACTTTTAATACCCTTTAAAAAAATAATCGTAAGAAAGTGATACAGAGCTGTCAGAAAAGGGAAGTGAGAAGGGAAAAAGAAGGGAGGAAGAAAGAAAAGGAAGGTCAGGCTGTAGGAAAAAGTTAAAGTGGTCTGTGGCTGTCTTCTTCCTGCAGATGCTGCATCCTGATACAAAATGAAGGTAAATTCCATTAATATAAGAAGAATCTCTTAAGAAGATTCTAACCTAATACCTGGAGTGAAGCATTGGGCTATTTAAACAATGAGCACCAGTTAAGTAGTAGAAAGCATGTCAGACATTTGCAATGTACTCTGCCTGAATGCATTTTATATAGGACAAGATTTTACCTGGAGTGTTGTGCATGGGTGCTGAGAAGCTGAGCCAGGTCCTGTTCACCATGTGAGGGCAGAGAGCTGGAGTGTGGCTGAGTCACTCCTGTGTGTGAGCTGCTGCCCAGAATCTGCCTGGGAGAATGAGCAGAACTGAGGATGTTTCTGTAGAGCACAGATGTCACTTTACAGAGATGAGGCTCAGAGATGCAGCCCTTGAATAGCAACACCCTGGTAGCCCTCACTGCTGTAGAGACAGGAATAAAAATTCTTGTAATTCCTACCGATTCTAATGTTGGTAGAAGTAAGCAAGGAACTTGTATGATACCCCCCCTGCCTGTTTTCTATGGCTATTTTTAAGGGAAGGTTAAACTATCATCCCCTATGATCAGAAAAAAACCATTTGCTGGGAAACCAAGACCTGGGGGGATTTGTTAACTGGTAGAAGTCTTATTTCTTATGTCATTCTGGTGTCTTCAAGTAGAATCACAGTCAGTCACTTGGCATGTCTGAAAATAGCACATCTTCCTCCAAAGGCATATGACTTGTCTTTGTAATGTGGGAGAGAATTAGTGCATATCAATCAGTGTTCCACTGAAACTTCCATGTAGCTTCATTGGGAAAGGCTGGAGAAATACTCATCAAATTGCAGTGGAAAGCCAAGGTATTTTGTTACCTTTGACTGGGGCAGTAAATTGTAGTGGCAAGGAGTGAATGGAGATAAGGCATTAAGCAATGTGGGCCAGAAAGACTAAAGTGATACCAGTAAAGCTTTGGTTTAAGCACTGCCCCTGGATGTAATTTCAGTGACTGTCAGTGTGCATTGCACCATTTCCTAGATAATTCCCTTTATCAATTGCAGAGTGAAAACCCCTTTCACACAGTACCAGTCAGATAGTATTTGACCCCATCATCAGGCTCCCTACTCTATTTATAGTGCAGTTGCCTTTGCATGTTTTTTGTAGCTGATCTGTAAATGAGGCTAACACAGTGTTTTGTGACTGCTGGAGAGCCACTGGGGGCACTGGGGTGTTTCTGGGTGCCACATGTGAAAGTGAGGTCATTGGCATAAAGGAAATGAATGTAAATGAAGGCAATTCAAATGTTTAATTACGGGAATAACATTTTCTCCCCTTACTGCAGTGATGAAAGACCTGTGCTTATTTACAGTTCTTGTAACTCATAGTATGCTTGTCCTTTAGTCTCAGCACGAAAAGCAACTCTAATCCAAGTAAGTTACTCTTTCTTAATGTTGTTCTTACTTAAACAATACTTGTGATGAACTTGTGTGTCCCTCACACATTCCTTGACCTGGTTAAGCTAAATCAGAAGGTTTACAATGGTGTAGTCTTGAATAAATGTTCAACCAATAATGCTGAAGATAGATTAAAAGAAAAATATGTTGTTAACTGTATATGGCAATCCAACAAATCCATTCAAAGCAGAAATATTCAATAAAAGCCACATCAGAAGCATAAATGAGTAGCTAGGAAATATACTTTTTCTTTTCTTCAGTCTTGTTCACATTGGTGATAGATTTTCTAAAGTCTTCTACCAAGGATGAGAAGGGGGAAGAAAATAAATCTCTAAGTTGGTTCTTGTCCTCAGTTAAAATGAGCTGACACTGTTTCTTATCAGTATTCTGCTGAGGCACCCAAGCCTGTTCATTTCTTTCTTTAACAAATGATTGATCTGGACCTGAGAATTGAGGGAACCTTGTAAAGTGCTAAAGCAAACAAATGGAGATAGAGGGATTGATTGTGCTCTGCTGCAGTGATTTTATGCAAGTGTTTTTTATTCTTAAGAGACTTCTAGCTTTTGAATTGGAAAAGGTTTATACAGGCTTGAATCATTAAAACCTTTATTTACTTTCAATTAGTGATGTGCTGAACTGTTCAAGGAAAAGTTCTGGGATGGAAAAACTTGGTGTATCTGCATATTGGGATGGTGGTAATGGGCAGCTTGTTCTCCAGGTTTTCCATAGTTTTGGATGTGGAGTGTAACTGCAAGAGCTAAGATTTGTGGCTAGAGAGTTTGGGTAGCAAGGGTAAAACTTCCTGTTAATTCCTTAGTAATTGTTTCTGAGTTCAGTTGTGGCTTTGGGCTTTATAAGAGTAAAGAGATAGAGAAAGAGGTGCATTAGAGAAGTCATGGGACGGGTCAGGTTTGAGGACAAATGCCTGCTTCTTTCCACAAGTGAGCTGTACAACTGGAAGTGAGAGGTGAGATATTTCCCCCTTCCTTTAAAGGAAAGGGAGGTGGTGTCTTGATGTATTGTAAATAAACTTTTAAATGATTTATACTCATGAATTTCATCCTGACTTGTGAGGCTTCCAAGTAAATCCTGAGTCTAACTCCTTCTGCCTCCAGAGGGGTTATAAGCAGGTATTTCTCATGTGGTCTCATGATCTTTTCATTGCTATTCATTAAGAATAAAGGGTTAAAGAAGTGGCCTCATAAGGATTTTAATACCTGCTATTAATACCATGCTGCAGTGTTGCCCAGTATCTTGCCCGTCTGTGGGGAATTTCAAGACTTAAGGACTAGAAGGTAAAAATATTTTACCTTAAACCTTTTTTTTAGTTCTTATAACATAAAAAAGCAACATAAGAGGTTATTGGCATCAAACCTTAAACTTGAATTTAAAGATCATTGCTCTTCAGTGCTGAACATCAGTCCAGTGTTTGTGGTATTTTAAATCAAAGTTTATTTAACTACTCTTAACATAATAATCAGCAGCAAATCAAGTCAGTCAATTGAGGGGATGACTCCCTCAGTCTGAAGAGACCACCACAGATGTTTTTCTAATTATTGCAGTCATGTTTTATAAAGAGGAGGATATTCTGGCAGAAAAAATCTGCTATTTAAAATATTGGCACTGTTTTCCAGTGAGGACAAGCAGAATTTGTCATGTGTCCACTGAACTAAGTGGCAAAATAAACATACTTGATTTTGTTATTCAGGGTGTCATTCATCATCTTTTTGATGGGGGAGTTGAATTCTCTAACAGCATACATTTTTCTAGAAGAATTTTAGTTCAGGGAGCATTTTCATTCCATTGGTATTCTTTCATTGAGACCTATATTTATTTTTGCATCAAATGCAACAAGAATTTAAACTGATAGCAGTTTTTTTTCCTGCCTCTTTTATATATTTATTTAAAATATCATTAAAACTATGTGAAATGAAAGCTTTGCTTTATAAAAGTCAGTTGCTGTGTTCTTGACAATTAGTTATAGCAGTAAATGCAAAACTGAATTTATTTGCCAGAAAAAGCAGAGATAGCCCCAAGAACTGTTTCCCAAGGCAGTGTGCCACAAATCTATGTCAGTATAAGTTGGCAAGGAATAACAATGGACACATAAGAGATTTTTTGGGGTTGGTTGGTTGTTATTATTTTATTTTTAATTGTTTATTAGATTGGCTGGATCCTTCCCCTCCTGTTAGCTCACAATATTTGTGTTGGTTTATTTTTTTTTCCATTTAAATTATTTTTCTCCTGCTCCTGAGAAGCTGGAAGGCTTTCTTAAGCTGTAATACCACAAACCACAGCACAGTGCTGGCACTGCAAAACTCTCACAGGAATGATTAAAGTACAGGATAAGTGAAGGTCAGAGCCAGGATGAGAACCTAAATTACTTTACTCTTCCTACAAAGCTTTAATCTCTTGACATTCTTGAGTTTACAGTTTTGCTAATTACTTCCGAACTACTAAAAAAGAAAAAATGGTTGATACTGTCAGAACTTTCTTTTCCTTTCTCTATTCCATTGCTTTCACTTCTATTATGGCTATAACTGTCCTTTTCCTTTCATTTGCCAAGCCTTGACAGTGTGTTATCCAATTTTCTTCATCTTCCAAAATCTACCCTAACAACTAGACCAAGGCGAATTCTGGTTTTTCCCTCTAGCACATTAAAAAAAAATCATTCCTTTCTAGTTTTCTTCATCGCAAGTGTTGTTCTTTGTGCTGTAGTTTTGTCTGCCTTTGTAGCCTAAAATGTAGGCTTCAGAACTCAAATCTTCCAAAGCCCTCCAAAATTCCATTAATTCCATGAGAATGCATGAAAATAAATACAATCTGCACAGTGTTCTTTGCAGTAACATCTTTTGAACCATTCTTTGTATAACTCCAAATCTGAAACATTTCCCCAGAAATTGTGTGCTATAGGTAGGTGGGCTGCTCTTAAATCTTTCAGTGAAATAAACCCCAGAAAGAATTAACTTCCTGAGTAATAACAGGGTTCTGGATATGAATGATGGATGAAACCATGAGTAAATTAACACTGACCTGCTGCTGGAAATAAAAGTGGACCTCAGATTCATCACACAATGATGAATTTTTGAGAATGATGTCTGTTGAAGAGCCAGTAAAAGTATTTTGATATCAAGTAATGAGCGAAGGAGTTTTATGCATTGCTTTATACTTAAATCTGTTGCATATGCTAAATAGCCATGCTAAATTTTAGGCTGCTCACATGGTTTTGCACTAAGTAAAAATATTACTGCGAAAAGTACATTTTTTGAACTTTCCCTAAGCAAAACTATGTGAAATGGTTGACAAATTGTTAGTGCCAAACATCCTAGAGGTGCTGTTTCACTGTCCCTGGTATGGCAGACCTAAGAAAACGAGTCTAATGATCACAGAGTCATAAATATGCATTCTCAAGCTACTTGAAAGCCAATTCTAATCGATTATTGGAATGAATTCCTGGGAAGAAGCAGCCTAGGTATGGTCAATTAAGGAACACAGACAAACTTCTAAACTGGAAGGAGGACAATACTTAACAGGAAAAGCCCAAATTTAACTGGAGATCCCATCACAAAGGATTGATAACAGCAAAGAATGACAAATTTCAACAAATCTTGCTAATGCAGGATGATATTTCTTACTGTTGCACAGCTGAAGTTGTATTTGTAAAGCAGTGGGGGTCCTGCGTGCTGTCACAAGTAAGGGTTTAAATAAAACTCCTGGGAGTGGCTGCTCCCTACTCTGTGTCATAGGGAGAATGCACTTAAAAAAGGAGAAAAAACCATGTGTAACATCAAATACTATATTTTGCATAAAACTACATTATGAATTTTATGTATTTCATACATTCATGTCATGCTACATTTGTGTGGTGTCAGTAATTTTACAGCTTTAAATCAAGTTCAGCAGTGAAAGTGGATCATGGAACCACAGAATGTGTAAGGTTGGAAGGGACTGCTGTGGATCAACTGATCCAACCTCCATTGTTCAACTCCTGATTTATCTAGTTAGGTTATTAATAATTTTATTCAGCATGCAGTAGCTGCTAAAGAACTTCTCTGGCTGGGCTGCTTTGGAGTGTCCAGCACTCCCTTGCCTCTCTCAGGCTCTCACACTTGTACCCAGTGTGCTCAGAGTTGCCCAGCTCTCTGCACACCAGTGTGCTTTGCCACAACACACTTTCTTGAAATACTTTACAAATTTTCTTGCTCTGTAAGCTGCATATTGCTGCAGGACTAGAGGTGTGCCACAGGCTACCAGCAGAGATTAATTCTGTAGCACTTTGATGTTTTGTGTAGTCTTGAGCTATGTACTTATAGGTCAGAATTTAAAAAAGCACACAAAAATTTCTTCTCCCATTCCCCACCTACTTGTCTCCCAGTTTTGGACAAAACCCACAGAAATGTTACCCACAATCAATATTTGAAGCCTCTTCAGTAGGACAATGACAGAATTATTTATGGATGCTCCCTTGTCCTTTCACCTGGAGTCATCTTGCCTGTGCTGTTTTTAAAGCCAGCTACTATTTACATGATTTGGTGCAGTATCCGAGTCTCTGTGAGGTTAAAGTGCATTTCAGTAAGTTCTTACTGACACCACAGAGCTGTTGAAACAGCCAGCATGCCACATTGCAGGACTACCTTTGGAAATTTATATTACAGAGAGCTAGAATTTGCCATAAATTTAGTTTGATCTCTCTTCATTTTAATGAAAAATAACAGCACTGTTTTGTAAGTGGTTTCAGGTTGCTTTGAGAGCTGATTCCAAGGAGGAGCACTAAGGAAGTGAGGTTTTACAAACAAATTTCCATGAATGCCTAGAACATGCAGTTCAGTTTCACATTCTTTTGTTAGACTAGCTCAATACACTGAGCAGAATAGCTTCCTTGACAGCAAGACTCACTTCAGGTCCTCGCCGTGGTAATGGAGGGGTCTCCTGATAAAAAGAGACAGGTGCTCTTCTGAAGCTGTCTCTGACAGATGCTGCTCTCCCGTCATGCTCTTGCTCTACTGTATGATTCCGTATCAGTTTTTCATTAGAGCTGTTCCTTGGGGTGAGCAGGTCAGGAATTTCAATTCTTTGGTTTGGATCAGGTTCAGGTCAGCAAAAACTTTTAGTGACCTGACCCAGTCATGAACCAGAAGTTTCCCTTGAGATGGAAACTGGACTCCTGATGATGTTTATCAGCTGGTGACACAGTATGGCTTTCTAGATAACATATGACATTGTGGGGTGCTCATGATCCCAGACCCTTGTTTGGATAAAGAAAGAAATGGACTTTTTACTGAATTTGATAAAGTTGATAGCCAGTCACATTGTCATTTGCTTTTAGTTCACTTTAATGGCTCTGGGGATCTGTAATTTTTACAATGTGTTCCAAGGCTTTTATCTCTGCTTGATCTATTTTTAATTATGGTCTTTCTTTCTTTTTTTCCTTTTTGAAATTTTTTATTTTCACAGCTAATTTGCAGATTCTCAGAGTATAAACTTACCATCCAGGACCACAATACCATATGGCTTTATGGTTCCATTGATTAGTTTCACCTTATTACCTTTAATTTATTAGGGAAAAAAGGAAAGTTCCTCCATGCCATAGGTCATATAATAGGGATCAAACCAGTGAGGATAAGAGCTGGTGCCGCCTCTTGAGTTAAACAGAGCTAAAGGTTGTATAAAAGCCTGTAGTGTGTTCACTGCTGTGTGATCCAGCTTAGTCTGAAGAAAATTGTCTTCCTTTCTCCTTGCTTTCTGTTGGCTTTTTTTCCTGCCTGCCCCATTCCACACCTGGGCACTTATTATTGTCAAGAATTTCCTCAAATGTTTCACATATTCTGTGAAATAGAAGGATGAGTGATATTCTATGAAATAGAAGGAATGAGTAAGGAGTTATTAAAAATACAGGTAACATTATTTAAGGCTTAGACACCAAGAGACTCTCTGCCTTTTAAAGCTTCTCCTTGCCAGACAGATCTTTGTATTTGAGCAACTGAATAATTTTCACCCTCATGATAACTTTCACTATTGCTACCAAAATTATTATTATCAAGTGAAAATGCATAAAGACACTTAACTGTTTTTTCCCAGTTAATGCTCAGTTCCTAATTTTTAAATTTCCTGTTAATAACAGCAAGAATGTGACTGGCAGCACTGTTGGTATGGATTTTTGCTTTGGGTCCGTTTTTCATTTGTTGATTTTGGGCTTTTTTAGGACAATGGTTTGTTTGTAGCTGCCCAGTGCAGCCAGTTAAATTGGTTTGCTAACAGGATTTTCCCTCTTGTCCAGGTAGTGCTGACCTGTAGATCTGTGCACTCTCTAGAGTGTGAGTGCCACTAGTGGACTTGACTGGAAGGGAAATCCTGTTTCACTCCCTAGGCTGGAGGATATGCCAGGAGATGAGCCTTCCTCCCCTCTAAATGAGTTCCCTCTTCTTTTTCTTCCTCACCCATCTGTGTATGCTCTTTGCAGTGGAGGGCTTGTGACAGAGACTCCACATCTCCACTGGGAGATGCCTCCCTCTTTTAATTCAAACCAGTGAAGAAGTAGAGCTTGCTATATAAGCTAATATATTATGCTTATAATTCACACTTCATCTTCATTCATCTTCATTTAGCGAGTGGGACATTCAGCCTTCATATCCCAACTCTGTCCTCGCCCTGAGCCCACTGCAGAGAACCCCCACAGTGAGAGCTG
Source organism: Zonotrichia leucophrys gambelii (assembly GCF_028769735.1). Classification (NCBI taxonomy): domain Eukaryota; kingdom Metazoa; phylum Chordata; class Aves; order Passeriformes; family Passerellidae; genus Zonotrichia; species Zonotrichia leucophrys. Next base: position 7,337,975 of record NC_088179.1, read on the forward strand.
TAACAGTCTGCGGGGCAGAGAAATCAAGGAAAACCTGGCACCAAGGCTCCCATGTTTAAAGAAAAAAGGGGAGACACAAGAATACAAAGGGGGGGATCTTTTATTTCTTAATGAGATTGTGTTACCACAATGTCAGGAGATTGATTGGCCTTATCACAGTTAACCTCATTTGTAACCTCTTTCCCTTTAAATTAATCCAGATCAGACAATAATAATGAAACCTCTAAGATAAATAGAGATGGATGCTTTATTAAGATAAATAAGATGAATGTTTGAGGGCAGAACAAGTTTCATTTTGGAATGCAGCATAGTTTGAATTCATTCTTTCAAATGGATGCTCTCTTCCGGCTATTGTCAGAGAGGTGAGTAAGCATTAAATTAAGGGATGAAGGCGCTCTGGGTGATAAATAGGTTGAGCTGATGGCTCTGATGGAAAATAGATGAAATTGTACCTTCTTATAATGTTTATTATTTAATAGGCCAAAGAGAAGCAGGTAAAACTAGCCTGCAGTGGTACAGGAGAGGTGTTTTGAGCAGTGCTCCTTCCTGTCCAGCAACAGTCCTGCTAGAAGCTGCTTCTCTTGGTGCTTCTAATTAATAAACTGAACCCAGAATTATTGGATTTCTAACCTGATTTCAGGTCATTCATTTTGTGAAAAGTACTTCTGGGCAATGTCTCAGTCAAGAACTATCTGTGTAAATATTTGTTGGGATTTTGTGGCTTTCCTTTATGGTATTTCTGATTTCTGAGCAGCTGCAAGTCTGGGACAGCTCTCTGTCCATAGGTCACTTTCCAGCTTCAGTACAAAGCCTGCTTAAATCCACCATGCAAATACTGTGTACTGTGAGGCCTTTCTGTCTGACCAGACAGAACGGTTCTGCAAGAACATTGTGTTGCACCCTGTTAGGTTTTGTCCACTTATGATCTACAATATGAATTTTGTCTGAAATATACCTTTCAAAAAAGCATCCAATCATAGAAAACATCAAATGGTGGGGGATTTCTTAGTAGATTCTTCTAATTTCACACAAACTGTTGATTTGTGTTAATCTTAAAAATGAAATTTGTCTGGCTTCTTTCAGCCATTTGTTTCCCCATTATGACTTTGTACTGGATTAAAGAATGCTTAAGGTCAGGTTTTTTTGCACTGTTATTATCATCTCACAGTCTCTTAGATGAACTAAAAAAGTGGTTGAGCTCTTTATCTTCTACTGTGAGATGCTGTGTTTCTTTTGCCAGCCTCTTACTGATACCTTTCGGTAATTTCTTCCTTTTTATTGAAGTTACTGCACAGAGCAGCTTGATACATTTTTACTTTTCAAGAATCTGCTGATCTGAGTATGACATAATTAGATTAATACATCATCCACCCAAAAATGACAACATCCCAGGTGCCTGCAGTTACCAGAACTGTGTGGCCAGAAATTTCCCAGTGAATGTGTTTGAGCCTGGAGGCTGCTGTTCTTGGACATGAGATAGCCTTTCTGCGTTCCAGAGCAAGAACAATGAATCTCATTCTCAGCAAAAATTCTCAGAATCTTTTTCAGACATCTCTTTATGAGCCAGGTTTTCAGCTGGGATAAGCCAGTGTTGGTCTGAGGTCAGTAACACTGATTTCAGTGCTCAGCTGAAGACCTGAGTATAGAAGCTCAAGTCCTAAAATATACAGGAAATAAATGTATTTTTGCATGACCTTTTTAAAGACAATTGTGGCAAACTTTTAAATTTTTAAAATGTAATACTGACTGGTTCTTGTTCCAGAAGCAGACTGACATTGGATCAGTAAATTACCAGATTTGGTCAAATCTGCCAAATTGTTTCTCAGTATAACTTTAGCTGCTGTAACCTGTGGTTTTGCATTAGATTGATGCCCTGGTGACAGGTTAGGTATTTGTCTGATGGGGCACTAAGCCAGCCAGAGCAAACTGCTGCCCACCTGACCTGTGAGGAGATGCTACAATTTTGAGGATTTAAAGCTGGTAAAGTTGACCAAATACATACATACATATATATATGTATGTATATACACGTATATATACATACACACATACATATATATCTAAAATTAAAAAATAGAAATACATGTATAAAAATATTATATATATATTTGTACGTCAGCCTGTGTAGATTAATCTCACACTAAAACAAAAGCTTTAGTGATTATCCAGCACTTCTCCTTCATTATAATTTCATGTATTATTTGCTGAAAGGCAGCAATATCTGAAGGGAAATACTCTGTATGCTCCTGTTGTATCTGTTACCTGGTGTTATTTCCATGTGTGCTGAATTCATTGAATGATGCAGTTGCTGGGGCCCTTAACTTACATATTAATGGCTAGAAAGTTTATGGTAATAGGAAATTAAAAAGGGAGTTTTGGTGTTAGTTTTATTTTGATGAAGGCATTTTTGTGTGTTCCATATGTATTTTTTGTCTGACTGGAAGTTCTGAGTGCTTTTGGATTTAAGCTATTAAAAGTCTATTTTCTTCAGCTAATTGCACTGACCTAAAACCTTTGTGTCCAGAGTGACTGAATTTGGCAGATGCCTTTTCCCCTGAAATGTGCTTAGACTGACTTGGACCCACACAATTTAGGAGTCTCATGTTTAAGTTTTATAAGAGGTAAAATTGAAAATGACTGGTCTTGGTTATTCTCCATGATCAATAAATAACAGACTTCATGGACCACTGGGGTGTGCTCTGGGCTGGGTGAGAGTTAAATAAAATGACTCTCTGTTTGTGTAGCTTGTTTGATTTAGCTTCATCAGCATCCTGAATGTTTAAACTGAATCTTTCTACACTAAATTCATTATTATTAGGTAATCCAACAAAACAGAAAATGCCAGTCAAGTTTGATATCTCCTCCCAGAGGAACTACAACAGAAATCTTAGGGCAGTAGACGATATTACGTCATAGCTTTTGCTGAAAGTGAACTTCTGCTGGGAGCAGCAGTCCCTATTCCAAATTCAAGCACCAGAATTGGTATTTCAGGGTTAGATTGGATTGAGGTCTTTTGTTGTTGTGCTTTGTCAATTGGTTGGGGTTTTTTTTTTGTTTTGTTTCATTTTTGGTTTTTTGGGGAGTTTGGTTTGTTTGGGATTTTTTTTTTTTTTTGACATTATCTTATGAGTTCAATTTCCTGGAGGGCAGGGGTCACATGTGTGGTTTGAATTAATAGATAAGGGTTTGAGTTAGAGGCCTCTGGAGTCAATGAAAAAAATCACCTCAGTTGGGATGGTTTTGCAGTTAGGCCTTGATGTCCACACAAGTGGAGCAGAAGAAACTCAAGAATATGATATTTTACTGTAAGCATGGTGAATGCTGTAGCTTGGCTGCCACAGTAGCAGTTCTGGCATTGCTCTGCCCAGGTGTGGGGCCAGTCAGAAGCATCAATTAAACTGAGTGCAATTAGAAATCTAAACCTTTCAGAGGTCAAAAAAAGATCTGGATGTTCTTTCTGATTGATTTTTGTGGGCCTGACATCCCCAGTCCTGCAGACAGCTTTGTCTGCGTCGCCTGTTGATGGTTCTCTCTTCTTAAGTCCAAAGAGGCTTACACTGAAAATTTCTGGAGTCAAAAGAGTCAAAACATAAATGAAAATCCCATACCTGAGTAAGCTGAAGTGCTGAATTATTTAGCTACAATGAGAGAACATGGGATAGTTTATATCATAAAAGAATGCATGGATTTCTTGTTTTGAATACCACATATTAAATCTATGTGAAGGACCTTCAAAACTTCTGCTTTATCTTCTACATAAGAAAGTGTAAAGATAAATTTCCTCTTTAAATTAGCCCATATTAGAGCTGGATAGCATTTTCAATAATAAAACTCAATTTTGTAATTCTGTATTATAAATTTGGCAGCTCTAGCTGCTTGTAAAAAATTACATTATTTATCCACTTTTAATGTGGAGTAGTTGACTCATTTTTTTAACTACTTCCTTTGAAAAAAGTTTTCTAGACCTCAGTAATTCAATTTGAGATGAGATATGACTTTTCTCAAAAGAAGAATTTTAGCTTTTTTAAACAAACCCTGTGTGGCTTATATAAAGATGTTTTAACATGTCAAGCCTGTTTTTTCCAGTATTTGTGATGTGCTTGGCCCACTGAGTCATGATTCTGGTCCCCCGTTGAGCCATTTAAAACAGGAATATAAATGAGCACATGATAAATGCTTTAAAATGGCATGAAAAAGATTAATATAGTTTCAAACATTGATTTCGTCTTCTTGGCATGCAAATGATTGGATTTTTAGGCAATGCATTCATTTGAGTATTTGTTAAGAGAGAATTCATATAAGGGAAAAATAGACAGGAGGGAAAGGTAAGAAAGGATCTTTGAACCTGATGAAGAGAAACAAATTTTGCAAAGCCTTTTTGTGCTGTAGGGGCAGATCCCACTCAGCCTGAGGGGAAGAGGCAGCGCTGTAACCCAGCAGCCTGAGCCCAGCTGTGGTGCTGCTGCTCTGGTTTATTTGACATCTCTCTTTCTCCATTGCATCTGTTAATTAACAGAGCTTTACTGTGTGTTATCACCACAACATGCTGGTTGCTCCCAAATAAAAGAGGCAGACCTCTGACCTTATGGATAAGAAGAGTAATGCTGAAGTTAATGCCCTGAACATAAAGTTTCTGGAGATGTGTTTTTGGACCCCCTGGCTGCAGGTCAGAGTCAGTGTGAGGAGGGCTTGGAAAAGAACTGCTGGGTGTAGTTATCCAAACAATGCAATCTCTGTCCAGAAGGTGCAAACCCAAACCAGAGAGGGACATATATCAATAAAACAGTCCCCTTCTTGTGCAATTCTTTTACGTTTTATGGATTATTTTCCTGGAAGACTGATTGTTTTACTGTAGAACCTTATCCTTGTAGACTTCACCAAATGCAGAATCTCAGAGAGGTGGTGATGATGAGTAGTAAATGTGATATATTTGATTAGATTTTTACAAATTTACTTTTCCACTGCTATACCTGAAATAATAATAAAACATATGCATGTTTCCAGTATCTGGATTGCCACATATCTAATCTGTATAAAAAAAAAATCATTGTTCTAAGAGTATTTTAGAAATACTCTTTTATTTAAAATACTTTTGGTAATATTTATAGGGAACATGGGTATTGAGCAACACTATTGAAATTCTGTGAGAATTCACTTGTTCTTGGAATCTCCACAAAAACCATCTCAGCAAGAGCAACAAAATCCCCATTCTGAGAGAGTCCAGTGGGTAACATGTGATAGACAACACCACCAGCAGAGACCAGTTTTATGTTACATTATTGAGCCTGAAGTCAACAGAGCAGTACTAGAATGAGCCAGCAATTGCATTCTGTTACTCTGCCAGAATCATTAGAGTGACAGCTGTAGTTCAAGGACAGAAGATTTCACATACCCTTATCTATTTCCACATTGTGTACCTGATGCCAGCATAAAATGCTGTGAGTCTAGGACTGGACTTCTCTTCTTAGCCACATTCAGTCCTTATTTGCTAAATTAGGAAAAATTGGTCAGTGATAACCTGGAGCTGCTGCTTAACTTGCTATTGCATCGAGAATCTAAAATAGTGCTTTACATATACTAGGATGCTAATATGTAGTATACTAGTCTGAGTATAGATTATGATTTTTCTGGAAAAATGTTTGTGTATATTAGGAAAAACCCCTGATTTTCCTGTTTTCATTATGTATAACATCTACTTTTTGCAAATCAGTTACTAAAAATGACTATAATTATTGGTAATATTTAATTTAGCACTGCATTTAAGGCTGAAATGCCAATAAGAAAAACTTCTGGTTTTCTAAGTGGAGAAAGGTAGGCTGGGCTAATGAACAATGCTAGAACAGGAGTAGAACTCAGATTTTTAGCATTTAAAGCCCTGAGTGTGACACATAACCATGTTTAATTTCACTTATTTGGGCTCTTAAAATGCTGAACTTTCTGAAGAAATGGCTCTTCCTACTCCACCAGGTACAGCAAGGCCTGTGGAAATTTTGCAGATGCTACTGTTAGAACTGAAGTCAAAGGCAAATAATAAAATTAGCCAAAAAGCAGTGATTGGCACGAAGAGATTTGATGTCAGGTGACTGCCAGGAGTCTGGATTTTTACCTGTGGTTTTCCTCTAGAGTTCTTGTTCACAGTCTGAGCAGAGAGCTTTAGAAGGCACAGCAATGAGACCCTCAGTGACTTTTTCTATTTGGGTGTCTAGAATACTGGAAAAGCATTTCAGTGTTTGTCAAAGCAGCTTCTGTGAAGGTTATAGAAGCAGGCTGACCATTTCACATGTATGCAGGTGCATTTTATGGTGCTATTTATTTATTAATTAAATTAAATTAGACAACTTTGATGCTTTTTTCCCCAGCCTGTCCCATTGAAGCAGATTTGCCTCTCTGACACAGGGAAGTATTGGAATGTCTGACAGCATCACAAGAAAGGGGCAGATCATGTGGTAGGAGAAGTGGCTTTTATCTCTGAGGCAAGGGGATGCATTTAGTTAACTAAATTTCTTCAGGTCCAGCTCCAAGTCTAAATGTCCTGTCCATCAATGTGAGCTAGTGGTGTGAAGGCTGCAAAGTGCTCCTTTTACAGGTCAAACATACCCTTGTCTGCTCCTTATGCAGATCAAACATAGCCTCGTTCAGAGCAATCTGGACTTTTCTGCCTTTTCATTTCCCCCTAGACATGGATTAAACATATTTGGTGTTACAGTTTTACTTTTTTTTCCCCCAGAATATTACTGGATCAACATATATATTTTGCTTACTACAAAGAAAATGTAAATTTCCCTTCAAAGAAAGGCTTTTCAGTTTATAATTTTGCAAGCTCACCAAGAAATATGCATGCTTGTGGCTACATACCATAAATGCACCTAGAAAACGTGAGAAATTATTTACTGCTGCTCATGTAGAAATGCTTCACATACCTCTTAGTAAAACAAAGGCATCTTTGAATTTGTTCTATGACACGATGCAGATGTAGGAGTTCATAACAATGCAGAATCAAAAAAGGAACCACCTGATGTAGTGAAGAACATGCTAGACTATATATATTGAGGCAGAAACCAGTTGGAGGAGGTAAAGGGTTTCAAGCTTGACCGTAAATATTACACCCATGTAATGCATTACCATATTTTTTGCAGTGTTGCATGCATCTATTAATAACCTATGATGGGGTGGAATTTACATTCTGGGGCTTGCTCCTGGATTAGCTGAGGTTCCTGAGTTCTGCTCCCAGTGCAGGGCTCAGGTGAAGCCCCTGTGAGGCTGTGCTGCCTGCAGGGTTTGCTGGTGCTGCTGTCACTCCCACCTGGCATTCCCAAGGTCTTTCCCAGGTCCTTCAGTGGCTCTGCTGTTGATGTGCTGTGCAGAGGTCTCTAGGGGGTAATGGAAACTTAACCTATTAGCAGTAACTTATAGAGGTATTATTTCTTTAATTATTCACCATAAATGGTGTGAATTGAATTTGTTCTTGGTTATGTTTGTGCTGTTTTGATTTTTGGCCATTGAGGAGGCCTGATATTAAGTATTTGGGTAATTTCTCTGCAAAATACATGCTTTCCTTTTAATGGACACTTAGAGTGCAGGAGACAGAAACTGCTCCCTTTGAAGGATAATGTTTTCCATTTACTGAGAATACTTTTCTCAAGGTTTTTTTAGGAAAGAAGTTTGGTGTTATTGCTGAGATTTATGCATAATCTGGGCACAAACTTCCTTGTCTTTAGAAGGAAATCTAAATGGGGCCAGAATCTGGGGTGCGATAATATTTCTGAGACTGTAAACCACAGCCCTGTAACAAAACTGAGGTTACTACCAGGCCATGAAAGCTCAGAGAAACCTCAGAGCTGAGTCATGTAAGCCAACAGAATAAAACCTTTAACCTGCTGAACAGCATTAGGAGGTGCTGTGCTGAGTAACCTTGTCTGAGGAGTGGTGAAGTATACTTAGGAGAAATATTGTCAGAGACGCACATGTCAGAGGCAGCTACATGATCTCATAAATGCTCTGAGAATGCCGAAGTGATACATTTCATTTACATTTTCTTTCACTGTCCTGTAATGAAAATTCCTGTATTAAAAATTCTTTAGCTTGCACTAGGGGAAAGAGATGCTTTATTATGGAGAAGAATTAATTCACTTTGTTTTTAACATCTCTTGCTATGAAATATTAATCCTAATATTGAAGTCCCTGTGCTATAAAAAAAAGATTACTGTCAATGTAAAAAAAGAAAAGTTTAATTGGAAAAGAGAATGCAATTGGTTAAATTTCAGGCATTTAAGTTAAATTTTATATCATGATTGGGGGTAGGCTGACTTAGGTCTTGTAAATGTTCATGTGTGGTGAGTAGTAGAATGAAGTTTTAGAAGAACAAATTAAACCACTTTAAAATGAAAGGTGAGGAAAATGACTGGCTTTTGGTTTACACCATCAGGTCACATAATTAACAAAGAAGTAAGCAAACATTTTCAGAAGAAAAATGTGAAAATTACTCATTTGGAAGTATCAAAGGGAACAAAAAGCTGCATTGGGTCTGAGCAAAACTCAAAAAGGAGTTTTTTTTCTGGTTAAGGGCTTGTTACTTGGGGGAGGGTTTACTACCCCCAAGAAAGAGTTGATAGTGTTGATTAGATGGGTTTTCTCTCATTTCCCCGAAGTTTCTGCCAAAATTGCTAAGGAGCCACTTTTTTGGGCAGTCGTTGTGGCCAAATTAGATAAAGAAGTTAATTCTGGGGAAACTCAGTTATCTAACGTGGCCTATTGGGCGGGCAAGGTGCTAACCGCATACACTCAGCCTTTGGAAATGTTTCTTTACTGCCAGGGAGGTCAAACTCTGGAGAAGGCTTCCTGGAGAGGGGATGAGTGCCCCAAGCCTGTTAGTTTAGGAGGTATTAGGAGGACAATGCTCTCACTAAAAAGCTCCATCTTGGTCAATCCTGAACTGGCCAGGCAACTGGACAAATGATCCCTTCCAACCGATAGAATCTGTTCTGGCCTTTCCAAACCAGGGTAAGTGGCTAAAGCAGAGATGTGTGGCCTTCTCTGTGTGCAGCTTCACTCAGCTTATTCCTGGAGCTGTGCCTGAGGCTGTGTGGGCTTCCTGCAGCAGCCTGTCAATGTTCTGGGTATCCCTGCTGGAGTGAGGAATTTCCCAGCATTAAAGCTACCTGGGAGTGTGCTGTTGGTGAACTGTTACCCCATCGCCCCTGCAGTAATTTTCTGCCCCATGAAATGTTTTGAATGGCATCACTGCAGGGGTTTGTTTCCGGCCCTTGTGTTGGAGTGTCCCAGGGTGGTGATGCTGAGATCAGCTATTACTGCCCTCCCTGAGAGCTCCTCAGAGCTGTTCCTTCCATTTCTGGTGACAATTGCTGTGTTGGGAAGCACTGCCTCCGTCCAAGCAGAGCACTCAGACTGCATCCAAAAATCCAGAACAGAGGAGTCTGGAACAGTTGAAAAATCTTACTGAATCTACTTGATCAGTGTTTCTGCTTTTATAGATGGATGTACTCATGCTTTTATAATTTCTGGTCTTTATACTGGTTTTGCCAGTGGCCAGGTTGCTGGTCCTGATTAGGAAACATCTCTTTGTGCTAAAGTTCCTAAATTTGCAAATGATTAGAGGGAATGTCTTTGGGAAATGTACAGTCTTGTGTTTCAAAAATTATAGACTACATATGGCAGCAACTGGCAATAGATTCAGAACTTTAATAAATCCAAGCCACACAAACCTTGCAATTAATGAGAACTGCTCTCATGAGATACCATTACACTGCTTCCCTCAAAATGCAGTGCTTCTCCCAACATGATAAGTCATGCATTTACTGCACTTGCATTGAAACTGTTCCCAGGTGGGTTTAGTACAGGATTCCAGCTAATCATAAAGGTGTTAAGTCTCATTTTCGTCTGACTGCTTCACAATAAAAATCCAGGAGTAACTCCACCTAAAGCAAAGGGAGTATAAAGATAAAAATTTTAGTGAAGAGGAAATGAAAGGAAAGTACTGATGTAAATATACCTTGTTTGGGATAGCACTCAGACTGTATTTAAAAAAGGAGCCACTGCCCTGGATATACAACCACATCAGGAGATGTGACTGACTGGCTTTGGCTGGATCATACACAGCTGAGAGCAGAGAAATGCTAAAAAACTCTTACACTGAAAAATTAAAAGCAAACAAGAATGTTTAGCCATATGTGTTACATCAAAATGTAGTTAAAAAATGGGTTTTCTCAATTAAGCCAAAGCTAAACAGTTCGTGTGGCTACTTTCAGATAGGAAAAATATAATTTCTGCTGGGCACAATAAAATTTAGCTGAATAAAAGGTTGATTTAAGTGGTCCTTTGTCTTACATATACATATGTATATGTCATGCATGAACTAAGACATGATGAAATCTTCTAGTAATTCCTTCTAGCCATGAAAATGTTTCTCTGGGTTTCTTTCTGGAGAGAGATCAGAAAACAGTTATTTCACAGGAATAAGGATTTCATATTGGACCACACAGCATATTGGGAGTTAAGCAAAAAGAATTCCAACATGTAGCTAATTTTGTATTTCCATGTAGAAACATCAGACATTTGTTTGTCCCTCTCTGGGGAGGTGTCAATTGGACATTTTGCTGCTGTTGGGGTGGATAGGGCCTTGTCCATTTGGACACTGAATCTGCATTTCCACAAACCTTTCCAGTGATCTGGTCAAATTTTAGATATAAAAAGAATGATAAGCAGAAATATTTTTGGCTCACATTTTTTAGGTTTTGTGTAGATGGTGTCTTGCTATGGTTACTGTCTTTTGTGTTGTTGTAGGCTTTGAAAATCTCTTATTATATTCAAATATGTCCAGATAAAGCTACCATTTAGGTTCATTTGCTGCTGTTGAAAAAGAGGAGCTGTATCTCTGCAGAGGCTAAAGTGACTTCTTTCCCTAGTGGATTTCTCTCCCCTCTTTTTGTTTTAATTCCTGTTGGTTTGGATATACAAGCCAAACAAAAATACATCAGTGACTTTGAACTCTGGCCTTAAGAAGAAGAGCAAAGAATGTTATAAATGGGCAAGAATATATAGTGTTGTTAAAACCAGTTTCATTCCTGCTTCCTCATGTCCCTAAATATGTTTTTGTACAACATGTTAAAATGTGGGATTGGGCAGTGTCATCTTCCAGGATCTGTAGTCTCATATTGCTAGTAAAAAAACCAATCCCCCCTCCTCCCCCAATTCCCAACCAACACACAAAAAAACCCCCCCCAAAACCAGAAACAAACAAAACACAACAAAAAACCAAACCCCCAAATCCCGTTGGTTTTAGTCTTTTTGTAATTGTCATTTGTGATGTGGAAGTCCAGACTTGTACCATTTTTTTCTTTATTCTTTAAGGGGAAATTAAAGGCTCAGGTATTCTCCAGTGTCATGATTTGCAAAGATTGCTGCAGTAAAGATGACATTCATTGCATGCATAATTCAGCAACATCTTTGACACAACTTCCTGCTCCATGAATCGCCTCCAGTTTTGTGTGGTTTAGTCATTATTCACCAAACAGCTCTTCCTCAGAATCAGCAGCTCAGTTGGGAACAGTTTTGTGTTCGCCATTTCTGAGGTTAAAGCTCTTTTGGTTGCACGCACCACACAGTGCAAATCTCCTTTTGGGCAGGATTGGGGTAATGTTTCAAGAACCACATCTGGGGCAAAATTCTTATTTTTATAAATAACAAGGTAGTAAGATATTTGCAAGTGTTGGTGAGCATTGATTAATCATTATAGTTCTGTTGTTGCTGGGAAAACTTTGCTGCGAGGGCCAAGGAAATCGAACAAATGAGTGTATTCATAATGAGAATAAACAGGAAAAGCTTTTTCAGCACTTGACCAGATTTCATTGGTGGCAAAACTCTCATTAAAAAATTGACATATTTTCTGGGACTGCTTGGTTACTCAAAAAAAAAAACCAACAAAACAAACCCAAACTCTAACATTTAAGGCAGCAGGAGCTCTTAATCATGTTCTTAAATTATTTTACCTAGAAAACCAATCAGAAGACCAAGAATAGAACTACTGGGTTTGGGGCTGTGTTTCACAGGGACCTGTAAGATGCCACACCTCAATCAAGGAGTGATGTATGGTGCTCTACTATTTCATTACCTGAGTCTTGCAGAATTTACCTTTATCTGTCTGAGTCCTAGTTCAGGTTCATCCTCCCTTTATGGCAGGAAGACAAAGACTTTGGCCTCTTCCATCTTGTTGGTGAGTTCAGAGTCCTGTTAATGTTTTGTAAGTTATGTCCTGTGTTTCCTAAGTTAATTTCCTAAAAACTTTCTCAGAAGTGGTACTTTTAAAATTCTGAATGACTTCTGCTTTTATTTATTCCCTCCCCCCCCCAAGTTAATTGAAAACACTTTATATTTTAATTTCAACAAGCACGGAACAAAATGAAATATAGCTCTGCATTGAGTTCTGATGCTGCATTTGCTCCATAATCTGCTCCCTCTGACTTCAGCTCACTAACCAGTCCTTGGCTTTGAGCCAGAGCTTTTCTGATAGATAACCAGCATCCACTGTCTCTGCCCGTCTCTAGCTAGTCTGCAGCCTGAGTATGTGTCTGAATTGCCAAACACACATAAATCATGTCTTAAGGCTGTGTTTATTACTTGCTCCTGCTTCCTTAGGAGGTGTATCATCAATCAGTGTTTGTGAGCCCGTGTCCCTGTCATCCCTGGGACTGCTGCTGGTGCTGGAGGCAGGGAATGAGGAGCCTGCGCTGGGAAAGGCAGTGGTGAAGCCAGGAAGGAGAACTGGGGCAGATTCTGCTGGTGGAGTGGAAAGAAACTGAAGCAAGTAACAGGAGTGTTGTCAGATCAGTGATGTCCTTGCAGGTTTTCCCCTCTCCATCTGTGGAAGGCATTGCACCTGAAACCAGCCCCAGGCAGAGTGGCAGCGCTGCTGAGGAAGCAGCTGTGCTAATGGGCACCTGAATTTCTGTTCTCTGTCCCTGGGGAGCTCCCTGGGAATTCCTGAATTCCCTGCAGCTCCTGAGAGAGCCCTGCTTTGCTCCTGGAGAGGCCGCTTTAACCTTGGGCAGGTGAGAAGCAGAGAGTGAGTGTCAGGTGCACAGCTATTGTTAAATTGCCCGAGGGCCCATGAGAAATTCCTTCTGCTGCTGGATCTGGGCACTGTGGGGAAGCATTCATTTTTCAGAGGTGCCTGGCAGGAGAAATCTCAGTCCTAGAGCCATGCAGAACACAGGTGGGAGTGGTAACTGCCTGTGTGTCACTCTCTCACTGCTCACTTCATTTCCCCAAATTGTATATGTTCATTGAAACAAGGGAAATACTGTTTGCCTTTTGGAAATGTTCTTGTGTGGAGAGAGTTGCAGAGAATTCCACGCAGTCTGCTCTTGTATCACCTCAGGCTATGTTCTGTCAGATATTAGTAAGTCTACAGAAATTTGGATTGAGTCAGTGTTATGAAAAGAGACAGTAAAAGAAAATTCTTATGGGAAGAAATATAGGTGATTTTGAGGCATTTTCACTGAATCAGTTTTCATTCACTCCTCCTTACACTGAAGCTGACTAGGACCTTTGCTCTTAATTATTAGTAAGGCATAAAATCAATCTAGAATATTGGAACAGTTTTCAATTAATTTTTAATTTAATTTCCAATTAATTTATTATCCATGTTTTCTGTTCAGTTACCACGAATTGCCTGTTAAACCTTGATTGTAGTTGTTTTTGCAAAACAGGAAATATTACTGTTATATTGCATGAATACTTGGGGAGATTCAGAACAATTAGCTTTGGCTAGGAGAAGCACGAAAAGACTTGGAAAATCTTGGTTGACATTCTTGTATCCAGTTGAATTCTTACCCATGGAAAAATCTTGCTCTGAAATTACAGAGCTAGGTAGAGAAATCTGAGATTTTTCTTTTAGGTCCTGTTCCCAATCAAGAAGCATATACAATATTTTCAAGGTGTTTTGATACTTGTCTTGATGATCCTTTCCAGAGCCCAGGAGCGCATGAAAACGAGTTTAAAAAAAATAAACTCTGTTAATTGGACAAATGACAGTTTTCAAAGCTGATTTAAGGCTTGGGAAAAGAGTTAATTTTTATTTCCAGGGTTTCCCTTTTCTGTTTGGTGGCCTCCCTTCCTTTTCTATAACTTATATAACGGGGGTGGTTTTAGCTTTTTTTATCATAAATAACAGGGTGATGCTGATTCAGTTGCCATGTGTTTTGATAGATGAATTTCTTAGTGTTCATCAAAGTGTTTAGGGCCATCTCTAGTGTCAAAAAAAGTACTTATCTAGGCAGCACTGAGAGTGATGAGTAATGGGCATAGAATACTTTGAATAATGACTTCTTGCTTCCTGACCCTCCTAGCAGCCACATTTTAGGCATGAGAAGAGGTGTCTGAAGTCTCAATATAAGAGAGACTTTTGGCTGACATTTCCCTCAAAGCTTTCTCTACTTTGCATTTTTCTGACTGCATTCAACATGGAAAGAGAAACTGTGTAAGGTTTGATGTCAAATCTTATTTAGTGTCAGTTCAGAAACTCAGAGAAGGAATTCTTTACATGCAGAGGTTTTAATGTCTAGTTCCTACTGACAATAAAACATCTAAGGTAAAAGAAAATTGATATTGAGCATGAATGTCAAACTGAAACAAAAGGTGAAAATCCACATTGTTGCATACACTCTGCTGGGAAGTCAGTAGTATCTCACTTGTTTTTGAAATTGCCATGAAGTATGTGTTGCTAAATAGGATGGGTTCATTTTGGGGTCCATTAATTTTAGCCAATAAAAATTTGGCTCAGGAGAAGATGAAGGAAATAGCTTGGAAAAAATAGAAACTATGAGCAATCTGTCACTTGTTCTTTCATATTAGCTGTGCATAGGAAAGTTAAAGCTAAGGAACATTTTGCTTTAATTGTGCGAGATTTTTTCACATTTAGATGAATTGATCTTTGTAAAATAATACAGTTTGTGTTTTACGTCAAGTTCTGGGCTACTCAGATTTTCTTTTGGGCACATCTCCATCATTAAATGAGGAGACCCCTTTGTCTAGGGCTGTGCAAACTCCTCACCATACTGGACAATGCTAGTCCAGTGGAAACAATTTCAGAGTTGAATTTTTAATATGTTTTCTTAAAATTGCTTCAGCTACTGCTGGGATAAAATAATCTAATTGTTTTCCTATGTCAGTAGTAATTCCGTAGCTGCCTCGTCCCATAATATTTTCTCATTTAAAACTTGAGTTTCATGTTCTCTTTTAGATGCGTATGTGATTTTTATAAAAGTAAATTTATTGTCTATATTGCACCTTCTTTTCTACAATCACTTCTAAAGCATACAATGGTACAAGGACACATTTTAAATCAATGATTGAGTTAAAAAAAAAACCCTGTCTCTTTAGATTTTGAAACATAGTCGATTTCTTGAAAATATCTGAATTCTACATAAAGCATGTCCTATACCTGTGAGTAAAGGCCATTTTCATTTGTAAGGCCTCCCAGTTATTTCATACATAACTCTCACTAAATTGCAGTTTATGCTTTTTGGTTTTTGGTTTTCTTCTGGAGGGGAAAACCAAGATTTGCAGTATGAAAACATACTTTTTTTTTTTTTCCTATTGCAAGGAAGGCTTCCCACTGCGCAGAGCGGGGGTATTGCTGTCTCACTGATTGCTGAAGTTCAGCAGGCTGTGAGCATCAGAGATGAGAAGTGGAAGCTCCGTGCTCAGAGCGCTGCCAGTTTAGTCAGGGTTGTTCTTGCATCATGAGCCAAAGCCAGTTGTGCCCCTCTTCCCCCTGTGCTGAGAGCCCTGAGCTGAACTCCCCTGCTGGGGGAGCTGGGCAGCTCCGTCAGCACAGGACTGTGAGGGCAGCATCGTGCTGGGCCTGGACTGACACCATCCGGACAGCACCAGTTCAGGCCTAGTGACATTCCAGCCTTTCACTCCTTTGGAGTGGAGGCAGCTTATTCCACTTGTGGCAGAGCTGACCACGTGTGCCCAGGGGTCAGGGGAAGAAAAATGCCCATTTCTCTTTGTGACTGCCCTGGCAAACCAGCCCATCTTGCATCTTATGTGGGAACACAACAAGAGCTCAATTTAGTTTCCTCTTTTAGGCAATGGGAAGTGTATGTGTTTGTGGGTGAATGGGAAATGAAAGGGAGTATTAGTGTTTTCAAACTTTGTTTTTGCTAATAAATGTGCAAGTTTGTTGCTACTCTGAAGCTGGAGGGAAAGATGGACTCTAAAGGAAATGTAAACACTATCTACAAAGTTTAAAGTGAGATTGCCATCCCCCATGTCAAGGTTATCTCTGTGATAGCCTTTGAAAGAGTCAGAGCACTTACCAATGGATGGATGGTCACAAGTTTGACAGTCTCTGCATTGATCCTACTCTTGCATGAAAATGGCTTTATCAAGCCTATAATTAGAAATGAAATAGTCTTAAATGGTTTCCACACAGCTTGACTTTCAAAGAGGTTCCAGTTTCACATAACTTCATATAAACAGAGAATCAGAAGATATAACCAGATACCACAGTTCCTGCTTACTAATTGCCATAAAGCAGAGCCATCTGCTTTATACAAAGTCTAGGTCAAATAATCCTTCTAAACTGTGACCTTTGGGGCTCCGTGGAACTCGTTCTTGATTAAATAAAACCTTCTTAGGAAGTTATTGGGAAACGTGGTGCAGATTCAGGCAGAACAGGGAATGTAACTGATTGGATTTCTGTATAATCCTAAGCAGATAGTTCTAAGTCAGTCTATCTTTTGAACTTTTTTTTCTTAACCACATTAATCTTTCATAAAAATTCAAGTTACAAGTGAATTATTTCAATTTTTAAAGTGATTCCTCATAAGAGTTAAATTAGATGACAAATGAATGATTTAGACACAAATTCTTGACAGTTAAAGTGAAGTTTCGTCTGTCTAAACCAAGCTGAGAACCTGGACTGGGGAAGTGAGGGGCATCCTCCACTCTATGCAGTTGCCTGACCTTGTTTGGGGGGCGTTTGCACAGCACAACATGAACAGAGCAAAATAAAGAAGCAGCTCAACAAGTACAGTAGAATACTTGTAATTCCTCACATCTATTTCATTATGACCAGAGCTCTTATCATGGATGCCTTCAAATGTGTATCTTTTCCATTATCTATTTTATTCAAATATTTTATTCATTTTATGAAAATAGTTTCTGTAATTAAATAATCAGTTCTTTTGCTCTGGTTTTCTTTTGGCATTTGTCACTATTATTTTTGGCTTTCTCTCTTTGGCCATGCAATTTCCAATTATTCACTGCCAGATTCAAAATAGGAGTGCTATTGCCAAAGCAAAGAATACATTATTTTGCAGTTACACAGATCTTTCCAGCTGAGGATCACAACATATTTTGTAACCACTAATGAATTTATACACTTACCACCCACCAAACATTCACATCCATGCCTTAGGGATGAGAAGGTAGAGTATGGGGTGGAGCAGGATGAGATCTGTCCTTTCCAGGGCCTGGAGCAAGTTAGCACTGGGGGGAGGCACCAGAGTGCAGCACACAGTGGAAATGGGTTTTTCCATCTGAATTGAGAGAGCATGGTCTGGCAATCCAGACAATTCCACAAAGGCTGGAGTTTCTCTGCCTGGTCCGTGATATCCTGCTGCTACAGCAAACAAAGAAAAGCTGTATTGGAACTTTTTGCTCACAGAAAATGTGTCCACACAGAGCGTGTTGCATGAATGAAATTGATTAATGTTTTGAGAGTAAATGTATTCTGAATCTTGGGGGGCTCCCTTTTTTTGGGGGGTTTTGTGGAAGATCCAGGGAGCAAGTCAGTCAGGGAGAAGACCCAGTTATCCTGACTGATGAAACTTCATCATCATTGTCCTTCTGCTCCTCTCAGCAGTTGGGGTGGTCAGAAGTCCTCATGCAGGCTGGGGTCTGCAGAGCTGCTTTGCATTCTTAGCAAAATGTTGTGAAGGACTGCAGTGGAGGAGAGTTTCTTACTGAATTAGGTAATCCCTCATGTCTGAGGGCTACTGACTTCTGAATTTAACCCATCTCTGTGAATGTCCCTCCAGCATCAGGATCTTAGCCCTGAACATCCCCCCAGACTGGCATTTTCACACCTTTGGATGTCCTTGTTAGGACGGTGCTGCCACAGCAGCCAAGCTCTGCACTCCTCATTTCTGGTGGTGTTCATTCAAGTAATGGTCATTTCTTTCCCTTCTGCAGTGGATTTGGGTGCCCTCCAAATCCTGAAGGGATGTTGTTTTAGGAGTGTGTTAGTCAGGTTCTAGGTTGCGTTACTCATTTGTAACCCAGCCTAAAGATGTGATGAGAGTCTGTCTGCCTTTCTTTGCTCTCAATTGCTGCAGGGGCTGATATGGATGGTGATAAAATTGTCTTTTCTTGGCTGCTAAATTAAATGTTCTTCATTGCTGTACATTTTTCAAATTCCCAGGGAGAAAGTTTTTGCTGTGGGAATCACCTCACATACACCTGATCAATTTATGTAAAACTTAGGACATTAAATGCAGAATTTTGCTGCATTGGACTGTCTGTGTAGTTTTATTAAAGAAAGAGGCATCTTAAATTTGGTATCTAATATATGCTGTGAGCAGAGCAGCAGTTGGGGGCAAACAGGGGCTGTTTGCCTTGAAATTCAAAGTGCAGTAGCTCAAAGACGACCATCTGTATGCATTTAGGGAACCTGAAATTACCTGGATGCCTGGATATTTTTTGTAATTATCTCAGAAAAGAATTATGATATATCATGGATAATTCTCTAGTTCTTTCATTCCTAATTTGATAAAATGTACTAAAAATCTGTTGCTATTTTATTCCTTGCTGAGATTAAGAAATCCCACAAAGAAACAAAATAGCATTCTTTGAAAGATCTGATTGGAAAGAGTGTGTGTGTGTGTGTTTTAAAGATTGCACATTTTAAAAACAAACAAGGGAGGGCTGAAATTTACTACAGCAGCTTCACTGAAAATTATGCCATCACTCCGATCAAAAGCAGAAAAAAATCACAGCAACATTTGGAAGAGGCAGCAGTGCCAGAGCATGATTTTATCTATTTTGGGAAAGCAACTGCTTCTCTCTGACATGGACTTAAAATGTAGGATATTCTGTAAGGTGGATTGGCTCATTCAGATCATTCCCTGCAGTAACTTTTTCATGGGAACGTTGACTTGCATTGTTTTTTAGGATAAGCATTTATTTTGAGCTAAAGAGAAATCTTTCTCCTATGAAGTCGCACAATTGCTAAATAGCAGTTGATGTTAACCCCTGAATGCTTATTTCCAAGTAGTCATTATAAAATGGCAAGAATGACATAGGAACATGACCTTATTTTATATTGATTCGTTGGTTTTGTGTAACTAAAGAGATGCAGAAGATTGAACTGGCAGTGCAAACCAATAGCAAATAGTCACTGCCACTTTAAAAAGCTCCCTTTAGTTAACAGAGAAGAAGCAAAGCTGAACAGAATGTCACCAGATTACTATCTGCAAATTCCAGAAATAGGAAAATTGGATAAGCCCTGGTTATTGGACATTCTTCATTTCTCTTGGCTTAGTGTTTGTTCTGGCAACTGCAAATGGTGGGGATGATCTTCCCCCATCCCTCCTGGATCTCAGTCACAGGAATCACAGCTGGCTTCAGCACAGACCCCTGCATTAGAACTTTCTGTGCTTGACGGGCTGTATTAGGCAGCATGAGAGTAATATGCTTGCTTTATTTGATTTTGCATTTGATTGATTGCTTTTAATACAATTTATTTTCTTTCTTGTGGTTTGTCTGTATTTCTTGCTGATGGCAGCAATATCAATCTCTACCTCTTGTCATCTATGGCTGGTCTCTATAATTTTCAAAATAATTTTTGAATGAAGGCAGATTGCTGCATCTTGTTTAGGTTGGATGCTCTATCAGTTTTTGATTTCTAGCAGCACTGGAGAATATGATAAAATATTGTAGCTGGTTCAAGATGCAGTTGCAGACAGAAGGCTTCAGAGTCTCTGTGATTTACTCTGTGTTTTATGATGTGACAGGACAATGTTGTTAAGATTTCTGGCATTTTGTTTCATAATATTTTTCCAGTGGCAAGTGTTAAGTATTTTTCTCTAATGGAAAAGTTCCATCTTCATACCCTTTTTTCTTGTTTCCTCTTGGCTCCTCTTCCCCATTTCTGTTAAGAATCAGGGTCACTGGTCCCAGTTATAATTCTGTCTGCAAGATTTCTATCCATAATGGCAAATCTGAGTGCATCCATTAGTGTTTCCATCAGTCTGATTTCTTACTTCTTTTGGCAATATTCTTTGACTTCCTGTCTAGCCAGAACAGCAGCTTTTTTTCTAGTGGTGTTCTTGGAGAGTCCAAAGATACTGAATGGCTTTGATTTCATTGGTTGGGCTCCAGGCAGGAGTTGAATTTGTGCACCTCAGAAATTCTGCACATCAGTGCAAGGTGGGTGCTGCAGGGTGCTCACCTACAGGAGAAAAAGGAGGTCTAAGCCTGCTGACCAAGCTGAACAGGATAAGAGAATTTCCCCCTGAATACTAAGGGATCATTGCAGAAATATTCAAAACTTGGTGAGATAAGTATGAAAGGTATTTCCTGTAGAACAAAACAGGATGGCTAAGAGGCTCATTGGAGCTGTGGAGGTTGAAGTGTAGCCCTGGTTTCTTCAAAAGTTGCTTTGCCATAATAATATATGTGCATGTGTCTTTGCCTGGTATTGGCAGGAGGAAGAAAAAGGTGTTTCTTGAACTGAATTTAAAATCTGCCTGTAATCACAGGGATTTGTGATGGAAAGGATTCAAATCCAAACTGCACAGCTTCTTCCATTGTTAAGTTCTCACTGTTATGTTCTTGTCTATATCTCAGAGCCTGGTATTCAATGGAGAATTCTGTGGTTGAACCTCAGGTATTTTATTTTCCTAAACAGCTCCAGGATTTGTGACATCATAGTGTTTTTGACTTTTTTCCTTACTTAAGTTTGACTAAATCAAAAATATCTTGGTTATTTGGTTTGATCTAAATTCCCAGATATTCCCATTGCAGGTTAAGAACAGAGTTACATGACAGCAATGCTTATTTCTTTAACCTGGCCTTTTTGTGCTCTTCAAAACAAAGATTGGTTGCATGCCAGGAACACAAGTGGGGGTCATCAGTTAATTAAAAGCAATGCTGGTCAGGTGGTGAGGCAAATGAGAAAACAATTTCTGCTTCAGTGAGAGGGGATGCTGTCTTGAACATTTCTGAAGAGAGCAAAGAAGGGGAATCCTCTAAGCACCATGTGAGCCCTGGAGCTGTAACCCAGAGCAATGCAGAAAGCACAGAGCAAGGCTGATTGAGGCAGTGAGTCCTATATTGCACACAAGGATTCTACACCTTTAACTGACTCCAACAGTGACTCAGGAAATTATTATTTAACTTAGCAGGGATGCCACATATGTTACTCTATGGGGGATGATAAGAGGAATTTAAATTTCTTATTCATATAGCCCTGTTTTATCCCTGAATCCCAGAGAAATTAAGGCACTTATCTAAGATCCATAAATGGATACCATTAACAAAGCACAGAGCACTATCACTTGTCTGTAATCTCTCAAGAACTTTTGTTTGACTTCAAAATTTGTCTCTTATCTCCGTGCCAGCTCTCCTACCTGTGAAATGCTGCTGCTGTGCAAATGGCTGCTAAGGAGAATTTTTGCTAATAGATTTTGGAGGCTTTTTGGATGTTCATGCTACAGCTTTATTTGTTCTAATTATATCTGACATTTCACAAGCTGCACATTCGTTCTTTGATGGGCAAAACATCAAAAATAATTAGGCCAAATGATCACACAAAGCCCAACAGAAAGCTTTTTCAGGGCATGTTAGCTGGTTTTTATTAATAATTATCCTCATTAAACTTTACCAAACTGTCATCTCATTGCCTGCTCATTGTTATGGAACTGCTAAACTCAGGTGAGGATTTGAATTTCCCTGTGAGATGAACAATGTTTACATTTGGAAAAAAAAGAAAAAGAGTTTACTTTTTAAAATCTAACTCGCGTCTTCCTTCCAGCCCCTCTTGTTTCTGATAGGAAGCAGCTTTAGGTTTTCCACGGTGCCAGGAGAGGTCACTCTTTCTCTTTTGTCCTGCCTGGCTCGGGCTCTTCTGTCATCAGGGATCCTCTTTCCTTCTCCAGTAAATTGGCACCTTCCTTGAGCTCCTGTTTGGATGCTGTCTGACACACACAACGAGCTCTGGAAGGATTAGAACCATTTGGCTGCTATCTATATGGAAAAATCGTAAAGAACTTTTTGGCAAATGAGATTGTATCTCCCGGTTTACATCAGTCATCTGGTATAATTATAACAAAAGCCCAGAATTTTCCTTAGTTCTGTTGCAGAACTGTAAATTGAGGTTTTAAAAAGCAGAAACCAGTGACTATACCACTTAATTGAATGGAATGTTGATAAAAATCAGTGTTTAAAATTCATGTAGGAGTGATAGAGTCTTCTGTCGTGCGCAGCGCAGGAATAATTATCTCAGTAGAAATTGGTAAGAATTCTTAAACTAACTTCAATTTGAACAAACCTAAGCCAAACCCAAGCCCTCTATAATATCTCATTTCTAAATTTGTTAAGGAAAAGTATTTGTGACTGAGTTTTCTCTGAGGCATGAGCTAGAAAATCCTCATTATATAGTTCCTGATTAACAGTCTGAGCAGGTATAAAAAGGAAAACATATTGATAATTTGTTTCAAACATTTTTCATTCCTATAGAAAATAAAATTCAGTAGCTTGGATGAAATAACATCATACCCAGTCCCTCATGCCCCAGTTCAACCCTCATGTGAACCAACATCTCACATGCAAAACAAGTGTTCAGTTTCCCTGCCCTTGATTTTTTGTTCCCATTTTTGCACTTCTACATCTCCAGTTCCATAGAAGCAGGGGAAAAGCATCACCAGCCCTGAACCAGACCGCTGTAAAACTGGCCAGTGACACGGGATTGCATCATTTCTGCTGGGCTGGCAATGCCCCCAGACCAGACTGGCTCTTGAGGTTACTGGTTTGGTTTTGCAGATTTAGGGAATTTAGAATTGCATCCAAAGGGCAGAGTTTTTATTGACACTCAGCAGCATTTATGAGATGCGACTCTTCCTGATTGTATGTATATATTATTTTATATGTATAGAAAAAAAAGGGCAACAGAACCCACTGGAAAGCATCTCTGTATTAGTATTCAAATGCTTATTTGGCACTTTCTTACCTAAATAGGTAGGATTAAAAAATAACTGGAAGATTTATGAAATTTTTTGAAAGAATTTGATACATTTCTATCCTACTACATTTCCACTACTTTTCTAGTAGGTTTTTTTAGTTTTTTTTTTGTAGCTGTCTCTCAGTATTGCCAGCTTGAGTGCTGTGATGTGTTCTGGGACCAGCTGGATGTGGTGGTCCTGAGACCTGCTGGGAGTGCATGGAGTCACCCACAGGATGCTGGTGTGGTGTGGTGAGCATGTCTAAGCCCCTGCCTCTTAGGGTCCTGCCTGATGGGAGAAATGAAATGTGTATTGAAAAGATGCAAGAGAAAAAGATGCAGCATACAGAAAATGTGCACAAATTGTTCTTGAATTTGGATCCTTTGAAGAAAGGTTCCTTTTTGTTTTGTTGTTTGCACCTCTGAGTGAGGTAAGAGCTGTTTTCTGAAGGGTCTCCAAGCATGATGATGACAGAAATAATTAATAAGAAGGCTATTCTCCTCTCTCCATGCCCCATTCTGTTATCAAGGGGGCAGATTATCTAAAAAAACCTGGAAGTTTTTTCATCTTTATGCATGTGTGGTATCTTTGAATTTTGGGGGGAAAATAAAATCTTTATTTTTGTCATGTTTCAAAATATCTGCATTGTTGTAGGTTGTCCAGGCAGTGAATTCCCTTCAAGGAGAAGCCTTAGAGTTTCTTAGTATGGGGCACTGTGGATTCTCTTTTCTTTTCTTTTAAGGAACATTTTGACCTCCCATGGGTGCAGTTCAGGGAGCAGTTCTTTGCTGCAGGGTCTGGAGTCTGAAGTGTTTCTTCCTTTCTGTCCTCTGCTCTCCCCCAGCCCTGCTGTGGCCGTGCTGCTGCCAGACAGCTTCTGGCCAGGTGCAGATGCCCAGAGCTGTTCTGCAAAGGCCTAACCTTGTACATTTGCTTGTTACAAGGGAACGTTTGTACTGCAGGAAAAGTCAGCCTGACATGTACAGCGAACCCAATATTGCTTCTGTCCCTGTCTGTGGTGCTGCCTCTGGCTACTTCCCTCCTCTGACTACAGGGAAAATATTGAAATAAACTGGCTAGTCTTTTAACTAATCTATCAGTGGCTCCAAGTTTGCAAAGATGCTAACATGAGCATGGCCTTTAGATGCATGAGACAGATTAAAATTAGATTTAAATGAACTTCTTCATTTGAGACTAGATCAAACATACAGAGTCCTGCAGTGTGTATATAGGGATGTAACTGCCCCAGGGTCACACAACCCAGACCTTATGCCAGCCCTTGGGATATCCACAAGTGCCAATTCTGGTCTGAATTCTCAGATGGGAACAGGATTCACACTCATTTACATCTTAAATAAATCTGATATAAAACTCATCAAAAATAAGGGGTTTTTTTGTGAATCAGTTCATTTTTTTCCCCTTCTGGTGATGCTTTTTGTTGTTCACACCCTACCTTGCACCTCACAATCAACAAAAATAAAAAATATAAACCAAACCCTACCAGGTTTATTGCTAATTGGAATAAAACCTGAAATATTTTGGGAAGCAAAATCTCTACAAAAAATATCTTCACAAAGCATGCTAGCCTAAGGTGACTAAACTTCCAGATTTAAGTGTTTCATTTTCTTTTCCTTTAGCTGGTTTTACTTTATATTATAAAGTAAATTTACTTTATATTATATACACAGTATAAAATTTTTGTGATTTTGCTAAGTTGGATAATACCATGATCAAAATGATGGCCTATCCAGGTACCATTCCTACAGCAATTCTCCTGCCTGTTGGCTGCAGAAAAAAACAGCCTTCATTTGGGTTTTGCATCAACACAAAATACTGCTACTTTTATATATGAATACCAAATTTACAAAATTATGGTTCCTCATGTATTTTTCTCTGCTGACTTTTGAGTTACAAATCAACAAAGAAACTACACCTACCTACTGTGGTAAAGATTTTATCATAACTTGTGAAAACATTTAAACATCAGCATCTTTATCAACAGGATTAATATTGTAGTGCTTTGAAGTCAGCTGAAGAGAGAAACTATTTACATGGGAATAGAACAAATGTCTTTAAAAGCTTGAAGCACTTTGAGACTATAGTCCAGAACACTCAGATTCTTAAATAAAACCCCCAGGGATTTAAATAACACTACAGCAGGGTGGTCTTTTACAATTTGGTTTCCCTCTTCTTTTGCTTCTCAGAGAATTCCATTTAAAGAGTATTTAATTGAGGGCATTTTTTTTACTGCATTTTTCCTTTTCTCTTTTTAAAGGTTTAGAGCTTTCTTCTGAGTGTTTTAACTTGTAATCAAGAAATGTGTTGGGTCTGTTGCCAATTAGTGTAGCTCATGTGAAAATGGATTGAGTCTTGGGCAGGATGGCTGTGTCTTGTGAAACAACAGAACAGTCTGTAAAAGAGGGCTTGAGAACAGAGGTAAGGAGGAGCAGCAACACAAGAAATTATTAATGGAATAAGCAGAGAAGAGGAATTTACATAAATAGTAGGTATTTATAACATTAACTAAAGGTTTACTCAGCTATAACAGTTTATTATAAGGAAATAACACTATTCAGAGCTAGGTAGAGGAACTTTTTTCACTACAAGCAAGATCCCGACTTTGCAGGCTGGTTTATGCTGTAGAATATCTCTGTGTGTTGGTTGAGGAGAGAAAATGTTCTCACCCCTCAGAAGTGTTGCAAACTCCTTTGTGGGCCTGTAGCTATGCCAAGGGAGGGAAATCTTCCTCTTGTTTGAATTGTCGTCTTTTTTTTTTCAGGAGAGGGATGCAGCAATGCTGGCACAGGACGCTCTCCTGAAGTAGCAACAGAGGCTGTTTTGTAGAGACTTTAAGGTAGGAGAAAGGTTCCCTGGCATAAACTAATAATAATAACAACAACAATAATAATGTCTAGGGAAAAATCAGACAGGAAATATGTTTTTAGACTCATATGCTGTAGATTTACAATACATTGTGCAAGGGTCATTCTTTCATGTAGAACAAAACACTGTGTCTGCAGTAAACCAGGAAGGAAGTTTGATTTGATTGTGCTGCAGAACGTCAGCAAAAGACTTTGAGCTGTCAGATGTGCTGTGGGTTAAATAAATGCGTGAGAACAGCTGGCTATGGGGATGCAGAAACCCTTACAGAAATCTGTCAGTGAATAGGACAAGCAAACCAGTGTGTTCAGGACTATGTCCCTGTGTTGGTGCTACTGTGTGCCTTCAGTAGATCTGATTTACTGCTGCTCACCGGGCTTTTGGTGCCAAGTTTCCCCCGGTGCCACACAGCTCCCCATGGAGCAGTGCCTCTTCCTGTGAGGCAGGTACCCTTCCATGGACAGCACAGCCCCTGGCTGTTTCTGCATGGGACTGGGATTCCAAAACTCTGCCAGGTTCTGGCTTTGCCATTCAGGGGCTTTCCCCACATCAGGTTGTAGTAACATCCTTATGCCTCCATGGACTCCTTTATACAGCTGTTGAGTTATTTTGGCACTGTTTCACAGGCTGACCTGCTGGGAAGGGGGGCTCTGTGGTTCTTGTTAGCAGTAGGAAAGGATTATAGCTGTGAACTGAGAGTTTCACTCTAGATGAGATGAGATCCACCATATCTGGGAGACAAATACAGTCCTGGCACATCCTGCAGCACACATTGATTTTTCTGGTTGTGAAAAACTTTCGTGAAGCTGAACAAAGGGGATGGGGTTTCTGCCTAAAGGTGAATCTCACCTGTGAGGAAGCCAAAGGAGACCCTCAGGGAAGGAAAGCCGGACCAGGAGGGCAGCTCAGGGCTGTTGTGGTTGAGGGGAGCTCCTGATGTGCTCGTGGAGGACCCTCCATAGCTCAGTTTGGATCACAGGATCCATGAGATGGGACAGCCCTGCCTGGAGAGAGGGATGGGCACAGGGACCCCCAGGGGAATCCAGGGAAATCCAAGGTGGGCAGGGCAGAACCTGAAACGCTCTTTTCACCTCCCTTCACTACATTTCTGCACTTGTTCAAAGCTGCAATTGACTGTCTCTGGGAAAATACTTTCTTCATAACATTAGTGAGTGATAAATTGTAAGAAAATACTGAAAAGCAGGACTCTGAGTTGCCTGAAATCAAATTTAAGGAGAAAAATTCATAAAAGAAGTTGATAAATGTGTTTTAAAGCACAGGGAGAGGGAGTGTAATTCTGATTACTCCTGTTCCATGTGCATGAACTTTGTCATTGTCAGGCAGCAAGGACAAATTTTATATTCGTTTATTTGCACTGTAAAAAATACTAAGAAAAGACAGCCTTTCTTTATTAGAAGATGAATATGTAGCTTTGTTTGAATTGGGTTTAAACTTTATGTGAGTTGAGTTGCTTTGTCACTGGAAGACTGTGAGGAAAATTTAGAAAAGCATAAAACTCCAGAATAATTCTAATTTAGGCAAAAGTTATTAAAAAGTTAGAAGTTACGTAGTTTCTTCACAACCAGAATGCAACTTTCACATTCTTTTAAATAATTTTTCTAATTTTGTGTCAGTAAAATTAATTCTGTGATCTTAAAAACCCAATAAAAATATGGAGATGAGGCTATCTTATATTGTTATGATTAAAGAATAATTAATACATTAAAACACACATGATTAATAATCTGAATAATTATAACATAGCTTCATTGACACCAGTACAACTGCAGTTGACAGGTGGATTGCAGAATCTGATTAACTGTGCCTGATGTTGAAAATGTATTGGGTTTTATCTTCAAAAATAGAGCACGTTTTTCCCCGTTAGCAAGAGCTACAGGGTATGTATAAACCTCTCAAGCCAGCAAATTGCATGTTGAAAATTTACTTTAAACTCTGTTACAGTTGTGAGTGATAAACCAAACTTGCCCTGAATGAAGGTAAATATTCAGTAGTGTTTATGGGTTAGAATAATAAAATAACATTCAGTATTAAAGCTGTAAAACAGAATCACAGAGCTGTTAGGGTTGGAAGAGACCTCTGTGTCTTTTCTACAAATTCTTTTTTTTCTTTTCTAATTTTCCTTGGTTGTAACATTTCAAATGGAATTCATTTTTTTAAGGAGAGGTGACAGCATGGGATAGGGAGATAATTTTAGAACAGTTTGAAAAGTAAAGTTCTATCAATATGTAGATGAAGCCTGAATGAAGAAATATAAGAAATGGGAAAGGCAAAAATACATGCTGGATGGAGTTATAAATATAGGTAGAAAGTAGCAATGAAATTAAAGTAATTAGGTACAGAAAGCAATGCGGTGGGAGGTGCAATATATTTGTTTTGTGCAGCTTTACATTTGTTACATGGTTTAGTTGGCTCCCTGATATTCTGCTGAGATCAGCTCTGAAAAATTCTTGTATTCAAAACAGTGAGAAATTGGAATTTCTTTTCTTAATTTGTTTGTATATGGCAATGGGGAGGTATAGTTTGTTTGGTTTAACCAAAGCTGGACAAAGCAGTTTGTTGCACAAGGTAAAACCCCAAGTTTACTTCTGCTATTTTGCATTGTTGTGGGAAAATTGTTTTTCCAATGAATTTACACATTGCTTGTTCTTCACCTATTTAGTATTTGTTGTCTGATGCAAAATTACAAATGAATAGAACAAGGCAGCCTAGTGATTTATATTTGACAATGTTTGTAGAGCTCTGTGTTAAACTTGGGAGTTCCTCTGTGTGTGACAGAGTTAAAATCCTGTGTGATTTTAAAGGTATGAGAAATGCAGCATCAAGGTCTGTCATATCACTGTCAGAGCCAGGTGAAAATGGGGCACCTTCTCTCTTCAGTGTTCTGCAAAAACACTGAGTGCTTTATTATGTGGTCTCTAAATCTCTCTCTCTGGACTGCCTTATAAACGAATAGTTTGAGCAGAAATAATGTTTTGGGATCAAGAGAAGCTGTCTTTTTGTGAGGTGTTCTGTGTTCAGTTTTTGAGGGTTGGTACAGAATTAGGGGTGCATACATGTCTGTACTTTGGTGCAGGAGCTCTTGTCTGTCCTCACAGTCTATGGCTACTTGTGATCAACTCTCCAAGGATAGACATTTTTCCCAGGTTAAATATTCTGTTTGTACTGTTGGTACTGTCTCTGGGGTTTCCTTGAGTACAAAAATGAGTTGGCCAGAAAATACAATCTTTGATTTAAAATTTTGTACTAGACTCTTGAGGGGCTACTGTGCATTTTTAGTTGATTAGTATAATGAATACAGATTTTGTAAGAAACTCAATCTAAACCCATGTGATAAATTGGTCATTCCACTTTCCAAATGGATATACAACTGTGTTCTTCTGGGTATTTTTGCTGCATCTGAGCTTTCAATGAAATGAAGAGCTGAGAGCTTCTGTTGTCTCTCCCTTGCTGCTCTCAGGAATGGTGGCAGGAATTCTTGATGGGGGTGACAAGGTCAGTGAAAACAATACAGGTGAAATAAAATCCTGTCTACCATTCACCCCAGACCTAAGAGAAATCAGTATTTTGAGAGCAGAAGAGTTCATGAAGCCTGATTCATTGAATATTTGTGCCTCACAGTTGATGCCTGTGGTGTTTGTTGGAAATAGTGTGCTCAAAACTTAGTGAAGAGATGGAAGACCTGAATAGATGCACCCAAAGACATGCACAGACACATTTCTGCACATCCTGTGAGCATGAGTCTTGCTTGCCTGAAATCAGAAATGAAATCAAACTCCAGAAGAAAAGTCAGGGGAACAAAGAAATGACTTCAATCTTTCTAGCAATATAATAGCAACATATAAGAAATCTCTCTCCTAGCTGAACTGTGTGAACATTTGAGACACAAGCTCCCAATTACATCCCTCAGCATGGTGTAGAGGTGGTGGGAAGTTCAGCTGCCAGGATACCACAGATACATTTCCCCTTTACCCTCCCTCTCCCCAAAGACAGCAGATAATCCTCCTGGCTTCAACACAGTTGTTTCTTGAGCTGCCAGTCCTCCCTCAGCACCAGCCAAGACATCCTTTGTCCTCCCTAAGCTGTGGTGTCTGCAGCTGTGTTTCAAGGAGTTCATAATCCTCCTCTCAGGAAGAGTGGTGTGGAGAGTACTCACATAGATAACTCTCACTTTATCTCTTGGGAAGCCATCCTCTCAAACTGCTTCCTTCCTGCTCCTGGTGCCTCAGAGAGGTTTGTGGGCCAAATGATTTTTGGCACTGGATTGTCTCCTGACACCCCTTCAGGAGTGATCTTGAAATCCAGGCAGTGAAGTGTGAGCCAGCGGTCAGAGCAATGAAGTTGATGAAACCCCTCAGATCCTGACTGGAGAGAGTCCCTTGGCTTTGCCACATTGCTGAGCAATGAGGGACTGACATTGATTGGCCATAGCTAAAAGGAACAGAAAATTTAAGAGTGCAGTTGTATGAATAAACTTGTCTCTTTTTCTCTTCGGTTATGGTTAAAGGAATGTAAAGACTGATTTGCTATAAAACTCAGGTAAAGATTTTGCTCAAGTTCCTAATTATAGTCTAGTGATAAAAATGCCATCAAATTCAGCAATGGAGAATTATCTGTAAATAATAATTTACACTGGCTTGGTAGAGATTTTCCTTTCTCTTGAGGAGAAGGCAGGGAGGAACACATGAGAATAGCCAGTTGGAGCCAAGACAGGCAAGGCAACCAGTGAAGCACCACCAGGAATGATCGGTCCTTGCATGGAGCAGGAGAGGAGCTGGGTGTGCCCAGCGTGGAGGGGTGGTGGGCAGAGGGAATGCAGCTCCAGGGAACAGGGGGCTGGAATCAGGTTTTAGTGAAGAGCTGATGTGGCTGCTGAAATGGGCTGGACAGAGCCAACCACAGTTGACTTGCTCTGAGTTTATTCCAGCGTAGATTTTCCAGGAGCAGGCAGGAAGATGGTGGGATCATCTCAGGTGCAGCTCACAACTGAAGATCAGCTCCTCTAAAGATGCCCTGTGTGAGAAGCACCTTGTGTAGGCACTTCCAAATGATTTTGAACTAAATGTCAGGTTCGCTGATCCAGTGATACTTTTACTGCTGCCTGGTGGCTCTGCCTGGTGGGATGGATAATGACATTGCCTGTTGGGGTGGAAAAAAGGCCTCTGGTTTGCTTTTGTAAAACAGAATTTTGTTGAAGCAGTTTATTTTGGATTGCAAATCTGAGCTATTAATTTCTCTCTCTTCCTCTTGTATGGGGAGAAGAGAGCTCTCAAAATATTTCCAAAGGAAATTAAATTGAAAAAAATACAACTGCAAAATATTTTGCATAGATAAAACTATGCACTTGAACAAAAATGCACTTACAAGCTCCACTAGCTAGAGTGCAGTTTCATAAAGAGTAGGCTTCTAGCTGTTGAATTTACTATTGGCTTGATGATATGATTCAATTTCATTCTTTATAGCAGCACATCCAGGACTGTTTAAACATTTTCATTTTTGTTTCTGTTTATAAACTGCTCACATGTACATATTAAATATTCATGGTTAATACTTGCAGGAAAATATTGCTAGATAAATTATTGATGTCTTAAAATAATATTTTTTTCCATTTTAATGATTAAATTTTTTCAATATGTGATTTATTTTAAATGTTTTTTATACTGCTGATTTAATTCCTAATTCTTTATTCATTTTGGGCTGCAAGATTAAACTTGCCAGGAAATAGTAGATGAGATTCTGATCTCCCAAATGGATTTGCAATCTTCCACTTTCATTATCTTCTGCAAAATTTTGTTGCCATGGCTGGAGTGAATCTTACATCCTGACTCTATCCTTATCTTTAAGACCGGTTTATGTTCTTTATATGTGAGGCTGTTGTGTGTATTTTAGGAAAGGGGGAGGTTAATGGTGAAATGCTATTGACCTTCTCCAGCTAATCATATCTTAATTCCTGACAATACTTGCATCCATTTTGGATGCTGGTATTTTAAGCCTAAACTTCACTGAGACTCTTTCAAGGTTATGGATGTATTCAGCTCAGTGTTTCCACAGCAAGTGTGAAAGCGTCAGTTTGGAAACAGCTTAGGATCAGCCTCTGCAACCCCTAGTTCCAGAAAGCAGTGTTTTACCCTGAGATTTCTCCCATTTTATTTCAACAATGGTAATAAAATTGCCACCACACTACAATAAAACAAGATATGTTTGAAATTGAAACAAGGGCAGAACACTTCAGGTATTTGAAGGTTTTAAGCATTCAAAATTAGACTTCACAAAACACAAAAACTGTGTAAAGTAGGCCTTGTTCCTACTAAAAGCAGCAACATAAACCAGACATAAAATCCAGAATAACACTCTCAAAAACCTGGTGTTATTTGCATTCACTTTCAGCTCTTCCCAGCAGTCCTGCTTAGCTAATCTGGTGGCATCACTTGTGACACTTATCCACAGGGCATAAAATAGCAGTTTGCCACCCACCTTGAGCAGGTTGTTTTTGAAATGTTTGAAGGCAAAACAAAAAAGTACCCTGCCATTAGAGGCAAGCTGGAATTTTATATCCACTCTTTTTTTGACAGTTATAGTTGAAGCTGTCACTTTTTCTTTTTTTTTTTTTTCCTCAGAGCCTTTAAAGTGGATCTTTTTACATGTGAACATGAATACATTAAAGCGGAAAAAAATCCCTGCAGCTTTACTGGGTGCTAGTTGACACATGGAGACCTCGGTATTCAATGCACACACAGAACACATGTGATTAAAATTGCAATTATAGCCCTGTGTTAAGCATTTGAAAGCATAAATTAACGGGGATTGGTAATCTTTTATATTCCTAGCATTTCCCATTTCCACACATTCCAGCCCAGGATCTATACAGTCTTTAATTGGAGCACTGAAGGAATTGAGGCAGCAAATATGTACAGCTGTTCTTGTGATGAAAAGCACAAAATGTTTTCACTCATATTACTCAAAATGAACGGTCTCCAAACCAGATTCTTTTTTTCCCTTTTTTTTCCCCCAAATGTCCTTTTGTAAGTCCAAGTGGCTAAAAAAACTTCTCATATGAGGAGAGGCTGAGATAGCTGGCATGGGTTGGCCTGGAAAAGTGAAGGCTCAGGAGGGAATCTCATAATTTTTTACAGATATCTAATAGAAAAATGTGTGAAAGATGGAGCTAAACTGTGCACAAGGACAAGGTCAGAGTCAATGGGCACAAACAGAAGTACAGGAAACTGTGTCTGAACATAAAAAACCCACTTTTTTACTGGAATGATTGAACATGAGACCCATTGTCCTGAGAGGATGCGGAGGTACTCAAAACATAACTAAGGAACTTGCTGCAGTTGACCCTGTTTGAGCTATAGAGTTTTACAAGATGGTTTCTGGAAGTCCCTTCTACTCTGTGATTCTAGGAAATGTGGACAGGGTGCCCAGGTTTTGTAGATAGCTTTGAAAACTGTCAGTGTGGTTTCTTATACATGGGACTGGAAAGTATTTCCTGGGCCATGAGATTTATGAAGCTTGCCACTAACATAGACTTTGTATCAGGAAATTCTATTTCTAAAGCTGTGTCAGGTCCTCCACTTGATAAAACATTCCTTTATAAACATGGAGGCCACATAGATGATGTGCTCACTCTAGGGAGCTCTTGCTTTCTGCTGAAGATCCATGTGTGAGAGCCACTGGGTTGTGTTCCCCTCCTGGGCTGTGGGTGAGCAGCAAAGGGTGGGCTGGCTGCTGTAAACTGGATCGAGTGGACTCAACAGGAGGGAAAAGGACTTTTGTTTTTCCCAGGAACTACCGAGGAGTGAGGAAGACCAATGGAGAGAGCAGGGCTTGGCTCAGAGCAGCCCCAACTGAGATAGTCCCACAGTTCTGAGGGGCTTGGATTCAGAGGATTTCTGTGTGGGTTTTGAAGAGTCTTTTGTCACCTTAGAAGTCTCAGCAGTAGAAAAATGAGTCAATAGAAATGGAAATATCAGTCCAGAAGTAGAGCCTTGTCAAATATTTCGATTTTCTCTAGAAAGTTTTTTCTAACCGTTGTAGAATAAAGTTTCATTTTGAAAACTCAGAAGTAGCTCTGTAACTTTAATAGAAGGTGGATGGCATTTGACACAGCCAGCATAAAAGTCTTGAGGTTCTTTTGAACCACAGAGTCTTGCCTAACTTCACATCTTAGCCCACATCAATGCATAGTGCAAGTGATTCATGATTCTTACTGTTCTCTTCTCCTTTTATCTTCTCATGTAACCAAATAAGCCAGACTTCAGTTTCCTTTTGTTGTGCCCCTTTCTGTCCAGGATGTGGAATGCACTGTGCATGGTACATATATATAGCTACCATAAAATACATAGCAGAGCACACAGAGCAAGATTTATGATTTTTTAAAAAGCTGTCTGAAATGATGCATGTCAATACCCAAAGAGCAGCTTCACCAATCAAAAAGTGCTTAAACCTTCACCTTGGTTTTAGGTAAAGACCATCTTTTAACTCCTGTTTTTACTGGTTGTCTTCAATCAAAACATGTAGATAGTGCTTTGCTGGGGCACTGCTTTAGCAAGGAAAGCTGCTTTCCTTGACTGTCACTGTGAGCTGCTGCTAATGGGCCTGTTGCGTTGGGGTGGGATTGCCCAGTGAGCACGGCCCTGGGCTCACCTTGTCCTGAGCTCAGCGACCCTGCCCTGTCCTTTACAAGCTC
This sequence comes from Zonotrichia leucophrys gambelii, assembly GCF_028769735.1. Taxonomy (NCBI): domain Eukaryota; kingdom Metazoa; phylum Chordata; class Aves; order Passeriformes; family Passerellidae; genus Zonotrichia; species Zonotrichia leucophrys. The sequence goes on from NC_088179.1 coordinate 7,372,808, forward strand.
TGTCTGGTGTTACAGTGGCTTTCAGGAAACAACTGTGCCCTTCATTTTATGCATTTCTACTTATTCAGCAACTGTGGTGTGGAACTTTCCAATTTTCTATATCCAATTAAGTTCTGATACTGTGTTCATTTTTTACTTAGTGTGGGCAAAACTTTGCAATGCTGTGCATAATGTGAATGCAGCATTATTTGGATACAAAGGTAATTGAAAAGTGTTTTTCATGAAAATACCATGCTTTCTAATTTCCTTTTGCTATTGTGAAATCTCTTAAATACAGTGGAGAGCGAATTCCTCACTCTTGTCTGGTCATTATAACCTGAGGTCTGAAAGCTGCTCTGAGAAGACTGCAGTACTGTCCAATAATTAAATGGCAATAGTTCAGCTCTCCATGAAATATAATTTTGTTATCTTACATACAATGGACTATTGAATTTTTATGGAAGCATTTAAGAGATTTCCTAATAAACTTTGCAACACCTGCTCTATTGCTGAGTTTATGATTCTTCATTTTGCACAGTCAAATTTTTAATTCATCCTTGCAGAGGTAATTTTTGAACACATGTGCAATGATGCTATTTACTCTGGTTTTTATGTTCTTTTTCTTTTTTCTTTACTCTCAACATTTATCTCCTTACCATTATATACAGTTAAATTTTATTTTTGGATTATACTACACACGAGCCCAAAATAGACCAGTTTAGAAATAATTTCCTGCATACCAGTCTCATAGTTTAGTTATAAAGGTGAATGACTTTACAGTTTGTGTCAGGGCTATATGTCAAGCAATCATTTTTAAACTCAGATATAATTGTGTAAAGGAATTAAATTTACTCATATGAAAGAGGTATGCTAAAATGTCTTCACTATTAATTTTGCAAAGTAAAAGATTTTAATGGGAAGGAGCCACAAGAGCTTGTTCAGATTTGGAAGACAGCAAAACTAAATATGCATCTATTTTGTATACACTTTTGTATACTCACTTCTAGTAGGCTTTTTCAGGAGATACAACTATGGAATCCCTAGCAAACTGCATCCTGCAGATGGAAATAGTGATTAGTGAATAGCAAGATGCTGTGTGTGGGGAAGAGAAGGTGGCTATTCTTGGACAGAGATTTCATGTGACTCTTCCCCCTGTCTTTCCTATGATTATATAGCATACAAGAAAGGGCTAAGTTTGGTTGCAACAGTTTTGTAAAGCATTAATTGTTATGCATAAATTTCCAGCCTTAAAACACTACATCTGCTCCAAAAGTCATCCCTGAGATGTATTGTAACTACAGATAACTGCTCCTTGAGTTATAAAGAAATAACTGAGGGTCTGTTTCTTTCTGGATCAAGATGAGAAATGACATTCCTGGGTGTGGTAAAACACACCCAGTGTGTGTTGGGTTTGGAATGAATGAATAGGAAGAGCTGGGAAGTGCTTTGCAATGTGGAAGGGATCAGGGAGTATCCATGAGAATTGTGTAGCTGGGCCTGGAAACAAAGACCAAGCAGATGGTGATGAACTCGTGTTGCCTGGGACTAGTTAAGAGTTTTCATGCTGTCTTGCATGGGGGAAGCTTCCTGGTTCTATGTGTGGATGTAGGATTTGCTTTACTGTTCTATATTATTTGCTTTAAACACTGTATTTCATTCCTTTTGAGAATGCTGGTGTGTGGCACTTCAAACATTGAACATTGAGAGCTCCCACAGGGTGGATTTCTAAATTAATTTTGAAGTATTGTAGAAATTGTAGAGGAACAGCATTGCTGAATCTGGACATGGTCCAGTAGAGCCAAAACTCTGGAATTTCCTCTTTGGTAGCTTATCTGAGAAGGAGTTTTTCAAAAGAGACTCTCCCAAATGTAGGATAGACTGTTAGAGCAAGTGAAGATGTGTGATGTTTACAGTTCCAACAAGAATGCCCTTCCATGATAGGAGCTGAGTTACCAAGAAATGGATTCCATCTATTCCTCCAACAATCTGCAACTAAATTAATGGTGTCTCATTAGAAAAATGTCATACTAAAAAGTTATCATCACAATATTCATCAAATTACATCAGGTATTCATTTTTCTACACTTGAGCTTATGTCTGGATGACCAAGATAGAATGAAAGAAATATTTTCCAAATGATAAGCACTTCAGAGCTTCCTTGTCGCAGTGTTCTCAAGCTCAGTAAAGTACAAAAATTTGTCTTTGTACAGGAATGATAAACTCTCTTAGTAACCAACACTGTAGTTTACTAGTTTTGTCTTTCTGGAGGTAAGAAAACATTCAGCTGTGTGCCAGCTGTAATGACTGTGAATTGAGAAATCATTCTGGAAAAGACCAGACTGGGTCACTGTGTGGTAAATTAAAGAAAATGTATACCTAACTATGTGGATTCTTGTTAAGAGCTTTGCTTCTGCCATATTGAGACTGTTTTGGGGAAATAGTTTCTGTGTTTTAGATGTGGAGTTTAGACAGAGTTTGAGAATCCGTGTGTGTGTCTACTGAGGCTGTCAAAACCAATTTTCATGGAACCATAGAATGGCTTGAGTAGGAAGGGACCTTAAAGCTTCTTTTGTTCCAATCCCCTGCCATGGCCAGGGACATTTTTCACTGAACTAAGTTGCTCCAAGTCATGTCCAACCTGGTGCTGAACACTTCCAGGCATGGGGCAGCCATAACTTTTGTGGGCAAGCTGTGCCAGGGCCTTGCCATCCTCATAGTGAGGAATTTCTTCCTCATGTCCAATTGAAAGCTACTCTTTTGGTTTGAAGCCATTTCCCCTTGTCCTATTGCTACCTGCCTTGGTGAAAAGTCCCTCTCAGCTCCCCTGTAGAGCTCTTTGGGTACAGGACACTTAAAAACTTTTCAAATGTCAGTTGAAAAATCAGTGTCAACAAACTCTTTCTCCCTTCCACAGTAGCGCTGATGGCAATGAAGGAACTGTTTAGGAAAAGGCCAACACAGGATGATAATCAATGTTCTGCATGACTTCTTTAATAAACAAGTTATGTTTTATTAACATTTCTCAAGTTCAGCTTGTTATTTCTATGCTATTTTATTTCATTTTGTGTCCTGTGATTTTGATTGCTTTTCAGAATAGCCTTTGTACATCAAGAATCAACACGTCCTGAGTCTTTGTTTTAAGAGGACAATTTCTTACAAGATGTTTTCATGTAATAGCTGCAGTTTGGGTAGTGGTTATTTCTACACTATTTCAGTAGTTCAAGAATATCAGAACTTCCTGCCAATGGTTTCTTTCTTGGATGATCTGTCAGTTTGATTCTCGTCCTATAGGCGCAGCCATAGATTGACAGAAAAGCCAAGCACCAGAAATGCTTTAAAATGAGAAAGAGTGTGCAAGTAGAGGGACAGCTGTTTGAGCAGTTGAGAAGGAGTCAAAATGCACTGTTTTGACCTAATGGCTTGCAAAAATTGTGAGGGTTAAAGTAAAAAAGTATTAAAAGTAGCCTTTATTTTCAAAATGGTCAGGATTCCTGCTCGACTTTCCCACTGACATTTTGAATTTAGATCTCTAAGTTTTTTTAATGTTCCCCATTAGGAGAGTATTCTGTTTTCAAGAAATAACTTTAATGTTTGAAGAAACAAAACTATGAAACAAATGACACAGAGAAAGGTGTCTAGGCTGTGGGTCACACGAAGTATCTACATGTAGCTTTCCCTCAGAAAAAATGTGCAAGAAAATGCATCTATTTATCTTCACAGTGAGACTGAGTGAACTCTGCCCACAGGCAGCTGAATCCAAACTCACCTGACCTCAGGCATGTGACAAGTACCACCAAGAGATTATCAAAGCCCAGATCATTACTCCTTGCAAATAGTTCTATAAAGAAAGGCAAAACTTCTGCAGAGATAATGGGAAAAGCATCTTATTTCCAATTTTGACAAAATATTTATTCATGTAATAAACTATGTGCGAAATGTTGTCTTTTGCAGGAAGTGGACAATGTTGAGTAGATTTAATTTGGCTGCAACTATTTCATGCATTAATTGCTCCACATACATTTCCTACCTTTAAATGTCAGAATTACTTAAGAAAGCATTAGGAAGACCAATGTAATTTAAGGTGATTACCTTTTTGAACTGTGAAAAGATAATTAACCCCAGGAAGAAGCAATTTTTTGTTGCTTATGTGTACAAATCCTGCTTAGCTGTGTTATAACTTTTTATAATTCATTCTTGTACTGCTGTGTTTATAGAAATATATTGATTTGTAGGATTTGTTTTACTGTGTTGGATGGAAGTGTAATGAAAGAGCAATTTTAGGCATGATTCAAAGCCTCCTAAAATCAATATGGATCTTCCTATTGACTTGAGGAGGTTTTAAAAAATGAGGTAATACAAAAAGTTTGGTTTCAGACTGTATTCATGGACAGACTTTCAGCATGTTCCCTAGTAATCCATTATTTTCAAAATTGCTAAGGTTACTCTTCTGCTGGAAGTGACCAGTTGCAAAACTCCGTTGTTAGTTTTTAAGGTTAGATTAGGCTCTCCAAAGTGTGTGAAAACACTGCTTGAAAGCATTTCTCATTTTGAATCCAAAGAGCTAAGAGCAGAATTTACAGATATAACTGTAAAGGGAAATGAGAGTTGGCTTCTTGACTGAAACAGTAGGATGAAGAACAGAAGAATTTCTCCCCATTCCTGAATGAAAATGTAAACTCTTGTTTTGTTAGACAACTGGTCTTTCTGGTTTGTCTTTGACTCAGAAAAAGCATCAGAAAAAATCTGTATAATGGACAAGCATTGAATAATATCCTTTCCAACCCAAGGCATGTAGTGTCAGGCATTCACCTTCTAGTGGAAGGCTGATGTGGTAATTTTATAAATTATTCTAAATAGTCTAATCACAGAAATCTTTTAATGCCACCTGCTTTCCTGTGTGTGATAGCTTGTATTGGGGAATACAACCGATTTACATACAGCTTGAATGCATGGCTAGGAAGGAATGGAGGAGGTTAATAGAAAACTCTCTTTGCTGCAGTAAGATTTTTCTGGTGTGAAGCTGAATAATCATGACCTAATTAACTGAAAAGGATGTGACTGCTCCTTTTTTTTTTTTTTTTTTTTTTTTTTTTTTCTTCTGTGTATTAATAGGTGCTTCTCTAAGCCCTGATTTAAAAAGACTGAATGGGATCATGGGAGCCTCTGTGTGCCTTTGATCAGGCTGCAGTTGGCCTCTGGAAATGGGAGTGCAGAGAATGAAAAATCAGAGCACCTCTGGAATCCTTCCCCATCTCAAGGACAAATTCTCTTTCTTCTAAGTCTCCTTTTCTCCTGCTTCTCATCTTTGATAACACTTAATCTTGGCAGAACACATATATTGCTGAAAACGTGTTTCTGGCATGAAATTAACAGTAGAGTTTAACTTAACAAATACCTCTCAGTCTGAGTCACTAAATTCAGGAGATATTTACAGTGTTCGTGGCAGACCCAGTCTGCTGCACCAGGTTAATGGATATTGCATGGGTTGGGGGCTAAATCTGTGAGAACTTTATGCCTAATGTTTCATTAAGTTGATTTATTGTATTTGTTAAGCATAGGTAGTGATTTAATGCCTACTTTTTGAAGACTTCATTTCCTCACAGAGAGTACTGAAAATTTAGTTATTTCTCTGAAGTGTCTTTAAACAATATGGAACAGTGATTTGTAAAAAACCTACCATTAAAGACTCTAAATTTTTTTTATTTCACCTGATTACTGAAATTTATCATTAATTTAATGTTTCCCTTGTCATCGCTAAAGAATCATAGAGTGTGGATGCTAAAAAGTAAAGAAAAAAATCATTGGGCAGTCAGTGGCATAGTGGGGTTTGTTGAATAAAAGTTTGGAATTTAAATAATAGAGCATCTAACATATTGCCTCCACTGCAGTCTTCTTGTAAACAAGCAACCTCTTGTGTGATTTCCCATTTTTTAGTGCAGTGTCTGTACTCCTTTCATCACTGAGTTCTCCCAGACTTTGAGTTTGGGTTCAGTTCATTTAATAGTGATCACCATGTGTTCACATCAGTCAAGCTCAAAACAATCATGAATGAATCTTTTTTATGCACAATCATTCATCTTAATTCCTGCACAAGGATGACATCTGCTCTTGATCCTTGTACTTCTACCTCTAATGAGAATAATCACAAATTCCTGACAAGTCGTTCTTATTTACAGATAATTTAGATTTGTGAAAATTGCTAACAGTCTTTCAGTTTCTGAATGCAGAGGGCCAAATTCTGACTTTGTGTGGCTTGCTCCTACTTTGCATTGTGTCTGTGTGAGGGCAAGTTGTGATAAAATTAACTCCCAAATTAGTTTCCAGTAAAGAAGGAGTTAAATTCCTGTGAATTGCTGCTATTTAAGACATGAAGGGCATTCTATGTCTGGCATGGCTGGATGATGGAGAAGATCTTAATGCAAATATTATGGGGTAAAACCCCAAATTCCTAACTATATAAATGTAATCCTTCCAAAATTATAAAACCAAATTCCTGTGGCTTGGAAGAATAGGAAGGAATTGTCTAGAATTTGCTCTATTGGAAGCTCATGAATGGTTGAAGCTCTTCTACCAGAAGCGGCTTTTGGTAGAGATTTTCCTTTATGGTAAAAGTAGTTGGAATAGAAACTGCAATCAAGGGGCTGGAATGAAAACTAAAATGCTCCCAACCTCCCACTCCTGGAGCCAGGTTTCCTTGATCTTTACAGCTGTGTCACATCTCACTTAAGGTACCAGCACAGAACAGGACAGTGGAGGAGACTTAGTCTGGATTTAGTCTGGTCTAGAGGCTGAGGCATGTGCAACCACCAGGAATTGTTTTCAACTCCCAGAAGAGTGTTTCAGCTCCCATTCTTTCTTCCCCTGGTGCTGCTGTGGCCGTGTCTGGGCATTGATAACACAGGGAAAAACTGTGCAACTGTTGAAGGAAACTCAGTAGAGTGTGTGTGTGTTGGGTGGGGCTGGGATTGTTGCCTTTTCAGTTCCCCAGGTGTGGGTATGATTCCTTTGGTGTTACCTGCAGAAATAAAGTCAATTTTTCTTTGTGCTTAGGATCTATTTCTCATTTCCCCCATTTTCTCACAAGTCAGTTAGGAATGTGCTATAGCTGTTTCCCATCCTCAGAGCCATTAACCTGCAGGTTCAGATCATTCCTGACATTCCCTGAAAGGAAGGTCCTTGGTTGTGTTTCCAGTGAGGCAAGCATTTAAAGTGGTCCAGTCAAAACCTTTCCTGTGCCTTTAGAATTCCAAGGCAATCCTAAACCACTTCAATTAAGATCTATAGCTTTCACTGTGACCAATATCAAGGCTGGAAATATTCTGTTTTAAACTGACTACAAAATTGAAGTAATTTCTGTTGAATGAAAATTCTTTTTCCCTTATAGAATACCTGAGATTACATCATTTTATTGGCTGGACTGAAGCCATGTTTTTCTGTGAATTTTTGTATCAGAAGGACCATGAATAGTGTGTGACATTGAACTCTGGGGTACTTCTCTCTCACAGCTCCAGTTTTGTCAGATTCTCCTAAGCATCCAGTGAATCCCAGTCAGTAGGTCATGTATGGGTTTAAAAGCAGAGCCCACAGTGCCCCTGTCCTGGTGGTTTGCCCTTCATGCTAGAGATCCTCACATTTAAATAACCCAGATGAAAAGAATTCATACCAGTAGCCATCTAGAGTTTATGTAAATAAATGCCCAAGTTCATAAAGCAGGCTTTGGGTGTTTAAGTGGTTTATTTTTCACTAATCTACTTATGAATAAGAGACAGTTTTTGCCTTTTGTTTGCCAGTTACAGCTCTGCCCCTCTCACCCTTTGTGGTGCTGCTGCTGCTATGTGACAGTAGCAACTGCTGGTATGATTAAAACTTGAGTATTAATTCAATTTTTAATCTTCTTTCTTTGCATGGTTGGTTACATAAAGCTAGCAGCTCACTGGAAAATTATTTTCTGTAATGTTACAACATGATAGTGCCCTGAATATAAGATTCATATGTTCTCAAAAGCAAAAGCTGGACCTGTTTAAGTCCATGAGATTCCTATTAATTTGAAGGAGACCAGAAAGTCTCACTCATTTTTCTTCCAGGCTCTCCTAAGACCTTGTGTATTATTTTGCAAGTGACACTGCCTGCCATTTCTCCATCTGTAAAAAGGAAGAAAATGCTATTGACCTTCTTTAACTACTAAGAGAAATTTATGTACAAAAAATGGGTCAGGTCAACTTGATTGCACTTGTTCCTTTTAAAATATATTAGATATCTTTTTCCAATCAAAGGATGAAGTGTGTGCTTGAATTCCTTATGTAGTCTATCAATGTTGTATCCACTTTACTCCAAGCTGTGCATCTGTGGTTTCTCACACAAACATTTTTTCAAGTGTTCTGTGACATTCTTAATTATCTTTAGGTAAAGTGTTATGCATTCCTTTTGCTTGAAACAACCTGACCATGGTGACGCAGCAGCTTTTACATCAAGAAGTGGGGTATTTTTTTACCTGCACCCACTCTGGTAATTAAATTCAAATCTCTTGTATCTGGTCTGATCCGCAGTAATTTCCATGTCTGATGTCTAAGCTAACAGTAGGAGCCATTATTGGCATGACAGGGTCTACAAGTGTTTCCGGGAAAGGAAAAGTTCAATTCTTGCTTCAAAAGCAGAGGTGCTGAGTGATGGGTAGAAGCAGTTTCTTAACTACTATCCATTCACTGATTAATGCCACAATGGAAGAACATGGAATTAAACATTCATTCCACAATTTGTTCCTAACTATGCATATAAATGTTGATCCTGATTGTTTTAGCTCCTATTTCCATTTTCTGTGTTGTTGTAACACATTTACATAAATGGTGCTATCTATCTGCTATTAGCAATGGTTCTTCTGAGTGCATGGGAATGTAAAAGTACATAAATATTTAGAGAGCAGAAGGAAATATGAAATATTTGATGATTCAAAGCTCTCACCGTGGTTTACTGGTTGAAGGCCCTGCCATACCATGCTGTCAGTGTCTGATACTTCAGATATTCTTCAGCTTGCTGACTGATACATTAAGTGATAATGATGGTTTGCAGAGAAATTTCTGCCTCCATCATAATGATTGTCTGATGGACACTTCTTTGATAAATTACTTTATATTAACCTGTAGTGTGAGTTTTGTCAAAGCTGACAGCAGGAATAACTGATATTGACATTGCTGAATGAGTTATTTGATAACTGTAGCTCTTTCTTCAATATGTCTAAAGTTCCCACCTTTCATATATACATATTTACTGTTCAAAAATAATTGGAAGCTTCTTTCTTAGTATTATTTTATTTCTGTGCTTTGTGATACAGACAACAAATTTTGCTTGCAGTCCACCTCTTTGCTGAGACTGTCCAGATAAAATGCAGTGAATAGATTTGTATGTTGTGGTCCCCAACAAATAACTGTTAGCAAGTAGGATCTGAAAAGAATTATTCTTTAGTGCCATCTGTGGGCCCTTTTTAACTGATTTTTTTTTTTTGTTCAACTGGATTTGAACATTCATTCTCTATCTTGGTGCTTGGTTCACTTGGTGTTCTAAGTGGGCACTGGTTTTCACTTATTAAATTATTCTTATTTACTGAAGCTACTTGTGCCTATAGTCTCATGTTTTCCTCTTTCCTGAGCAGATGCTCTGTAGAAAGAGTGAAATAGTCCTTTAAACTAGAGATTTTTTTTTTTGCTAGGATGGCTTAGAAATAAAGGACTGAGTTTCACAAGAAAACAGGAAAAATAAAGTGAACTTGGGTTCTGTCGTTAGAAAAGAATGTCTCACCTGAGCCCTGTGGTGTGAAAACAGAAGGCATCTCATTGTGCCTCCTACTTGTTCACTGGTGCAGGGCTGGATGCTTACTGTGAACAAATTAGTTTAATTAATTACAAACATCAGAGCCTGACCAGAGCAAATGCCAGAGGCTGAAATTTGTCTTGGTTGGAGAGGAAATGGCCTCTAATCCAGTGTTTTCCTGCTGACTGGAGCCAGCCACGAGGCATTTGTCTTGCAGAAACTGTGTGAAAAGAGTCTGACAGCTGCAGCTCCATCAGCCTGTAGCACTGCTGAGCTCTCCACATTTCCTGGGTGTCTCATGCAGTTGGTGAATGCTGGCAGAGAAAATGAGAGCTGATCTCTTCTGTTTAGTTGGGTTTTTGTGGCTGAAGTGTTCAGTGGTCTTCAGTGGAATTTGTGAGTGATTGCTCTCTGCTCACAGCACAAGAATTTCTGGTGGGTTGATTTCAGTGCCTTTCATCTATTGTATATCTTTGGTTTCCAGTTAATTCAATCTGGAAACACCTGAGACAATTGTAACTAATAGATTGCAATGGAAAATTGAGAAACCAACACATTTTTACAAGCATTAGATCCAAAGCACTGACAACTTTACAATCACCTTCATTGTTTGTTGCTTATAAATTCCACTATTATGGGTTCTTCCTTTATTTTTGAATGTATCTACCATGTTTATTTGATAATTAATTATAAACCCTGCAATTTTACAAGGAAAGCAGAGGCAAAGTAGTCATTAGGCAAAAAATTCCTGTGTTGAGCAGCACTGCACATTAGAACTTCTGAGTTAGAGGGAACCCATTTTGTAGTGGCTTGTTTGTTATGCTCTGCTCTGTGAGTCGAGTTGTAATCATAGTAGAAGTTAAAAGTAACGACAGATTGTGTAAGACAGATGCTTGCTAAACCTGTAATTTTGAAAGAAGATAACATTTATCACGGCATTAATTTTATAAATTTAAAGAAGTGGGTTTGTGAAGAAAGCAGGATAATTATTGCTGTGGAAGAAGGAGGCTTGGGAAGCATTTCTATTCTTACTCATATTTTATTTTTTGCTTTTGTTGATGTAGAAGAGCACAAAAATATTTGTTTGGTTTCTTATACAGATTTTTTTTCTCTGCCTTGGTGCTTTTGTAGATGTAGCTTACTGGAGTTGGACTCTCAAGTGCCATTAGCTTTTAGTAAAATGTTTGGTACCTTCATCCCAAGGAGAATTGTAAAAGAGCATAGACAGAGACAACAACAAGTCTGTGCTCTTCTCAATATCACTGATGGAGACAAAGCTCCAGGAGATGCCCAGTAGAAATAAGCACCATGTAGAGCAGTTCAGGAGAAGAAAGGAAGGGGTTCTTTATCACAATCAGCTGGTGTGGCTATCTCCCTGTTTCCTGTTGGAAGTAAAGCCTGTGGAACCTGCTCCCATCCTGCTGGGAAATGCCTCCAAGAAATGCTGATTATTGCTAAAGGACACAGACAAACCAGTAACTAGAAACAGTTCTTGGGAGAACCACACAAATACAAATTTTAATTTTATAAATGTAAATACTTAGAGAAAACTTTCCCATGCACTTATTGTGTTCTTTCCATGAGGCAGCACGGATAAACTGCGGAATTGCACTGGCTGCTGAAAGTACTTTTGGCAAAAGCAGCTCAGGGATATATTTACCATTTCACTGTCAGTATAAACATTTTTAAAAGTATGTTTTTCTGTGTTCTCATATGATGTTGGCTTCAATACTTCATATTTTACTAATAAAGCCCTAGCACAGTCAAAAAAGCTGCATTTATGCCTGTAACAATAGTACACTCATGTATTTATATGTGATCTCTCCTGAGCACTGAATCTGAGCGAACATAGACAGGAATCTCAGCACCTTCTCATATTTTCTGAAGGATTCCATGAGAATACACAAACCCTTGCATCAGTTTTGTTGCTTGTCTGTATATTTTAATTCCCACCACTGTTGCTCCTTCCCTGTGGATTCACAGCTGGTATAAATTAGTGGTGCACTATTGTTTTCAAAGGTTATCCCAAGTAGCTTCTGCTTGTGATCTGTCCCCTGATGTTCCCTTTGTTTGGATGTTTTTAGTTCTGCTGGCCAAGATTTGATGGAATTTGAGTGCTGTGCAGTTATTGTATGCCATTTATTATCATGTAGTCTGACAAGCTGAATGTTTGACACACCAACTTAAAAAAGTGAACACAGGAAAATTATGGAGGGGAAGGAAAACATTCTGTTAATCATTAAAATACATTGATACTCTCAAGTGTTATGAAATCTCATTTTTATAGTTTAAACTGGGATTTTAAAAGAACTTGTTGAAGATGAATAGTTTATACATGGCATGGTTTCAGCCCTCCTAGCTATACGCCAGGATTCTGTCATTTAACTTACCTTCAATAGTTAAATATTATAGCAACATAAGTGAAGATTTAAAGAAAACCTTTTCATCCTTTCTCTTTTACTGGATCCTCCATGCAGTTGTTTCCTATTTCATAAAGCTTTTGATTGGGTTTGATTCATGCTTTTCTATCCTCAGCACAGTGAGGATGCTGCTTTCTGTGTGGGCAAAGAAAAGAAACCTCTAACATTTGATAAGACTGAACGTTCCCATGTACAATATGATGTGTAATTAAGGGGACAAAAGAAAGAGACACTTTAAATTAGCTTAGGTGAATGCAATGCCAAGTAAATGAGCGAGAAACATATTATTAAGAAACAAAAATCCCCACAAACTAGAAATGTTTCTCAATGGACTTCTGGTTTCCAAAATTTTTCATGTGGTGGAGATGGGACTAAATTTCCTTCCTACCTTGTCTCTGTATTTCCACATCTCCTTCCCCGAGTGACAACTAGAGCAACTCCTTGATTGTCCTGTTTTTTTCTACTCATATGGAGGAAATTGCTTGCAGTTGCAGGACTGATTGGCTGTCTCATTGCATATTGAACTGAACATATTTTTTTGCTATTTTCTGGGCCAGAAGCTGGGCACTAGAGTTCAATACAGGAAATCATTTAACTACTGGAGAAACTAGTTTTAAGCTTCCTAGTAACACAGAAAAATGACACATAATTTCAGACAAGATTTCAGTATCTGGTTTATGACCGCAGTGGTCCATAAGCTATTCCTGAGAAAAGCAAATCTGTTGCTGTTGGAAGGGAATTTTGTGCACAGCAGAAGGAAGTTGTAAGACTTCTGTGTAGTTGTAGGGCCCTGTGTCAGCTGTGTCTGCTCTCACTGGTCTCAGAATGGCAGATGTATGCAGGTCTAGTAAAACATCAATTTTTGGCTTCTTGTCAGGAGTGGCACTGTGTACCAGAAAAATAACTGCAGTTAGCAGGAGTTTTTATTACTGAAAGTCATCTTCTGTTCCACTTTTTGTGTACTTAGAATATGAGTTTTAGGGATTTAGTGGCTAAAATTTCAGAAAGCAGAGTGTCTTTACAGCTACAGGACAAGGGCTGACAGCAAAGTTGAAGACATAAAAATCAGGGACTTAAAATCAGAGAATTCAGCGTTACAGTTCTACTATTTTTCTTCACACAAATGTTTGGCAGCAGAGGTTTTACCTGCATTCACATTTTATGACACAGAAATATTCCATGGGGCAGCAGTTCTGGAGGAAAAGGAGCCTGTCAGTAGTATGAAGTTAACCCTGGGGTATCAAATATTTGGCAGTTAAATAGCTGAGAAATTCATCTCTTAGCAACTTCTTTTCTCTCTTTACTGTCAATCTCATGTCAAAGTGCTGGGAGCTTAAAGGTTTTGGTGTTGAAGTTTATTCTGCACCCTTTTCTCAACAAAGGATCTTGTGAAATAGGGGAAGGGAGATATCCTGCTGTGTATGAAAACAATGCTGAATTGCTTAATGTGTGAGTCACAATAAGCTGGTGGTTTTATGGGGTCTTACTTCAGGGATCAAGTTGGGAATCCTGTTGAGTATGGAATATGTCTCAGGAATGCCCCTTTTGGTCTCTCTCCTATAGCAATTGGGTGAAAGATTGTATATTTGCAGCATAAGTGTATTTTCCTTTTTCTTCTCTTTCTAATTTAATTCTAGAGGAATGCAGCCATCCTGACCAGAGAATAAATTTGGATTAACTACAGTGAATGTATTTCAGCTACCCCAGGTTCACAATAGCATGAGAAGAGTCTGTTCTATCCTGTCTACCCATGAGTGTGCAATACTTTTCAATGAACAGAAAATCAGTCAGATGGGAAAGTGAGAATATTGGAGTTGTGAAGTAGGTGTAGCCTTTCAGGACTGTTGAGAATGGCATTTTATAGCTGTAGGTGGGCTGATGGGATACATGCATTGGGAAAGCAGGATATGTTTCACTGTTATGTCAAATCCTTGGTGGCTGCATTGAAAAAAACAAACTGTGAGAGGAGAGTGAAAGAAATAAAAACTCTTTTCCAAGAATGGTACTTCTTCTGTCTGTGTCTAGCACTGTTCTTGTGGCAGATTGCCCTCAGCCTTCATGTGCCCACCACTGCCTTTGGCTCAAAAAGCTGCAGTAACAAGACGCATCTGTAGAGAAGGCTCATTATCTTCTCTGGAGCTTCATGAGGCAAAAGTGGCAGAAAGACAAAATCAGAGGATGGACTTGGTTGGAAGGGACTTTAAAGTCCATTGAGTTCCAACCCCCTGCCATGGGCAGAGACATCTCCAGTGATCAGGGTGCTCAGAGCCTCATCCAGCCTGGCCTTGTGTCCCCAGAGCTGGATGTGAACCTTCTCTCTACACTTGCTACTTTACTCATGACCCATCAAAATAATTGGTAATAATGATTTCTTTTGTTGCCTTCTCTTCTTTCCAGTTTAAGATGAAATGATTATTTTTTTTTTTTTTTCTCCAGTGACTAAAATTCCACAATTTTTTGCAGTTGTAGGAGGTGTCAGGTAATTCATGTCAAGAAACTATTGTACAGGTGATGAGGGCTTGACAGGATAGGCTTCCCATAGGGTATTCTCGTGTCTTCTCTGTATATGCAGTGTCTTTGAGAAGAAGGAAGAAAGGAAAACGACCCCTTTGAAACACTAAAATTTTTTGAAAGTTGATATTTCACATGAAGAATCTGAATTACTTTCAGGATTTTCTTGAGGTTTTCTGAGGTGTGTGTTTCACAGCATTTTCATTAGAAAATGAAGCTATTTTTTTCAAGTTTTCTAGGTGATTCTTTAATTTCTGACTGGAAGTTTTGGCACAGCAGTATATACATGCCACCAAAGGAAAAAAAATATTTCCCTACATATATGGTGCTTATTATTGTGCATATATTATACTCTCTATGATGTTTTAGGGGAAGTTCTGTTAGCAGTAAATATAAATCAGTGTCTGGAACCTCTGGAAAGATTCTTTAGACAGGCCATTGCCCTGGTGGGATATAATCCTGCACTCCAGAGTACTTTACAGGAGAGTGATAAACCAGTGAATTTTATTTACAGACAATTGCTGATCACTGCTACAGTTTATCCGTTGTTCACATGAAGAAGAAAAATCAGAATGAGGAAAGATAAAAGCTAAGATAGATCATATGGAAACAGAATAAATCATGACAACTTGAATTGTCAGACTGATGTAGTCAGGAAAAGATCATGAATGTGGTTTGAGAAGTATCAGACATTGTTTTAAAAAGGAGTGTTACTTTGTTTTCTTTTGGGACAGAGAAGGATGGAAAAGTGGCTTCTTCAGAAAGGGATTCTTGAACACTGTCCCTGTTTTTCTCCAAGTACCCTAAAATGGATAATTCCCTGGGAGAACTTGGAACAGAAGCTAAACTTACTGTTCTGAGTCTGTCTCTGGAAGAGCTTTTCCTTCTCCATTGCCCACAGAGGCAGATGGCTGGCACTTGTGTTGCTACTACAGGTAGGAGCTGTGAATGCATTTACAATGAATCTGATCCTCATCTCCTGACCAAAGGTAAAAATTCACAGAAAAACTTCAATTATGATAATGTTAATGCTAATACTAAAAAAAACATAAGGGAAGAATAAGTTCATCCTTATGTCTTTAAAGTAGTAAATTAAAGATAGTAGCCAGTTTAGAATGTTCCTCGAATGTTTGCAGACAAAACTGGGAGAAGATGTTAAGTTTATGCTTTACCTTTATAATTCATTGTGGGAGACTTGAAGATAGTGTGGGCTTGATCTGAAATAATGAGACTGATTTTTGGTTCTTATGGTATAGCAATACTTTTAATAGGCTGGGATGTGTGGTCAAGAGAAATTACTGCAGGCACCAGGAGCTGATAATGAGTTACCCAGTCAGACTGGAACCTGTACCCTCAGCCCATGGACAGGCACACTGTGCTGAGCAAGGAGACTTTCTGAACTGCCTGGTGGGCTTCTTACACATAATAGAAAGTAAAGAAAGGTGAAATATTACCATTTTTTAAAGTTTGGAAAACTTCTGAGATTTTAGGTAATTGAAGGCATTACTGCCATGAGGTGGATGATCTGCTTATTTCAGTCATCTTGAAAGTGATGGACAGACATAGGTTAACAAAGCAGCTGCAGCAAATGCACAGAGATTATTCCCCTCTGTGAGAGTTTCTTGTGGTCACTTTTATAATTCTGTGATTGCTGTTTCCATTCTGGAAATCCGTACAGCTGTTCATGTGCATTCATGATCTGATGTGTGAAACTATTACATCTTCTGTTTGCATGTGTACTAAGAATAATGACCAACTGCAAGTAAAGCAGCTTCATGTAATAAATTTCAAATCAAAGAGGTATCAACTTATGAAAGGACACACTCTTGCAGTGAATTTAAATGCAGAATTATGCATACAGAGGATAAAACTATCTAGAAATCTACTGTCTCATTTTGATACAAGCATGCATTAGTGACAATCCAGACAAGTCAGTGGTGTAACTCTGGAGTTGTACTGAAGAGCATCAAAACAATCCTATCAGTTGAAACAAAAGCAACCAAGTCACTATAGCTGATACAACTGAGATCATAATTAATCTCATGCTCTTTGAAAACCATTGGGACATATAATAGTGATGGATTAAATTGTTGTCTTAGAGCAATTTTGCTGCAAAGCTTTAATTCTGAAATGAGATCAACCATGACTTTCTTGCTAAGGAAGGAAATCAAACCCAGAGACACTGGTCATGGTGATCCTTGTGATGTAAGCTCAAGGCATCAGTTTTGCTTTATTCTGGATTTGTAAAACCATTTTATGACTTGTACAGATGATACAGCAAGCATTAGGACTAGCTCTGCCAATTAAAAAAACTCTATTTGTTGACAGGGAGAAGGTGTTTGTCACCAAATGTTTCCATGCCTGCCCTGACAGCATGGTTTCATGGACAGTATAGAGGCTTGAGTGTTCTACGGACAGCTCAAAGGCCCTCAAGTTTAGGCATTATTTAAAATTTTTGATTACCAGGTCTGCAACTCAGTTATTCGCCTATTCTTTGATTACAAAATCCATGGATTGTATTGCAAAACAGTGAATATGCTTTCGTTCTGATTTTCTGGGATTGTACTCTTTTCACATCTGTTTGAATGTCTGCAGAAGATCACAGGGGTCATGTTTTAATGCAGAAGATCACAAATTATGGGCCATATTTTAATCCTACTTGAAAACTGAAAACTCCTTAAGGTGTTAACAAGGATTTTGTGTGTTCAGTATAGAAATTTTCCCAACAGAAATAAAGGCACTAACAGTCACTCTGGGTGGTGGAAAAATTGTTGCTGTAGGGGGAAAAGCAGAGAAGAAGTGGCTCCGTCAAAACATAACCAGAGCTGAATTCATCAGAACAGTACAGGCAGTAGAACAATGCTCCAGTCAAATGGAGATGAAGATTCTGGCTTCTTTAGGATTACTGATGCCCAACTTTGATATCAGTCTAATGTCCTTTTGAATCTTGAAAGATTCATCATGTCAAGATCCTTTCAGCAGCATTTCCTGCTTGTAGTGTACTGCATGTTTTCCTTTGGCTTTTAACTCATATGTTAGAATAATGAATGATTTGACAGAAAAATGTTGCCTCTTTTGGGGACCCTGCTGCTGAAAGTCTTTGTCTGTAGATGGGACAGTTTGCACGTGTAGATCATGTTTCTGTGATTTGCTGCTCCAGCTATCTGACAGAGTGGAAGATTGCAGCTCTCAAGGTCATTCCAGAGTATCTTGTTTCATTTCAGATTTTTATTTTATTTAGTGGGCTTGGATGTTTGTGAAAGCAATTTTTATGTGCTGAGGATTTTTCTGAGTTTCATTACATGACAGGGGCTGAGTTCCATTTCTTCAAACACTTGCGATATTATTCTCTAAATCCTTCCCTTAGCCCTGGTGTCAATAGGGACACAGAGGCCTCTACATCTTTTGCCATTTCATTTTATGGGGCCACGAATTTCTGTGCCAAAACCAAGTAGGGGGACTGTAGGCACACAGTTTGTGGTGATTGGGAGTGGGGCTGGGGGAGCCTGATCCCCAATGAGCTATAGCTGTGAGCAGCACTGAGAGCAATGAGCCATGGAGTGCCCAGGGACACTGACCAACCACCAAAGGGAACAGAGGGCACACAGAGGCAGGGCAGCAACAGGAGGGGATAAAAGGTTGGGCTAAAGGGCAAGAAAGAGCAGATCTTGCAGCCTTCTGAAGCAGAATGATGTTACTCTGGATGGGTTGAAGCTTTCTGAAATTTTATAGTGATACTCTACATCATGGCCCTCTCCAAACTGGAGCTGTGCAGGTGGGAACTTCTGGGTTCCATTTTGAACACAGCAAAATCTGCAGTGAAATCCAGGCTTTGCTGCTGTCATGGGAAAGAGCCTGGTATGTGCAGCCTTCCTGTAGTACATGAGAAACATTTCTGAATCCACTGGGAGCATGATGAAAGGATATGATGGATGTGGTGTCTTTTTCTTTCAAGTTCTGTAAGGAGCACTTAGGAGGGAGGTGGTAAGTCAAAATGATTCTTTTTTTCTTTCTGCTAAGTGGAAGGAAAGTATTCAAGTCTTCTCTGTTTAAGTAAAAAATTAGAGTTGATCTTGGATGAAGACCAGCCTGTTGACCAAAATGTTGAACTGCTGTATTTTCTGTAAAATTAGATGTAAATCTAATTCTTTTTCACTCAGAAATTTTAATCAAATGCAAGTCCTAGGTGAATATGTGGATAATTCATCAGTTGATCAAACTGGCATTTTCCAGCAGTCTTGATGAAAGAAAAATGATCCTAGTCTGTTTTGCATTTTTTCTACTTTCTTTTTTCAAGGAAAAATAATTTACCAAAGCAATTGTAATTTGTGTGCATTGTTATGCATTTTCTTTGTTATTTCATAAAGCAAACTTTGGTAAAGTGCTGTTCTTTAAAGATATGGGTGTGAGTCAACTATAAGGTTGAAAGAGGGAATGCAAAGAGCACAAAATGATGTGTGATTTGCTGCACTGAAGACTGCTGTACACAAACAACCTGTGGTTTCTAGCAGGTGGGTATCTTTGACAAAGGAAGTCTTTATGAAAGTCTGAATTACTTTCTGTAATCATTGGGTGATTATAACTGATCCAGCTGTTCAGTCCTTACTCCTGTTAACAATGGCACACTCACAGGTTTGTGCAAGAAGCACAGTTTGGAGGCAGAATGGCAGCTCTCACTTCACTTTTACCTCATCCTTTCATGTACTAGGAGAATGTCTGCAGGAATGGACCAGATTTAAACTATTTTTTTCATTCAATTTTTTCATTTCATTATCCTCTCAGCTCCTGTCCAAAACCAGATTGAAGTATGTTCAGTTCTCTGTGTGGTAGGCAAAGCTATGGTGTTCCTTAGTTTTTGCCTCCCTGCATATGAAATCTGTTCTGGGAATTTTTCTTTACTGGACAGTAAAAATAGATAGAAATTCTGCTCATATTCATGACAGAGTGAATGAGCAGAGGATTATGAATGGACTTGTACCATGCTGTGCAAGGAGAGAGATTGATGGTCATATTTTCTGCTGGCTCAGAGCAGTCTAAAACCCTCCAGGATGATTTGGAACTGATCTCAATTCTTGGCAAAAGCACCAAGTACTTTTAGTTTTGGGTGCAAACTTTGGGTCATCTGTAAAGATAGCAATTCCCTCTGTCCATTAAGTCTGCCAAGATACAGGTCCTGCAATGCCCTGTTGTACAGAACTGCCCCAGCACCATCAGGGATGGAGACCTTCTGGAGGTGCAGGGACTGGAGCTGGTGGCAGCATTAGGAATGTCTCTTAAAAAAAAGACCAGACTAATACAGGTGCTGAGGCTGCCTGGAGCAGGAAATTAGGGGGATTGATTTTCAGAATGAAATGCAGTCTTAGATGATCTATTGTGGATAAAAAGAAACCTAGCATCTTTTTCCTGTCAGTTCTGTAATTATTCTAATTGGAAAGGGAAGAGGCCATTATGAAGGATAACATAAACACCTGAGAGTGCACTTAAACACAAGTAGCACTGAAAAAATGCCAACTCCTTCTCAAGTGTACACTTCTATGGCTAGAAGTTAGCCTTGAAATTTGCATAGCAAAAGGTTCAGCCTAAGTGGCAGCACCAGAGTGGAATACATTTAATTAAAGACAACAGCAAAGGTAAATGATACTCTTTTTTTTTTTTTTTTTTTTTTCCCCCACCTTATTTCATTCTTTGCTTTGCTTGATTGGGAGCTACTTGTTTCAGGAACAGGTGAACAGAGTGAATCTGTTTAGCTCACAAGGGCATAAAGAGAGGGACGGATCAGAGCTTTTGGATGTTTCACATTAAGAGCAGGATTTCCCCAAGCTGCCATCTGCATTGTAACTCATATCTTGGAGATCAACAAGACCTCATGATAGCACTTCAGGAGTGATTTTTTTTTTTTTTTGCCAGAATGGCTCATGTGCACTCTAAAAATAGGGCCATGTAAGAAGTCTCAAGGAAATTCTTCTGTAATTATAAAGGATTCCAGTTTGAATAAAATGAAGCCAGTAAAAGCTTAGTTGAATATTAAGCCTGGATTTACCATTATGTGTGGGGAATTGTTTTGCTGCCACTCCCGACTTTCTTTTCCCCACCTGAAAAATATGACATCCTTTCCATTTCTGTTTTTCTTTATATCATATCATGCCATGTGTAGAATTGTTCAAAACTTTACACTTAGAGGAGCCTGGGAGGGAGAAGATATATAACAGAATATGTATATTAATATCCACTAATAAAAGTGTCTGTTGGGCCACTTTTAGGCCAGAATTTAAAGAATACTGATATTAAATAAAGTGATACTGTTTTTCAGTGTTAGGCCTTCAGGATCTAATAGTTTTACATAATCATTACCAAGGACTAGAACTGTGTGGAGCCTTTCAAATTCAGTCTTATAGAACTTGTCTGGGAAATTTATTATATTCTTTTTTCAAGGATATTTGGTCAATTCTGTTCTCCACAATGATCACAGCAGTACAGGCTTCTAAGCCCCGCACCATTTCCTCAAATATACAGCACAGTTGAAGTCTCACAGAAATTCAGTGTCTGTTACCTGCAATAAGCACAGTCAGTAACCTGGAGTTAAAGTACCTTTAAAGGATAGAAGTCAGCATAAATGTTTCTTAGGTCTTTAAAGGTAAAGAAAGATGCTGGTGATGGTATCCTGTGAAATAAAATGTTGGTTTTGTTCTTCAAGGGGTAGAATTTGATGGAGTCCAAAGAGCTGTTGGGGTTAAACAGGGACAGTTTGGGGTGTTGCTGTCAGCTAGGAGTCTATTGAATACCCAAGCAAATTCAGGATTGTCGTTTCTTTTCTTGTCGGTATTAAAATGGGGAAATGAAGACTCGAACTGTACCAACAGAAAAGAGGCTTAGTTAAGGCTTCTGTCAGTTCCTGCTGAGGGGCTGCACATCACACTGCAACAGCTGTAATTAATCTGGTCTCTGCCAGGCTCAGTGTCCCTTACACGTGGCCTGAGAGGGTCTTCCAGGGGTAGGTGCACAAAAGGTTTCCTGCCAATGTCCTTCCCTCTGTTGAAAGTGCTTCAACATCTGTTCCTTTTTGTCTGGTGTTTTACAGATAGACAAAGCAGGGCCAGTGCACCATGGGTCACACCTCGCCATAACTCTGCTTGCAGAGCTTGCTGGTAGAGACTAAATTAGTTGTGGATTATTTTTCTTCTACAGGAAAGTATTGAAGATAAAATTGTGTTAAAGGAACTGGTAAATTTGAGCAATGAAAGAAATGATTAATTTTTTACAAATCTGTAGGAAGGCTGTTGCTGACAGTATCTTCACTGCTTAGGGTTTGAGGCTGTCAGCTACAGGTGAATTTCTGATCATGTACTCTTTGAGGGTATATGAACTTCATTAATGTTTGCACTTGTTCCAGGCTCTGTGAGTTTATGAGAGAACTTGCCAAATTCTCCTACTCTGCACACTTTGCTGTTGTGATCTTGCAGTGCTTTCTGGAGTAGCCCTGGAGGGCTAACACATCATTTGGAGATGTAAGCTCATAATGTTTTGTTTTCAAATCCATGAAGAAAAATAGGTAGAGAGCAAGCTCTGCTTGGGAGGGAATACCCTGATATGATTTATGATTCCATGTGGATTAATCTATCAAGTTCTGATTTATGAAATGTATTATGTTTACCAACTATATTACTTTACTGATTCAAAAGTCTTGAAATTAGTATGAAACCCAGCAATCCATCATAACATTGGATTATGTGCCAGTGATGCATAGCAGTATCTCTCAAAATGCTTGATTTATGTTCACCCTTTTTGTTAGTAAAATTCATGTTACCTAATAGCCTTCTTAGAAAATTATGTTAATAAGAGTGATGGACAGAATCCATTGCTAACTTTCTAGGCTTTTCATTAAGGCAAAAAAGGTTTACCAAGCTTTTGAATTTTTCAGTTTGATATAGCTGTCTGCTTCAGAAATTTCCTTCTAGAAAAGCATAGATCTTTGATCACTCATATTTTTAAAATCAATGCCTGTTTCTAACAGCAAATCTTGCAAGTGATTATTATTGCTAGAAGCTGGGAGAGCAAAGCACTTAAAATTTAAGCAGAGATTGAAGTTTTTGGATATCAGCAATGGTGTGGGTGCCCTACTAATATAGCAGAGGTATCAAAAAAGCAATTTTGCATTAATTCATTGTGTTGTGGTCTTCAAACAGAAAAAGATCTTTTGAGGTTGACTCAGTTAATGGCTTTGGGAAAAGGCCTTTCTTGTACCACCAGGAATTTCACCACAGAGTTATAGGTGTAACTCTTGCTGATAGTGAATGTGTCTCTTCATTGGGGATCTCGGGTACCATTACATCTTTGTCACATTTGAAGGGCTTACAAGGGGAGAGATGGCTCTGGTAAATTCTAGTCTACATTATCTGCAAGAACAGTTTGCTTAAGCAGCTGGTTGTTCTCTCTGAGGGCTTTAATCACAGTTACACAGTTCCAGCTCCACCCTGGCTGTTTTCAGAGCAGTTCATGCTTGCATCAGAGAAATGCACTCATAAACCTGAAGGAAGGCTGTGGATGTACAGACCTGGGCCAGCAGAGATAACACAGCACAGAAATGGCCTTGTTGTACAAGGCGGATGAGATTTGAGCCTGGGATGGGAGAGCAGGGCAGGAACAAATAGAAGAAAAATATCATGTTGCTGACTGGATTAGTATTGGTACAGGACTATTTGATGCAAGTATGAGGAAACTCCAGTATATCAGTTCTTCCAGAAGACCTAAAGATTTACATCTTCTCTGTGTTATAATATTTCTTGGAGTTTTTATGGCAGCACATTTTAACAACTGAAGCCAACTCCTTTGCTGGTCCCAGCTGTGAAATATTCCATTCTGCTCTGAGTGTTTGCACCCATCACAGTGAGGACATGATGTCCACTCCCTTTACTCTTCTAATGTGGATGTAGATGCTGTGAAACTAAATCTGCCCCACCCTAGATCTCACTGAGGTACCACTAGGTCCTGGTTAATTGGATGTTGTAATCTTAAATGAAGACAGCACTGTGAATCACCAATCTTAATTCTTATTTCATTACATTAATATTGGTTTATTACATGGAGACCTGTGCCTGTGCAACTGAGATGGCAGTTCCAGTCTGGTAGATGTGTAAGGTGAGATGGTGTCTGTGCCCAATTAAATACTACCCAAAGGAAGAATAGAAGAGAGAACATGTAGGAACCCCTCAAGAAGTGCAGGTTTTATATTGCCTCACTGTATGCCTCAGTTATTTTTTGATAAAGAATACCACATAGAATGAAATCTGGTCTGTTCTTACTGTCAGAAAAGTTGAGAATCTCTTTCAGTATTTTTGATATAAGAAATATATCTGTATGGATGATGCAGTTGGGAAAAAATGTAGCATACTGGGTAGGCAATTATTTTATTTATTATCATTGTGTTACACATAAACATTGTTTCAGTGCAAGTCCAGGTATATACAGATAAATCAAGAAGTAAATAACCTGATGTTGGTCCTCAATTTTCTAATGACCCTGCACAAGCAAGTGGGGATAGTTAAAGAATACCATGTACAGGGACTGTGTGAGTAGGGGTGTCTCTGTGGGGGCCTTATCACAGAGGAAAGTACAGAAATCAATTTGCCTGACCAAAGACCTGAAAAGTAAGGAAGATATTTAGGTCAATCAACAGAAGTGGCACTGGGGATTCTGTCTTTAGAGCCTTACTTTAGCAACAAAACCTAAGGCTTAGATTTCTTTTTAATAGCAAAGTAATGGGACTTATAACACTTGACTCCTCATTATCTAGAAATGGAGGGGATAAAGCAGATTAAATCACTAAGAAAGCAGAACTACCTGATTAGGTTCTATATTTTGATAATTTGTGGTCTTGAGGCTTATTGAAAAGGCCACTGAAATCAGAGAAACTCCAATGAATTTAGAGAAGGCTCTTGAGCATTACATTATTGCTGCATATTCATTTACCTGTGTACTTAACATTGCCATTTAGTTCTGCCTCATAAATGGCTGCTTCACATAGACATGCTATGCATTATCTACAGCCTCAAGTCTGGCACCTGAATTTGTACAGCCCTTTTGAGGCTCAGGCCCTCCATCAGTATTCTTCCAGCACAGGCTGCTGACTGCTCAAAGCAGCAATGTGTGGCAGGTTCACTCTGCAGCTGCAGGCAGCCTGCTGAAACTGCATCCACAGCTTTCTGACATGGGATTTTTTCCTCTTTCTCCTTTTGTAGATGGCTCAGTTCTTCCTTTTGAAAGGCTGAGACCTATTACAATGGGGTTCAGACTAAGCTGTTTTGAAACAGCTCCTGTTATTTCAGCAGCAGCAGGAATAAGTTAAAATGAGCAATGCCATTTTCCCCTTCCATAGCTGTACAGTCCTTCCAGTGAGGGGAAAAACCTGCCTCTCCTTATAGCAGTGGTGAAATAAGTTTGTTTCTCTGTACTTGAACGCATAATGGCATGGGAGGGGATATCTGTCTTATACAGTTGGTGCTGCTCCATTTGTACCCTCCTGACATACAGAACTCCAGAACAACTGATATGGTACAGGGTGTCTGCCCACAGCCATTAACTGTGACCAAAAGTAACCTGCTCATTGTGCCGAAAATCAGAAATAATACCAAATGGATTGTTCTGGCACAGAGGTTCTGGGAGTGTTTGGGATAATCGTGAAACAGCTCTTGAGTGGGCTGCATTTTGGCAGATCCTCAGTGTGATGTGGGTGTCCTGTGACGGATTAAACTGACAAAATGTAGACCTGGTACTTGCAAACTTTTCTCTTGTATGAAGTAATTAAGCAAAAGGTAAAGCATGCAATTCTAGAGGCACTACTACTGGAATGCAACTGCTCTTTAAAGCTGTGTTTCAATGTACAGAACTGCATTGCCAAAGGAGCATCAAATTTACTCCTTCACTGATGTTTCTGATATCATTTACATAGCGTGGATGTCGATTTGATTCAACTGCCATTCTTTGGGGGTTTATTTTTCTAGGTATTTTGTTAATTTTACCTTCACATGTGCTGTCCTAGAATTATATTTGCAACTATGGCTTGAATAAATAAAAGGCCTTACTCATAATTCAAGTTACACAAAAGTACACTTCATGATATGCATCAGTGTCTCATTGGAAGGATTAATAATCCAGTATTTCTTCCATGCACACTTTTACATGTGTAAAATCCTGGCATATGCATCCAGTCATGGGATTCTGTTTGCACTGCAGCAGCTAATGCAAATATGGGGGCACTTGCAAAGGAAATCAGGGTTGCTGAGCCAGTTTTTAAAAATCTCTAAATAACACATGTTCTGAGGAATTTTGTCCTCCAAAAGGAACAACTTGGAGCTTCTATTTTTGTTCCTAACTTTTCTTCAGTGATGTGTTGTGTTTTGTAATTGAAAAAGAAATTTAAGGCTGTTAAGCAAATAGTAAAACAGCTTGGCTGAGTAACTGCCTGTCAGGATCCATCTCACTCTGATCTGTTCTTGAGTGTCCCCAAAGTTTCAATTTATCTGCTTTGGAGATAATTTCAGTCCCCTGTTGTGTTTGAGAACTAAGCACAGCCTTTAGGGAAACTGGAGGGACAGTATGACATTTATTAGCCCAGCTATTTTATGCACTCACCTGTTTCCAAGGTCTGAAAGGCTGGGTTTTTATTCTCTCCTAGCTCTGAAAAATGAGGATTGTATAAATGATTGTGAAAGCTGAAATGGTAGGATGGGTCTTTTAATTTCTTTCCTTGTTATTTTTTTTTAAAGCACACTTTAAAGAAATCCATAAAGCCTAATGTGTAGTGCTTGAAACTCATCTGTTGTATGGTTACTGCATCGATTGCAGCCTTTCACCTCCCAGCTGGGCATTGAGCTGCTAAAGAAAGACTTTAAATATGATCTTCCTGACATTAACAAGGCAACTGAATTATGTTTCAAAGGGATGGAAGGAAATGCAATTTTTGCACATCTTTGTGGTGAGGAGGAGGGGAAGTTTTAGGACTTTGTTCTCTTCATTCTGGAGCTGGGTATCATTTCTGTGTAATTGCATTGCATTGGGGGATGGAGGACTGCAGTGGGAAAGGAAGCCAGCCCTTCACAGGGCCTGTGCAGCAGGGAGGAGCAGAACAAGACTGATTCACAGGGCAGTAATTTCCATCTCATGGGCAAGAAGTCACGGTCTTCCTGCTGCCTTCAAACAGGATGGTTTGGTTCTGGGTGAGGTGGTCTCATGAGTGCAAGGTTCAAGTAGCAGAGAGAGGATTTGCCTGCTGGGCTTTGAAAACCAGCAGCCCTGTAATCTCAGGCTGCATTGGTGTGCTGTGGTGGAAAGAACGCAGCACTCCAGTGTTAACTACACTGTGCCACCATAAGGGTTGCACTTTCCACAGATGAATAGTCATCCTTAGGTTCAGGACATTTCTAGAAATGAATGTCATTGGTCATGTGGGAATGGGATGAGGTTTGTAAGGTCACACTGAAATTTGAAGTGCACAGGTAATATTATCCTCTGGGATTTCAGGCTGTACTGGTTAAAATGGCTCTTCTGTTAAAAAATATTTTTAAGAATATTGACATCATGCTTAATTTGCATCCTTTAAGCAAAGGTCCCCCCTAAAAACCTCAGAGATATGAAACAGAAAGGAATCTTTTCCTAAAGCTGCCCATCAACAGCCAGCTTTCACAGTGATTCATGGCTGAGCTTGAATGCAAATATAAGGAGGATATTCTAGATTGTGTATGTAAGTGATCTTATAAATATGTTCATTTGTAAATGACCATTTATTGCTTGCTGCTGGAAATGATTCATGGCACTTCTCAAAGACTGAGTCTCTTATTTTGTGTGCCCACAAAAAACTGATGGACATTTATGTGTATAATTTTAACAATATGTATCACTTGTGGGCAATACTCTGTTGTAAGTTTTTACCAATTATGTCTGTCACACCAACTCCCTCACTGCTGATATTTTTTAACAACACAATAATGTCCCTCAAACTCAAACAGCAGGTGTAATAGCAAGAAACAAGCTGCTGTATATCTCCCAGAAGAAAAGACCTTTTCAAGTTAACTTCTATGAAGGACGGTGGGAAAATAGGTGTGGGGAAATTACTCATGGGTTTGCAAGAGCCAAATAAATTCTGAGGGAGATGTATGTGTGATGCTGTATTCCCTAAGATGAGCTTTTCATCACATCTACAGCAATTTCACTGACTTGCTGAGGTTCTGGTGAAGCACAGTAATAGACTTTCATTGCTGGAGAAAAGGCTGCTTCTCATAATTTGGTAAATGGTTCAGCTTCTCTTTTTACCAGACAGGGGGGACTCCTCTCGTTTGTGTAATGGCCTTTTAAAGTGAGTGTAAGGCATGTCTGTATTCCATTTACTCTCATTTGATTCTGCCAGCGTAAGTAAAGGCCTTAGTGAAAATGAAAATCAAAGCTTCATAAGCCTTGAGCATCCCTTTTATTAAAGTCATTTCAAGTCATTGTGGTTTCAAATCCATTTTGTTGTATACAGAAGATCTTGTGCTAAATAACTGGGATATTTAACATGGCAGGGATTTTTTTTAGGAATCAAGAACTTAAAAGAATAATAGAGAGGTGTATATATGGCTATTAAACTGTCATGAAAAAGATTATTGAATATCCCCAGGAATTGCTGTAGAAACCAATTCTCCACTCCCAAGTTCTCCAGAAATGTAGGTCAGGCACTAGAAGTTAATCTCAGGAGCTTTTTCTGCCAAGTGGAACGAGCAGGCTGCAATGTTGAGAGCCTGGGTGTGAGAGCACTTACCAATTGCTCAGGGCAAGAAGGAAGTTAACTTGGGTACTAACCAAGAACTGAAATGGGATAAAAGCTCAGGACAGACAGTTGGGCAATGTAGACACGTGGGAATTAATTGTTTGAACATTAGAGTAAGGGAAATAAGGAATTAGAACTTGGAAGAAGATAGTTTTTGGAAGTTGATTAAAAAGCCTAAACAAATCAGGTGCCTTTCTATGCCTGGAGGAGGAACAGAAAAACAAGATCCAGTAGAAACTTTTCCAGTAGTGATTTGGGATTTTGCTATGCCAGAGTCCATAATTGGATGCCAGATTTTCCTGGGAGGGCAGAGGAATTAGGAGAGGCGGTTTTGGAACTTAATTCTTGTGTAGGTTGGAGAATCTGATAAAAAGCATTTCAAGTTCTCTGGCCCTGCTGTAGTGATGACAATGAAAATTGATCCCATGCATTCCAGCAGCCCTCATGTGTGAGCTGCATTTTAATTAGCTTAGTTTTTTCCCATTTTTCTCTTCCTAGTCTGCTGTATTGTGGAGCAGAGGTTCTTGAAGGAGTCTGTGCTGAAGAGTTAGATCTAGCCCCTTTCTTACCTTGAAGAATGTATTTACTTAAAATAATAGTAGTTGTGTGTATTTGTGAGGTCCTGAAGAAATGAAGCTGCAGTTTCTCATCAGATGATCTCTCTGGCAGATTTGCAGTTCATGTGGCACATATTCAGCTTGCTGTACCCTCTCTCAGCTGTGATGGACTGGTGCACTGTCTCTTGCTTTGTTCAGGAGTGAGGGGCCCTCTCACCACTCCTGTTACCCCTGTTGGGATGGGTGTCAGGTGCTTCAAGGCAGGGAGGAAAGGGGCACTTGTCCAGCTGAGCAGGACTTTACCTGAATGCATTTATGTTCAATGGTATCACAGCTGCTGCCCTGGGGAGCTCTCAGGTGCTTCATGTTCTGAGAGTAGGGGAGCAGGCAGCTCCCCAAGTGCTCACAAATGCTTAAGACACAGAGTTGCCTCCCTGAGCTGGTGTGAGCACACCAAAGCAGCAAACAGAGTAGTTCCAGAAGAGAATAGCAGTGCTCACCAGCAGCAGCTGCCTGACCCACTGCTGCTGTTCTGTGCTGGTCAGAGGGATGGAGGCTGGAGGTGGTGAGTGAGAGGGGTTACATTTCCTTCCTGTTTCCTACAGTGGCTCCCAGGAGCGAATGCAGTGGAGCTGGGAGGGTGTAGGTATTGCTAATGACAGGGAAACACCCTTCCCTCTTTGTAATCCCACTTGCTACTTCTCACACTTAAAGACAGCTCTGCTCCACCTCAGTGAGCAACTTCAGCTCTTGGCTTGGGGATTGTTTTACATTGCCATAAATGAAGCCAGGTTATTGTAGTACTCTCTGATGTGAGGATCTCCAGAAAACCTACAAATAATGATTAATGTGCATGACAGCCTTGCAAAATAGGGTAGCTAATCTCATTTTACAGGTGGAAAAAATGAGGCCCAAGAGCATTACTGGTCTGATTTTTTTTCAGTGGCACCCTATAGGATGGGTGGGTGCCTGGAACTGCTGGAAAGCCAACTCCAAGCAATGAATCCCAGGCCACACAGCAAGCTGGTGGCAGTGGGGAGAAGAAATCCAATCCTGGCTCTCAGTCTTTCATGCAAACCACCAGATGACACTTAAAAAGCACTTCTGGGGATGAAAAGTACTATATAATTATTGCTTCCAATATAAATATTTTCCTCTTAAAGTCAAGCTTTTCTTTTTTATTACCACTGACTTTATTAAGCCCATGTGATTGTCTTTGTTTAAGTTGTTAGAGTGTGGATTGTTGAAACCATGTGAAACATCCAGGGTCTGCATGCAGAAGTTAATGTAGTTGAAATACATTACCCACTGTATTGAATCATCCTCTTAGAAAAACATTGTCCCTGCAATTCCCATAAACTTTAAAGCCTGCCAAAACATCCCCTAAAATAGCTACTCCTGCATGAGCATCCCTCAGAAATAAGAACTCTTGTTACTGACATTGGTGCAGATGACTGGTGGAGTGTGCTATGTCCAGTTTTAATCTCTGCAATCTTGTACAGCTTTTTGTTGAACAAATGTAAACTCGGCCTGAAGCTTCCTTCTACAGGGCAACATCTGTAACTGGTTCATGTTCATGGCAGTGAAGAGTTTGGGGCCATGTTTGTATCTGTGGACTTCAGTGTGAAGTTAGTGGTGGGATCAGGAAAGAGGCAAGGGTAAAGTGATTCCCAGTGCATGGAAGTCACTGGATCAGGGGAAATCCTGGCGTACTCTAAGTGTGGAACAAAACCAAGAAAAGAGGATCAGATTTTCATTGTAAAATAGTGCCTTTGGTATGGTTTTTATAGCTATTGAGAGACTGGCAAGGTGATCCTGCGAATGCCAGGAAACAGAAAGAGGCTGAAGTGCAACCCTTGTTATAATTTTGTGTTCATTCACACATCTATGCCCTCTTTGTTGCTAGAAAACCACTGATATTAAAGTTCAGACAATGATGAAATGTTAGGTGAAGATCACTGTACCGGAAGAGTAGGGTGTTGCCTGAAATGCTGCATGATATTGAGTCCATCCCCCTCTTGTTCTTCTCCACCCCCCCAAAAAAAATCCTTTACTATTATTGGAGTAAATGAATCCTCTGGTTTGATTTATACCAGATCTTGTTGTGGTTCCAGGAAACTGATTCCTGAAGAGAAAAAAGATACAGTGACAAAGAGGAAAACAGATGTCTCAGAGTTACAAACAGAAGCCAATAATTTGCTTGGTTCTTAAAAAAGGGCCAGTGTCAAGAGGATTAGATTCTGTGCAGAAATAACATAAACAAAGGTGACAAATGGTTTGGGGGCAGTGAATTGCACTCACACCTGATGGTGCCTTGCTGCCAAGCAAGGATTTTATTTAGAACAATGATGTTTTCCTTTCTGTGTTCTTATGAAATTCATTGTGGATGTTTTTGGGGATGTTATGATTTACAAGTCACCCACTGTGTATGGGTTCTTTATGGATATGACTTGTTTTTCTAAAATATTCTTTATCAGTTTACTAAGCCATATAATTTGAGAACTGGATGTGTTTGACTTTAGGTATTAATCCTTTTTCAAGCAGAAAGACCTTTGTTTTCGTAGTTCCTTGTCGGAAATTGAAAATTTTAACAGACTTACAACAACTATTAGAGAAAGGTCACTCCAATCTCATATCAGTTTTTACCAACTTGAAATCAAGTTTTCTGTTGGCTATCACCCCAATTTAGTTAGATTTTTGTAAATTATGTGTGATAGCTTGAAACCTCCCTTTAATCCTGTCTTTAAAAATAGCAGAATTGTCATTGATCATATTAACATTTTTATGTATGACATTCATTCTGGGTTAACTACTTTGGGCAGAGTAGTGACTTGAAGTAAAATATTTTTTTTTCTGCCAAAACTAAGTGCAGAAGAGGTTTTAGATAGACTGGATAGTCAGTGAGATCTACCTAAGCATCATTTTTAAATAAGAATTTGGGTCATGAGGCTACAGTTGTAAGCAAGTCACATCCCCATGTCTATGTTCACAAATGGCAGGTGGGTTCCAGATCCTAATGTTTCCCTTTAAAGATACTCAGACTCTGTACAAGAGTATTAGAAATGTGGAGGTGGAAAGTAAATCATAATTTTGTTGTGTTTTTTTGTTTGCCTATTGCCCTCAGAGGAGGGAAATTAAAAGGAATTCTTCTTGTGGATAGCCTTTATATCAGTTTGTGTTCTTTCCTAAGTGGAATGAATTCATAATCCTCTGTTTCCAAGGAATTATCTTGATTCTGTCTGTTGGGTTGAAGTTTATACATTGCAACTTCTATGTAAGCAATATTTCCTATTGATCTTTAAATGATCCTATTAGTTTCTTTCATTCCCTTAATAGAAATTTTAGCAGTAATAAAAGATAGAATCAGGCAGTAATTAGAACTGTGATTAGTTATAACATGTGTTTCTTTACCAAAGCAAAAACCCAATAAAATGTAAATTAAAATAATGGAACTGTGTCTAGCTATCTTGAATTATATTAGAACATTCACTTTTCCTTCTAAGCATTAATGTATGCTTTAAAAGGCAAATGCTTTTATTATGCAAATTCAAATCACAGTGCAGTAAGTGTATTACTTTGCAAATTGCTCTCTTACCCACAAATGGTATAAAAAAATGAAATTACTATGTGAGAGAATGTGGATGTTTGTGCTCTCAGGTCTTGAGCCCACAAACATTTGTGTCACTAACCCTTGGTAATTAAAGTCATCACAGGGGTTTCTGTGACTTTAGTCATGTATAAAGCAGAATATAAGGCAAAATGTGGATTTCTATGGACGAGCTGGGGTTTTTGAACTGAGCAGTGGGATCAGGTTTTTGCTTCCTCTGAAAAAAGTGACTCAAAAGCTCTCATCTCCACAGAGACTGAAGGACATTATGGTGGGTTGTCCCTGTCACCCCTTTGTCTCATTCCTGAGGAATTTCACAGCATCTAGCAACATCTGATTCACAGCCATCAGGTCATACACCGAGGCATTTTGGTTTCCTGTATTACCTGAACAGATCATCTTCATTTGATGTGACCTCCAGAGAAAACAGAAAACTTTCTGCTAGAAGGTGGTATGTGAATGTGGTAGAGTGTGGTTTGTCCACAGGTCTCTTAGCAGCTGTCCTTAGTCACCATTCCCTTCCTCCTGTGGTTAGAGCAGCTGTCCCCCAGGATCAGGAGCCTGGACAAAGCTTCACTGTGCTAGATCATGTTAAATTTATTCTTGTTGGTGTAGAAAAGTGCTCTGTGGTCAGGAGTTGTGAGGATCCCTTGGAAGGTTAAGACTCATCCATGGGGCTGTGTGTTACTGCTGGGATCCTTGGGGCAGAAGTGACAAACCCATTTCTGGCACAGCTCTGGGTTTCTCTGCTTTCTTGGAGCCTACAGGGCACACACAGGATTAGCTGTGTCCCTCTGGCATGTGAGGGACCTTCATGTAGGGGAAATCTCATGGCACAGTGCTGGAAGCTACTGAGTGATACAGGAGCTAATTTTTGTGGGTGTCATGTTTTGCAAAAAGGCATTTAAAGCTACATAAAGTGGTCTTGCTAGCTTTTCCACACAGTGCAAGGTAAGACAGGAAGCAGCTTGGGAAAATATGACTGGGGGGGAAAAATGGGAGTGATTGTTACTGTTCTCCTCTTCCTGCCCCCACCAAAAGAGTAAATATTGAAATTCCATGTCTAACTTAGCTGCAGTTCCTGAAACTGCCTCCTCTGCTGCTCAGTGGGCCATGGTCTCTGCACAGGCAGCCAGAGCATACTGCTCTGTGCTTCCTTTCAGTTTTCAGGCACTACAGTGACATATGTCCCCAGGTGAGAGAATCCAGCCAATCGGCTGAACTTTGTGTTCCTCACTCACTGGAAATGTCAGCATTACCATAACCTAATACTGCAGTTTGGGCAGCAGATTGTTGGATTGGTGCCTGCTTTCATCAGCTCCAAACTTCCTCAGAAAAGCACTTAACATCGTGGTGTAGCGTCTCTTGTTGAAATCAGTTATTTTTGCAATTCCTGACCACATTATCTGTCACATACTCATGTAAATGTCTTGATAACCATGAGCAAGTGTCCTGTTTTCCCTTGGCTAGGCTGACTGCTTGTGCTGCTGCTGACCTTTTTTAGTTTTCTAGTTAAGTCTGTGTAATGTTTCTGAATACCTTGCATAAATTCTGAAATACTGCACTTTCTATAACTGTACATACAGATAGATATAAAAACACCATGTTACCGATACCTGGGAAAACTGGAACCTGTTCCTTTTCCCCTAGAAATCACTGGTAATTTCCGATGCATTAGAAAGATATGCAGTATAACTAAGGCATGTTTCCTTGCTCTTGTAGCGTCTTGTTTTAGAAAAAAAAAAGCCAAAACAAACCTATGTAAAGAGAAATGAGTGTCTTGTGGTCTGGCTGTACTTTCATTAAGCTTTTTAACTTCTGTTGGGTTTGCTGCTGTTTGGATGAGAAGTAACAGGGGGACTGGAGGGTGGTTTGAGCTAATTAGTTTCCTTGCACTCTGAGGCTCTTGGCCAGATTCCTGTAAGTTTGATAATAAAGTTTTATGGCATATGTTTTGCTCTTTATGGGAAGAAACACCATGGGGAGCTGTACTTCAAAGAATCCAGGTCTCCTTCATGCCCTTTGAACTGTACAGGAAAATCTTCAGACAGGTTATGTGGTGTGACCACTGCTCAAGAGCTTGGCTTGGATTGCTCTTTTGCTCTGGCTCTTTGAGGGAGCTGTGTGTCTTTGGGATGAAAGTGAGAAGTGGGAAAATTGGAGACCTTATTAGAAGTTGTGAATTCCTTTAGATGTGTGTGAGCAAGATGCAGCTCCCTGCCCAAAGCACTGCACCGCTTGCTGCTCAGGAGTTCTCATGCACCTGATTTTTTGGGAGTTCTGAAGAGCACTGCTTCTGCATTCTCTCTTTAGCCCGAACTCTTTGAGTGATGCTGAATGGTAGGTAGGAATATGGATGTAGGGACTGTGTGTGTCATCAGGAGAGGACTTCTGGTTGTGGCTTAAAATAATCAGGAGGTCAAAGTGTGTCTTTAGGAAGATGGCCTACTGTACTAGTGGTGTTACTGTATTAGTAAATAGACTTTCTGATAAATAAATACATGTCTTACATGTCTTGCATGCTGCAGTTCTCTTTCCCAATAGGAACAAAACCCAATGGCGGATTTTCCTCCCAGATGTGATGTTAAGAGAAAGACCCAAGAAGAAAACCAGTGTCATGTCTAATGCCTAATTGGCACAGGGAACTTCTTTTGTTAGAAAACCCAATAGTACTATTTGCTTCCTAAGGGATATTCCATTATTAGAAACTGTCCAGCAAGGGCAAGGCACTGTGCACAAAGCCATGCAGTTCTCAGTGGCCTCTACCAGGACAGGGTTTCCCTAGGGAAGCATTACCTGCTCTGCAGTGGGCATTTGCTTCTCTCACTGGGCTGCTCCTTGACCTTTCTGCTCATTTACACCAGATCCTTTCTGCCCTCACCTCTGCATGGTCAGCCAGGGAAATGCAGCATCTGAGGTTATGGATTTCAGCAGCTGCTACATGGAATGGACACCCTAATAAAGGAATTGACCTCCTACTGAATCCCATGCTACTTTGGGATTTATAAGCCTAACTCATTGATTTGCTTCTGAAGAGATCTCCTTAGCTTGAGTACTCAGTTGAAGATAATTAAGGGGAGCTGTTAAGTTCGTCAGTTTTAAGCATCACACTGCTAGCTTATGAGTTTAGTAAATTGAAAGTAATTAAGGCTAGTTGGTTTCAAAAATCCCTTTCCTGTCTGTGAAGCAGAGGTCGTGTCATTGCTTACATAGTACTGAATTAAATGGCACCTATTAAAATGTGTTTTTTATCATCCAGCAAGCTGTATTCTGAGATGTGAGTCAGGAGACATTTTGGAGAAATGCTGCTGAGAATTTCTGCTAGTGAGATATTTTAAAAATGTGGCAAAATCACTGGACACTTGTGTTTGTATGTATTTTGTTTTCATATATCTCTACCCAAGGGTACAGGTGCTTATTTGGCTGCTCTTGTTCAAGAGCTGCCTTTGTGATATGGATTGGTTACTCAGGGAATAGATGTGCAGGCTTGTGAAATACATGAAAAATCACCAAAAGGAGGCATTCATAGCTAAAGAAATAAAAGAATTAGAGAAGTTATAAAATATATTGTCATGTGCCTTTCCCTGAACCTTAGTTGCAGAATCTAACCCTCTTGGTATTCATAAATGATTTCAGTGCAGAGCACTGAGCCATTATGTGTGTGACAGACGTGTCCTTCTCCCAGCCTGGGCTGTTTCTGGAGCAGCCAAGACTATGCCAAACAGAAATGCTGCATTTGATATACTGGGTCACAAAAGTAATTTTTCCAACTCCTATTTATACCCATCAGAATAGGTTTGGATTGTTTCAGATAAACAGCAATTTTTCTTTATTTTCACTTTCTTTTTTTCTTTCTTTTTTCTCCAAAGGGGGTTTCAGTTACTGCAACATTCTCCATCAGTCTGCATTTTGGAGTGCACAGAGACTGATCTGGGAAAGGAGCCTGACCCAGGACAGAGGGAGAGGGGAAGGGGTGGGAGGTGAATGGGAGACCCAGAGAGATTCCCTAATCCCCTCTGCTCCTGGCTTTCAGAGCATTTCCTAGCATTCCATTCCATATAATGAATGCAAGCACAAGGCCAAGTGGTCTGAGTAACATGATCAGATCCTTAACAGGGAGTTTCTTTGTGTTTTATGGCTTTCCAGGACTCACAGTGTAGATAGTGGGAAATCCAAGCACTGGGCAGAGGAAGGGCCTTGGATTTCAGACTAAATGCAACATTACTAGGAATATTTATGAAGCGAAAGAGGGGAAATAGAAATAATTAAGCATCTTTGAACAGTTTTTTCTTCCTTAAATGGCAACTTCTTCAGTCAACTCTACACTTCTGTTCATTCTGAAATGTCAGTTATTCAATTTCACTTGATCCCAAAGGTTCTTTCTGATTGATTATCTCATATCCTGGAATGACACTTAATAATGCATTGCACTGTAATGTGATGTGTGCCAAATTTCTTAAAATATAAAATAGCATCAAATGATGTGCCAAAGGTTTTGATGTGACTTTTCTTGGCCTAGTGTGACAAGAATATCCATTAAGCACTTAAATAAACAGCTTCTGGAAAAGCTGTGTCCTTATGAGCAATTTGCTGAAGATAATGAGCAGGTATATAAATTCTGCCAGCAATATGAATTGTTTTCTTCCCTGTTGATTTGCTGTGATCTTACCCACCATGCTGTTTACACTAATAAATGCAATGTGGCACTGGGAAATGTGGTGAACTTGTAAATTGTAGTAAAAAATCTGCAAATATCTGAAAATCACATGTGGAATTTTTCTCCCCAGTTTTTCAGAGGCTTCTCTCACAGTTGAATTCCCTTCTGTTTCATTGAGGATGGGCTGGCTGAGTGAGTCTACAAAAGGATGTGAGATTCTGCTTTCCCAGCAGACTGTAATTTTACTGGTCTGCTAATCAAAAAAATTTGTTTGCCAGTTCTTAATTGGTAATTGATATTAGAGAGTGCTTAATGTCTTCCATGGATGATGGATCGTGCCACGTGCATTATTTTAACGGTGTGAGCGCCATTAAGCAGCTCTACCCCAGGCACTGCAGAGGAATCCCTTCCAAAGCACTGAACAGTGTTTTGCCACTGAATATATTGACAAAGGAGGTGCTGGAGGTGGTGACCAATGTTGTTTGGATCAGTGCTTGAGAGCTGTGGAGTCTTGCACCTGCTCATCTTCTAGAGGCTGACAGAACCAGGGTTTCGTGCAGGTCATGGATGGCTTCAACCTTCCACCTCAGAAATAGAAGTGGAGGCTCAACTGGCAATGACCTACTGAAATTTGCTGGCTAAAGTGTATAACAGCTTGACTCTTCCCAGATTTCAAGCTCTTACCTTTCCTGTGATGGAGAAAACATCTAAACCAAGCTGGTTTATGTAAGGTGTGTTCTAAAAGATGCATTAAAAACAGTGTCTTGCTCCTGCCATGTCTGACAAGTGTGAAGCTATGATTTCTTTGTGATACTGCAGCTTCTTTGCCATCTTTTTAGGAGATCCTGGTGTATGTGGGGCTGTTAGTGAAGAAACTCAGTTTAAATTGTACATGTTTTAACTTCACCATCAAGTGGGTGGCTGGCAGCCTGCCTTTACCTTGGGTACCATCTCACTGCAAACAAAGTGCAGCTCTCCCTGTGGGACATGCTGGTTGATAATCCTTCTGAGCCAGACTCCCTAATCAGTGTAAAAGGAGTGATTAAAAACTCCAACTGGCTCTTAGAAAAACTGTTTCCATCTCAAAGTCAAGATTCTTCATTCATGCCAGTATCTAAACAATCTTGCTTTCAAGAGGATGTGAACATGTACTGCCCTCATTAAAATCAGTGGGAACTCAGCATGTCTGAAAGTCATGCAGCTTTATTATTTATGTACCTGGCTTGGATTTAAATACCTAACTTCAGGGGTTGAAAATGGAAATAACTGTTTTCCTCAAACAGTGAGGTGTGCTGCAGAAAACTGTTCTCTCTTTCAGGAGTCCTACTGTCTGCAGGTAAGAATTGGGATTTTTGAACTAAGAACCTTTAGCTTCTCTAGTGATTGACATCTTTAAAAAAATCTATCTTGTCTTCAGTGGAAGTTACCACAGGCTTAGCTTTAAGCCTGTGCTGAGGTGTTTTGTCAGACTGGTATCTAATACTGAATCCAGGTCTTATATGGGCAGATAGACCCTAAAGCTTCATTTCTCTGGCCTGATGAGCATATTCTGCCACTTCCTAGATGAAATTTCCTCCCCAGTGCATCTGATTTAGGGCTTATATTTTCTTCTAACCTTTCATACATTAGCCTTTTAACAAAATTAAAACCCAAGCCAACAAATCCAGGAGCAGGGTTGTTGTGACTTCCTATGTGTGTGAAGTTATCCTAAAAACCATTTAAGTTAGGATTCCTTCAATATTGCATATACTTTGGGTAAAGCCATTTAGAGAGATTTTGTAGAAGAACAGAAACTGGCAACTTAATTTTCATGAACTGCACTCAGCAATGCTCTGGAAGATAGAGGTTCTTTTCCTAATTCTGTTTGGGTGTTATGAAAGAGACTCCAGGATATTTCTTGAGAAGCACTGTCATAAACATCTTGAAAAATGAGCATTAGTTTTTCAGAAAGCAAATAAAAGTATACAAAGTAAAACTAAAGAAACCCAAACAACAGAGTGTAGCAATTCTTTAACGTGTAGGAATAATTTAATGATAAATATATCTGCATATATGCACCCCTGGTGCACTCCTCAGTTTTTGCATGTAGGTTCTGTGGCATACAGGACAATGGGATCCAAATGTTTTCCAAAATGTTCCTGTAAAGGTGTCCTATGTTCCTGGTGTGAAGTGCCTCCCTTTCCTTCTCCAGGGCCTGTCTCTGAACCACAGAGCATTTCCTTTTGGAAATTGATTTCAAGTTCATGGGCTGGAAATACAGTATTGATGGGTTGTTCTGCAGTGGCCTAGCACAGAAGGCAGAGATTTAGCTTCAAACTAAAATTAGGTTTTAATACCTGGAAATGAACTTGCCTAAGTGAGGAGAAATCTTGTTAGAAAGAAGGAGCTGTCAGTACCCTGATTAATTTGGCTCTTTTAAACTAAAGTGTCCTGAGCCTCTCAAATGATAAATGATGCAGAAACACCCCCCTTCCACTGAGAAAAGAAATGGATGAATCAGCTCCTCTCAGGGGCTGGTTGGGGCTCTCTGTGTCTTGTCCCATGATGTACCTTTCTAATTAAGCCTCAATTTCTCATCCTGCTTAAATGATGAATCAAGGCTAATGGAATCTGAGTTTATAATTGTTGTATATAAAATATCTGTTTCTTTGTTATAGCACAGTGTGTAGTAATTTTCCTGTAATTTTAGAAGCTAATATATAAATGCAGAATGTGGATTTGGAGAGGGATCTTCATGTTTTTCTCTGTCAGACTGTTAATACTCATTGCCTACTCTAATTTAAAATTTGAAATTTCTGATGTTTGAAAGATAAAGGCAATTAGGAAACTTTTCCACTTTATAAGGTGATTAGCAATAAGGATGTTTTTTATTTTGTACTGTAGATATTGAATATGGTGTGGTACTTCATTATACTGAAGAGAGGCTTTAATACATAAACAAATAAGGGCTGCTGTCAAGACAAAGGGGACTCAAATGTTTAAGCTGTTATCTTGGAGACTGCAGCTCTAAGGAATTACCCACTTAGATCCCAATTAATATACTTTGCTTAGATTTTTTAAAACAAGATGCATTAGTGTATTTTATATGTTGTTACATATTCTAAAGCATTCTATAGCAACATTATTATGATGAGTGGTATGTTATGTGTTTAAAGCTTTCACTTTTGCATTATCAAAATGGCCAGTACCAAAACACTACCACAGCCTGGACTGCACACATTTGACTTTCAAAAACAACCTTGATCTTGCCCCAAAAAAATGACTCCACAGCCCTCTTTTTAATGTGGGATTTGCTTTCAAGATTGTGACTTGTTAGATTTCAAAGACTTTCTGCTTTTATTGGGATTAATGAAACAGCTTTTTGTGGTGTTGTTTTTTCCTTTTCCTTCCAGTCTCAGTCCTCTAAAATTGTGCTTGCAGCGCTTCACTGATAGAATAATCTTATTCTTTTCAAATTTCAGTTGTGTGCTTTGCAAATTGCATAGGATCTATTTTTCCATTCAAAGCTATAAACTGTGGAATGAGGAGGCAAGCTGTTTTTCTAACTGCTTTTATCATCATTAAGATACACAGTCCCTCCCAGACAAAACCATAAATATACTAAGTACATATCAACATTCAGTCTAGGTTCACAGCACAATCACTGGTTCTCACAGTCACCCAAAAGATGTGGTCTTAGAATAATCTCCATATAAATTTGGCAATTTTGTTGCTGAAAGGATATGCATGATGAGGTAGGATTAATCTCAGAATATTTTTGTGAATTGACTTATAGTCCAGTTGTTATAGAAGTGATAGTTCCTATTGTGAGACTTAGAACTGAGAGATCTTAAGGAAAAGTAATAATCTCTTGGTGCAAATTAACTCTAATGAAGAGATCAGAATGTTGCTGCTTTTCTTTTGATTGGTGTGAAGGTTAAGGATTTGGGATAAAAGGCTGATTTTTCACTCTGACACACTTCCTGACCTTTGGCATGTTTCTGAGCTGGAAGTCCCATCTCAAATGTGGGAACAGTAATGTCTCTGCATGGAAAATGTTTGTCCTGGACATGTACTTAAGAGGCAGCTTAAAAACCACCTTTCCTAAACAATTGAGACACCCTGTTTACATAAAAAGGAGCTCTGAAAACATCTCAGTATTACAAGGTTAGGATGATACTGTAAATGGTTGATTTAGTACCCTGGGTTATGTATTTAATCTGATTCAAGAAAGTGACCAAATCCAGTTATCATTAATCTAATCATTAATCAAATTTTAATTTATCTAAGGTTAAAATGTTTTATCCCACCCAGCTTAGAATAATGCACCTGTGTTAGCTTTTATGTCAGGTTCTTGCTTTGGGCAGATTTTTATGGACAGGTTACAGACCCAGTACTCCAAGGTTCACCATGAAAATGCTGACACACTAAAGTGTTGCAGCAGTGGTGTAATAACCATGAATTCATATGAAGCACATATTTCTCTTAAATGCATCATAAACCAGAAATGAAAAGCACCACTCTGAAAGCTGGTATTTTAAATAGTTTTTAAAATAGCAAAAACTGCTGATCAGATTTTTGTCATCATCGTAGCTGCTCTTTGGATAGCCCTATTTCATCCTCTTTTTGTCAGCTGAAAGATTTGTCACCATGTATTCAAGCAGTTCTCTCTGCAGATGCTTTACATACAGGATGTTTTTCTTGTGAGTGGAAAAAACCCGTGTAAGATGAAGACACAGTTCTTGGCCTGCACTTCTATGGGCTCGTGATGTACATTGGACTTGACCTTCCAACAGGCAGCACAGGAAGCTTCATAAAATATTCAGAAAATATGTTCTGGGTTTCTTCATTAAATTAGGCAGAACTTAAAAACTGGGTCTGGCATGATGAAAGTGCATTGTGCCTCCTTGAAATTCTCTTTCTTAGTAAAGCTGGATAGCTGTATAAGGTGGCATGTAATCTCCCTCTCAAAACAGCATATGGACACAAAAATTAAAAAAAAAGGGAAAGGAAACCGAATATGTTATTTTCTGCTTAGGTGTCTGTAGCAGGTATTCTTAATGGCTCATTTAAAAAATGAGAGTCATGATAAGGAGATAATTATAATATTGTTCCACTTTCTCAATATCATCAGTGATACTGTGGCCACTGTCTTCTTTCCTGCTTTCCCATGTGAGCTAAAACCCTCTTCACATTCAAATAATTCTTCTCTTACAGCACCATTTTCTCCAGTATAGCTTGTCATGTAGATCAGGAGAACTACTTGCAGTTGTTTAATATGGTGGATTTCTCCCCAAGGCCACATATGCACAGAAACCTTGTGAAAAAAACACTGGAAACTTTTACAGATGGTACATCCTGGGGGAAAAGAGCTGAA
Organism: Zonotrichia leucophrys gambelii; assembly: GCF_028769735.1. Lineage (NCBI taxonomy): Eukaryota > Metazoa > Chordata > Aves > Passeriformes > Passerellidae > Zonotrichia > Zonotrichia leucophrys. The sequence continues at coordinate 7,415,497 of NC_088179.1, forward strand.
AAGCAAGTGAGCAAATGATCATGGTCAAATGATGCTGGACACACAGGCAGTGCTTGCTATGAATAGGCTGAGGTTGGAAAATTAAAGTAAATGTGGAACTCTGAGATAGACATGAGATTTTTTTTTCCACAGGGAGCAGCTTTGCTATGAAGATTTAGTGAGCATCTGCTTTATGAGGAGCTTGGGCCTATTTTTGCAAGCAACCATCTGAGACTTTGTGTGTAGCTGTAGCCCAACTTGCTTGGTTTCTTTGCTCTTCTTCGAGCAGAGTATCAGTGCAGGGATTATGGTTCCTCTGTGAACTCCAGCCCGAAGAATAACTGGATTTTCTTGGCATGTCATAGTGCAACTGGCTGCATGTGTGGCTCTCTGATAGAAAGAAATTTGGGATTGCAGGACAGGTGAATTTATGCTGCTGTCACAGATAGACCTGTTACATATAGGGACAGGCTGCTGAGTTATCTAGGAAAATAGATGAAGCCCTTGGAGTCTAATTCTGGCTGGTTTATGTGTGTACAAATATCAAGAAATTCAATGGAAACAAACTTAAATGTGTGGTCTGTGTAAAATGCCAAACTTTGGAAAAGATGGGATAAATGGCTGGATAATATAGAAAAATATAAAAACTTCTGTGTATCTGTGTAAGGGAGCACACATCATCTTCAATAGCCCTGTCCCTGAGACAAACCAAATAATTCCTCTGTACGGGTAGGCAATGTGTAGATTTCAGACAAATTTAGATTAAGAATCCAAGCTATACCAAAATAAAGTGATTACAGTGAAAACACCTGCAAGAAGTGAATTCTTACAGATTTAATTTAAATTCATTCCCATCATAAAATTCAGGAGTGCCAAGTGTTCTTTTCCAAGGTTTATATGCCATTATTTATGTCTTGAAATGTGCAACATCATGTGCAAACAGAGACTCACAAATCCTTTTCTGCTTGCAAGACTTGACTTCATAAAGGTGAATTAGATTCAGAATCTCCTGCCTCTTCCATCATGCAGATTCAAAGCAGTATCTTTAATTCCTTTCAGGATGCATCATAAGCAGCTCCAAATTGTGTATTACAGATCCACCTCGGCTTACATGCAAAGCCTGTGAGATGGCCAAGTCCTCAACTAGGGGACCTGATTTTTTTTTTAATGCAGTAAAATCTTGACAAATCAGGACTGGCCATGGTTCAGGCTATGCTGTGTTGGCCAGGATGGAGCTGCAGCTCTTGGCCCACTCTGACTTTTAGCCCCCAGCTATGAAGATTTTTCATTCATTCCCTTCCTTGAGAAACATCATCATGTAGGCTTTCAGTTCCTGGCAATGCAGTGAGGAACTGGAGTTGGGACTCTGTTAGAAAAATATCATATTAAAGCATGTGGGTGTCCTTGTGTGTTTTCACAGCAGGGTCAGCTGTGCTTGCCATTTCTGTGAGACACCTGCTTGATCTGTCCATGTTTTAGTTTAACCTGAGGCTCCTCCACCACAGCTTTTTCTCCTGTAGGCATGGCAAACTCATATGTATCTGTGAAGGATAGTTGAAATCCTGTTCTCTGCTTAAATCTCTTTCAGGCCAGTCTTTCCCTGTGAATCATCTAGACATGATAGAATATAAATGTTGTTGCATTTTTAATCCTATGCTGCCTCTGTTCTGCTTCAAAATCTGCGCACAGTACTACAGTTGCAGCCTCACTAGGGCTGGGCATGGGAAAAGACTAGTTGACATTATATTTTCAGAATATATTCCTGTTTACACATCCCAGCATGACTGTGTCCATAATAAAGGTGATTAATATTTCACTTTCTACTAAACTTTGCCCTTCACTGTATTTGTAGTTTAGTTCTTAATCCTTCCCTTGTCCAAGTGACTATTCCTGCAGAAGTATGACAGCCTTACATCCATTCTCATTATAGAATTTTCTTAATTCCCAGGGCACCTGCACAGGATAAGGACACAATTTAGCCCTAATGAGCACTTGTAAATATTTTCTTATGCATTTCCCTTAAGTGCAAAAAATATTAAATCTTCAAAGTCCAGCAGGCTGGCACATCATGACCAGGAATTCCCTGGGAATTAATGCAACTGCTGTTGTGCCTGCTGTTCAGTCCCAGAAATTTATGCAAGAAAAGATTGGCAGCAAAAAATTAAAGGCTACATTCCTGCACATTCCCTTCATATTTAAAAAGGCTGAAGTCATGGTGTGAAAGCTCCCAGCTTGGACAAAGTTGAAAAATCTCACTGTAATAGCCCAATCCCAGTGGAGAGCTGATGTACTGAAACATGGGGCAGAGTGGTATTTTGGATTTAGAAGCTTTTTAGGACCCCCATACCCAGAACAGATCTAAAGGGGCCAAGACTTTATGGAATAGAACAAGGAGCAACTTTTGGCAGATTATCCTCTATTGGATGGTAGTATTATTTTTTAAGTAAAAGATGCAGGATAGTTCACAGAAACTATAAAAGCATAGAAATTTGGATTCTATGTACTTAACAATTTTAAAATAAGAGTAGGTATGAAAAGTAATTTCTTTCTGCAGGTGGCAACTGTACTTTTTCAACTCAGTCTCCATCACTATATCTTGTGTCCACGACAATAGCTCAAAGATTATACAATATCAGCTTAATGTGATAATTCATTTGGCTTTGGGTCACTTATTTTGTATTCTTCCATTTTTGTGGTTTAAATATGGACCTAATTGGAAGTTAGTTTTACTTTATCTGGATGGCAAGTACATTTGTAAGCAATGGAAATGACATAGTAACTCACATTAACAGGACTACATAATTTCCTGGTAACTCCAATTATCTTCTGTCATCCCTGTAATGTAATTAAAATGTTTAATTGTTTTCTCTAGATAAGAAAAGGTTATAAAAGCTATAACAATTTGTGTGGACTTAATGACCAGCTGGCATTAATAGCCTAAAGCCCCCAGTTATCAACCTTTCTAGCAATCATTGATTTCAAAGAATTGCCCTGTGTCTGGAGCATTCCCATATTCTCCTGGACTTTAGTCATATTAGACCCTGCAATCAATTGATCCCACAGATAACACTGATGCAATTTATTTTACCCTGGCCTCAGGCTACCAGTGAAGATGTGCAGTGTGAATCAGGTTATGTCACGTCTGTGAGTGTGATAATCTGACATGATGGGCCCCCATGGGATGGGGTGGGAATTGCATGGCTGTGCTGTGCTCATGTTGACAGGGCTGTATTTAATGGGAAACAGTCCAAAGATCAAGCAGAAGGAGATAATTGGGAAGCTCATGATTTTTCATCTATCTAGGAGTTATTCCATTGGCAGGATGCATGAATTGCTGCACTTCTAACACTGGGAAAGAAATGGGGGGGAAAGTGAAGAAAAACTGCTTTTTTCAATATGTTTAGGGATAGTGGTAAAGCCATAAGAGAGGATTAATATACTACTCTTATTTACAAAAGTTCACCTCTCTTTATGTACTTCTGCTCCTTGTATTTTAGGATCTTAAAGCTTGTACAAATCTGAGGATGGGGATCTGCACTGCCTGAAAAAGTGTTTGACCCTGGTTTCCATCAAGGGACACAGTCAGTCACTTAAAAACTAATGCTTAATTTTATTTGTGCTGGCTTGAAATTTTAATGCTCAATTCCTTCCTCAGACTGAATTTTCATATCCATCTCCTTAGGACGTAAATGTAAATTCTGAGCCAAGGTCTGAAGTGGGCTAATTACTGAAAACCAATTTATATTATTGTGTAAATTACAAATTTGTGTTTCATGTAGTGTCATGGATATCTATTGCCTTTTCAATATCTAGTTTGTATTAGAGAACTAAAATTTGGGCTATGAATAGACCTATTGAATGATGATGTACTGAGGTATAAAATCGGCAAATATTTTATCTTGCCCTCTCTGTTTTCTGGTTTAGCCTTGATGCTTACTTTACCCATTGGTAGTGCTTCCCACTTGCAGTGTCTATTATGGTTTGTGGCTGTCTATGGATAAAACTCCCCTGAATATCCCATCCTAAAGGCATCGAGTCCCAACAGACCAGATAGATAATGACTGTAGTAAAAGCCAGGCTGTTTTATGGGGCAGAGTAGCAGCATTTTATGCCATGATTAAAAAATAAAAGTGCATGTGAGCAGTCAAATGGTATTTAGTAGGAATCTCTGGGTTATATGTATAAGCAAAAGTCGTTTACTGCAAAGTTTTTTCCCTGCTTTGGATTTCCTTAGTAAGGTTGGCTTATATGTGGGAAGAATACAATTGCACTGTGGGATATTTACTTAATTTCTTTAGGAGTCTATTGGTTCCATTCCTTTTAAATCCTGTGAGACTCTTACAAAGCAAACATTAGGTTCTCATGATTTAACGTGCTGTTAAGGCATTTTGATGTATTTCTATTCTGATAGTTATATTGTCATTGTATAAATGTGGTCTTCCATCCTGTAATTAGATTCATGCTGGTGAACCCTCTGCCTGCTTGGAGCTGGGGTTAATTCATGGAGCAGTTTGCAGGCCTGGCAGACCTGGGGTTCTGTGGTACCAATGAGGTGCTTGGTAGAGATGCTGACTTCTGATGACAATGATTGAAGTAAGCCATGAAAAATAACATTTGTTCTGGGGCCTCATGCTGATGTTTCTCTACCAGTTTCTCATTGCCTCACAGTAATTCATAATTTTAAGGATGTCACCTACAATATTGGGTTCTATTTGTATGTGTCATGCTTGCAGAAGGCCTACAGATGGAGAATCTGTGAAATCTTCTCTCTCTTATTTTTGAGTTCTCTACAATTGCACCAGCTTGTCTGGTTAATTGAGATCCAGAGAGCAGCAGCTTATTAAAGTGGATGAAATTGCTGAACAGACAGGTGCTGGCAGAGGTCCAGGTCTGTGCACTCCAGGTCTATTGTATTAAGCTGTCCCTGCAAAGAATTAACTCTCTTTTCAAAATTGGGAAGTGTTTGACATGTGCATATTCCTCCAAGCTGGGTGTATGTTTTGCTCTGTCCATTAAGAAACAGAGGTTTTCCTTTGAAAATTGTAAACGTGTTACCTCACGTTGTAGGTGCCAGATGATTTGATGATTAATTATCAATACATGGCAACATATGCAATTTGAACTGCATCATTTTAAAAAATGTTCTGACTGGAAGTAATGAACTGTAGAGCTATGAGAAGTGCTGTATTTTAAGACAAACACAGGCTCTATATTTCTCTCAACGCGTCTAGTTGATGGCTTTGAGCTACAGATGATAAGAAAGAAAGGGGGGAGCAAATTCCCTCTGCTAGGCTGTCTGCCTGCCTGTGGCATTCCTAGCAGCCTGTCAGAGGAGAGCAGCTTGCAGAATTTCAGCTCCAAAGGGTCTCTGTCTGGTGTCACTGGTGCCTCTGATGGCTGGTGTCCCCAGCCTGGAAGAGAAGGTTTCTTCTCTCTTGCCTGCCAGAGAGAAGTAAGGATGGCTGATTGCCAAAACAGCAACTCTTATGGAGGTTGGAGCTCCAAAAGTATCATCTACACTGTGGGAGAGATTAGGCAGTTATTCTGAAATGAAGGAAAGAGATCTTTTTAAAAAAATTCTTAGCCACTGAGTGATGAATCTATCTGAGAATCAGAAGATGCTTCCAGAGGGCATTTTGGCCTTTCTGGTTTTGTGTAGTCTCCAGAAGGAAAAGCAGGAGCCAGCCATGGTGCAGTCTTGCCCTTCAGTGGCCATTTGGATGGGCTGGTTGCAGTGCTGGTCCCCCAGGCACATCTGATGCACTGCTGCATCCCTTCCATCCCTGGATGAAACTGGGACCCCCTCCTGATTCCCCCAATGGCATTCCAGCTGTCAGAGCCAACCCCAGTGCCTGTGGTGCTTGAGAGAGCAGCTCTGCAGTGGCAGCACTGAAACCCCTCAGAACCTTCTAGAAAAATCCCTTCAGGAACACACAGTAATAGGGTGTAGAGCAGCCCTGGGGAAATGAAAGACCAGAAACCATTTCTAAAGCAGACACAGGAATGAAACAGGGCAAAACCAGCACACTGCAGGGATCTAGCTGGCATTAAATGGTTTGGATAAAATAGTGCTTAAAATGGAATAGACAGACAGTGGTTTAGGAGCTTGTGATTCACAGACAAGCAATGAAGTGGAATCTGTGAGTATTAGCAATGGAAAATGTTGCCTCTGTTGATAATATTTAGCAAATATATAGAGTAATTCCATCTCATCCTGCCCTCAGCAAAACCACATATATAAATTTAATTTAATGTCAGGCTTTCAGAGATTAGGAATGAAGACTTGTGGGGCTTTTGTACAAATCAAAACCATGCAGAGCTGTCAGGTATCTCCTGATCTCTGTGTGTGTACAAGACTAGATTCTTGACTATGAACTTTACCTTGTTGAGTACACTTTTTATCTTATTAGCTAATGGAATTTCTTTTTCTTCCACCATCTGTTCATATTTAAAAGGTTAAGTTTCATTAATTTGCTTGCAACACAAACCAACCCCTTTGTGGAACTTCCAAACAAACACATTTCTAGCACATACTTTCCTTGCTTAGATAATGAAAGTAAATGAACCTGTGGAATTATTGCTCATAACACATGCAAGGTATGCAAGCGTCCTGTGCTTTGCAGCAATAATGGCAGAGGAGCCCTATGCAAAGATCTCATGAGGGACTGAGCCCTGTGATGCTGTTGAGGGATGCTACATAAACATACACAAGAAATCAGTCTGTATCCCAAAGCTTTGGAAGCTGAACAGCTAATTGGGCAGAAGTGGGCAAGAAGCAAATTAAGCTGTGTACTTGATTTGTGATTAGATATTGAAAATGTTACATATTTTATCCATTTGCTAAACTAAGCTCTTTGGCAGTCAGTCAAAACATTTCTTGTTTTGCTGGTATATTTTAGAAGTACAAAAATCTATTTTTATACTTATATCCATTATATTGCCTTTGTTTATGGGAGTGTTTATGTAATTGTTTTATGATGTTCTGTCATTTATCTATTATCAGATTAATATTACTTGTTGAATTTCAAGATACTCATAAACATTTTCTTTCCTTTTCAAGGATAACTTTGTATTATCTCTAAAGTTAGCTATTTTGGAATATGTGAGGAGACATGAATGGTGGGCATTACAACTTTTATATGTGCCAGCTTATTTTTGATATTGTACCATTTACTGGCAACACAACTGAGATAGAAAATGCAGTATTTGGAGGAAAAGTCTCAAAATGGCAAACAAACTTTGCTGCTTGCAGTAGGGAGGACAGTTATCATGAGAGCATTAGTTGTTTAGTGAGGTGTTGTCAAAAGAAATCACTGGGCCAGGAAACATTTTTCAATTACTGGAAAACAAGACTTGGGAATTGCTTCAAAAGTCAATTTATGCATCTTCAAAAGTCAATTAAAAGCTGAAGTGGAGAATAATTTCTTTTGGCTGGGGTAGATGGGGTAAGCGATCTTGCAGCATTGTCTGCTTTCCTTCAGCACTGACCTGAGTTGCTTCACAGCTTTTCCCTTTGGCTGGGGTTGTTATTGTGGAGGCCCATGCTATCCCCAGTCATTCTTTTCTCATAAGATGGAGAAAGCTATTGCAAACTTTCCTGATTCTAGAGGTAAAGGCTTGCAAAGGCTTACTTGGAAGGTTGTGTGACTGTTTGCCAAATTTTTGCACACATGTAATGTGCAAGGTTCACTGTGGCATTTGCAGTGATAGTGTGCAAGTAGTTTCTTGATTCATAATGAAATTGCATATTTTAATGATGATGTGTTCTTGGGTTTAAAATGAGTTTGTGGATAAATGCTTCTTAAGCACAAAGCAAAGTCATTATTTACTGGCTCCAGGTGAGTTATTGCTTTTTTAAACATTGGCTTTCTCTTATCAGATCCCTTTGGAGTCAAGGTGTGGGGAAGGAGAGAGCACTGGCAGGTGATGCCTGAGGACATGAAGGATTGCTGTCAAGCATTGTTTGGGTCTGCAGGGGAGATGTCCATGAAGGAGAGTAGCAGGAGCAAGATAGGGAAGTGGATTGTTGATATTACAGAACATGGTGATGGAAGAGAGTGCATGGCTTGAATCATAAAATCAAACACTTTCTGGGATGCCAGGTTTCTAAAGTGTGTTTTCTTTCCACAGTGCACTAATATTCACCTATAAATCATTTAAAAATATGTCTATCTGTCTAAACAAACCTGTTATCTGATAAAGAGGTCCTGACTTTGCTTCAATAACAATGCCAACATCATCCTTATTTTCCATGGAACTCTCTCCTTTATGCAATTTTCTCGTATGAATGGGAAAAGCTCCCAGTTCCTGTCAATAATGACACTGCTCTGCCCTTAAACTGCCTCTTGACAATAGACATTTTCTGGAGCACATGTGAAATAAAGCAGCGTGGCACTGTGTGGGCAGGTGGGCTGCTGTGATTATTGCTCCTGCCCTTTCTTCCACCTAACCTCTCTGTATCATCCCCCTTCATCTGTGGTGACTTCCCCATGGTTTATCTTTTAGAAAAAGTATATCTATATTCAGTTGTCAGCCCAAGATCACTCTAAATGTCACTTGTTTGCTTTTATGTCCTTGGTCTTGATGGATGTGTCTGAATTCCTCTGAAGGCACGTTGTTAGGTATTTATCTCATTTTGTGGTAGCATTATCTGCTTTAGGTGCAGCACAAGGGGCTGTCCTGGGGCAAGAGGGAGGGAGCCAGGGCATGAGGAGGACAGGAGGGGGAAAGATGTTCATTTCTGTGTGTTTGTCTGCCAGGGAGGCTGTGCTGTGCAGCAGGGACCCTGTGCAGCCATTGCAGTCTGTCACAGAGACCTCCTTCAAAACTGGGCTGCTGCAGGCTTCTGCTTGCTTCTGGTGTCCAGTCCTAATTACACACAGCAGAACTGAGCCTCAAGATTGAGCCTTTGTGAAGTTTACCCATCTCTAGTTTCCCCAATGTACAATATGATGTCTTTTCTCTTTTTTTTTCCATCTTACCTGACTATTTGCTTCGAAAACAATTCTGCTGCTCCTGGCTTCATTAATATGCATCCAGTGCAATGTAAATGGCTCTCGAGGCCTCCCCTTGGTGGATGATTTAATGTGGCAGTTATGAAAGCTGCTCAGCCTGTGCTCCATTAGCATAATAATGAAGCTTCTGCAGCAGCGTTATCATCCTCAGAGGAAATAGCCTGAGTGGTCACAGCTCCTTTAACAAGTACCACTTTAGGATAAAAAGCAAAGGGCTCTGTTTGAAATGCTAGATTGGAATATGCAAAGTGGGAGGGAGTTGTTGGTCGTCTTTGCTGTGCAGGGAGATGGGAGGAAGCAGCTCGTGCCCAGCTGGGAGCAGGAGCTGTGCCAGGCATGGTGCCCCCCTGGCATGGGCTCCCTGGCAGAACAGGACTCGTCCTCTTTGATTCCAAAGTCAGGAGAATACAGGAACCAGTCTCTCTTTTACATCTCTGTCTCCTGTACTTTGCCTCTGAGACTGCAACAAGGACTGGCTTATTTCCTCGTGCTGGGAAATTCAGAAATCTAAAACGCTGTGGTTCAGGGCTGTGTGTTTGGGTTTTCTTTTTTGTGGTTTATTAACTGGTTAGGGATGTATTACAAGGTGGAATAGAAGCTTTTCTCTGTGACTGAAGGAAAAAGATGACTTTCAGGTGAAAACAATAAAAAAATCATAAGTAGCACTCCTCCAATATTAAGGAACTACATTTTGAATAGGAAACAACTGAAAATGCAGAGGTGAAGTTTTAGGGGGTTGACAGACTTGCAAAGAATGAGGACGGTGTTCTCTGCCCTTGTTATGGAGTAAAGTGGATAGAAGGAAGTGGCATTCCTTGTGCAGGGAGCATCTCCCCTGTTTCCTGTGTGCCAAGGATTCAGTGAAGAGTGCTGAAGCACTGCTTGGCTGCATTTCCCTCAGGCTGCTGCCCCATGGCAAGAATTGCTTAACAACTGCAGCTTACAACTGAGTTTATTGAGCTGCTAATTTAATTTATTTTTAATATGGTAAACCAAGCCAACAGCCTTCAGAGGTGATTTTACATCTTCCTGTGCAGCTCATAAGTTCCAGGGGTCAGTCAGTGACTCTGGCTTCTCAGCTGGATCCATCTTTGCCCTGTCAGGGCCAGGCATGTGATGGATCCAAATTTAATGGATATATTCCTGAACTCAAGAGCAGGCAGGACCTGGGGCTCAGCCCTGAGCTCAGGGGGCTCCTGAACCAACACACAGAGGGTGTGCAGGTAGAGTCAGTCCCACAGCTGAAATGCCATGAAGCCAAATCAAAATGCCCTGATGCTTCTTTCCTGTTGGATGCAAAAATTTTCCTATTTCCAGGTTTTAAAAAATATGAAGTCATCTGAAAATGTCCTTTCAGTGACCCCTGATCTTTAATAGTTCTTTGAAGGTATCCAATAACTTGTTTTCCTCTTGCACAAAGATTTTTGATTTGCTACCTAAGGAAGGATGAGGGAGAATAGCACCAGAGATTGGGTTGTTTCACATACCATCCCTAGAATTTGTTTTTGTAATTGATTTCTGCAGAGGTTAAATTTTTCTGAAGAATTTCTTTTTGGTAATTTTCAAGGATTCATTTCAAAGAACAGAAGCATATTTTGAAGTCTAATGTAATTAATTGATATTGCAGAGGTTAATAAAATTTTAAAATATTATAGTAACTCTAGTTTACAAAGTAAATGCTTTGAAGACTTTGAAAAAACCCAAAACATACTAGAGTGTTCCTCAGATACCTTAATAGCAGGTAGGTAGAAACAGGTAAGAAAGGAAAATAACCCAGTCAACAATCCTGCTTGATTCCAAAAGTTTTGAATGGTGAACATTACTTCACATGATATATCTGTGTGCTCCTGTATGTTGGTAAAAAATTTACCTTATTTCCAAGCCTGGAATTGCTCTTCATGCCAAAGCTTTGCTTCACTGAATGCCTGAAGGATTGAGAGAATCCAGCCCTTCTCCCACTGAAGTGGGAATTCAGTCTCTGTGCTTCAAGAGCTCCCCGGAGCAACCATGTCCAGGGATGAGTCCTGTTGTCACTGGAAGTGTGCAGGAAAGGTGATGGGAGAGGGAATGGCTTTGAATGTTCTTAGAATGTACCTCTGCATACCGTAAATATCTGTTAAATGCTTAGTTTGACAACTAATGACTGAAACCCAGCTGAAGGATTTGTCCATACCTTGTTTGCACACATTCTCCAGTTACTACAAGTTATGTTGCCTGAGCTTCATCCCAAAGTCTCACATCTCATACCTTGTGGCTCTTTCTGGAATTGCCCTGAGCACATTTTCCTGGGGTTATGGACTATTTTTAATTTGCTGACACCAGTCTTACACTGATTATGTTAATCACATGCACTTTAGTGACCTCTTGGTCTTTTTGCCTTTCTTCTTTTACTTGCAGAGGTCCACTGGGAGCACTTAGTCACATCACTTCTTTCCTTTTCCCCTTTGTTCTTTGCCACTTTTTTGTTTGCTGTTGAAACATCAGTAAATTTTAACAGTCTAGGGGGTGATCTGTCCTATTTTTTGTTTCCAGGGAATTGGGTTTCATGGTTTGATGGTACTGGCTGGCAACTCTGACCTTGGGATGAGGATGGTTCAATCTTTGTATAATTCCACAGGAGTTAGTTTTAGTATGCAGAAGTATGCATCAGCTGAGAATCAGACATGGCCTTTTGCTGGGCTTTAAGGTTGACTGCCTTTAGTTATTATGCACCTTCACAGGAAGAGAGGAGAAGATGCAGTGAGCCTGACCTAATCCATTCTTTCACATGGGGAGCGGGGACAGAGAGAAAAATGTTCTTAAATTCTTTTCTTTTGCCCACCAAGGATTCAGGCAGTTGTCAGCAGTGACCTTTTGCCAATCCTGTTGTCCATTCCCTCTATTAATTACAGTGCATTCAAAAACAATTAGGCAAATTAATGGAATAAAAAACCTTTGAGGCTGTCAAAGGCAGTTGGCACTTTACCAAGAAATTGCCTAGCTGTAACTGCAGGAGCTTATGGGGTGTCCTGGGAAAACACTGTCCAATTCTCCTGCCCTTCCCTCCTTCAATGCCTGGAGTCTTTTCAGATGGACAGTCACTGGGACACCTGTGCTGCCCAGGTAATGAGTGAAAATGAATGAGGAATCCTGCTTTCTCTTGAGAGTGGCTCAGGATGCACTGCAAGAGGCTCCCTGAATCCCTGCAGCTCCAGAGTTTTCCAGGAGGTGCACAGTGTGCCCCAGCAGATGAGGTTTTGCTGGTATGGCTCACACCAGTTCATGAGAAAGGGTAAAGAACCAAACCTCAGTGGATGGGCATCACTCCCTACTAAGTGTGGCTGTTATAGAAAAGTTCCAAATGAGGCTTTCTCTGTGCTCTGGCTATCTGCTTGTTGCTGTTATCAGTTTGTACAATGTTGACTTCAGAGCTGCTTCTTTGTTTAGGATTTGTGAACCACTCCTGTAAGATGAACAGCAGGATAGAAAACCTCCAGTAACGACGTGTGCCAATGTTATGTTTGCCATAGAGAAATGTGCAATGAAATCTATTTTTGTTAATTGTCTGAGCTGGGCTCTGCTCTGTGGAATGTCTTTCGCTTGAGTGCTGTGAGCTGGTGTCACTACCTTCTGCTGCAAACTGCTTTCTTATCCTCTTATTCTGCATCCTCTCATCGGCACACAGTCCAGACATTTATGATTTGCTGTTGTTCTTAGCAATATTAGGGAAAAACCATTTTGCAGAATCTTGAAATGAAAAGCTCTTAAGCATTAGGTGTAATGGGCACATAGTGCTCCCTGCAAAGTGAACCTCCCAAGTGATAAGGCCTGTCATTTCAGATTGAAGAGAAAATAGCAGGAATCACAAAAGGAATTTGATGGTTTCTATTCCTCCTCCTAAAAAGAGAGTAGGAGGGCTTTCTGTGAAGCGCTTGAAGTTCTTATTGTCTTAGAGCTGAAGAAACTGGAGTCAATAATCCTGTCAGAGGGACTTTTGCCACTGATTTTGGTGAAGGATGGATTGTCCTGAGAGCCTGTTCAGCAGTGTCATATAGCCTTAACAATTAGCATGTTCCAGAAGGTGATATCTTCTCTCTGATCTCATTGATTTACTCAAAGTTAAGGCCAAGACAAAGTGTGTCATGTATTACCATGGACACAAACCTGTGCCATCTCTAAGTTGTGACCTTTCAAGCCATGGGATTCTGGCACAGCTTGCACTGAAGTCACCTGCAGAGGTCTCCCTGGCTTGAGGTGTATTTCCAGGAAAAAGGAGAGGTGGCGTTGATGTCTGTGTCTGGGACAGTCATTCAGGCAGGAGGGACAGACACGACTGACTGTGGCCTTGCTTGTGGAAGTTTATTACTGATCTTTAATCTTATCCCAGGTTCAGGGGACAAAAAGAAGGGTCTTCTAAACTAAGAGTCCCTTGCTACCCACCCAAGGGTCCCTCTAATTGATCCATGTCTGTTGGTTTTAAGGCATGGTCCAGCTTCTAGTAAATAGTTTTCTAGCTTTTATTTTCAGGCCCAGCCAGGAGGAGAGATGCATTTTACATTTTTTTTTTTAATACTAGACTCAAGCTGAAAAAAACCCATGCAATGCTACCTACTTTTAGTAATGCTTCATTTTTATGAAAGGCAATCCTGTGTGGACAGATTGGTGTTTGTTTACATTGTTTAACTGTGCTATGCAACTGGTTTATGTGCTCACAGGTTATCAAACATGAATTTCTCTTCATGTTCCTTGCAATAAAAAAGTGATTTTGGACACTGCAGAAATGAAGTGCTACCAGTCTCATTGTATTCTCCTGTGCTTTTCAAGGCTGAATGCCTTGCTTTTAATGTGAAGATAAAGAGGACTGTGAAAATTAAAAAGTAGCATTACCAGCTAGAGTTAAACATTCAGGATGAGACATTAAGTTAAACCACATGTGAAATGCAGCTGTTTTTACTGAGGCTTTCATCAGTCTACTGGGAAGATTGGTGGGTTTTAATATGTGGTCTCAAGCAGAGCCAATAGAAATGTGTGGAAAATGTGTGTGAAATCAGTGTGTGTCCATGGGGGGTCTGTGGTGTTGTGTGTAGCATTCTATTTGTGTAAATATAAATAATGGTGGTAATACCTATCTGATCACAAATGCTTTTATTTCCCAGGCATACACAAAAAAAAGGACTGATCAGATAAATAGATCTGGTGAATCACAGTAACCTCCACCTACACAATAAATCAGGTCCTGGTTTGTTTTTTTTTTCCAGTTGATCAGAACCAGTAGGAAGAGGAATCCATGACCTAAAAATCCTCTGCAGAAAAATATTGAACACCTGAGACATGCTGGTCACAAAACCACTGAAAACTGATGCTTTTGACTCAAACTCTTAATGCCACTTAACATTTAGGTGCTAAGGATGACTGTGGATCAAAGAGGTGCTGAATTCACAGCTGCTAAAAGAGAAATTGCTGTGCCTGTGAGCAGGGATGAGCAGAGAGATGAAAGCTGATCTGTTAACAGGGTATGCTGTATGAATTCATCCACAGGAAAGGTTAAGGGATGGGAAAATCTGCCACTAGCCATGAGGAGAGCCAGATTTTCCTTGGCATGGGAGCTGAAGGCACTGGTGATGTTTAGAGGGTTTTGCTCACATGTTGCTGTCAGGACAGTGGCTGGACATGGTGCAGATGTCACAGCGCTAATTAACTCCATGTGCAGCCAGGACTCCGGGGCCTTGCAGGCAAAGCCTTCACAAAGGTGTGCTAGAGAAAAGCCTTCCTTCCTCTGCCTGTGCCAGGAGGGGATGTGCTAAGCCCTTCCCAGCTGGAAATCACTCCTGTGCCTTTGTGTACAATGATAGGCTACCAAATTTGGTAACCACAGTAGAGCAGACCCTGACAGGAAGGGAAGAGATCCGGATTCACTGAAGTTCTGCCCTTGTGTGTGTACATAATAGGATCTGGTAGACATAAAGGACAGGTTTAGAGCAGTTTTTCTCTTAATACAAAGGCAGCTTGGGTAAAGGGAGCGAAATAGGAAACCAAGGGAGGTGGTGAAGCCTTATTAAGCGTGCATTTTTTTAACCTCTGATAAGTGATGAAAGCGATTCAGACTTTATCAGCTCTCTGTAATTTTCAGAAGTGTGAAAGGAGGGAAAAGTAGCAAAGAGGCAAAGGTTGGTTTTGTAATGACAGTCTTAGGGAGACTGATTTTGTTTGAACACACTTACAACCACAGAGCAAAAGGAGAAGAGGTCAGGGAACAAAACTCTGTTGACTCCACACAGCAAAGGTTGGAGGGAAGAACTAAAAGGTAAACACAGTTATGCCTCCAGCAGGAGAAAGTGTCATTTACTGAAAAAGGCAGGGAATTGCAGAGTGCATTCTTGGTTTATGCTTCTACCTCAGCAAATTTTAGGGGAGCAAAACCCTGATGAACTGTTAAATAAAAGAGGAGAAAAGAATGTGAAGTGCCTCTGAATTTTTAGTGAAGCGCTCTATTATAGTAGCAAATTATTATTCTGCGTAACAGGAGTACCCACACACATATGTTTTGTAGACCCTGGAAATAGTAAAAAGCCCAAATAAAGAGCAATCCACAAACCTATCCTGCCTCTGTTGGAGGGCAAGAATTCCCCTTTGGGTGCAGAAACTGTAATAGTTTGCCCAAAAGGGGAAAAGATTTCCTTGATGATTTTCAAACACAATCTAGAAATGCAATTAGACCAATGTTAGCACAAGCACATGCTATCACTTTGAGGAAGAGCAGTTTCACCTACTGAAGATCCTTAAATGTGCATTTGATATGTGAAACTTGTTCAGCCTGGCATGAAGGCTTGCCTAAGGGGATGTGCTGTAACACAGCAGCCAGAAGCTTGGAACTCATGTGAAATCTTCACGTTGGCAGCTCTCAAAAGGGGCGCAAACAGACTGATGTCTCCTAACTTCAGAAAATCAGCAGCAACAGTGATGAACAGCATCAAACACAAGCTTTCCATTCCAACAAACATGCTGTGCAAAGACTTAACAAGAACTAAAGAGTTTCCTGCAGGGGGCTTTCTAATTCCCATCAAAGTAATCTCCTGAAGGGTAGTGGAAAATGAGGGAAGGTTTATTGCTAACTCTGTTTTTTTTTTTTCCTTCACTCAGTCATGCTTCTGGCAGAAAAATAAGATCAGTTCTAGCAGCTTTCTCTCTGAACCTCACTGCTGGTTATGGCCCTCTTCCCTGATACCTGCAGCATTGGAGCACACAGGTTGCCCCATTTTGTTTTCCTTTCTCTGTCTTCTTTTTGTTCTGTGTGGAGTAGTTATTATTTGTTCATATGGGCCAACAGAAAAAAAAAGAGGACAAAGAAAAAAAAGTCCAGTGTGATTATATGCAAACTCCTTTTTGGACAAAAAAATCTCTCTTTAGTTCAAAACTCTCTATGGAGACAATTAAACTGAACTAGAATTGTAAACGGAACTGGGTAAATAACTTGACAGAATTAATGCATTGGGTTGTTTGTGGCTTTTCACTTCTCTTACAAATTCTTCTGGGAACAGACTTGATTGTTTACCTCAGACGTTTAAATGTGTCTGTTCAGAATCTTCAAGGAAATTTAATGCATTCATCATAAATTCAGTGGACAAATGTTCAGGTTTTCATTGTACACTTGAAAACATTGTGTATTTACATTTTTCTAATGAAAAAACTTGGTTGCTTCAATTCATGTTTCCACTGTTTCCTGCAAATACAAGCAGGTATAGAGCAGTGGGGGTTGATTTCCTCCCAGGTGAGAAGAGATAGGACTCTGTGAAGAAGCTGTGCCGGGGGGGTTTACGTTGGATATTGGGGAAACGTCTTCACAGGGAGGGTTGTGAGGCACTGGAAAGAGCTGCCCAGGGCTGTGGTCAAGCTGCCATTCCTGGAGGTGTTTAAAAGATGTGTGGATGTGGCACTTGGGGATGTGGTTTAGAGATGGGCTCAGCAGGGAATGGAGGAATGGTTGGATTCGGTGATCTCAGAGGTCTTTTCCAGCTGAAACCATTCTATGAAATACCTTCTTATCTCCTGCATCATTCAGGCCCTGACACTGTGATGTGCATGTCAGGTGAAATCCCTTGGCTCTAATTATAAACTATGTAGCACAGAGAGCAATTCATGGGACGGTAAGAAGTCTCAAAAAGAGGTTTAGGGTCAATTTGGAGATAGTTCTTAATAAAGCTTCCTAATTTTTCATTGTCTGTAAATTAAAATAATAATGGTCGATCAAGAGGTTGTTTTACATATCTAAATATTTTGACTGTTTGGAAATCAAACTTATTCTTCGATTTTGTATTCCAGTGCCAGCAGGAGATCTGCTGTGGTGCTCCTAAAATGATAAATTGATAAAAGTCCTAATAGGAGAAACTCAACAGGAAAAAACCAAAATGAATTAACTTGCCAAGACATGGCTAACATCATTGAGTTTATATATGTTTCATTAAAGCAAGGCTTGACAGCTTTATGAGGAAACAGTGGGGTTTGCAGTGTATGAAGAACCTGTAATACTGCCAAGGCTGATCAGGTCCTGTGCCATACAGCCTATTTAATAGACAAATATTTGTACAATGAAAATGTCATTTTAAACGATTGGTTTAACAATCCCTTAAGCTTCTAAATGACCTGCAAAGGCTGGAAATTCTACCCTGGTGTTTAAGATCTAGTGGAACGTTAGATAGATAATCAAAGGAAATTTTTAGAAACTGGGTTCCTAAATTAGGGATTTTTTGATGACTTCTGGTGCTTCTTTTGCTCACCATATTTCTACCATGTTTGTTGGGGGACAGAGCTGGAATTGACTTCATGTCTGTTCTCTCTGTTGCTGATCCAATTTGTTTCCTACATGCATGTTCAGTTTGTAATTTGCTAACTTGGATCCACGTTTGTGCTTAGGTTGTGTGTCTAAATATCTTCATGTACAAACTTGACTGGCTGAAAAAAGAGTAATAGCAATGGGTAAAATCAAGGCTATTTTTCATAGTTTTTTTTTCCTCATTGCCACCTACAAAGTGAAGAACAGTATAAGCTCGTATTTGTTCAGTGAGAAGTTAGTGAGTCCATCAGTCTGTGAGTTGATCAGCTATTTGTGATAATCAGATTGATGCAAGGATGACTCTTGCAATGTGTATATCCCACTGCAACCTCTTAACCTGGATGCTTTGGTGTGAGGAGCTCTGGCTATGAACGGCAAATGCATCAGGCTCTTCACTCAAGAGCTGGACTTGATGGTCCTTGTGTGTGCCTTCCATCTCAGAATATTCTGTGATTCTGTGATCTGACTGTAGCAGTTAAAGAAGGTTAACAAGGAAATCTAGTTCTATTTGACTGCATTTTTAAAAGCTGAAATAAGTTTCAGATTCCCTCTTGTTCTAGCTGCTGTATAAAGCGCAACTTCAATTTTCCTTGACAGAACTGGGACTGAGACCTTTCATTTCATTCTTCCCTTTTTCATCGTTACTTCTATGATCCATGACCTTATCCTGCTTTTTGCCTTTTTTCTCCACAAAAGTCAGTGGCCAGTTTGATCTTGGAAAGAAAGAGAGATCACAACACAAGGCATAGTTCTTATTTTAAGAATGCAGATCTGAAAAGGCTGATAGTGAACTAGAGCAATAGAGGAGCAAAGCCAAAACATTCTAAGAAAGAAAAGGTTAAAGACATGACAAACAGGAAAAACGAACACATGCAAAGATAAATACAGCACATATTTTCCTCTCTCATACGTGTATTTAACAGAGAAGTTAGAACAGGCAATTTAGTAAATATCACAAATATATTGTAACCACAAATGGTTACAGAAATAATAGCCAAGCTATTCATAATCTGATTAAAAATAGTATATCAGTAGATGTATGTTTCCCTTAGACTGTGTATTAAAAAAAAAAAGCTAAATTTTATGAATTCCCAAAATTAAATTTGCATATGACAAAGCAATATTTGGAAGTGTGACTGATTGGATTCAGGGACAGATGTCTTCCATAGCATTTTAACTCTAATTGCAGCACAGCAATGTGTCAAGACTGGGCAAAGAATTTACTGGGGTGAGAAGCAGGAAGGAAAAAAAAGTCCTGAAAATTGCATTAATGGAAACAGCAGGCAGGTGGCAATAACCAAATAGCTTTAATTGTCCAAGGAACTCATGGGAATCAATTTGCTGTGATTATTACCCACATGGTGGAAGGAAGAAATAGCAAATTAAATAGAATGACACAAATGGTAGTAAACTATACCATAGGATTCCCATAGCGAGCTTGCAGCAGCTTTGTTCTCAAGGACACGCTGTTTTAGGTAATTTTCTCCTGGAGAAAACAGTGTAGATGCCAGTCAGACAGTGAAACACAGCTATTATTAGTGCACACATGCAGCCTGGCTTGGTAAACCAGATGTGTTTCAGTTTTGGGTAGACTGCAAGACTTACATACCCACAGGGTATGGGATTGATTTCTCCCTTAGAATTATCTTGACAATATTTAGTAGCTTATGCTGAAAAACAGGGTGTTGCTATTAACTTCACTTCTTGTCTATACAAAGGCACACTGGGAGACACCCTGAGCACTTATCTCAGACTTAACTTTGCAGACCAACAGTTCTTGTATGGCAGAAAATTATTGGCGTTAAAAAAGAAACTATCTAAAATTTAACCGAGATTTTAAGAGAAAGACTTTAACTGAGATTTTGAGAGAAGGCTCATTCAGAGCAGCTGATATTCAGCCAACTCATTTTATTCACAGAGGACTTTGGCAGTGCACATTCAAGTTTTGGCTTGGCCATTTACATGAGAGAGATTTACCTGAATTAACATAACCATGAGAGATGCCTTAAACTCTCTCATTTGGGCACAGGTCATCCTCCAGGCCTGCAGTTCACTCTGTCATAGCTGCAGAAGAGATGGCTGACACTGAGGTGTTTGAAATGGCACTGGAGTCCCCTAATTGGGCAGCTGAATGCTGTCTCAGCCTTGCATATCCATCCATGGGCTGCATGGATGCCCCAGTCAGGGCACTGCTGTTGCTTACAGCAGGCTGGGATGGATCTCCCAAAGCTTTTGCTGTTGTTCTATTTGTACAAAGACATGTCCTTTGATAAAGGAGGGACTGACTGCCAGAGCAAAAGGGGAAGAATTTGCTGGGGATGTGAGGGATTGTGGGGTTGGAATTCCTGGTCTGAATCAGGCAGGCTGGGTTGGAACCAGGATCTTCCACATCCTCAGGAAGTGCCTCAATCATTAGGCCCTCAGCTAATCACAGGCCTGAGTTAATTTGTGCCAGACCTTAATTATTTGAAAGCAATGCACTTCTGCAGAGAAGCTTTGATTTTTAAAGAAATGACATTTCTAAAGTAAAAAATCATTTTCGATGAAAGAATCCTGACTAATTAGGACATTGATTGGTGTGGGTCTCTCAGACAGGATATTCCCTCTTCTTTCAAAGGGGAGCATTCAGGGAACAAGGACGGGGTTTTTTCTTTGAAAGAAATGAATATTGATGACTGAATCTCTGCTTCTCAAGAGGGAAAGTTATTTTAAAGTAGTTCAGAATGGTTGGGATGTCCAGCTGGAAATTCCCATGCTGCATGATCAGGCTAATTCCACAAGTGAGCTTTGGGTGTTCAGCTGTGTCAGATGCCAGGCACCCTGATTGCAAATCATCCCTTGTTTCCTGATTTCTTTCCCTGCACTTCCCCACATTTTCATAGGGAATTATGAATAGAATACTGGAATTATGAATAGAATACTGGATATATTCTAGTGAGGCATCTGTACAACAGCCTTCAGCAAGAGGACTCAAATGATGATGCAAAATCTGCACAGTCAATTGAAAACTAATCCTGCTTTATATCTGGGAAGCATTAATTGGGATCTGTGCAATACACATAATATTTAGTTTGTCTGACAAGGTCTAGCAGACAAACTAAAAAGCATACCTTTAACTAACTCTAATCTTTAGAGTAATGGGATCAATTCATAGATCTGGCTCAGCATATAGATTTCGAAAAACTTCCTTTATAGTCTGCACTCAGAGCATATTCAGACATTTGAAATGTATAATGCAGTTTTGATTTATGGCACAATTAACTTTAAAAAGTGCACAGCAGTTCAGAAAATAAATTTCATATACCAAATATCTCAAGTAATTAATGTAACTCTCATCCCTCCCCCTTTTTTGTTAGAGAAAAGCAAAACAAAATGAAACAAACATTTTCCTTCCTTTGTTTCAGTACCCTTTAGAATAATTACAACAAGCTAAACAAGTCCAGTGATGAGTATTCTCTTAGGAAACCTTTACATTAATTTCCTGCACTGCATAAACAATTCTTCCTTACAGCTACCACCTCTGGCAATGCTACAGCATTCCTTAATGAGCAATAGTATGGGATTTACAGAGTATACAGTAGAGAATTTAGAAAGGAAGTGCTTGAATCATATGGAAATTCCCTTCTGTGTATACCTTAGCAATTGTACAAACTGTGACAGGTTCCTACTTACAAGCAGCAGGTGAGACCTTACTGTATGCTAATAATAGTTAAGGCACAAATAGCCTCTTCTGTGTTTGTGTCTAGAAATACCTTTTGATAGCAAAATTACGGCTTGAAATTGAATTAAGTTCTTTGCGTTTTTCCAATTGTTTGTTCTGAAAAGAGTACAGAATTTAGGGGATGATTATTGAAATTAAATGTATGAACACTGTGAGCTGATGTGTTTGTGTACATGGGTCTGATATTCAGACTATCACAATAACAGCCAAAATTTACTTTTTTAATGATAAAACTTCCTCGTAAAATCCTTTAAAAATGTTTTAAGCTTATCATTGTCATGGCTGGTATGGAAACAACCTTTGGGAAATTGATTAATTCCTTTAAAACTGCTTGTATTTTTAAAAACAAGCTTAAACAGCCTTAAACAAAAGTAAACTGCAGCTGATGCCTGCAATGAGTATTTTGTGCTGTACGGTATTTATTTAAAGCCATTGGCAGCACTCTATTTTTAAATATATATTTGAACGTCATGATTCTGTTCAGGGAAAGGAAAATTTAACTATGTAGCATTTAGCAATCAATTATGGAGTGTCTCATGTAATAAATATAGCATGTAATGGTGCTGTTTATGCTGGTAAAACATTTATGCTTTATATATGTGTATATAAAATCATAACAGTAATCATGTGAATATAAATCAAAAGTAAAGCAATGCTAAGATGAGGGACAGATGCAATTCAGACAAGGACCTTTTGGCGAAGTAGTGCAGAAAACGTGATCTGAGATAATTAGCAATGTGCATTCTTAGGAAATAAGAAATACATCTTACATGAACTGAGACTCATTGCTGTGCACAAACCAGTGAGGATGGGTTTGCTTGGTAGTGTTGACATGGAATGGGTTCATCCAGCTGGGCTGTGTGCAGCTCCAGCTCAGTGACAGCTGAGCAGCCTGGCACATACATCAAGCTGTGTGTGACATGATGGGATGGATGTCCACCCTCAGCCCTCTAATCCTGACACAACCAGATCCAGGGATATTTAGTGCCTAATTAAAGAGCCCAACTGGCTGCTCAGGGCTGTTGGACACAGTGTCAGTCAATGTGGTGGTGGGAGGGTGCCTGAGAGAATTCACTCTTGAGAATATGGATGTTGAGTGTTAAATTAATTCATTACTTTTCACAAATGTAATTTTGTTCGTAAATGGTAAGGAGAAAAATAGAAATGCCAAGTCCTGACAAGACTGCAGAAGAAATTTTCATGTTTACATCTTTATTTGCTTCTTTCAGTAAAACAGCTGGAAATGCTTGGAAGAAAATTAGACATAGTTAACTCTTAATTATTGTGTTTATATACTAACAAAAACCTTCTCCTGTCATTTGTTCATCACATTCATATCTCAGATGGCTCTTGAAGAATTAAACATCCTCATAAAGAAGTGCTGCTTGTAGCTGGAACTTCAATGTGGACCATCTTTGATTTGAAGAAAATCACATTTAGGAACTGTTTGTCTCACTATGACTGGAATATTTATCTTAAGAAGAGGCATGACAGGAGGAAGACGTGTTTGGATTCAGAAATACAGCCCTCTAATGAGATGGAAAGGTGTGCCCTACTTTATGTGCCTGTTTGCCTGATGTATGTGTTTCTTCAAACCCACAAGCTTAAAATGTGTCACCTAAAAAATATTACACTCTTGGTGTTGGAAATCTGGCAAGCGGTGCCTGAAGTAAATTGAGACTCTTAATTCTTCCCAGTACATACAGATAACAATAATTTTCATTCTGTAAAAGTCATGGCAGCCTACAGCTCTAGGACCTAAGCCTGATATCATTGATATCTGGTGTAACTTTGAAAAATATTCTACTCAGAAATCCATTCTGGAGGGAAGAATGTAAATGTTGAACACCTTGTTTCACTACCAAGCTTACATCTTGGGAGGTTTTTTACTAATGAAAATTCTTACAAGTTTTTTATTTCATAGGAAATAACACATTCCTGTTTATAATTTCAAAAAAGTAAAAATAATAATTACCTTTTCCTATGATCATTTCCACTACATTTTACTGAGATAAATAGGGAGCTTTCACAGTGAGCATCTAGAGTGACTCTAGTTTTTATTAGAGACTGAGCATTCCATAAAAGTAGGAGTTCTGTAAATCTTAATGGTTATTTATAATTCATGTTGAAATAAAGAAAGGAAATAAATACAGAAATTATGATGCAAATATTTTTTTTTCCCCTAGAAATCTCAGCGGGCTTTAGAAATAATATTGGCACAGACCCTCAGAAATTCATGTTCTATATGTGATACGTACATACAAATCCTACACTTGTTCTCCTTTTTGACAGGGCCGAATGTTTATATTGAGAAAATCCTTGACTAATTGGGAAAACTCCCAAAATATCTTGCAAGGCATGTTTGAGTTCTTTGACTTTTTTGCCTTTTTTTTTCTCTTTGGTAATTATGAATAGAAAATTAGCTCTGCTTAACAATCTGAGTTGGTTCAGAAAAAAGGAAAAATTCAACATTAATATCTAGCTCAAACAAATTTTTAATTACAATATTAATAGTAGGTAGAAGCATAAAAGTTGCCTAAAGAATTTTGAAATGTTTTTTATATCTTTTATGTTTATATTTTTTCTCATTTTTGCTGCATGCAGCAGAGAGCAACAGGATGGATTGTGCTTACTGCCTTGGCTGATGTTTGTTATGTCAGATCTAAAACATTTCCACAGAGCAACCTGAGATCTCGTATAATTTTAATATAAATGCATTATAGGAATTGAAGGGCACTTACAGATCTCAATTACTTCTGGGAACCGAGGGTAAAACCGGTCCAACTCCAAGTCCTTTGAAGCTGAAGGCAGACGAAAGAGATTTATAGCAAAACATTTTTATTTTATTTGTAGTAATGCATGTTTGAATTCCACTTAGCTGGAGTAGTGGTTTAGAATTTGGAAACCAGTAGCTAGGTAGAGGAAAGAAACACAAATTATTATTGCCCAGGGATAAGAGAGCAGAAAGAGTTCATCTATTTGATATTTTCTTTGGCAGCAGTAAAGGACACAACCCTTTAATAAAGAAAATTATTTTACTATGAGAAACTAAGTTTTATTCTGTTGCACACAGAAAAACTGTGCTGAGCTGAGAGCTTTTTGCTTATGCTACCAATGTTCTGCTTGTACTGAGCATAAAATGTAGTAAAAATATTTTTCTAATATTTTTATATTTAATAATTCTAATAATTGAAAATTTTATGTTTTTCTATTCCTATTATTAAATTTTAAAACTAATTATGAGCAAGAATCAGATAAAGGTACTTCTCTTAAAGTGAAAAAGCTTTCCAAATTTACTAATGATGAAATGATAATAGATGAAATAATAAAGGGGAAATGCAGGTTACGGATTTGCCAATGCTCTTTTCAGTGTTGTTACTGGCAAAAGAATTTGCATTCCATTGCTACATCTAATAGACTATTTGGGAAGTAAACTATTTGACAAATACCTTAATATTTTATGGGAACACTTACTTGTCTGTGAAGCTCTGCAAGGAAATCACCTGTGATGTTCTCCAATGCCAGGACCCGTCTCTGCCAGACAAGGGAGCAGCTGACTTGGTTGATGTGTACAGCTGATAGTGCAATTAACAGTAACCAATTTATTGTGCTGTAAGAGCCATGGATACCCTTTCAGGATATGCTCCCCGAGGTTTAAAAACCTGTTTGTATGAGAAATATGCATTTCCTGTAAGAACAGTTAAAATGTCACTTTACAATCCTGAAATCTTCAGGGCTGGAAACAAATACACTGAAACCCATGGGGAGGCTGGCAACATTTAATCACGGGAGGGAAAGGCTCCCATTTCTAGCTCTGCAGAGTGACATAATATTTATTTTTAAATCCAGCACTCAATCTTTTGGGTTCAGCATTTAGGTCCAAAGCAGTTTGGGGAGAGAAAGGCTGGAGCAGAGATATTGGTGAGGAGGAGGAAACCTGTTAGAGTGACAAAATAAATTTGAGTGTCTTGCAGCTCTTGGATGTTTGACATGTTCCAAATACTTCCAGCAGAAATGGATTATTGGGTAGAATGCAAAGTCAGAAGTGTCTGGTAAGTACAATTCAATGTCTGCCTCTGATTTTTATTGCAGGGGTGGAATTTCCATGCAGTTCTTTTCAGAGGGCTGTGATTGTGCAGGGGGCTGTCTGCACTATCAGAGAGTGTATCTGTTGTGAATTCCCAGAGAACCGTGGGGGATGGGACAGTGCTCCATCCCAGACTGCGGCTGGATATCCCTCAGCATCCCTGGGTAAGGTCCTGTAAGGTGATGTGGTGCTTTGTGGTGGGTCACGGTGGAGCTGACCAAAGAGTCAGGGTAGGAAGCAGGGCCTCAAACTCAAGCATGAAACCTGACTTTGTGCGTCAATGTCCTTTTCTGCTTCTACACCTGTGCTTATTTCCCCTTCCATGATTGTGCCAGTGCTCAGGTGTCCTTTGACATTCACATTGCTGTGCTTAGCTTCATTTGTTTTTATCTCCTATGTACATCAAATCATTAAAATAGAATGTTGGATTAAAATTTGAGGTTTTTTAGAAAATTAAGTGATAAATATGGTGCCAAATGAAACAATATATTTAATGTCTAATCAAACAAAATATTTCTTTCAGTATTACTTTTGTTATTCACTGTGGTGAAAATATACCCCAAAGAAAAACCCAAATAATGCTGGCAACGCAATATTTAAAAAATTTTAAAATTGTTTTTGGCTTATCCAACAAGCTCCAAAGTACTAATTATCCAGCACCAGCCTTCTGTTTACTATCTGATGCAAGTGTTCTGTCCCTTTTTAAAAAACTTAATTTAAAAGAGCATAGCAAAGATGAACAAATAGACTGTCTCATACATGAAGTGTGGTTATGATTCTTTGACTTGCTTGGAGAAAAAAAAAGACAAATCTTTGCCACTTGCTCTGGCCTTGTAGCCTTTGTGAGTTATGGATCTTTCATAACCAGGGAAGGAACTGAGCACTCATCCTTCACGGGTGAAACAGCCCATTCATATTCAGCAACGGGTCGCAAACAATTCTGAATGGATTTAAAGAGATGCCAAGATTATAGTCTGGAAATATCAATTATTATAAACTGGTTTAATTTTCTGCTTGTATTTCATGTACAGGATCTAGCAGTGACAGCTGGATACTTAATACTGACTAGAGTGCAGGAATCATTAACAGAAATGGCATTACCTTTACAATAAAGTTAAAAAGAAATAAAAATTCCTAAATTCTTCCCTAAGCTGAAGCAGACAATAGTTAGTATAGTGTATTTCAGCTCTGGATATGACCACATTTTGCAGGGCTACAGTCTGTGCAAGGTGCCTTGGAGTGGCTGGCTGTGGCTGAGGGACACAAGATGTTTTATGGTATCTGAATTACCCTGGGCTTTACTGGCACTGCAGGTTGTGCTTCTCTGAATTCCCTGCTCTGTTCCCACAAATGTGGGAACTTGAGAATGGTGAGATAAAGGTGTCACTCTGCAGCTGAAAACATGACATCGCAGCCATCATATTGTGCTGCTGACAGCAGCAGTGTCCTCTTGGAGCTCCATTTTCCCCAAGAACTCCTTCTGAGGGGACAACTCCTGAGCAGGATTCTTCCTGGGTAAATGAGAAGCAGAGAATACAGCCTGGCTTCTCCTGAGTCAGCTTCAGGCCTTTAACTGAGCCCTGCTCACAGTCTCTGGAGAGAGATAAATACCCTGCTCTTTTTGCTGATTAGGATCCTAGCTTAGATGTCTCTATTAGCTGTCTACAGTCACTAGGAATGAATCTCCTCATATGAAAATTGTCATCTTAAATTCATATATAAAGAAGGATGGCCTGAAAGTAGAATTTTTAGCTGGGGATAATTAAAATTCAAATGGCACCTGCGTGGAGTAGATTAGAGTCAACCTGTCATCTTTCTCAAGTGCTCACATAAGAGAACATCATTACTAGGGCACCAAGTAAAATAGCCTGAGGCTTCTTTAGGATACATTTTGCAGAAATGCTGTGTAAGAATGAGAACAGATGGAAGTGAGTGGATGTGAGCTGTGTGAGGCACCAGGAACAATGGAACTGCTGCCTCCAGAGAAGGGAAAGCAAAGGACATCAGTCTGGGAATAGAAAGAAAATTTGCCAGGAACTAAAATGGTGGCAAAGTTGTTTCTGTCAGGATGTGAAAAGGCATACCTGGAATAGTGCTATCCCATTTTTTGCTAATTTACAGGTAATACATTCTGCAAATGACATTCTGCCATACACTAGTAGTATGGCAGAACACTTCTTTTTTCTGCTCCACTTCCTCTTCCTCACTATGGGATTAAAAATGCTAAGAGGAGGATCAGAAGAAGAAAGATGAGGAGCTGTTGCTTGACTCTTTAACCCTGTCGGAAAACCCCATGGTGCAATATGACTATTCTTGCAAAAAACCACAAATTGGTTTCTGGCAACACGTGGTGGATAACAGCCCTGAAAAAGTGAATTCTCCCTAAATATCCAGTTGTACTAGCAGTGCAGTAAATCCATTTGTTTCAGTGGTGCAACACTTCCCCTACAGAAGAAGGTTTTGACTACTGAAGCTTTCTAGACCTGAGGTTTGTCTGATTCTCAGCAGGGAAGGAAGCCTAAAGGGCCTCTTTCAGCAGTTGTTCACTTGAAGCTTTGAAGGAGCAGCTGGCAGATCCATGAGCTTCTTGATGACTGTTTTGCTTGATATTTCAAGGGGTAACTTTTGTGTACTAGAAAGCTTTTGGCTTGCTTTATAATTTAGCCTTTTCTATCCTGTTGAAACAAGAGTATACCTCTCCTCTGTGCTTGTGTTTGCAAGTGTATGCATATTTGTATTTATACCAATCTATATTTGGTGGGTATATTTGCAAGTATGCATAAATATATATATATATATATACACACATCTGCATATGTTTTATGTACCATGTTCGTCCTATCTATAGGTACATCTATATCAACCTATTTAATTTTTCTTTTCAATTCCCTTTCTTCTCTGCTTTCTGCATCCTGGAGCAGACCACCTACATGTGTGTTTGGAATAGCTTTCAGTCAGTCACCACTACAGCAGAGGTGGTGGAAGTGCACTCTTATTAATGGGTTTAAACCACTGTCTTTGTTATGCTCCTGGGCCTAATTCTTGGCAACAGCAAATTGCTGAAACTCTGCTAAAATTGTTCCATTGACTTTCCTGGAGCATTTTTTGTGCTGTGAGGGTTTGGTCTGTGAGAGCCAGCAGGGATCAGCAGTTGGGGCAGCTCCAAGCCCACAGCTAAAACACAGACAGTGAATGTATTTCTGTCACCTCCCTGAGTGGGGATCCCAGGGCAGCACCCAGGCAGGGGAGATCCTGCCAAGGATGGAGAGGTACCATTTCACTTGGCCATGCTGGAGGTCCCTGCTCTTCACACTGGTTCAGCAAGGGTCACTCCCAGCTGCAAGGCTACTGAGGGTATTTTATAATTCTCATCTCCAATCTTCTGCTTTTAACACATCCCTCGCAACAGGCTAAAAGCCTTGTGGCTGTAAGGATGGACTAGAGCACAGAAAAATCCACAGGGAATGTCTGGTCACTGAAACAGCAACAGAGTTTTTTGGTCCTTTCTTCTCCTTTTTCAGACATTGCTGAGTGAAGCTCTCAAAGCAGGTTCCATGCATGTACCTTTTCCCCATGCTGCATGGAAATGCTGTCACAAAAATCAGGTGAGCCTCTTCCAGCCAACACTTCTGGGGGAACTTCAGAAATAGCAGGGGAATAGGAGATACAGTTCAGTTTCTATAGTAGAAAAATTCAGTGTTTGATTTTCTCCTGAAAAAAGATGAGGAATCCAGGAGAACTGTGTTCCTGCAAATGAAACTTCATTCTCTCCTGGGAATGACTGCAAGCTTGTTGGTACTTGGTGAGCTTCAACCAAAGGTGGCACTAGGGGATCACAAGTAAGTCTTTAAATGCACCACTGTGCTCTTCATTCTCTTCCTATCATTGTGTTCTCAACTCCTTCCCCTCTGGGTTTTTCAGGTGATATTTTCTAAAAATGGAGAAGGCTTCTCACTGACACTGCCTGGAATCCTGAGGTAGGAATGGTGAGGAGGATGGAAAGCTGATGGTAAACTCCCTTCTGTTAATACTGAAGGAAAATTTATGTATTATCTGTGTATCTATGTAGGATGATGTTAATTCTGTTAAGAAATGTGGATTGAATTCTAGTTTTAAAAATCCATCAGGAATTAGGTCTGTTCAGATACATTAATTTCTCCTTCTCTGCTTCATATCTGCCAAACCCTAAATCCCCTCAGTCCTCTTTGTGCTCCAACTCCATGTGTATTGTTGCAATCTTGGAAAACATTTCATTTTCACTGGTGGGCTTTGACAGCTGACCATGCCTGAATCTTTGGAAAGTCCCTTCAGATCCTTTATGCTTACCTGTCTTTCAGCTGGGACAGAACTGTGGGAACAAGGTTTAGGCTGCTGCTGCTGCAAACACTTGTGGGAGCTCCTAAACTTCTAATCTTCCTGTAAAATTAACCTGGCAATGGAATGTGATGCTGCAGTCTGCTTAAATAGTGTGTTTCCTGTGGGATTGTAAGGAAGTCACTCCTGTTTCTGCTCCAGTTCCCTGTCTGAGCAATAACTCTTCCTCCTCTGTGAGCTGCTGGGACAGTAAATCAATTCTCTTACATGCTGCAGATCTGGGTGACATATACATTTCCAGATATTCCTTTTATTCTGCCCCAAATCCTTGTGGGATTGTCATCTTCTGCTGTTAGGCAGGGCCTGTCACTGCCTGCCCAGTGAAGGATTTAAAGGAAAAAGGGGCTGAGCAAAAGACCCCAACTGTTCCAGATCAGCTTTGCCTTGTGTTTCCCTAGGCACACCTGGCCCTCTCAGGTCCCAAGGTTTTAATGCGTTTCCTGATACAGATCTGAATAAAGCCATCACCTTTAATTTTTACTACAGTTTAATACTTCAGGATAATACATCTAATATTTCAAAAGGACCACTGAAATCATTTGGTCTTGGACACTGAGGGACTGTTGGAGAGCTCAGTGAAGAAATATTTGTGTCTTTTCATGAGTAAAGTTGATGCAGAATAACTTTGCCTAAAAGCAAACAGAGGGAATTTTATTTACCTATCTATAATAAAGAACATAGATGAAGTACTACTAATTTTGAACCATATTAGATATGTATTGCAGACTAGCACCATATAAAAAAAAAATGACAAATTAGATTGAATCAAGAATCATGTCTGATTAAGCTGTATAAAATCACCTTCATGTATGTCACCCTCTTTCAGTGCTGCCCCTCTCCTTTTGGTTTCATGTCTGTCCTTGAATGGAAGGTCACAGCTAAGGTGAGTGCTGCTAGCATCAGAGCACAGCAGCCTGCAGTGTACCATGTACCAGCAGAGAGCTGAGGACACAGATTTATTAATGGCTTGGTGTGTCATTTTGAGCTTTGACAAATACTTCTTTTGAACTGCATTTCATTGTGCAACTACACAAAAATGCATCATTAAATTTTTAAAAAGGGAAAGGTGTTCTCCAGCTCATTGAGGTGTCTGTGCTTCCAGCCTCTACCTGGGGCTCTCCTCAATACAGTACCTGTTTCTGAAAAGAATTCATAGGCACAAAGGGTTAATATAGTGCAAGTGAAATGGTGACTGCATCTATTAAGAAATGCATCACGTTATGTTTCTGTGTCCACAGGAGGGTTCTAGAGCCGCTTGTGCATTGCCAAAACCTTCCTGAAACGTGGGCAGTGTGAGCAGAGTGTCTGACAGACTGGGTATCACATTGCGGGGGGAAAAAAACCAGCCCTCCAAACCAGAGAGGGAGAGCATGGAAAATTTGGGTCCCCTCTCCTCCCTGCACAACTCTTTATTTGTTTAAAGAATTTGTGTGGTATGTGTGAACAATCCAAGTGAAGCCCTGCCCCCTGCCATGTGCTAATGACACAGTTTAAATCACTCCCATATGCTGAGTTCTCTGCTCTGTTTACCCGGCCACAGTAAATACATGCTGGTAGTGCCAAGGGCCTGACAGTGGCTCAGAAAGCAAAGAGTGTATTTAAACCTGAACTTGAATCTTAGTCCTGGCTGTAACAGAGCATTTTGTCTTTGCTGTCTCAGAGACAGCAGCGAGACTGAGTGGCAGAAGTGCTTCTTGGTGGGCATGGGTAAAGTTTCAGATGATTGTGGATTTTTCTGAGGGAAACAGTGTTCAGAGAGAGCTGAAGAGGCCAGAAAGTGATCATTTTCTGGTCTAAATCCACAGGGCCTTCCTGTGGGTTGAGAGCAGTGCTGTGACCTCCCTGCTGCCAGGAGAAGGCTTCTGGCAGACAGAGAAACTGGAAAAATCTCTGAAAGTGAAGGGGTCAGGACAGTTGTCACACCCTCTATATCCAGTTTGGGTGGATATTGGAGATAGAAATCCCAATTCGTTTTATTTTCTTCAAAAAATTAATGAAACAGGGTAACAACTTCTGTGGGTACACATGGGTCTGCAGTTGACAGGGAGATAAATCTAAGTGGCATTGTGCTTGTCACTGTAAACTTTTCTGAATGTATGTGTTATTCATCCCTCACACGTTTTTTAGTCTATCAGATATTTAAAGAGCACCTATGTACCTCTGGAATACCTTTTTCCCCTTTTTGTCCTGTTTTGTTCCTGTTTATTTTATGTGGTGGAATTAGACAGACTTTTTCCGTTTCCTTTCAAGAGCTGTTGTCGATACTCCAGGACCTTCTGGTCCAAAGCCCTCTGAAGTCAGTCAGCTGCAACTCTGAGAGCTCATTGGTCTTTGGGTAAGGCCTCAGGTTAGCAAAGGACAGAGCTTGAGAATGTAAGTGCTTGGATTTTAAGATTAAGTTGTCCTTACAAACCCCTCCTAAGGGCACAAGGGCCTCTTCAAGAGTAAACCCTCACTGCCATGAGACAGGCAGGTTGGTGACAATACAGGGATTTTGCTGTGTGATGTCATCCCTTTTACATCCTCAGTTTTCTGGAACTCTTTCACTTCATAGTGCAAAGGCAGAAAGCTGGAAATTCTCCATTGGGTGAACTTCTGAATTTATTAACCTTGCTGACCATGTATCTTCAGTCTTTTTAGGTACAGTTGACTTCACAAAGCTGGCACTCTAAATTTCAGCAATGTGATCAGCTACCAGGGTAAAAGGATGGATTTTCTGTTCTCTCATATCAAGGACTTTAAATGACTTAGAGTAAGGGGGGAGTGAGGGAACAGTACCTGATGGGACCCAGCTGGGGAAGGGAAAGCAAAATGTTGAACTCAACAGTGTGCTTCTTCTCATATCTTAATAATTTTTAAATTTTTGGCTCAGAAAGATTTTTTGGCTGTTTGCCAGTTTTGTGTTATCATGTTCCCACCACATAATTGCATGTGCAGGATTATAATGAAATGTTTCCAGACTTGCTCTCTAGAGCAAACGTATGGACTGTGTGAATAATACAGTTCATGCCTGAAAACTCATTCAGGACTACAAGAATTCCTCCCTAAACCCTGGACATTGCATAACTCCTAGAAAAGTGAAGAAAAAGGATTACAGAAATTACTCATATTAAATATGTTTTAAGAACATTAATGAATGTAGGGAAGTTTAGGTTTTCTGCTAAACAAAAGTCATAAATAAATACAAAAATAGATCCAAACCCTGCTGCTTAATACCCACACTGTGTTGGTTGTGGGAGAAGCAAAGTAACAGTCCATTCTTCTTGTCCAGCACCTTTCTCCCCTGTTAATATTTAGTTCTTAATGGATATCATGATAGGTACTACTTGCTTGCTTTTGATAAGCATATAATAATATATGTTATGGAATTAATCAATTTATCCTCAGAATTTGAAAGTGGAATTGAAGTGAGATAGACATGAACTCTATGGAAATCATCAAAGATATTACAATTATGATTTAATTAGAAAACAAATACAGTTTTACACAAATAAAGTCTCCTGGATGCCAGTTACTAAATACAATAATCCTCTGAGCTCTGTCCCTCTTCACTGTGGGCTATTGTCTTTGTATGAAGGAAGTGTGGGAAATAGTGCTTTTAAAATACACTATCTTTGACTGAAGTTAAAAGTAATTTTTCCCTCACACTTTTTGACTATAATTCATTGTTTATTTATGGTTTTATTTATTTAGGGCTGAAGGAGGAATAGGACAGACATTACTTAACATTACTTAAGCTTGGATTAGAAGGAAGGCAACTCTCAAATTTCATAGTTGTGTACAATGATGATTTTTGTTTGTTTGTTTGCCTTCTGATTATGGCTCTAAAAAGCATGCATTCCAATAGGTACTGAGATGAATTTAAATGTTAATTGTTATTGATATTTCAAGGCAATGTTTTGACCTGAAAGTTCAACTATTTGTGTTTTCTTCTTTATAGAAATTACATCTGAGTGGCCATGATAAATTATTCTAGTTTATATTCACCTTAGTCTATTTTAGTGCCACTTTCTGAAGTAAGTAAGAATAAGCCTGTTTTTTTCTGCTATTTTTAAAATATACAACTTACTGTCTTTTTCAGTCAACTGAAAATCACATTCCTTAAAACTATTTAATTATTTGAAATGCCCTACAGTGCAGTCTGGTAAAATGCTGATTGTCCTCAGGTTCAGTGACATTCTCTAGAGTGACCAAGTCATCAACAATCAGACTTTAGGTACAGGGTCAGGATTAAAAATTTGTCTTGTTGCCCAGTTCAATACATGTCAACCTGCCATCCTAATAGAATGGGGAAATGAGGAGATGGCCATCCACCTCTCACCTCCTCCTAGAAGGTTCATCATGACAAAACTGGGAAGCCAGACTGATCTTGAGCATTTCCTTTCCAAGAGAGCAACAGGCAGAGTCATTGTGGAGATGTTTGGAAAAGGTGACTGAAATGTGATGCTGCAGGTCTCTCAATTAGGAAAGAAATGTCTGGACATTCTTATTGAAAGGAAATTATGAATCCATTAATCAGATTGAAACACCCCAGTGTTGCCTATGCAGATATTGTCACTTTCCTTTTGCAAGCAGAACGTGAGGACTTGTGGATCTGCTGATGTTACAGGGAAGGCTGAGGCACATTAGCTCCTTTGTGAGCAAGAACATGCTTTGGAACTGTAGCATGAAAAAAATGTAGTTTAGGTATGGTAAAGACATTTTCATTTGAAAGCCAGTCATAGTTCAGGAACAAACTCAAGCTGAACCTGAAATTTTGCCTGCTTTATGTGTCGCTCCATAAAGTTTATGTGAGCATGAAGGCTGAGCCTGTCTAAAATGATTTATTAAATGGAAGCTGAGAGCACTGAAGAAGATTAGAAAGAGCAGAATTCATGAGAATAATCAAACCTAGTGCTATTGGGTTTGGCTGTTTCATCTAGGAACAATACAGTGCTAATCTCAGGAATCCCTAAATTGCATGCAGAAGCACAATTACTATGCTAGCTTCTACTTGCTGTTGCTTACACCTGGATGCTAATATTAAGTATGTTATTAAAAAAATTAAACAAGGCTTAAGCCAAGCCCTGAGCTGGCAAGATACACTATTGTGATGTATGAATCAGTCATAGTGATTGTGTAAGGAAGAGAACATGCTTCAAAGGCCAAAAGGCACTATCTCCTTTTTTATTTTCTTTTCACTCCTTTCTTAAAGGCAGGGCTCTGGGGTGAGGTTTACAGGGTGTTGAGTACAGCTGCTCTGTTGTGCTGCATGCTACAGTGTGTTAAAATGCAAGTTTGCCATCCTTTTGGTCTGTCTTCTGGGAAAGCTAATAGAAGAATCCAGGGTCACCAGCTGCATGTCTTGTCACGGTCCTGGTCTAATAATTCTGCAACCCTGTGAGAGTTTATCAACTCCCCATTATAATTTGGGCTTCCTTCCTGAACAGGTTGGTTGTGCAGCACCCCCAGTCTCCTGATGCAGATGTGGTTTATAATATTTCTGCACTGTGAGAAGAATGGGCTAGAAACAATCCATCCTGAATGTGGTGTGGCCTTAGCATAAATAAATGGACCTAGGTGGAGATGAAAAATGTGAGAAAATAGGGAAAGTGTTAATCCTTTCCCAAAGGACATTTGTGTGTTTTCAGTAATCTAGGTTAAGGAAACAGTAAACAGAGAGTGTCTGAACAGGACTCTGTTCAGTGAGAGGCTGTAAAGCAGGTATATTCTCTGAAATTAGATACATACTCCCTAAGGAAAAAATGCCAGCTTCCTCCTCATGGATGGAACAGCCTGTAAATTTTTGCAGTATCCAAAAATGAAGGGTCTTGATAGCAAGGAATAAAGTCCATACTTGGATTAGATTACCCCACCCTGAGCCCAGTTCAAATGGATTTATAGAAAAGCACATGTGAGAGAAGGGTTGAGTGATCCATCTCCCTTTCCTAGAAGCAGCCAGCATGGACACTGTGGAAGGGCACTGAAGTGCAGTGCATTAATTACCATCTATCTTATTTTAGTTTGGAGAGTAATCTGTACTACAAGCTGTAAAGCTAAAAATGGAGTTTCATAAATGTTTCTCATTTACCTAGAATTGTGTGCTATTGCTCAGAATCCTTTGGAAGCAGGTGGCTGCTGTAGCCCCAGGACAGGGCTGGCAGACTTGGAACCAACCAGCAAAATGCACCAGCTCCCAGTTTTTTATAAAGGCCATCTTGGCTGCTGTCAGTATGGCTTCAGCTGGGACTTTGTGGAGCCTGCTTCTATAAATATACAACAATTCACTTGTGTAATTGCCATTACCAATGTGAATTAAATTTGTCTATATTTTTATACCATAGCATTAGGTCTTAGAATCTTGAACTGCTATAGATTCTTTTAATTAATACTGATCTCTCCAGATCTTGAGAGGCAGAAATGAAGTCATCAGAAGCAGATGGGGCATAAATAAAGTGAATATGGAATAAAGTGAAAAATAGAAGTAATTTTTAGTAAGCTTGTTTTGCTTTTAATCCAGTGTTGTTTATGCTGAATAATTGCCTCTAATCACCTGATGCCCAAAAACTAAATTAGAGTTCCTATTCCGGGGTCTTTTGATTCAGACTATTTTGATTTGTTAAAAGTTTCAGGGTGTTTTCACTGAAAAATACCCTGCCATTTGTGTTGGGATAGGATCTGATAGAAAAATCTACCCCTGAAATCCAAGAATCACTGAAAAAATTGGAAAGGAAGCCTAATCTTCCTCAATCCTTCTCTCATCAAAAGAATCTGGTCAGGAAGGTGGGGTCCAGAGTGATTTTGTGGGGACACTTGGAGTTAGGTGAACAGGGCTGCTTTGTTTTGGTGAGCAATGATTGGAGTCCCAGTACCAAAGCATTCAAAGCTCAGGCTTTAAAGCTTCCCACTCACTTGATGTAAAGTGTTCTGCCAAGCACCTTGGGCCACAGGGCTGCCTTAAGTAGTGTCATTAATAGTTGTTAGTAGCTTTTATAAGGCATCTCTTACATTTCCTTTAATTCATACAGAGCTGTTGTTGCCTGTCCTGTTGACAGCTTTGCATGTGTGCTGCCTTGGCAGGGACAGCACAGGAAATACTGTTCTTGCACTTAACTGTGCACAGAGGAATAACTCCATGGCACTTCTTCAAATGTGTGCACAAAGAGAGGATCTGTGAGCAAAAGGCATCTGCAGTGCTCTATTCCATGGATTCTGCTGCAGGCAAATTCCCTGTGAAAGCCATTCCCTGGTACAGACACACGTGGGGAAGTGCAGGGCTCAGACCTGTTATTGTGTGTGAGCTGTTCAGAGCAATCAGTGAGGGATATTCTGGACTCCAGGGCTTGCAGCACATCAGCTCTGCACATGCCTTGGGTGCCCTGTGAGGAAAGGAGTCTTCCCCACTGTATTTCTTATCACCACCTTGCCAGGTTGCCTGGATGCTTCAGCATTAGCCTGTGAGTAAGCTCTTCTGCAGACAAAAGTACCTGAAATAACAGACAATTCTACCCTAGAGTTCTGTGCAAGGTTTACTCCTCTTCTGATGGATTTGTGTGGCAGCCTGACCTAGTTTTGAAAGTACAAATCCAGACTTGTATTCAGTACAGTTAATCCCCATTTCTTCTTTTCAGATGGACTTTGCAAAGTTTATAACTATCCTCAGATCTGTGCAGGATCATGTCCTTAGATACTACTCCATGTTGATACTGGCATTGTTTCAAATATAATGAATACCTGAATAAACAACCCTGAAAATATATGTTTATATATATATTCAAGGTTAGATTTATTAGTTTTGCCTTTGGCCAATTGCCGAAGTACAACTGCTGTCTTAAAAAAAAGATCAATCTCTGATAGTCAGGAGGTTTAGGCAAAATTTTTCCTTTTAGATCTTGGACCAGCTGTGGTACTTTGGGTCATCATATTTGCTTGATTGAATAACTACTGATTTTAAGAGGACTGATGGAAGAGAGAGGCTTTTTAGAATCGGGATATTAAATAGACTTAGTTAAATTGCACATTTCGTGCACTGGAAAAAAAAAAAGTTCTTCAGACTGAGAGGGTGGAAGGGTAATTCACCCCAAATTGAAGCCTCGGGATTGAGAACAAGTTAAAAGTAATGCCTTCCATTAGCTAGGAATTTATTATTTTTCTTTCCCACAGCCTCTTCCATAACAGTGAACCAGATCTCCTGGTTTTGGCTGTGGTTCTTCAGTGTCCTGAGGCTTTGCATGGTTTTCAGCTGAGTGCTGCAGCCCCTCTCAGCAGAAGTGAAACTGCCTTGGATTGACTGCCTGTGTGATGCACTGGGAGCACATTAGAATGTTTCTATCCCTAACTTCCTTAGATGGGGGAGGAAGTAAGCTGATGCTGCCTTCTCTCTCCTTCTCAGAACCCGAGAAAGCTGCTTCCAGCACCCCTTGGATGCAGCACGTTATGTTTTTGGGAGCTGATGTTGATCACCATGATCTGTGCAGCTCAGCCTCATTGCAGCTATAATTAAGCCCTTCTGTTATAAACCAAATAGTCTGAAAATCATTTTCCTCATTTACTGCACCTGCCAAGGGAGAGCTCCTGCAACCTTTAATGGTGCAGGTAATCCTATTACTGCCAACACAAATGCTCCCTTGCAGAAAGGCTGCAGACCCACAACTAGAACTTGCTGAAGCATTTCCCAGGATGATTTTGTCCCTGCCTCTCTGCACAAAGATTTCAATATTTTTTGGAAAAACATTGTCCTTTTTGGCCAAGTTTAGACAGTCTCTGGAGTAGGAGAGTGATTAGTGCTCAGAATTGCCAGTAGCACAGGTTGAGACATTCTCACAGGGATGTGAAGATGCAGCTTCAGGTGTTTACTTCAGAAAAAGAACCCCTATCTAGGCCAAATCTTGCAAGCACTGGGATATTTCGTATTCTGAGAAAATCTGTTCACTTTCTCACTCTCCAAGCCCCCAATATTTTGCTTTCATTTTCCCACAGAGCAAAGCATCAAGGTCCTTTTATAGAAGGAGTTCTGGTTTCCAGCAATATCAAGCTACACCTTTGTTCTGATCTCAGTACAGTCCTTCCCAGGTGACAAGATGTTTGTAGGTGCTTAAAATGCCACAGTGATGGGGACTTCTTTTTGCTAAACCTAAAAAAAAAAAAATCACATCAGATTTGTTATACACTTACAAAGTCTGAATCCTGGTCATGGTGGGAAAGTAAATGGAGACTCTGATTTTCATTCTTACACTTTAATTCTATGTTCATTTGTATCAGTTAGGACTGCTCCTACTGGAGCTGATTTGAATTCTAAACAGTGTTAGGTATTTATTTTTGTAAAGCTGTGCCATTCATCTTTAATATAATCATCTAATTTACTCTATTAATGCCAGCTGCTCCATTTGGCACAGGTCACCTGGAGTGTTTGGAACACTCTACTAATTTTTCCTTGAACTAATTCTAAAAAATCCATAGAAGTCAGAGCACTCCCCCTCCACAGCGAGGGACTATTTATTTTTGCCCATGTTCCTAAACACCTTCTTAGTTTGGCAGAAGAAAATATCCTCTGGGAGGCAGACTTCCATTTTGCTGGGAATTATTTATTTGTTTGCTTTTTCCAGAATTGTCCTTGGTGACCCCAGGCAGTGGCCACTTGTGTTTTTCAGAGCAAACAGCTGCTGCCTTGGAGAGGATGCTTTTCAACTCTTTGGTGCCTGCCACTTCTTCTCTCTGTGGTATTTGAAAACTTGTAGGATGGGTAAAAGTGTGAAATGTTTTGTGTTTCCATTCTTCAGCAAACTTGGCTTAACACCACTTCACCCCACCCCTGGTCTCACAGAAAGCAAGTGCAAGATTTGGAATTGCATAGAGATTTGTACAAGTTAGGGCTAGTCCACTCTGAGACAGTAGAAAAAACAAAAATGAACAAGAGTGATGGCCTCAGCAAACAGAACAACTGAAAGACGATGTGAAACTACTGTGATTTTTCTTCAGCTGTGGTTTTATATGTTTTTCAAGCCACAGATAATAGCATGGGTCCTGTCCCTCCAACCCAAACTTCAATTACACTTAATCCACAGAAGAGTGCATAATTTTATCTGTCTTCCAAAACATTCAACTAGAAAACAAAGATAAAAGGGGACATTTTAAAATGTAAATTTTAATAGGCAACTGTAAATAGTAGAGCTTTTCCCTAGCTGAGGAATTTCCAGGAGCTAGATTAGGGGCAGGTCTCTGGCACCCCTATTCTGACTGCTTTCCATTCTGCTGTAAAGCAGAGATCCTGATCACAGAAAAATCTATTTTCCTCCTGTATAACTGCAATGAGTTTATTAAAAACATACAATAGTGTACGACAGTTTTGACTAGGCACATTACCAAAGGTGATAACATAATTAAGCCGTGGCTTGTCAGGGGTTGAGACAGTAGCTAAAGGGAAAATAGTTTCATTTCTCCAGCTGGCTCATAGAGTGAATTT
This sequence comes from Zonotrichia leucophrys gambelii, assembly GCF_028769735.1. NCBI lineage: Eukaryota > Metazoa > Chordata > Aves > Passeriformes > Passerellidae > Zonotrichia > Zonotrichia leucophrys. The sequence continues at coordinate 7,455,922 of NC_088179.1, forward strand.
GAAATCCTGCTGCTGTTTCTGCTGAATGGAAATGACTCTTCTCCTGGAGAATCCAGTGCTCTGTAGGTGTGCCCCCAATGTGTGAGTGGTTAGCACTGCTCCAGCAGGATGGTCTGAGGTGCCTCACGAGAGCTCGCCCCAGTAACACAGCTCTGGCTCACAGCATACCTTATTGAACATTTTCTAAATGATCAAACTTCCACAAAAGGTTGAACAGGGAGTTCATGGTCTGTAAAGATCCTGTTTGATCAGCAGTGGTTCATGAGTTCAGGTCCAATCCCCACAGAGATTAACTTGAAGTCAGTTTGTAGTTCTAGGAAAATTTAGCAGGTCTTGTACTCTAAATTAGTAACTAACTTATGTTGTTTTGAATGTAGTGTTTCATTTCTTAATAGATTAAAATCTCTGCTATTCAGTTGTGGACATGAACAGCTGTTTTATCTCTAGGGCTCTTTCCTGAGCACTAAAGAGGTTCACGCTACCACTAGAGGTTCATGCTCTAGCCAGAGGTTCATGCTAATTAGAAAAGGGTATTGCGTGTATCTGTATTAATTTCAACTTTGTATTTAACCTCCCCAGATTTCTTAATGTTTTCAAAAAAAGGCTTTCTTTTAGCCTAACCTCTTGAAACTGCTTATCCTAATATTTATCCTTGTGTTGTATTGCAGACAATCCCATTCTGTTAGCAAGTAATTAATGTGAGGCTGTGTCACCAAACCCTGAGGCCCATCACTGCTGCAACTGAGAGTTAATTTAAAGCATGTTATACTCCTCAAATTATCTCTTTTGAAGAGTCTCTCTGCCACAGTTTTGTACTGCTTTGTTTTCAAAGTAATCATCTACAGTCCAGATTTCCTTTGGGAGGGAAAAACAAACAAACAAAAATGAAAAGCCAAAATAAAGAGTTGGAGCCAAACCCTTTCAAATTAATGAGTAAAAGACTTCAGACTTTGGTATTGTTACCCGATGTTGCAGCATTAAGCTGCCTCCCATAGTTTCCTTTCCTCCTTTGTTAGTTAAAGCCTCTTTTTTCTTTTTTATGATCAGTTTTTACAAGTCTGATTTTTTCATCTTCATCAGAAATAGTATGTTAAAGTTATTAAGCCAGCAAGGGCAGACTAAATTTTTGGGCTTTTTTCACCTCCCAGCCCTCTATCAAAAAAGGCACTGAGCGTGAGATCATGGCCTTTTTAGGCAAGCGTAATCTTTTTTCCAGTTCTAACAAATTTCAGACACATTTGAACAGAAAAGATCACATTTCTGTGCTGTAGGTAGATGGCTCCAGCATTATTCATATGATTCTTTGTATATGTCTGTAGCAGCCCTTTAACAAGAGCAGTGAGCCAGCTCTGAAATACAATAGCACTCAGGGCCACCCTTTTATGTTTGTTTACTCACTTTTATGAGCCTTCCTCAGTTATTTGATTCACAGGGCTGAAACATGCCAGAAGACAGATCAAGAAATTCATTGGCCTTTTTTTGGAGAGGCCTGCTCTGCTGACCTCTGTGTACCAGGATACCAGAGCTTTCTTATGGAACTTGGAATCTGTATTCTTTTACCACATGGCTGGTTAACAACAGATCTGATGTATGGTCTATAGCAGTCTATCTTTTGATTTTAGTACACCTCCACTGGCATGGAGCCTCCACTGCTGCAGGTCTGTTCCAGAGCAAGATAAATCTGTAAACAACAGCTAGATGGAGGAAATTTAATTTATCACATAAAGATTTTGCCAGTGGAGGTCACACTGGGGCCAGTGGATATCAAACCTAATTCTGCTGCTCATAGAAAAAAAGATTTAGCATTAGATAAGTCAACCATTGGGCCCTTTTCTCTGTTACTTCATTTCATCATGGCAGTCATTTCGAAGAGCTAAATATAGATAAAGGTTGTAAACTGTACTAACAGCTGTAGTCTTATTGCAACAATTATCTAGATAAAGTTTTCTCAATTTCTTTATGGAAAATAGGTCCAATCTGATCTAGCTGAAGTAACCCTAGATTTGAGCCCCCTTGTACAGAGCTTTAGTTAGAAATTGATGTACAAATCACTCTCCTCTGTCACCGTGTGCCCTCTAAACCAAGTAGTTGACTCAGTCTTTTGAGTATTTAAAAACTAAGCCAAGAGGTCTAGACCTTTAGGTCTAGAACCTTCCTTTTCTTTATGTGTATATATTTGCATGAATAAAGGGATTGAATTATCCAGGTGCTACTGTGTTAGAAGTAATTAATACTTAGAGGGTAAGTATGCTTTTCCTCCCATAAATTGATTGAATTTTCATATCCTTTTTGCCTGGAGCGACTCGCTTCAGCAACCTTGCAGAATTTCTGTGTTTTTGATTTATTGTACAGCATCCTTCTACACTTCTAATCCTTATGGCCTGCACACATATGGAATTAGTTACAGATTTAATGCCCCATTGATATCAGTGCAAATATTTAATTTCTGACATCTTTAAAAGAAAGGAGATCAGAGTTTCAGGTATTTTTCCACTGCTAATTCTCATTTAGATATGTTTTCTACTGCAAAGATAAATCTTTTGAGCTTGAAATATGACTGATATCTGAAATGTAGCTGACGATAAATATGTATATTGTAAACATAGTCAATGTATCTACAGGTCAAGGATAAAAGTTTTACACTTGTTTTCAGGCCCTAAAATGTGCTAAATGTCCTGTGCATCGAATGATGAGTTACTGCTGACTTTTTTTTCTTATTTTCTTTTTTTGTTTAAATATGGAAATGAGCAGGCCATGTTTTCCTAGCATTCCCTGTTCTGCTGTACTAATGACCTAACAGTTTACTTGCTAATTATGGTGACATCTTCTAGGCTATATCTGTGGGAGATACGTTTTTTATGATTTCATATGTACATACATATTTGCAATTATATGAAGTACTTTTAAAGGAAACAGACTACAGGTTTGGAAAGCCAGTTCCTGTGGAGTTTTATGTATAATGATTTCTGAGGGGCTGAAAAAGAGATGGCTTTCCTTATTAGAAAGGAGACGTGTAGAAAATTACAGTTTTTATTCATCATATTGAACAAATCAAAGAGTTAGATTTTTTTCTCCATATGTGTATGTCTTTTGGGGATTTTTGTAAACAACTTAGTTGGTAGTTCATGTCAATTTTTTACTTGAAAAATCTTTTTTATTAAGGAGACCAGATTGTGTGTATCTCTCCTGATATTTTATTCTACAAGTTAGACTAAACCAAATGCTGAATCTGCACACCTCTGAAACTTCATAGGTTTAAGCTGTGAACTTTGCATCTGGTCCATATCAACTTAAGAAACCAAGCAAAAAGAAAGAAAAATCAAAGCAGTTTTAGAAGTAATGTGCATATTAAACCTCATTTTATCCGTACTCTTTGAAGGTCATGCATTCCTCCCTATCCTAGAGCATAAGATTGTGCAGCTTGCTCTCTGAGAAGTTGCTGTGAGCACTCTCAAGCTGCAGGATTTTGGGGCAGGTAGTTTGGCCTCAAAAAGGACAGACAAACATCTGTGGATCATATCCTTCAGGGGGCTGTCCCGATAGAGCACTTCTGAGATCTCTGTATGATTTGGTGGGTTTGCATTCTTTTGGCAGCTTGCCTGTGGCTGTGTTGGGGTCTGTGGGCCCTGCAGCCCAGGGCCCTGGCAGTGAAGTGGCAGCAGAGTCTGCTCAGTGTTTCCTAAAGCCCCCCATGTTTCAGGTGAGCTGGATTTCCTTATACTGAAGGTGATCCTGCCTTACTGTGCACACCAAGCATAGCAGAACCCTGCTTGGGAGAAGTGTAGGCTGTAAGAAGGATGGGAGGGGGAATACAGGCTATAATAAACCCCTTACTACCATTTCTGCAAGTCCTTGCTTGCAGATGCAGTAAAATTGAAGAGCTCATCCATATATGAGCAATTAGAAGCAAAACCAACATAAACATTCCTGCACAACTAATCAATAAACTCGTATGTCTTCATTAGCAAGGTAGCATTTTGTGTTATTGATATTAAAGATCTACTTTCTGTGTTGGATCTCACTGCAATTGTTATTGATGAATAAAACCCCCATGGGCTGAAATTGTTGTCTTTTAAAAACTAGAATCTTGATTGGATGGCTTTATTTTCCTTGCATTGCTTCTCACCACATCTCCTATTAAGCCCAAAGTGTTGAGAATGTATAATTTTGCAAGTCTCACTTGTGACTCACTGGACACTGTGTGGATGAGGCAGTAGCAGAATTCTGAGGCTGCATTGGTGTGTGTGTATCACTTAGGGCTATTTTAAGAATGGATTTTGATTTGTGTCATTCCTACTTTAAATATGACTTGTTCAATAACACGTTCAGTAGTAATTAGATAATTTAATGTCTACTGACAGGTCTTTTGTGACTGAGACCCAATTTTAGCTCTGCATACCAAGGACCTTGCCAAGGAAAAGTAACCCTTTTACTTAGTAAGGAAGGATAATGGGTAACTTCTGGAATTAAGTGAAAAATTGAATCCAGCTTCCTGTGTGCACTTTAGGTCCCACACTGGGATTACAGAACTAGCTCTGAACTGCTTGGCTGCTGACAATAAAGATTTTATGTGTGTCATATTGAATTTTCAAAAAAAGTTCTCAAATCAAAAAGTTCCATTTTACATTGAGTCTGGCTGCTTGTTTAGGAGTTTAAGTGCTTTGCACTGGCTTGTCTTCTCTGCTTAAGTAGGTTTTTTGGAGGAAAAAAAATGGTAATATTCCAGTTTAAGGAAAGGGGAGAAAGAAAATAAGGTCATATGCAAACAGAATTTAAAAGTGTTAGCCTAGTTTCCATCATTAAGAATTTATCCACTGAAGAGCTCTTATTGGCCAAGTGCTTGCTTACCAATTATTTCACTATAAGAGGAATTTTATAAACACAGGAATAATTTCATTTCCTTGTATTACTGTGTATTATTATCTGTTCATATATCTATGTATATTTGAGTGATGCAGAGTCAGTATCTTTAGCAATGAAGGTGCTTCTGCCCTTGGAATGAGACAGCAAATAAAAATAAATATGCTTTTTCTTGTATCCAACATTTTAAATATTTATAGGCTGTCTTCTGTGGTACATAACCTATTGCATTATAGGTCGTCTTTTTCTGTGGAGTGTTTCATTCTGAGAACTGCCTGACTGTGCCATGTAATCACTGGGAGCAGACACACAAGACCCCTGCAAAAAGGAAATGCCATCATTTCTAATCTGTGCATATAAATGGATCATGCAAGTCTTAAGACCTGTGTGAATATCCATTTGGAAAAGTTTTTACACTCTGGATTAAAAGCTTCTTCATTTTAACATGGCATTCTCCCACAGAGATTTTCTGCAATGGTTCATTAATCAAGAAAAGCTTCATTAATCAAGATACAGTCTGAATTTTTGAAAGCATATTTAAATTAAATATTCAGTCCTGACAGAATGTATTTTCTAATGTATTTAGCCACAACTGTGTGAAATTCACAGTCAAGAAATCAGCTGGTCTTTATTCAGCCTTCTAACAGGATGTCTTTAACTTTGATTTTTAGGTTCCTTCTGGTGTGAGACAGCTTTACAATCTTTCTGTTTGTAAATGATTTTTTTTATATATAAAACTCCCGTGTGTCTGATTGGAGAATATTTTTCTTTGAAATTCTGCTGTCTGAATTCCACAAGAAAATAACCAGGAAGCCCTGTGATGTGATATTGTAACCAGACTCTCACTTAACTACTCATTTGTCTTTTAACTTGGTCGTGGGAACAGTAATTTACTAACCTAATTTAATGCATTTGTTGCCTTTAGAGATCAATGCTGCTCCAAGCAAAGTCAATAACAAAACTTTATTGATTTTCCTGCGACCAGATCAGCCCCTTTACACATGAGTGCGACCTTATAGCATCATAATTTTTCTGTGCAGTTTCTGAAATATTAACCCATGTTTTTGTCCTTGCACAGGTCTTGATACACTGTGTAAAAGGGAGTTGATGAGGCAGCTGACTTCTCCAAAGAGCTGTGGCAGATGGAACATACAGCCAGGATTTCCAGTCCACTGAGCCACAGAACACAGGAGGGCTCCACTCTGAATGTGTGGCATGAAGAGGTGGATTGTCAATATGTTAATTAATTAATATACCTGGTAAGTATCCCTTTCCACTACTTGACTATTTTTCATTCCCAGGCATAGATAAGGGCTCAGATTTTTGGAAGACATCAAATATGTTGTAAACCAAGTATTTTTGGGAGGCAGTGTAATTTAATATGAGAAGCATCACCCTTTTTGCCAAGAGGTAAGAATTAATGCCCTGTTTATGTTGTTGTACATCAGAATCTTGTTGGACAAAATGTGATAAAGAAACAAGGGTTTGTTTAGGCTGTCAGTGCCATGACCTTCTGATATTCAGCTCTAGATCAGTGGTAGGATTTAACAATAGCAAGTACTACTCTAAACCCCATCAATTATGTCTGTAAAAGCATTTGGGAGCTCTTAATCTTTAAGCTTTAGAAGGAAGGTCATAGGCAGAGATGCACAGGAGTCAGTAAGGAAACTGCTGGAGGATACTAGCAGAAGTTCAAAAAGATGTACGGTAGATATCTCAAGTTAACGCTGTTATCTGAACATACAGCACCAAAAAGGAAAAGGATTACCAGTAAAACATATTTCAACATGGTTCCTCCCCACTGAGATTGCTGTGAGAGAAAAATATGAATGTGGCAATTAAAAACTTTAAACAAAGAATATGCAAAAGACAGAGAAATGCAAATTTGGGAACTTGAGTCAACAGGAATGTAGACAGAATGAGTTTTGTCTGCAGCCTGGCAGCTTTTCTCTGAACTGCCTCAGCTCTGTTTAGGTGCCTGGGAAATGATTCCTGGGAAATGATTCTTAAGCCATTTTGAGGCTTCAGATCAGGGTCTTACAGAATGAACAGCAAAACACAACCTCTGCATCTACAAACAGCCCTAGGTTTGGTAAGCTATAATCACTGTAGCCCCCAAAGGTCTCTATGTTGTTTCAGTTTAATTAGGCTATTAAAAGAAAACAAACTTGTTCTTGACATTTATGAATATGCATATATTTTGTGTTTTTTGTGTGGAGCAAGTTCATATCTTCACCCTGTCTCCATATGTTTTTTGTGTGTGCAGATAAACAGCTTGAAATGATCCTTTGTTTTATAGAAATTTCTTGAGCCTAGTAAAATATTTCTCCTAAATACCATTCTAAATACAAAGGCCTTGCTGATGTACAGCTGAATATTTAGAGAACTAATTTATTAAGAGCAGAGCCAGTATTTTTTTTTACTGGAGAATCCTACAGGTTTATCACATTGTTCTATGTTAAAGTAATGATGCATCAAGCTCCCCATTAGTTAGTGAGGAAGAAACCCTCAGGGCAATTGAAATGAAACAGCTTAACACACAGAGTACCTGGCAAAAAAATTACAGGGCTAGACAAGAAGAATGTGGCGACGCTGGAGGTCTGTAACCGCAGCCTCCGGAGCCTGGAGCTCTGATGGACACCTCTTCCTTGGCAAAAAGACATTTGGAAAGTGATACTTGAAAATATCCACACAAGACAGCTTTGTCAATGTATTTCAGCATGGGATATTGGGAAAAAATCATGAAACTCTCAATTAAACTTTAATATGCAAACTGCCTGTTTCCTAATAATTAAATAAAGAAGTTGTTTAATAAGCAAGCTGGTAGGGAATAGATGAATAAATAAATTTCAAAATGTCAGGAGGTTTTCTGGAAAGATTACTGTACACTGAAACTGGCAGATTTAGAGAATTAGTTATGTATCTGGATATCAAAGTTTTTTCAACAAACATTTTTGGAAACACCTTTAATAGGTCTTTCTGTTAGCTTCTATTTGGTTCCCTAAGAAATGCAGAAAGTCTTCATAAGCCAGATTTTGACTGTAAGGATTAAACTGTTGTTGTTGTAAATAAATAGATTGCTTTGTGTGAATCAGAGAACAAGTTACAATGGAATTACACAATTTCTGTTTCCCAGGTTTTGTGCCTAAATCATAATTAGCAAATGTGTCTGCTAAATTTGCATTACACTAAATGGAATATTACTGCAATTTACATGTAAAATTTCAAACATGTCGGATTTTTAAAGAGAAAATTTGTGTTGCTAATTGATTACATGAGTTATTTTACTTGTGCCAGTGGGCAAGGGAGAGAAATAGTACATGTTATGAAGAAACCTAACACAAGAATAAAGATATTTTCCATACTGAAATCATAGAGCAACACATAGAAAATATATAAAAAGACTAAAAGAAAAGAAAGTTATAGGAAAAGTTATAGGACCCCGCTGCTATACATTGTATACAGGTCAAAACTGGGCTCAGGTCTTTTCTGTGGGGTTTCTAAATATGATACTTTGCACGAGGTGGCTCTGCTGTTAATTTCATTAACACACAGATACCCAGCAAGGTATTTGTTACTTGTGTCCCACATGCCCTGCTGGGTATCTCTGTATTATCCTTCATTACAATTAAATTACAATTAATATTTGTTTAGCTGTGCTTCTAGAAAACTATACATGTTATTTATACATAGATATATATGTTATATATATTTATGTTATGCAGTATAGAACAACTCTATATGTAGAACTAGTAGACATGCAAAAAACTTACAGGTTCAATTATTTTTGCTTGCCTTATTGCTTTAACTTCTTAAGACAGAGAAGCTGACTGACTATTGCAAATTACTTAGGAGTGGTAGATTGAAGTGGCAATTAATCTTACACCCTTGGCTGGAGCTCTCTCTCTTCCTCCTTTACAGCTTCTACTGTGTTTCTCTCAGTGTTGATTCACAGCATGAATATTCTCATCAAGAGATGTTCTACTGCAGTTTTGGAAACGCAACATTTCTGTGCTGATACATCAGTTACTTTAATGTTCCCTATTTAATTAAATTATTATTATCAATATTGCTTTCTTGTGCTTCTGTTTGAGGCAACATTAGTGCCTCTATTAATGTACACATTAATATTTGTGCCTGAAATATGCTGTCAGATGTTGCCTAAAGTTATTTACTTCTTAAATCCTAGACCTTGAAGTTCAGGCAATTGTTTTGTCTTAGCAGCAAGTTAAGACAATATTAACTTAGGTCAATACTAGTAGAACTTACCTTGGATGATATTCTGCTTCATGAGGTCTGGGGTTTAAATTAAGTATACCACTAAAGACAGGAGGAGTAACCATGTGTAGGTTACAGTACCCTTTAATGCCAGTAATGAATTATATGGAGAAAAGCAGGGATCAGAATGTCTCTAAATTCAGGTATTTGTATGATTTTATTTCACCAGGATCTGTGGTTTAAATACCAGAACAGTAGCAGATGCCTTAGCATCTTTAAATTTTACAGCTTTGTTTATAATTGCTCTGTTAAAGTTTTAATACTTTGAAGTGCACTGTACAAATGCTCGTGGCATAACTACTTCTAAAATCACTTCAAGGGGATTTGAGGAATTCTATTCTTAGCAATTTCCTACAGGCAGCTTTTCAAATTCACTTTATTGACTCCAAAGTGTTTCAATTTCTACTTGTATAATTTTACAAGAAATATGACAAATGTAACTGTTTTCCCCATGTTTTATGTCTCTAATGAGGAGCAAAAGGTCAAGGATTTTGGGATGGAGGGGGAAGCCAATTACTCTTGCTACTGTGCTTTGGAATACTGCTTGCAACTCACCCTCATTTTCTACCAGCAGTATTACAGGACAGTTAATTTCCTTGGAAAGTTTATGAGGCTCAAAGGATTGGGGTTTGTATTTTTTTTCAGTGTTTTCTATTCCTGGTTGAAAGAGATGGAGGAATATTCTCTCTGTATATATGCATGACATACATCATGAAAAAAAAAAAAAGTTTTTTAGAATATCTAAAACCTAAAGATTAGTTTATATTTTCAGGTCATTAGGTGCTCTAAGCTGCAGATAGATGTCTGACTGATTTTCCAAAGCATATATATGCCTACCTCATCAGTAGAGCTGATATGCCTAGCCTATGAGGTGTTTGTTAAAGTCCTAATTGACTATGTGCTTCTTAGGCACATTAATTAAAAATCTGGTTCTAAATGTCATTAAGAGCTATGAAGGAAGGCAGTCACTGGAAAGTAAAGAAAAGGTCAGAAGGAAAACCAGGTCAGTGTCATTAGCAAACTCAATAAATTCTTCTCATGTCTGATTTTGCACAGCTGACTTGGAGATGGATGCTGGGGAAATCCCAGGCTGGCCTGGGTTGGAAGGGAACTTTAAAGATCCTCAAATCCACTCCCCTGCTATGGGCAGAGCCACCTTTCACTACACCAGCAGCTCAAAGGTCTGTGATGAAAACAAAAAGGTGAGTAAGAGCTTTATTTCCCCATTAAACAATGGAGTGAATTTCCCCAGTGCAAGGAGCAAGGTCAGAGTGCAGGAACCTGCTTTTGGGAATATCAGGCCTGGCCCCTGTTGGGGTAAAGCTTGTCAGCTCTCACTGGGGCAGGGCCATGCAGTGTGTGAGGGTCACCTGAGCTACTTCAGCTTGTGACCAGCGGGTGTCAGGCCAGGCAATTCATGTTTGTGCCCAAACAGTCACATTGTTAAAGTTCCTAATTGCCCCAAGTCCTCAGACAGCCTGTGCTGCTCCAAAGGGGGACACAGGGACAGGGCTGCCCTGGACATGGCTGCTCCATGGGCCCCGCTGCACAGCACTGGCCTCAGCGGGGGTCTTGTCCCACAGGGAGGATTTAGGATCCACTGCTCCTCACCTAAAGTGCCGCACAGGTGGAAGTCATGTTTCAGTGACAATGAACTGCTCCTCACCTAAAGTGCCACTCAGGTGGAAGTCATGTTTCAGTGACCAGTGAACTGCATCCGTGGGCTTCTGTAGTGTGCTTTAAACATGCCCTGATGGCCTCAGAGCCTAACTCACAGGGTTTTAAAGATCATTTAGGGTAAAATGCAGTGAAGGACTTTAGCCATTGATTATAGGAGTTACTTTACTTGTGGGCAAGGGAGAGAAATAGTACATGTTATGAAGAAACAACACAAGAACATGGATGTTTTCTGCACTGAAATCACAGAGCAGCACAAAGAGCAGGCCTTTTACCAAATCTAACCTTCACCTGGGGTCTGCTCCATGGGTCATGGTGGAGGAGGAGAGAGAGATTTGAGACCCTTCAGTCTTTCATCCTCAAATGGCTCAATACTGCAGAGATCTGTCTGAGGTCTGCAGCCCTGTAACATGTACAGCCTGAAAAGGGATATGCCTGATATGCCAGGTGGCCTTTAAAAACACACAGTTCCATCAGACTGGAACAGAGCTGCTTAATGCACTGCTAATTCTTCTCTTCCATTGCTGAATTCTCTCCTTCTATCACATGTCATCCAAAGTCCATGGCTTATCTGAAAACTGATACACTTAAATGTCAAAACCATCTGAGGATTTACACAGTCCCTCTGCCCTTTGGTTGTTTCTTTTTTTTTTTCCCTCTCACTTAGATGTCTCTGTGCCTAACTAAAATATTACTCACAGTCCTGAGAATAAAAATTGGTGGTCCAGACTTTAATATGCCTGTGGCTTTAAATGCTCCCAATTTAAATATGTGATTGATATAAGGGTGTTCTAAGTCTTATGCGTTCTGTACCCACCTAAAATTTTTCTAACTTTGACAGAACCAAAAATAATTTAAAGCATTTGAAAACAAGCATTTAGAGAAATCACTAGGTGGATGTGGCTATTTAAGTAGCACACCAAGCAATTCAGGCAAATAAGAGTGGTTTCTTTCTGAAATAGCCTGGTACTTTGGGTAGAAATTTTGTCTGCAGGGGAGACCATTACATGAGATACATGCTGTGTCAGAATTAAGCAAACTTTAAGCCATGATTCACTGGCAGAACAGAAAATTGTATTGTAGAAGATCTGGAGTTTATACATAAGGAAAGAGCTAAGCTCTCTGATTAAAGACTGCACAGGTATCCCTCTGTGATGTGACTAAGCTCAGTCACCAATGAACTTAATTCCTATGATTCAAAACCTTGGCTGATTTACTCTGGTGAAAATGAGCAGAAATTCCAGAGGAAGTCTGGTTGTATTTCAGTGTAATGGTGAGCACAAACCTCTGTAAGGGCAACACAATAAGGCAGGAGTTTGTCTGCCACTTGACTTTAAATGCTGTTTTACTTGACCTTCAAATAGCACAGCCCCTGCCTGACTCTGTTTGCATTGCTGCTCCTGAGGTGCATTATTTTAGCTTCTTATTTGATGGCAGAGACAAGGAGATAACTGAAGCAATAAATGGTAACTGATTACTTGAGTGGAGTTTAACTAGCAGAGTCTAAGTAATGCAGTGGAGTGATAGGAATGTTTTGGTCGGGTGTTTTTTGGTTTTATTGCCAGCATGACAGATCAAAGTTTTCCTGTGAATGGGGGTGGAGAGAGAGATAGATGGATTTTGGTTCTTTGTTTGGTCTTGATTTAATTGAATGGCTTAGGAGGATGCATTGTCTGTTAAGCAAACAAACAAATAAAGACAAAATTCCTGGCAGTTGTTTCTGAACATTTTGGGTTTCTGGTTTTGATTTTTTTTTTTTTTTGGTATTCTCTTCAATATCTCTTAGAACATAAGAACATAATTCTGGTTTTGGTTTCTGTAGCCACAGATTTGGAGTAGAGTTGCAGTGGGTTTTGTGTATTAGGATAAATTCTAGCTTTTCTTTGCAAAACACGCTTAATAAGACCCTGAGAGGCAATGCTGTGAGAAGAGATTGATGCCATTCCCCTTTTAGCCACAGCTGCAGTCTCCAGACTACTCCACAGCAGCAGTTGTCTACCTCAGACCCACACCAGAAACCCTTATTTTGCCCTCATTTTCCCTCTCTGTGTATTGGAAGAGGAATCTCCTCTATATGGTTTGTCCTCACCTGAGGCTATCAATGAATTTATGTCTTTCTGGTATAGAAATATATATTTATATGTATGCATGCACATGTATATCAACATACACATCTGTAGATATTGTATTTTCAAAAGGTCTCACAAACACAGTGTTAAATGATGACACTCATGTGTTACTTTGGGCCTTCTCTTGCTCAGTGATTTGCACAGCCTGTGGCACAAAGTGTTCCCAGTCAGGAGCTGGGGGAAGTCTGTTTGCCCTCTTGACTAGAATGGCCAACTGCTTTTGTTCTCTTTCCCAGCTGAAGCAGCCTGTAAGAACATGCTGAAGTGCCTGGCAAATTAACTTATAAAATATAAAGTAGTTCACCAGACTACTGTCTTTCACAGCCTGCACGTGGCATCAAGCTTTGCGTGTCTCATTCTAGTGACAGAGACAGTAAAGAGAGCAGACAATGGAGTACAACAGTCTCTAAATCTGTGGTGTGACATAATGAAAATGGGAAATGTTGCCACATAAACTTGAGTTATTCTGAGTAGTTTTTGGATTGAGATTCCTTGATAGGATGACCCAGTGTTCTTCTTTGTCTTAATCTGAACTGGCCACAGTTGTGCAGTGTATGAGAATTCCCTGGTAGCATCAGTATGTGATGGATTCCCAACACCCCTGGCGCATATTTTCAAGGGATTGGGTTTAATGATGAATGTCTTTGTTTGTTACCAAAATCCAGCCTTGTTTCATGAAAAGAAAAAGACAGAAGGCTATCTCTGGAAATGCTGTTCGTCTCTGCTGTCATATTGAGAAACAATGCATCTTGCCAGTGATATGTCCAGGCAAGGAATCAAATATTTACTGTTTTTTAACCCCTCTCCTTGCAGATAAGAATGTAACCGACTTTTCAAGCAAGGGAGAGTGAAGAATCAAGACATGATTGGGGTGACATTGGCTTGATCTAATGTCCACTGGAGATCCTCTTTATTTGGATGTTTAGTTGTATGTTTTCTGACACTCTAGTCTCCCAGCTCTTTGCTGCTGCAGAAACAGCATTCCCATTCAAATATTTTCTCATTTGAGTGTATAAGCAGCACATGTTCTACCTCCAATAATTCTAAAGCTACTGCTTGCATTTGTGTCTGTTAGAAAATGAGTATGTGAAGCTTAGGAATCAGATAAGTTCCCAAATGGCTTCTCTTTATGTTCCTCCTATTAAATAGCTTTTCTCCATTTCTTAAATTAAGTGTTTCATATTTGGACAGTAGATCATGCTGGCCTTGCTGCTGTAATTGTCATCTTAAAAGAACAGGTTTTTTATGAGAGCTCATACTGCTAATAGCAAACTGAATATGCATGCAGAGCTGCCTAGTGTGTTTCATCAGCATTTTCACTTGCCTTTCCTAGAAGTATTATGCCAAATTTTTCTTGCCTTTTGTGGTTTTACCTTGTACTTATCTTAACAGCTCCAATGCTGCAAATTACAAGTTTAGCAGGTTAGTTGTGGGGGGAAGTAGAATCACCTGAGTAGAAAAGATGGGCATGGAAATGAAGAAAACCAATTTTGGTGGACATAGTGGGTGGCAAAACCTCAACAGGTGCAGGATGTGTCACCCCGGGGAACAGCTCTATGTTACAAGCAGTGCCATATAATGCATATAATGTCTCTGCTCTGGCAATCCCTGCCTTCAGCCTGATGCTTAATAAAGTACCTAAACCTATAGTCTGCTCCCTGATGTGTCTTGCTGCTTAATTATACAGTATCCATTTGATATTTGATCATATTTTTCTGCAGGAACAGTTTTTAAAATAATTACTCAACATGAGAATGGAATTATTTTAGGGTAGTTTACATTCACAATTTCCTGAGTGGCATCTCCACAGAGCTAGAGTCACAGTGAATTGTCAATTCATTTAGTAAGTTCAGTGAAAGGATGGAAGAATGCTTGCCAAGTACAAATTTGAGCTTTCCTCTTTAAAAAAAAAAAAAAAAAAAAAAAAAAAAAGGTCCAGAGATGTGAGAAACTGGATATCTGATATCTGTATTCCCTTTTTCTCGGTAGCTGTCACAAGTTGCAGAGAAGGCCGAGACCATTGTGTGCTCTGTGGTAGAAAAGGATGCTCTCTCCTGGTGGAAGAGCCCCAAGGTCCATTTTTAGGGCAGGGTGCTGAGGACTTCTCTTTCCGCAGAGCTAACACTCATTTTGGCTGCTGCAGCTGTATTGTTTTCATTTCCTTCAATCTCTTTTTGCCAGAGTTAAAGCTGAATTTTAAACACTGCCGCTAGATTATAATGCCTCTGCTTTTTTTTCAGGTTTCTGGGGTTTTGTTGTTGGATATTTTTGAAGCCAGGCAAGAGTAAAAGGAGAGTGATGGTGTCAACACCAAGGTCTGTGCAAGTGAGTCAAAGTGCCGCACTTATTTCTCATGAAAAAGCCATTGGACACAAGGAAATAGCAACAAAAAACCCAATTAGAACAAAGAGTCCTTTTGCCTCTAAAAGCAACCCTAACTACTATGGATGTTTCAATTTTAATTTCTGTCCTCAGCAAAATGACAAACACCAAAAGTGTTTTCCGTCCAAATTTGAGGGCTTTTTGCTTTTGAAAGCGACAAGTAGGATTTCTCAACAAATACATTTCTTGGGATTTTGTAAATGTGAGTTTTAAAGCATGTTTTGCCTTACTGCAGCATTCAGTAATGAAAATATTGATCTTATTAACTGTGCTAATTAGAGCTGAACAAAATACCTCCAGCAACAGCTAGTGAATATGCAATGAAATAACAATTCTGAAATTGCTTTGCCAGTGTTTACAGGAGATGAATATTGTCAGGGATAAGTCTGCTGTTCAGAACATTGTGAGAGGAGAGAGGGGTAAATATTTGCGCACTCTAATTTTTAAATTAATATTTTGGTTTTAAAATTCTCCTTTTAAAATCAAATTTTATATATATATATATATAAAACCACACACCTTTTCCCCCCAACTAATCTACTTAATAGGAGAAACAGAATTAAGCAGGTTTTGCTATGCAAGTTCAGATGGGAATAATCCCCTGTTATGGCCTGTGAGTGGTGTATTTACAAAGTGTCTGGAGAAGGAGGGAAGCTTTGGGTAGTTTGGAAATGCAAAGTGTTGATGTTTGTGAAGAAATTACTTGCTCACTTCTCACAATGGCTCTTTGTACAACACCTGATATTAAATGTTAAGCATGTATGGGGCTTACAGGAAACATGCTTTAATACGTATTGAAATTTTGATTTAGGAAAAGGAAAAGAAAAGCCTATAAAATATGTTGTGAAAGGACTGAAGAAGATTCATTTTCTTAATAGTGTAAGATTCAAAGTGAACTTTGAAGTAACAAGTCGTGTTTGCTTTTGAGTACCAGTCTCCCAATCCATTTGTCTTGTAGCAGGTGACAGAAATGCCAATGCAGAGAGATTCTGGCCCTGCTGCTTTTAGACATGGCCAGCAATGTAAGAGCTGGGGTTTCACTCTGGGCTGTTAAATATTGTTCTATTCTCTTCTTTTTCACTACAACTCTTATTCTGGCACATGGTCCTGCAACAGAGCAAGCAGTTGCCTCTGTTGTAATGAGCCATTTCATTACTGAAGTGCTGCAACCATTTTGAACAGCATACACAGTACTCATATTAATAATTCAATAGTGTATCAATTACTTATATTTAGTTCTAATTATGTACTTAATGTTTCAAAAAGATTTTCAAATGTAAGTATATCCTGGGGGGTTTCATTGGTACTATGCATTGCTGAAGTTTTGGGTTTTTTTTGTTTTGCCTGTGTGGAAAAGAAAGGGGTTCTTGAGTTTAGACACAATCCTAACATATGGGGGCAGAATGAAAGATGTAGCAAATTTATGGTGCTGTGGTGGCCAAAAGCAGGCAGAGCTAAATCCAAAGTCTGGCATGTGCTCTTTAAAATGAGGCATTTTGCCATGTTTTTGTTGGAGAAGCACTGGCTGTTGGGTAACAAGAATGAAACTTAATTAATAACATCAACTCTTGTGAGTTTTTTTTTCAGAGTAAGGAATTAGCTAATCTTTTTATTTTTTCCCCTTTTTTTTCCTTTTTTTTTTTTTTTTTTTTTTTAAGTGTTTACTTCCTTGGCCCATGTAATACTGTGGATTTATGTTCCAGTATCTCTGTTCTCAGGGTTTCCAACCCTGGTTCTGCAACTCAGAAATGGAATTCATTCATTATGGTTTCATTTCTGGGCATCAATCCCACAAAGTCTCTGGCATATGGGGATGTTGATGGGATGACTCACATGTATAAAATTAAGCTTGTGTTTAACTAATAGTAGGATCAGAGCTTAAGTCACCAGTAGAAATGTATATTTGATTTCCTCCTGGACTTAACATAGCATATAAGGAAAATTATGTTCCCAGCTGGAGACATGGAGAGAGGGTGGTGATCAAGGAATAGGGACAAGTCCCTGCCCCTCATGTGTTTATTTGAACTGACAATCTTACAAAATAAGAAGCTTGAACATCAGGAAGTTTTTTTCTTAGTATAAGTGGTTAAAGTAGTAGTATTAAAGGAAAGCACAAAAAATCACAATAAGGTGGAATGGCTGGCTAAGATAGATCAAAAGTTTGCATTCCCCAGGTAATTCTCTCCCTTTTGAGATTCCTCTGCATGTTTAATGCTAATGGAAACAACAAAGGCCACTATGAGACTCAGCTGTAGCAAGCTTCTGCTTTTGGCATTGGAAACAATAACAGTCCCAATAACTCTCATTATGTTCATTATGTGTGTAAAGCCCTGGCATTTATCTGAACACATATAGTAGCACCATGCCATGCTTATGCCAGTGTTCATCTGCTCCATAGCTCTCCTGCATTTCTTCCCTGCTCTTATGCCATGGTCACGTGTGGCCTGGTGTAAAACAGAGTGAATTGCTGCAGTGTTCTTCTGCCATTCCTCAACAGAATTTACCATCTTCTTGATTTCCTGTGTCCTCTGTGGTTATCTTAGCTGGGTGCTGAGCCTGGATATTAACCAGCACAATTCAGCATCTTCCCAGACTCTGTATTGACCCCCTCTGATTATATTTTGCCAGTAAACCTAGAAGAGTTTTATTCCATCTATTTTATATTTGTGTATTTTTTATGATCCTTCCCAAAGACTGCATTGACCTTTCTTTCAAGAGGGAGCACATCATCTCTCCATGAGGGTTTGGGGCTTGAGACAGCCAGCACAGGTGGGTGGCAGAAAAGGCAGCTCTTTCCAAGCTCCCAGCCTCTTGGAGAGAGCTTCAGGAACATCTGATAGCTGCATTGGCTGGGAGTGCCTGGCTCACTGCTGATGGGGAGGTTCAGCTTCCAGAGGCTTTTGCTTCTGTCAGCTCTAACAGAGAGCTTCTGCTGGCTGTCTCTTGGTTGGAGCTGCTGCAGCCCTGGTCTCCAGCTGACAGCTGTGCAGGGGAAGCCATGCACTGCTCCACAGGCTGTGCAAGAGCCCAGCTCCAGCCTGCAGCCAGCACAGAGGTGCTGCTTACAGCAGCACTTGGCAGGGTGGCTGTAGAATGGCCCAGAAACTCTGCTTGAAACTGTCCAGGGTCAGTGTGCCAAGGGCCAGGATCCAGCACGAGCTGAAGGGACTTGGCTCTTTAGAGGACTCAGCCCAGGTGGGACTCCATTGAGAGGGTGCTGTCACCCAGATCTTCAGCTACAGGGGATCTCTGATGCCTCTCCCTGACTGAGCAGCACAAGTTGCAATGAGGTTCCTGCTTGATAGAAGGAGAAAGGGTTTTTTGCCAAGTAGATTATCCAACACTGAATCATGTAGCCAGAGGGTGGAGATATTCAAGCCCTGGCTCAAGAAAGCTGTGCATAAACTGGTAGCAGTGCAATGGTGGGTTAGACTACAAAGGTCCTTCCTCATCTAAGTTATTCTGTTGTACATAATGGACAAGCGGCACAGAGCCTGTGAATTTCTGGTGGGTTGGACTACAAAGATCCTTCCTAATCTAAATTATTCTGTTGTACATAATGGGCAAGTGGCACAGAGCCTGTGAATTTTGGCTTTGGGATTGACTCAAATGAAAACCTAAAGAGTGATGCCTATGTGGTTCAAAAAGGAGCTTCAATAACTGATTTTGTTAACTCAAAGTGATGCTTTATCCTTTCTTCCCCCACCACTTGAAGAGGCTTTTGAATTTCTCAGTTTAACACAGAAAATAAAGGTGACTCTCTAATCACTTTTCATAAAATGACCCTGTCAGGTTTGAAGTGATATTGATTTGAAGTTATAGAGGAATGGAGAGGATTGCAATCCATCTGATGTGGTAGCCTCAGTAGACTCAGAGGGATATGATTATAATTATCATTGCCATTAAACACTAATTAGTAGTGTTAATTAGTTAAACACTAGACTATGCCTGTCTTGTTCTGCCATTGTGTTGTTTATTTATTTATTTAGGGGAACAAGGGAAGGTAAATTAATCAGGAAAATTTGATTTGGTTCCTCTCACAAGAAAAGTGGCTCTTGATCCTCTTAGTGCTTGTCTCTCTGTATTTTATGAAACCCTGGAAGGTATCTTGTAAAATTGCTGGAGAGTAGCCGTAGTTCAGCTATGCACAGCTCTCCTCCCAAGGAACATCCTCACACTGCTCCTCCAGCTCTGCTCTGTAACATAATAGTGGCTCTGTGCCTCTGCAAGCCAGTGGAGAGTTTGGGTATGCCTTCAGTGGCAGCAGGAACAAGCCCCAAATGTCACACATGTACTTGCCTGTCTCAGAAACAGAACTAGTGACAGGTCTGGAATATGATTAAATTCTCTGATTGCTCTGCAGTGATTATTATGGGGAATTTTTCAGTGTGTCATGTCAAGAAGCACACTCAGTGACACAGTCCTCCTGGCTCATGAAGGGTGAGTTTATAGAAATATTTAATTTCCCCTTATGGAGATTTGTGCTTCGAACCAGTAGTTGGCAAGAGAGTGTAGAAGTGACTCATGGTGCCCTGCTCTGCCAGAATTAGGGAAAAATGAAGTGGGTAATGTTGCTCTGTAGCTGTGAGAAAGAGCTAGGAGCTGATTCTCTTGCTTTCACAGCTGCAGTTTGGAGTCCAGAATTTTCAGAATCTCAGGGAAAATTCAGAGATTCTTGAATCTCCCGAGGAACCACTCAATACCAGAATGGGATGAGGATGTAAATAGGGAAAACTTTTCCTATGGAAACATGATGCTAGACCAAAGACAAGGTTACCTGAGGGAGGAAAGGATTTCCTGACATGCATGAAGTTCATGGAAGAGTTATTCACAACAGGCAGGGGAAGGTCTGTGATGCCTGTACAAAGTAAAGTCCTGTAGCTTTGGCTGGGAGTTCCCTCACTGACCTGTCCTTTTTCTTCTGAAGAGAGAGTGTCTTTGCTGGGTTAAGAGTTTAGACTGCTGCCTCTCTGAACCAGGAATATCTCCTGTCTTTTGCAGCTATTTCATCTCAAATACAGGCCACTGCAATGCAAACACTACTGACCAGAAGTGGAAAAGGCAATGATCATGATTGAGATACAGCAGCAGCTGGGTGACTGTAGAAGAGAATAAAATATGCACTAATGATGGGAAAACTGTGTCTGTGTATAAAGTCTCAAATATGAGTTAGTGTATAATTTCCAAAATTTCTCTTTAAAAATCTATTTTGAGGTTCCTTATCCATTTTTAATTACTTCCATTTGTTATTAAACTTTATTTGTTTCTAATTTCTTCTCCAAGTAAATACTTCTTATCCAATCAAAGTTTTGTCTGTCTCTTTCCAGGTCACTTGAGCCTGAAAATTGTGCAGAATCCATCTTCATCCTGTTTTTAATTAAATTTTCCATTTGTTCAAGTAAGTTTTCTTTTGGCCTTTTTTTTTTTTAAATTTATACATATCTTACTGAGTTTCCAGACATGTAGGCACAACTTTTGGGTATATCAACTTTTTACTCCACTTTAAAAAACAGAAGCTGGTTTTTTTTTGCTATATTGCAATCAGCTGTAATAAGCATCCAAGTATCTAGCAGTATGTAATAAAGGTTTTGTATAACACTGAGTAATTGATTAACAGAATGGGTACATGATGAATCATTTAACAGTACCTGGACAACTCCATACAGTAACAAGCTCTGAGCATTTTGTTTTTCAGTGAAGAGGAGAGACCCCATGAGATCTATTAAAATTTCTATTTCTTTTCCAGAATGCAGGAGGGATCTTATCCAAACACTGAGAGCTGAAATCTTGAGTACAAGCTTCCACTTCTTGTCCTGGACTTGACTAAAGCTTTTCCGAGGGACAATTCCCTTTCCTGAAAAAGAATTCTCTGAACACCAACCTCACTGTTTTTCCAGGGACAACAAAACACACTTTCTTTGACTTTTGCAATTGGCATAAAAGCACAGCAGTGTCACAAAATAAACAGTAAGTAGAAATTAAATATAAAATATTCACTAGCAGCTTTACCCCTTTGAGAAAGCTCGACGTGCCTGTGACAGGCCCTATTCAGGGTGTGCTATACATCACTGGTGCCATTTTTATATGGATGTGATGTAAGAGGCAAAGCACAAAGGAATGTGTGAGCACCATTTGGGCTGTAACTCCTTCAGGAGGATGTGATGAGATGAGGGTGGAGTGTAAGCTCTGTATTGAATGGTCCAGCTTTGATTGCTTTGTGTCATCATCATTCTAGAATTCACAACCAGATCAGTTTTGGGGGTGAATAGTGTTAATGTATTTTGCAGTGTGATTGGTTTAACAGCATGTCCTGCAACACAATCTGGCTTGCAAGAGCAGAAACTGAAACTGGAGAAGGGCATTTCATTTCCGTCAGACAAAAGTGGTGATTTCCAAGACTTCCTGAGCTCCTGTGCCTTCATGCTGTAACATTTTGTTGATTTGACTGTTATGATTTGCAGTAGTTAAATAGGTAAGTCTTGTAATGGCAAAATCACCAAGGGATAATTTTGGTTCCCGTGAAGCCTTTGACAAATGCTCTCTCAATGCTAGTGGGAACATTAGCGAGGTGCAGACCTCTAATTTGAAACATTTAAATTATGAACAAAGGCCCACATGAGTATTCTCTGAAGTAAAGTCTTTCAACAATGAGCAGTCAGTGATTCTGTCCCCATTGTCACCAGCTGCTCTGGTGGGAGGGCATTGCCTGTCCCCCAAGCCAGGGCCAGGCTCCAGCACCGTTCCCTTGGCCTGGCAGAGCTGAGGTTCCACAGCCAAGGCAGCCAGGGAGGGTCTGTGCTGCCTCCCATTCACAGCTGCAGGTGTGCTCTTAGGAGGAAAGAAGGTGAGGATTTCTTCTTTCTTAGGAAAGAAAAAAGATTTTTCCAAAAGAGGAGGCTTCTGCGAATGTTGGCTGGTGGAGTCAGAAATCTGGATATCTGCTCAGGCTTGCTGATCTACCCATTCCTTGTTTTTAATCCTGTGATATGCAATGAATCACTAATGAGTTCAGAGGAGAGCTGTAACCTCCATAAATAAAAATAGCACTTCTACCCTCATTTTAATACCTGTACATAAAATAGCCTCACCTTTCTTTGTCCTCTTCTCTTTCTCCAGATTTTTATTTCTTTCCTGTAATCCAGTTTTCTTATTCATTGTGTCATGCATCCTGCTCATAGAAAACTCATCAGGCTTACTAGATATGAAAATGACAATATCTTTAAGATTTTTGTAATTTCTTCTGCTGTAATGGATGGCCACATGCAAAACAATGAGAAACATAAGGATATTGAAATCACCCCTCTGTAATGATCAAATAAATCATGAAGCTGGGAATTTCTAGGGAGCTTAAAGGACTCCTTCATAAATTAGGAGATTACTTCCTAATATAAATTGGCTGGTCCAAAAAAACCCCAAACCAAATCTCAAAAGAGCAATAAAACAAAATTGGCCTTCACTAGGGGAGACCTTGGAAAATCTTATACTTATTTCACAGTTGATTTTTTTTCTGTCTTAAAAATCCTGTTAGTTCTTCCTATTCTGATTTTTAGCATGCTTGCTAACATCCTTGTCTGAGAAGTTTTGCAGCAGCAACCCAATTCAGAAATGACTGCATGGCAGGATTGCTCCAGCAGGAGACTCCGCTCAAACCATGGCTAATGTCCATGTTGACTTAAACTAGCTCAAGAAAAGTGCTCATGGCTGTTATGGAGGGGAATGAGAATAAATTTATGTAAAGGCCTAGCAAGTACCCCTAAAAATTAAAAACAAACAGTAAGAGAGAACAGCTCTGGCCCCTTTGTCCTCTCCCTCCTTTAAACCTCTTCAAAAATTCTGGATGCAATCCCTGACTGTAAAAAAATATTGAAATATTTTTGTTGTCTTTTTATTTAGACAGTAAGAATAAAATCCCTGGCTGGAGGAGTTAACAGCATTGTCCAGATGTAAATGAAAAATGAAATGAAAATATCACCAGCACCAAAATCAAATAAATCCTTTAATATATTGCCAGTACATTGAATTGAACTGCTAAAAACTTTCTGCTCTGGCTGGCAAGCTGAATGAAATGTGAGACAACATAGAAACTTCTGCAGAAAACAGTTTGTTTGAGGATTGTCACTTTGCTCTAACAGAAATGTCTCCTTGTTTCTTTTTGGCTGTGGTAACTAACCTTAAGCCTCCACAGAGAGCTGTATGATGATGAGCTGTGGCACCTGGGAGCCAAGTGTTTGTGCCCTCTTGATCTGTCTTGTGAGAAATGAGGCTTCAGTTCTTGAGGAGGAAGAGAAGAGTGTAAGAGGCCAGTCTCTCAGGGAATTCTGTCAGGCCATTAGAGCAAACAATGCCTGCATCCTTTCACAGGTGACACCAACTGGTTCATGCACATCTAAGGGATGGGGAAGAGGAAAACAGAGCTTATGGCTTATATATCTCTATTGAACAAAACCTGTATTCTGTTTGAATGATCCAGTCATAAATATAGAGTCCTCAGGAACTCATTTTATTTACTCCTTTTACTAAACAAACAGTTTATTGTTTGGGACAGCTTGGGACCCCAAATTGTGCCTTTAAGTGTGAGAGACGAAAGAGGGGTTTAGTCATGTGAGCTGAATACTGGCATTTCTAAAACAAATCACCATCTTTGTTAAATTCAGATGATATAAAATCAGAGAAAATAAAAGTAGTTTTGAGCTTTTTCTAAGCTATCTTATCTCTTGCAAATACTTCTTAAGTAATTTTCAAGACTTATGATGAAAGAGGCATAGCAACCTCTTTGGAAATTTATTCCAGTATCTAACTTTTCATATCTACAAGGATTTTCTAATTTTTTGCAGCAATTCAAACCCATTTTTGCTCATCCTGTCTACCACAGATCAACAGTATCCCCTTTGCAATAACTTAAATGTTGAAGAATATGGTTGTGTCTTCTGGCCTTCTTTTCTGCAGTTTAAAAAGCCTCAATTCCTTTTTGATAGAATTCCTGTTTTTTAAGACCATTACTTATTTTATTTTGCCTTCTGGGAATGTCTTTAGCTGGTCCATCTGACTTGCCAAAGCCTGACCCACCACTCCCAGTTATGAGTAACAAATGTCCCGTTCTAAAGCTTTTTTTCAGATGTCAAATACAAATGTCAAATCATCTGTAGAAGTCACTAGTATTTTAATAGAATGATTTGTCTTTACGTGGTTCTTATTCTGGTGTTCAACAGTTTTTTCCTTAAGTGTGAACTGTCATTAATAATTGGCATTAATTATTACTCAGTGTATTTGGTGATGCCTTGTGAATGATTTTGGCAACATACTTTTAATTTCTAGCTTTTGATATTGGTGACGTCTGTAACATGATGTGTAAGGAAAAAGAAAGCTTATTAACCAAGTTCCTCACCTTTTTATTTTCACTTAAAGCAGTTCTACAATGGTGTAGGCAATGCAGCCATTCCCCAGAAATCTTGTCTATACCATACTTTACCTTTCTATACTTATTTTAGGCCTTACTGAGTTGTCTTGTGTCCAAAGAAATCACTCCTGTTCTTATCAGTCTCTCATGTTTGAAGCATTCTCTGTGATTATTTTCATTTTTCTTCTTGAGCCCCCTAGTTTGGCAATGAACTTTAAATCTAGGCTTGCCACCACTCTGAAGGTGTCTCCAGATGGAACCAAAGCATAGATTAGTACTAGGATGCACCCTGTGTCTGGTAATGGGATGACGAAGGTTTTATGTTCATCCTTGAGGGTTATGACATGTACTGAAATTCTGGCGTTAGCTGCAAACACAGCTAACATGCTTCAAAAAGGGGTTTTGTTGTTATTTTAATTTATTTATATTCAATTCTCTCCTGTCTCTTTTCTAGCATTCTCCCTTGAAATGAATAGGTGATCATGATTAGTTCCTAAATTTTTAATTAGTCCTTTTAGACTAGATAAGTGTGGTTTTCAATTATTAAAAACCCAACCTTTTTCTTGACTTCTGGACCAGAAGCTGCCCAGGAGGTGTTACCCAGGCAGTGCACTGCAATGTAAGGCCAGGTACACTGAGTTTTCAGTCCCCTCCCTGGTCAGGCTTGGCTGTGCCAGTCTGGAGTTGGAGCTGAACAGCTCTGCCTGTGTTGGGGGTGAAGGAGCTGCTCACTGCTATGACCCAAAACTTCCTTTGAAATCCTGCAGACCAAGGTAGGAATACTTGAGGGGAGATGGCTGTGACTGAACTAGAGTTGGGTGTGACCCCCCCCGTGCAGTGTTCTTTGTTCCATCTGAAATGCTTGAATTTAAATTTATGGGGGTTTTTCTTTCCACTTGCAGGGCAGACATTCTGTTGCCCAACCACTTCCACATTTTACTTCTGTGGCTGAATTTGTGCTCAGGTAGCTTTTGGTGGAGATGTTGTTTATATTTCTCATCATGTAGAGCTTCACCAGAAGTTTGACTGGCTCCTGTGTTTTGTTGTGTTCATTGCAGGGGGATGCATAAAGGAGCTTTCTTGAAGCTTCTGCGTGGAAACAGAATTACAGGGAGGGAGCAGCCAACTTGTTTCCTCTTCAAGATGTGCTGAAACAAAAGAAGTACCAGTTGGACTGCCCCTCTTCTTTTTCCTGGTCAAACTGGATGACCGTCAAGGCAAGTGCACGTGAGTCCCTTACATATCACAGTGCAGATCTCCCCTTATTTTAGGGTTTGTGTCACATATAGTGAGCTGGATGGTGATTTTTATTAAGTGCTCAGACATGTATTGCTGACTTCCTCTGATTTCCTCTGACAGCTCTGTGACTATAAGCTCCACTGGTCTCCTTATTCAGACACATACATTTACCTGTCATTGGGGCACAGCTTACCAGTATTGCAAATTTTGAGTTATTAAAGTTCATGTTGCCACAGAAACACTTTTATTTTCAAAATTATTTATAATTCCTTTGGGGCAGCTGACTTTTCTGTATTTTTCATCATGTCTCCTATTTCATTTTTAAATGAATTTCATGGCTAGGTGCAGTACCCTACTGCGCACAATTATTGCACCAATATAAAATCTAAGCATCACAAAATCATTTCCAAAATCCAGGCAGTTGTTGGAACCATTGCAAGAGAATCAACAGAAAAGTTCTCCTTTTTTGCCTTAAACTGAGTCATTTACCTGACATTTAAAATATTGTCTTTAATATTTCTTTCTACCTCATTAGAGAGTTAAATAATCCATGAGATAGTGTGTATTAAAAATATATTCAAAATATTACAGTATTGCTTTCAAAAAAGCCTCACAAATCTACCTTGTACACTAAGCCTATACCTCATATGTTGGTTAACAGCCAAATGGAACAATGTCTTTCAGTCTAATTAAAGGTAAAAATCAGGACAACCAGAGATGTCTTTTTCAAATTAAAAGTCCTCTTTTATGTGCTGTGGAGGTGTTAGCACTATTACAAGGACTAATCAGACATTTAACAACGTTCTGGGACCAGGGATGAAGTGGCATTGTGTGCAGTTTAAAGATTATTAACTTTCTTTAGCACTCTGGGGTTAGATTTTTAAGGATGCCTTCAGTGCTTACCTGCTGTTACAAGGGGAAGTACTTTATTGTCTCATAAGAAGGAACTGGGCTTTTTGAAGAATTAAATGCTTTTGTGTAATGGCAAGCTTCCACTTCGGAAAGCCACTGAAAAGAACAAGAGAATTGTTGTAAATGTAGTGGGCTTCATGTGATCATGTCCACTCATAAATCCCAGCCAGAGTATATGTCTATAAACCCAAACTCACCTGCTGATTGTATGTGGCCTTTCATATCAGTTTCCTCTGTAAAATGCATATTTCTCTCACTTGTTTCCGTTCCCGCAGCAGAACACCAGATAACTGTTCTTTGTTTTCCTTAACAAATGTAATTAGCAGAAAGCCTGGGCCAATGGTGTGTGCATTTTCACTATAAAATTAGATGATCCCTTTCATTCATAGACATTTCTTTTAAAATCTCATGATTTGTAAGCCAGACATATGTTTATATTGAGGAGAAAGGTAGGGACCAACATGTTTTCATACCTTATTTTTTAATGTTTACATTGTTGTCACTCAGAACTTGATTATAGTCATAATCTTGCCTGTTGCTTCCATTTTTCCTCCTTTTTCTACCTGGCTTTATATGCATTCACAAGTTGAATGTGAGATTCCTTTGTTCTTGTAAGTGCTTTACATGCCTGTCCAGAAAGGAAAAAACCAAAACCAAGACAAATATGCACACATTTATTTTGTCTTTTTCCTAATGATAGAAAAAATGTGAAAAAAAAATTGTGTGATGTTGTCCCTAATGTGCTTGCGAGCAAGTCAGCAATGCCCTTTCAGAACAAAATTTGTAGTTATATCACAGATTTATCTGAAGCTTCTTGTATTTATGAGTAGATCTTTAGATGAGGCATTCTGAAGATGTTAATCTAATCTAAAGAGTAATTTAAAAAATTTCATTTAGTATGTGAATTTTCTGCAAAAAGACATCTTCTGATTAAATGTCTAAACTGAAATGAAAAGTTTTGTCTGCCTAATGTGAGAGGAATCGGTGTTTAACAGACTAACAACTGTTTCAAAACAATTCAACACCCAAACGTAATGGAGGCTTTTGAAAGTAAATTTTCCACGTGGTGTTTAGGGATTTAACCATGCAGTGCACATTAGTGTTAATGGGAAATTGTCCGGACAAATCTCTGCACATTATGCTGCAAATGCACTCCTTAGTGTTTAAAGCTGGCCTGTTAACACCCATTATGGAACTGCTCTCTGGAAAGGACAGGAAGAAATATGGTACCTAAACATCCATCACGCAGCAGTACAGCCCCCCTTTCAGCCCCACTCCTCCCCACTCCCCCAGCTTTAGGGGGGTTTATTGTATTTCCTCTTCTTTTGATTTTTTTTCCCTTTACATAAATTCTACAAGAAGACTGTATAGGGATGTTCTTCCCCATGGAAAGGCATTTTCCCAGATTGAAAAATAACTGTTTTTCCTGGGAGCCCAGTTGAAGTTGGCATGGAACCTGTGGAGGGGTTATAAATACAGCAATAAGGTTTTCTGCTTTTCTTTTCCTCTTTCATTTCTTTTTAACTAGCCTTCATGTCAATCCCAGCTATTCTTATGCTGATTCTGGACCTAATTCAGGTCCAGCAGAACTTAGCGATGAGTGAGGGTCATGCAATGAAGAAAGCCCCACATAAATTTGCCAATATAATTTTTTAATTATCCAGTGCTTATCTGGTAAAATTGGACTTGTTTTGAGAACACGTAAGTTTAGATAAAATTTTTGCTACCCACTTCTCAATTTTTCAGTGATTAATCTTCCACAGATTGCATATCTAGCTTCAGGCTCTGGTTTCTCCACATTTATTTATGGAAGAATTCCAATAGAATATTTTGGTTGTTGGTCACCTCAGCACAGTTCTTGTAATCCTGGTAATAAAGACAATGAATCTGGAACGTGGGCAAATGTCTGAGGGTGGGAAGCTGAAGCTGCTCTGTCACACCTCTGCTGGATGTCCCAGCCATCAAGCTAGGTGGAGGAAAGGACTTGATAGCATCTGTGAAAAACAGGAAATGTCTTTGTTGTGTTCCAGGTGACTGCCAACATTTTTGAAATACCAAATTTACTCCTTTCAATGAGAATGTGGGGAGCCAAGAACTCGGTAGGGAAAATGAAGAACAAGGGTGTGACAGAGTGTTTTAAGAAAAGCATAATCACAGAAGAGCTGCATTTCCACCTGGGATTTGTAATTTTGTTCAAGGCCTTGACCCCTACTTTGGTTTGATGTTCTGAATCTTGCCTCTTTAAGAAAAAAATGGAAATGAGGTTGAGTAGAGAGAATTTTTGCCATGAGATGACTCAGCAGAAAAACATAATTGCAGCTATTCATTCTTTTTTGGTCATTGAAATGAATGAAATGTAGAACTACAACCCAAATTCACTTGGTTAATATCTTTCCCTTGGAGAGCAATGGAGGTTGCAATACAATGCCTGATGGCTCCTATCACTTTTCTGAGAACCTGTGCAAGGAAACTGAACTCAGGTTAAACCCCAGTTCTTTGGGGAGCTCACACAGGATTTTTTATCTTTAATGATAATAGAGTCACATGGTAAATATTCCTTTTTATTTTTCCAGTTCACCATGTGCATTTTATTTTTACTGGTGCAGAATGTGTGCTCTAGAGTAAATACTGCCTTGTAATTTTTCACAACTGAAATCTCTCAGAATTGGCAGTCAGATTAATAACACATGCTCAAGGTGCCCATTAGTTTTTTCCACAATTAGTGGAAAAGTGCCACAGCTCATTCTAAGGAATTATTAGGGGCATTTCTGTAGGAATGCAGGCAATTCTTTGCTCTGTATAGTTAGCCCAAGCCGCAGACCTAACTTAAAAAGTCCGTTTAAGGATCCTTTAGAGACAAGTGAAATGAGATTTGAAAGACTTACCACAGAAACGCTGTTGATCCACTAATGTGATTGAGGCTCTGGCACACAGTATTTAGCTTTTCCTCTTTAAAATACTTTTTCAGAGAAATATGAAAGTGATGTTTATGAGTTTCCCTCAAGTTGCTGAAATGGTTCATGATAACTATTTTTCTTTCCTCCTTCTTTCTCTCTGATGTGTGCAATGGCAAACTATTCCTGATGAGCATTTATTTAATGCTGTTCTCTGTACCTGTTTTTATTGGGCACCAGAGCATCACTCCCCCAGAGCTATGATTACTCTCTGACTCCACTTTGCTTCAGGCTCTGTAATTTCCTTGCTTTGTCCCGTGCTGATCTCCTTTTCCAGCTCACACACAGTGCTGCCCTCAGTGCAGCTCACACCCCTGTGTGCTCTCCTGGGACAGCTTTCCAGAGAGTTCCTTACAGCTCCATCACTGGCAGAGGTGGCTCAGTGCCACATGTTGCACAGCCTTGGCCCTATTTGTCACCCATCACTGCCGGCTTCATTGTAGGATCCTTGTGGCCACTGATCCCACTTTGATATCGGATCCTTTGCTTTTCTAGTGCCTTCTCCAGATCCTGCTGCACCTAACTTCATGCTGTCTTCTGAGAAATCTTTGTTATGTTTTCCTGCCAAAATCAGGATCCCCTACTCTGCTTCTCTGGAGTGCTCTCCAAGGTACCTTGGCTGAGGGATGGGGCCAGGCTAGGTTCTTACATGGGACTGCAGTGAGGGTCAGGGAGTGCTGAGCTACCAAATGGAGAGGGTTGGATGCAAGACACCAGAGGTTTTCAATCGTTCAGCAGGGCAGCTGTGTGATGCCCACTGCCAAGGAAGGATCTCTTTGTTGGACAAGTGTCATGAAATGTCAGCTATGGGTCTTGACACCCCCCAGTCTCTTGCTTTCTTCTCAGGACCTGCACATCTCACCATTGTGCCACTGCCACCAGGACTGCAGTGAGCTGCAGAAGGCCTGAACACCTGCAGCTGGAGCCAGGGTGACAACCTCATCACAGCTCAGGCAGTTCTAGGTGCCCTGAATTTGTCTAAAGCTGCTAAGGTGGT
The DNA here is from genome assembly GCF_028769735.1 of Zonotrichia leucophrys gambelii. Classification (NCBI taxonomy): domain Eukaryota; kingdom Metazoa; phylum Chordata; class Aves; order Passeriformes; family Passerellidae; genus Zonotrichia; species Zonotrichia leucophrys. The sequence goes on from NC_088179.1 coordinate 7,486,747, forward strand.
AAAAACACCACAGTGATGTGGCAGCCACAACCACTCTGATCTCTGATTAAGAGAAGCCAAACCTCTAAGCAGGGAGGCTTGTTGAAGTGAGATAAGCATGGTAGTTAGTCACTGCTTATTCCACATGATCTTGATATATCAGCTCTTTGTTTAACCACATGCAGTTTGTGGGAGAAGTACTTTTCCATCTGTGCTCTGTTACTATAAATTTTAAACGTGATTTTGAATCCTCTTGAACTGTTATGGCAGTTTCAGCCTCATCCTGTCCTAAAGGTCCAATAGGTTTTGGTAGCTGCTCTGCTTGATCCTTTACTGAAGGCTCAGGATTCTGCCAGGACAGCAGGGAGTAAATGTACTCAGAGGAGTGGAATGCTCTGCATTTACCCCAGTGCTGGGGAACTGGTCTGTGCTGTGTCTGTACTGCTGCTGCTCCAGCAGAGTGGCACTGCTCTGATTAAACAGATGGATAATTGAAATAACTGCTCAGGGAAATTCCTGCCCCTACCCCATGGAGGCATTTGGTTTCTTTGTTTAAATAATGCATATTTCACATTTCAGGGGTAGAAAACAGACCTTTGAAAGAGCTATATTTTGTCCAAATTTGTGTTCTTATCTGCTGGTAGGTTCCAACTGTCCATGCAATAGCACAACTTCTTATTACCTTACAGCTCTGAATTATGGGGTTTTTTTCACTATTAATTTGACAGCCCATTGGAATACTATTTGAAAATATCCAGACATTTTTAATAAAATATTTTTGGTCATAAATGCTATGGGGAAATTTGGCACAATATATCCTACTTTCAGAAGACAAATTTGCATTTTTACAGGAGCAGCTAGAATGACAGAATAATTTAGGTGCAGAAGAAATTTGGGTGAAATCCAATTGCAACAGTGAAGGTACTATTAGTAATGTGCTTAAATCAATACCATTTATCTTTAACTTTCTAAGCACAACTAATTTACAGACCCTGGGAAGAAACAGTGGTAATTGGCAGCAGTGCAAATTCTGCTGTTTTCTCTTTTTGTCTGTCGTTCTTTTTAGCTCCAGCATAATACTGCACATTAATTTTTTGTTCGCTAAGAGAATAACTGATCTCTCTGTGTTGTTAGCTTTCAAATTTGTCACAGAACACTTCTTTATTTCCCCCTCTTCCACAAGACTTTCAATATAACATCCTAGGTGTTCTTCACCTTGTTTCACCATTAGAATTCTTTTTCCTGCTTAAGTTGTCACTCAGCCTGCCCAGCACTTTAGCAGACCCCTACTGTGGAAGGAACTGTTCCCTAATCATAGGCCAGGTCAGGTTTGGTAGGGAGGATGCCTTGGAAGTCAAGATTTGGCCAGTGATTGCAGGATCATAAAAAGGATAAGTTTAAACCATGCTACTGCTGCCTTTATCATCCACTCTCACTGGAGCCTGTTGTAGAACTTCCTAAACTGCTTTCTGCATTTTTTGCCTCAAAATCTGATTTCAAAGCCTCATCATAATATGCCTGGCACCATTAGGAGCTAGGATTATGTGCTGATAAAAATGTTCCCTTCTTTCAATGGTAATATTGCCATTTTGGTCTACTTTAATGCCATTTACTTCACTGTGGATACTTTGTGCTTCTGATGGCATTATATCCCAGTAACACTCTTTCTAGATTTCCATAGAATTAATGGAATTCTGTGAAACTCAAAATCTGTACTCTATTTTCATATATACTGACCAGGCAGGCTTCTAAGAGCATTTCTATTTTGGTGCCATTAATCTAGTGTTTTCTGTATCATTTGTGCTTGCCTGTACCCTGAAAGGTCTTTTTTACCTATTGTAGCTATTCCAGTAGCACCAACAGCCTCTGCCTGATCTTGTCTGTCAATATTCCATCCCAGAATACAGGAATTGGTGGCCCAAAGCAGGAAAATATAAACTGACAAGACAGAAAACAGGACAGTGTAAAGGTACCCAGCTCAGAGGTGTGGAGCAGGTCAGGGGTGTAGCTGGGAGAGAGCTGCAGTTGTCTCACTGCCTCTGAGGTGCTGCTTTGGCAACCTTATTCCCTTCTCAGTTCAACAGATCTTCACTCTGCACATGAGTCGTGTAGGGATCTCCAGTCTGCCTCTGTGCTCTTGCCAAACCCAACAGTGGGAAAGCATGGTGAAGTAAATTTAATGAATGTCATTCACTTCAGCAGTGAAACACAACTTTAATATTTTGGTTAGCCTAAAATTTATATGGAAGGAATGAAAGTCATGAACAGAGCTGGCCAGAATCTTCCAGGTTTTGGGGGTTTTTACAACCAGAAAAATACTTATATTATTAAGACAAAACATTCTGCCATATGTAGTGCTGTTATTTAAGTTGTGCTGGAATCTGTAATGTATGAGGTTTATTTTCTCCCTTCAAGGCAAATGGAACTTAGAGAAGAACAACTTATGCCCTCAGAACTCACCAGTCAGATACTTTTCCTGTATTGCTGTCAAGTGGGAGTGCACAGTATTCATCACTGCATATCCATGCCTCGTATTCTATCCCACTGCCCTTCACAGATCTATTTTCAATTTTAAATTAATAAAAAGTGGGTTGAATCATCTGGCTTTTGTAAATCACGTTCCTTGTTCTGCTTGTAGTAGAAGAGCCCAGCCTAAGTGGTGTTGGCAGATGTGCCACAAGAGCAGCAAACCCAGGAGCTGAACAGGGAGCTGGCAGCAGAGTGCTGAAGCAGTTGTCTGAGTAGCTGCTCTGTCTCCTCAATCATCTGTCATGCTGGGACAGTATTTAAAGTTTGTATTTGGTGATGATTCAGCAACACATGAACCTGGAGAGCAGTGATTCCCCTTAGCAGACCATACACCTCACTCTGATAGGATTCAGGAAGTTCTCCTCATCTTTGACATCTAGAATAATATTTACCATGATGTTCAAAGCAAGTGTCTCCTTTATTAGAGAGTGGCCACTGGGGATGAGCTGTTTATGCTGCAGTGAAGCTGCGCTGTACAAGGAAGATGCCCCTGAGGAGATTGGTTGGACTAGAACTGCCTGCAGATGGCACAGCACAGTGACACTGGAGGCTTGTCTGGGTCATTCCTGAAGTCCAAGTTAACAGAAACTTCCTTTGCCACTGGTTTTATGTAAATCTCTAAGAAGCAAGAATTCAGAGGGTTGTAGGTGCAATTAGTCTTTTTGTAAGTGCTGTAAACAGAGAATGGTGTGTAAGGAGTATCTGGGGAGAGTTTCAGTCATGGCCAAGATGCTTAGCTGGTGATGAGAAGAAACCCCTAATTGTCTAGGTGGGGTAGATCAGCTCCCACAGTGCCATGAAGCATTCAGTGCCAAGGTTGGACGTGAGAGGTTCACATTAACAGCCATATCACAGTATGCTCCAAAAGCTTTCTTGGCATCCTCTCTTTCAGTCAAACTCCCTGTGCATTATGTGCAGCGTTTTCTCCTTCTGGAAAGCCAGCCCCTTTCAAGGCAGCAGCTGGTGCAGTCACTTTGTGCACTGAGAGACTCCCTGAGCCTTATCTTTAAGGGGTAATGAAACAATGACACCTCTCCATTTCCTATTTTGTACATTGAACTTGCCATGATCTTGGATCATGCAAACCCCTGGGGATCTGGAAGATTGTGAAGCACATCACTGTAAGCATTTTGATTTCTTGCAAATGCAGGGAGAGATTTGGAAAAAATATCTGTTGTAGATTTTTAGCAAAAAGGAGGAGGACTCTTGACAATCTTCAAAATATTCATATGCCCATGTAGTCACCAGAAATGTTCTGGCTGTGCTTTTTCCTCCTTGGTGCTTACTTTTGGTTATTCTCTCCTTCTTGATGCCTTTTGCTATTTACTTTTTTTCTGGTTTAGCTGCTAATTTTGCCTTCTTACGTGACAGGACTTTGTGGTGCTTGTCTCCTCTCTGACATGTCACAGCTCCTAAAGTCCCCAATGCTCCATTGCCCCCACACCCACAGGCAGAGCTGTGGTGTCACATGGTTTGTGTTAGTGCACCAACGGCTGCCTCAGAGCTTTTAAAGGATTCCCTCTTGGAAAACTTCAGCCTTAACAAATATAGTGTGGAAAGGAATAAGGAATAAGATGCCTGACAGACTGAGACCAGTATTGTACAGTCTTACTTTAGGAGTCATGCTGAAGGGTAATGCTGTCTCTTAAGCTTTTGACCTACAGAGATCAAAGTTGGTTTAATTTTGGTTTATTTTCCAGGCCCTTCTAAAACACCTGGTTCAGTCAGCATTGTCCTTAGACACACCAGGGTTCCAGGTAACATATTGGGCACTTTGTGTGCATAGCCCCTCAGTCCTGGGGTCTCTTCCCCATTGTCTCATCCCACTGTGCACTGCTTTAGAGTTCAGTGGAAAAGAGCAGTTGAAAAAGGTGAGCTGATCCAATTTCAGAGACAAAGGCTGGGCTCTTCTGACAGTAAAGATGTGTTTTCTGCAATTACTATTTGCAGACCTCTTTTGTGGAGGAAATAGGAATTGATTTGAAAGAATCCCTGGCATTGTAATGCTATCAAAGTGAAATTGCTTATTATCAATTTGCCATTTATTCTGAAAGTCTTTAAGCCAATTAGAATTATTTTACTTCAGCACAATCATTGCTTCCACATTATGGACATGTAATCTTGTTCCAATAACTCATCAGTGGTTCTCTTAATTTTCATATATTGTTTTAGATAAACAGTCCTTTTCTCCAGGTGATTTAATATTCATGAAGAGTATCAGAAGCTAAAAATATTGATTACATCTGTAGAATAAAGAAAAGTAAAAGCTTACTTGAAATACCCTATCTGTGTCCTCCAAATTTAATGAAAAGGACCATCTCTGAGATGAAGTGCTGACTTTCCATTCACTCAGGACTGCTGATGTTTCCAGTTGCAGAAAGTGTCCACCAAACAGAACAGCTCTCCTCTACGAAATGAATGAAATGAATGAATTGAAACCAGTTAAGTCAATGTACATGAGTAATTGAGTTGTGATGTAATGTAATTTAACAGCCTTATCTTCTTTTGTTCAGTGTGCAGCTCAAAAATGCTTTTCTTTTTCTATATTAGTGCTGTATTTCTCTGGCCTTAGCTTAATGAGCAATATTTTTCCTCCTTTCCCCTCCTCTTTTCTTGCCATGCTAAAGATGGATTTATAAGCCTCATTGCATTGGAAATGAGCTATGAAAGCTCCCACCTTGGGCATTCAGTCCAGACTTGACTTTAAATAAACATATTTTCATTTTTAGATGGGAGGGTTGGTGTTCTCAGCTTTGCATTTGGCTCCTGTGAACTCCACCCAATTTGCCACACCTGAGGAAAACTGTAATGGGAGATTGAGACTGAATTGCTTCTTGGGGATAAATTCAAATCAGTGTTCTCTCTTAACCCTCTATGTACCAGTGGGTATTCATTTATGATTTTGTGATTTGGTTTGTGAGCTGATAATGAAGTTCCCCTCCTACTTCTATGATCATAATACTTGCAAGCAGATTCTGAGATTTTATACCTTTTGTTGTGGTTACTGCTGATTGTGTCACTGTTGTTCATTCTCTGATTGAACAAAGCAATCTAGACTTGATCTCAGATACAGTTGATATATTTAGTGCAGGCAGAGAATGTTCCAATAATGTCCTAAGGCCAAATAAACCTGTAGGTAGTAAATCTGCCTCTGTTTCCATGATTTGAAGTAGATCATTGTAGCTCCAGGTGCTGTCTTTTGCTCAGTCTCAGGCAGCTGCCCATGGATGCTCTCCAGAGCAGTGTATCTCTAGTTACAAAGCCTAGGTCACATGGAAAAGGTGTCTAAAAAACCAGCCCAACAGGTCTCTGGTTCAGAAACCTGCAGACTGGCTTTGGACAAGTTACATCTTTGGACTGGGAGAACATTTTAGGGTCATGTCTTGTGTCCTCATGACATCAAAAACTCCACAAGTTTTCAGATTTCTGTGCAATGTCTGCATTTATAAAATACTTTTAACTGTCTCTGATTAAAACATCTGGCTTAATTAAAAGCAGATTTTAAACATATGAATGCATGATTTTAACAAAATTGCTGCGTTTCAACATTTTAATTAAAAATACTTCTGGAAGAAACCAAAGCCATGAGGTGATGTCTGTGTGCCACGCTTGCCTTTTTCACTTTCTTTACAGCAATGACTGTGGATACTTATTTGGAAGAATATAGGGCTGAATGGTGAATCTAGGTAATTCTGGAGCCTCCTCAACTCTCAGCCCCTGTTCTCGTCTTCTTTCCTTTTTCCATCTTTTACTGTTCTCAGTGAGTTTCTTTTTTCAGGGTTAATTTGTACTCTTAGAACCTAATGGAATAAGCTGCTGACTGCAACAGCTTGTGTTAAGCAGCAAAGATGGTGTGGGAACAATTAATGAGAACTAGCTTGGAAGCAGCTTTCCCTGTTTTGTGATGGCTGTCATTGGGGCAGTTTATTGGAGACTCATTCCAGTTTTCTGCAGTCTGTTCTACAGCCACTCAGCAAGTGAAATTGAGATGGCATCACTTAAAATGCACAATACCCAAAACCTGAGAAAGCATTGCTTTCTATTCACAGTATTGCCAACATTCTAGCATGGGAGTTCATTGTCTCTCTCCCTTCTTCTCTCTGGTGCCATTTAAATTTTTGTTGTTTTCTGCTGTTCTGCACCAAAAAGTGAAATCACACTAATTTAATCTGATCTGATCTAAAAAAGGTGAAAAGGGATTAGGAACGGAGATTTAGTCTCAGTCTCTCTTAAATTTCCTATGCTGTTTACTTGAATTTCCCTCTCTCTCTTTGTTTGTTTTCCAGCAAGTTTCTGTTCCTCTTTGCCTGCTCTGGGTGAGGGCAGGGCAGAGGACGGACTTGCTGCGCACGAGCTGCTGGTGGAACCCTGTGGAGCTGGTGGCTGCCAGGGGCAGGAAATGGAACACATGCCTCCCATCCAGGCACACTGCTGCCTCTAATCAGATCTGCACTCATGCAGGGAGAAGTGGCACTGACAAAACGTCAAGAAATCAATCCTCACATGCACATGGCTTCCAAGCGGAGCTATGGATGGATTTCTGACAGAGAGGAAATGGGCACAGCCAAAACTGTGTTGTTCACCGTGCTTACAGCTGTAAGGAACACTTCATTTAACCCAAATAGTAGCGAGGCTTTAGCATGTGAGTAACTGATCCAAGCTTCCTGATGGAAAGTTAAAGTGAACTTCAGCTTAGCAGCTTCAGCTGTTGTGTTCCTTGCTGTGCTGCAGCTCTGCCCTCAGGAATACCTGTTCTGCCAAGCCCTGCCTCAAAGGCTGCTAAGATTTAAATAAATCAACTGTGCTTATTTATAAGCTTCCACATTATTACTTTATAACTAAATATACATACATATATATTTTGGCCACGGCTGAAGTAAGAGTTTCTCTCTTTCTTTAAGTGTAACTTGCATCCTGGGGCTCAGCAATAGGGTGCACTGTTCATACATTCTAGTGCAAAGGGAAAAGCAGAGATGCCCTTGGAGCTGTCTTTGGTATGCAGTGCATGCAGCTCTGGTGCTTCCCTGCTGCAGCACTGGAGCCTTTTTCCTTTGCACAGAAAATAAAGGACCCTATTTCCCGGATTCCACACTTTATATATTTTACATAGAAGATGAAAGTCCTGGATTTGTCCTAGATTGGCTCCCTGGAATGAAAAGGACTGGGAATTTGTTTCTGTCTTTTCAGACCATAAAAATTCTGGGATAAGAATTTCTTAGCAAAAGCACCACAATGTCATTATATCTTGATGGAAGATATAATAAAGAGCACAAAACCATTAAAAAAAGTTAACAAGTTACTTCATGTATTACTTAGGATTAGCTTGGATTATGATTTAGTCTTTAACTGCTATTAGAAAAATACTAATTTTTCCATCACACAAAAATAAGTTACAAGAGAGTTTTCTGAGGCAGAAAATATGTTCTAAAAATATAACTTTGAAGCTTAGGAGTAAATAGTGCTGAAAGAGATGACGACTTATAAAGTCTTTACCACACAGAGATGGAAGAGAATGATTCATTCTGATAAACATGAATTATATGAATCGGATTATTTATCTATTTATTTATGTGGAAGTGTGAAGTGAATATTACTGAGATTGCTTCTGATTTTCTTTATTGTATTTAAAATGTAAAATGAAGCATAGTTTCTTAATTAACTTGTGAGCCTCACTGCTGCCAGATATTGTTCAAGGCAGAACATAGTGACAGTTTGTAGAAGGCCAAATCATTTTTATCAGTGAACAGAGATGTGATAGGTGAGACCAAGGGCTGGAGATCTGCCTGTGACAAAGCATATGCTGATTATGATTGAATTTGTTGTTTGCCAGAGTATTTTCCAATTGTTACCTGTATCACCCTGGTTAAACTGTGCTGCTGCTGTCAGAGTGAGGAGCACGATGTCCCTGGGCTGGAAGGAAGTTTCACAAATAGCTTCTTTTCTTGATGTATGTAATGTGTGTGTGTCAGGTGCAAACAGCTGCTTGTGCTGAGATTTCAGAACGTTTTTAGAGGTTTCAAACATTGTCAAGTAAAAGTTCTGGAATTTTCTTTCAGAAACAAAACTTTTTTTCCTTCTAATTTTTTTAGACTATAAATATCACCATTTAGCATTTTGTTATTTGATACTTATAATCCTAATAGCTGCTAGCAAATGTGGGCATGAGTTCAAGAACAAAATGTTGCGTTTCTCTACTGACTAAGCACAATCTTAATTAAATCTACGAAAGCATGGAGATTCTGGGTGAAATTTGAGGGTCCTCTGCAGTGCATCCTAGTGCTTCAGGCGTAATAGAAGGCTGCTGCAATAGCTAGTTGTACGCTTGACAGAAGGCATCCTATCCATGGGCTCTAATAGTTGGAGATCAATTTGATAGCTAATTACTTCCAGCACAAGCAAAGCTAACTCTGAACCTCGTGTAGTTTGCTGATTATATCAGTGTGGTAGTCACTGAGAATGCCTCACAGAGACAGCACATATTATTACCTTTTTTCATGATAATTAACTGTCTGCCTCCTAATAGCTCTGTTTTGCATTACTGTGGAGAGTGAACTCCCTGTTGCGGAAGCAGGGGCACTGAAACAGTCACGCGGTGCTGTGTTCTGACCTGTTAAAATATTCCATGTACAGTATACACAGTTGTGTTGACCTGCTGATGATAAAAGCAGTGTATTAAAGGGCACTGCTACAGAACTTCCAGTCCTGACTGCCTCCTCAGCCCTCAGAGTGGCCCAAGGACTGCTGGATTGGTGGCCTGGAGGAGAATCGTGGCTTAGTGATGGAGGCTCTTTTTCAGATGTAGGACCTTTAGCACCAACCTACCTGTTACATCTCTCAGTTTAATGCTGTGAAGATTTTGGTGTCTGCCACTTGAATATATGTGTTATCTAATATGGTTTTTTTTTTAATACATAGTCAAGCCACATACCTGATATCTGATGGCTTGGTGTCTGCCTATTAGTTTTGGAATAAGTTATTTTTATTACTTGCTTTCCTTCCTCTATCTCCAGGCGGAATAAATCTAAATTCAAATTTCAAAGTGGAGTGGGGGAGGGCAGACAAGAGAAAGAGAGGCCAGCAGTCAGCTCAGCATGCCAAGGTTCATCCCAAAGCAATTTTTACAGCTGCATTTTAAACTAATTAAAAAAAAGAGGGTTTATAATAGAAATTTGAACCATGTCTTAACAATAGAAGAGCAGCTGGGTGCTGCCACAATATCAGAGGTTGCTGAGCATTGCAGTTTGAATGAAACTGTCTGTCCAACTTTAAAAGAAGGTGTCAAGTGTAGACCCTCTCTCACTGAAAAAAGAAAAAAAGCCTTATTGATCCATTTAGTGGGTAACAGATAGGAATCAACCCCAAATGTATGTTCTCTAGCGCTCAAGTTAGATAAATGTCAAGAGCTGCAATTGATCTGGAGCTCACTGCAAAACTTCATGGCCATACAGAGTTATAGACTGGTGAATTCTGCAGGAAGTGATGGATTCTGCAGAGAGATTTTTGTCATGTTTTCCACAAGAAACCATATTTGTACAGCAGCCTGCTTGGAGGGTGTTCTGGCACATGACACTAGCAAGAGTCAGCAGAACTGGGCAGAATTCCCTAGGTTTTTGAGAAGGCATGAAAGAATTGTATTAGTATACAATTCTTGGTGTAGGATTTTGTCTTTTGCATTTGCTGTTTTTCTGTACTTCTCTACAAAGAACTATTTCTCCTCAATTATGACTGTGCTGGTATGTTTGTACTTTTATCAATTATTGAGACAGGTACTCCACATCTAGCACAGCAGACACTAAGGTTTAAGTTTGGACTTTACCAGTGAAAAACCATCACAAAACTGTCTCTGAACCACACTTTAAAAAAAAAAGTTGAGTAGTTAGAACTAGTTTAACCCACAAATACAGGTAAGTTTTGAGACACTTTAGGTGGGAAAAGACCTTTAGAATCATGGAGTCTGACCATAAACCCAGCACTGCCAAGCCCACCACTGCTATTCAGAATGTTTATTAGTACATAGATATTCGGCTTTATGATGGACACATGCGAAACCAGTTAATGCCCATGCATGCAGTGAAGGGGAAGTAACATCTCTCATGGGGACAGAGAGAAGTAGAAAGGTTTCTTAAAAATATTTTATATATTCTAATATCTCCACAATGACTCATTTTATCTTTCACTGTTCTTTGAGTCCTTCCCTCTTCAGAAGATATTTTTGGGGAAAGTAAACAAATCAGATAATTAATAATATTTGTGAGAATTAAACACTTTGATACTCCAAAATGAGAGGAACTTTCACATTCTGTCTAATCTTTCAGGGTAGAAAAATTCTTCAAGCAAAGTGAGTTCCTTTGAATGCATTCAGATCTTACTGGAAGCTGAATACACACTGCTGACCTACATACAGGTATTTGTTCTCTGCTTCAGAGTCTTCTTACTAAGATTCCTCCTTTCAGTAAATGAACAAGAAATGTATCTGCAGATTTTTATTTTATTTTTAAAAAATAAATGATCATTTAAGGCACAGCAACAGCTCCAGTTTAATTGGAGCAACAAATGACTGTTGCTGTCTTCAGGGGCTCTAATCCATGAAGTCATCATGGAAGGTGTGTAGAAAAATTGAGTTAGAACATTTGCTATAATTGTAGAAGTGCTCTGGCTGTGTGGTATGTGGATATGTTTAATGTAATGTTTATAATCAAGTGGATGACACTGGGCTATCAAATCACTCTCTAAATAAAAGAATTTTTTTTTCTCCACTAGGTGTAACAGCTCATGTGGCAAAAGTAATATATTTTATTCTTTCTTTTTTTCCCCAAAATGTTCAGAATGAATATTTGATATATAGCTATGTTCCCACTCTGCATTTCTGCTGCACTTCATTTCCTAATGGGCCATTGGTAAAGGAAAACAACATTTCCTTAGGCTCAAGTAGGAACACTAATCTTTATATTACATTGCACTTGATGAATGGATCTCCAAAAACTTACAAGCTTTTTATGGGGATCCAGAGGAACCCATTCAGCAAGAGCAGTTTGGCACCTGCTTGTGCCTCCAGACCCACTGGAAGAGAACTCTTGGCACCACATTCCCCCTCCTGCATAGGTCTTCTAATGAGTTCATTTCCACACCAAAGATTAAGGCCAAGCAATGAAAGAAAAACACAGCAAGGATTGTCTGAGAGGGAACAAAAGCCCCTACATTAAAGTTTCAGAAAATGAGCTTTTTTTAGTGAAAACTTGATATTATAATGAATAGCAGAGCACTTCTTTGCCAGCTGAATGGCTGCTAAATATAGCACTTTCATCAGAAGTTTCTTAGATAGTGGATCTCTAGGTAAATGAACGTCCTGCTTCTGCCCTGAAGATGTCTTTATCTTTAAAATTCCAGTCTTTAAAATATTCTTTCTATTCTTTAAAATAACTACAGAGCTCACTGACAGGCCAGGCCAGGCCTGAAAGTGCCCTCCAAGATGGCTCTCACAGCCTAGGCTGCTCTTTGCAGCAGATTGCTCCAGCCAGGCTGCTTTCATCCCCTCACACGTGAATTGCTGTGGAATTGGAAAGAGGGGGCTTAGGACTTGGCATTGGAAAGCTTTGCACCCTTCCCCCTTCCAAATCATTGAGTCCAGCATTAAAGATCAGAGAAAACTCTTGTAATGATTCATGAGACACCACTAGCCTCCCTCTCTCTGGAGTGCCTGATTCCTTATACACATCAATGTGGTCTTTTATTGCTGCTTAATAATAAATGGTATTTTGTTTGCCTACCTGACACTTTTATTAACTTCAGTCGTGTGTGTATGTGCACATGTTTCTCCAGGCATGATTTCTCCCCAACACCCCCCAAATTAGATGGGGGGATGGGGAGAAAAAAGCACAGCTTTATTTGAAGAGAATTTGTCCCTAATCTGTTGCAGCTGTAGGGGACCATTCGGCCAATTAAACAGAGCAGGCTTTGGCTCCTTCCCAAATGAGGGGACCACATGTTACCCTTGGATCGGTCACCTCGGGGGAGCAGTGGGTCACAGGGGCATCTGGTTGTCATTTCCTCTCTGGTCAGCATGAGGGAAGCAAGGAGGAAGAAAAAAAAAAAGTACTATTTATTTATCTCATGTCTTGTCGTCTGCTGCTTTGCAGCATCAAAAGGTCCAACAGCATCCAGTCAGAGCAGGAGAGGCTTGCAGGATGTGATGAAGTCCAGGATTTGGGAATGAGAACTGTGTGATTGATTTGAGGTGTCATGAACATATTTCTGTTTCTCTGCTGCCTTACCATAAATGTGAAGGCTCTGTTAATATCAAGGAGGTATGGGAAGGTTGGTGCTGCTTTAACTGACTTGGGAGTTGCTCTCCCAGGTAAGAAATGTGCCCCCTCTGTAAGGGGACAGTCCCTCTGCTAGAGACAAGTGACAAGCTCCTGAGCAGGGAGGGAGTTGGGGTTTGATAGAAATGTAAGAAGACATTGTGATCTCCAGTGTCTCACAGGAGTGATGTAACTCTTGCTCAGCAAATAGTGTAGATCAGGAATTATGAACAATTTAATAACTGATCTGTAGCTTAATTGACTCCCAACCTGCACATCCACCTGGGGCTGGAGGGTAACACTTCCCTTCAGAACCATCACAGAGAGGTTGTCTTCACAAAATCAGCAACATCTGGTTTCAACTAAACCTAGGCTCTAATAAGCTAATACTCATAATGAAGGGGGAAATGCTTCAATGAATGATCAGGTCAGTGAACTCCTTTTCCTCTGAAGGTGCCTGGCCCACAGTTTTCAAACTGTTATGGTTAACACAGAGTGATTATTTGGCTTTGCTAATGAAGTAGTGTCAATGATGAAAATGTTTTCTTGATCTAAAACTTTCATCTTTTCAGTGCAATGATTTTAGAGCTCTAATACTTCCATTCTGGGGTGCTGAGCATTGTGGTAGCTAAGGAATCATGAACAGGTCTGTGCAAGGCAGAGGAATTGATAAATGTACTTTCTTAGACAAAGTGACTGACTGCAGAAGTTGGTGTTGAAAAAGGGCTGTGAGACCCACTCACATTTGTTTTGAGTGAACTGTATTTTTTGAGTCAAGTGTGACGTGTTATAAAAATTCAAGAGGATGCCTTCAACTACACTGTTGCAATCACCAGAGCTGGGAGGTCAAAACTCTTGCCATGCCCTTGATGTCCTTTTGAAGCTGTCTATCTATGGCACTGATAATAGGGTCTTGCAAAATGAAATTATTCTCTGATATATGTTAATTCTCCAATTACTACTGTTAGCAAAGTTGGAGTCCACTTTTTAATTGGGGTTAGAAATACTTTAGTTTTCGTCCAGCTGGAAAGGTTGGACAAACTAGGAGAACTCAGTAAGTAGGTGCCATCCTTCTTGACACCTGAAAAAAACCTGTTTTAATATTGGGCTCTTGAAAATGTAAACGACTTTCATGGGGATGTGGTGGTTTAATCAACATTGTGGGATAAAAGGTGGAAATTGTGTGAATATACTCTGCTATAGTTTAATCTTTAACGTATCTCTGAGACTTCTAGAGTTGATGGCTAGGCTGAGGAGCTTATAAGCAATCCCCAGTCAGTTTGATAGTGAAATCTTGATTGAAACCATGGTGGGGTTTTGCATAGAGTTCTGTAAAAGGAGTTAATATATCCTATTTTATTTCATAAGAAAAAATGAGAGAGAGAAAAAAAATCAAACCCACAAAATCAATCTAAAACTATCACAAGAAATAGCAAACTCAAGCATTTTGTTTCTTTTCTTTCTTCCTGCACATGCTTTTGATCTGGAGAGGGGACAGAAGTTAGCTCCCAGTATTTCTAAAACATAGTAATTTGTCAATGCACTATTTGTCTAAAATGGATACCATAATAAAAACAAGTGACAAAATACTGGTCCTTTGTAGATCAGGTTGAGATTTTCCTTGTATAACCTACAATTTTCCTACTGTATTTTGTGGTCAGCAATGCCAGTTCCAATGAATTTTCAAATTATAAAACCAAAGAGGTAAAACTAAACTCGTCCTGAGTTTAAGTATGGATTTCTGAATTTTTAAATTTTAGGGTAATTTAATCCAGTTGCAATTTAACAATGTTGTCAATATAAATGGCAGATTATAAATAATTGCAGAGCATGTGTTTTAATTATCCAAATATTGCAAAGGTTTTATCTCAAATACAGTCCCCAAAGTCCAGATAGCTGCTTTTCAATCCCTTTGCTGGCAAATATCAGAACTAAAGATAAACAAGCTATGCCCTTTTGACCCATGGAGTTTGATTGGCATCATGTTAAGCTAACATTCCTCTACCCTAAGAAAACATAAACCCAGATTTTTCCAAGGTAGAAGGAAAACCTCAGGGCTTTTTGGATAAGGTCATGTTCATCCCCCTTTCCTTCCTTATTTGTAACATCTTCCAGAAGCACAGAGAAATGGCAATTTTGTTTTGTGTCACTAAAGAATGGCACAGTTTGACTCAGATTAAGCATAAACACCACTAAACATGAGTTGCAGAAGCAGGACTACTGGAAGCTCTCAGAGTGAAGGTAGAGAAGGGAGGACCTGTGGCTTTATCTGCATAAAATAATCATATACCAAAGAGTTGAATATTTTTCTGTCTTTTTTATTGCCTCTGATCAGATTAGAGTTATATGTCACAATTGAAGAATTTGTTATCTGTCTTTAAATGCACAGGTAAGGCCTAATTCGGAAATTTATTACAAAAATGTCAAAGAGTTTTAGGCAAATAGACTTGAAATGTTCAAAATAGTTTTTCTCTCAAATTTCTCTTGAAAGCAGCTCTGTAGTGGCAAAGTCCCTGCTGAAATCAGCACCTGGCAGCGTTAGTCCTTCAAGTCCATATCCCACCCTCATTCGTATGCATGAATTTTACTTTTTGCAGGAGAAAGCTTTCATTGAAAATTGGCTTTAAAATTGCCTTATATATGTTTATAGGATTTTAGACTCCTGTGCATAAGAAAATATTACAATTTGACCATATGAAAAATGTACTAGAATAAAATAAAAATATTATGAAAAAGTTGTAGCGCCTCTATAGTCACAGTGACCATTCTGTTACATGTATGAGAGAATGATGTACCTTTTAGAGGTTTCTACACTTACATGTAAGTGAAGGAACCAATTTTTTTTTTCTGTGGTTCTGTGACTTTAGGAATATTTCTGCATCTGTCAATATGCAGGTAAATAGAGTTCTTGGTCCAATTGATCACTTCTCCGTAAATTAAAATCCCTGATCCAATATCTCAGAAGATATTTATGAAAAAATTCTAATTTCCCAGTCCACTTACTGGTTCTTTGGTCCCAAACTGGGGCCTGAGTACTGGCTGGCACAGACGACAGCTCGTGTCCTCTGGGTCTGTTCAGGTTCAGCTGAACAAGCCCAAAGGCAGAAACGTAAATATTGTGTGTCCAGTTCCTTTTACTCAGGTCCTAAGTACATGGAAACAAGAAGAAAAAATAATCACAAAAAATGAAATAAAGGCTGTGTTGACAGAATTGTTGTGTAACTCAGGGAAGTGAAATTGATGTAGTGATTCACAGTGCTTTTGTCCTCTTCTAGGTGTAAAATAAATTCTGTCTTGTATTAATATTATTGATTCAGCAAGTAATGTTGAGATATTTTTTCCCATTTAACTACAAACCATGGTGGAAGTTTGCAGCATGGCTGAAAGCTGATTCAGCTCAAGTATCATGAGCTTGGTTAAGTTGATGAACAAATGAGAAATCTGTATCAGGGGTGTAATATTAACAGTTGGTGTGCCCAGGAGCCCCAGTGAGCGTGCACTGTTTGTTTGGACAAGTGCTACTGGATTTCAGAACTGGCCCCCAGGTCAGTGTCAACACTTCCCAGCCATGGCTGGAAAAGGTTTCAGGAATTTTTTATCCAAGACTGTGATCAGGTTTTCCCATATTTTCCTGAGAGCTGATAGATGTAGCTCAGTAAATAACAAAGATGTCAGTGTTGTCATGCTCTTCATGTTTTGTTCTTGAAATATAATGGCAATAACTTCCCAACATGTCTGCCATTGATTCTGCAATATCAGAATCTTTTTTCTCTACAACCCATATGAAAATTAGGAAGTATCCTTAAAATCCCATGTTAAAAGGCTTAGCAGCAAAGTCTCACAGCTTTTTAATATAGTTTTCTCTTTTCTCTATCCATATTTTCTCTAAATGGTTTTGACAAGGGATAGAAGAGAAACACAGATATTCAAGATATGTCCAGTCAGTTGTGCATGGAACTGAAAGGGGTTTTTTGGTCTTAGTTTTATGCAGTTCAGAAACTGAGATGAAAAGGAACTCTTAGGGGCATTTAAATAATAGCTGAATTGTATGCCAATGCTTTTCTTGGATTCAGACCTGTGACTTTTCTTTTTCAATATCAATATTCTTAATGTTTAAGACAAGCTCACAATAATCATGGGGTAAGCAATCATTTAGCTAGGAGATCCATGCTCAATATTGAGAATAATTCAGAAAATTTATGTACTTTCAAAATCTGGAAATTTTCCATAAACATATTTGAAGTAAGTTTGGAGAATGGTATTTGAGATGATAGCATAGGGAATAAATCAGAATGAAAAAGGAATTTTGTCTTGCTGATCTCGGATGGTTTCCAGTCCTGTTTGGCTTTTAGGTGCAGAAATTGTCCTTTGGATTATTCCAGCAAGAAGTGGCTGTGTTCACCTGTGAGGAATGATTAAATTATTTAGTTTGGACTAGAATGTGAAGAAACATCTCAAGTTTTGATTTCACCACAAACTTTTATTCTGGTGGTGATGAAGGTATTCATAGAAGAATTCTGGGAATATGTGAACATAATGGGCAACTCCTTTAAACATACTAAAACATCTTTAAACCACCCATGAAACTTCTTAGTTTCTTCACCTGTCTTTCACTAGTTTTTCCATGCAAAAGTTGGTGTTTTTTCCTTTGCTTTTTCCTGCAGATGAATCTTTGTTTTTGCATCTGAAGCCCTCTGCTCTGTGTACTCTGAGACAGACTGTTCCTATCTCATTTCACCAGGCTGTCACACACTTGATGACTTACATGCACTGTCATTCTTCTTAGGCAAAACAAGCCTGTTTGCTCAATCTGTACTCCAGGGTTTTTTTGGGGGTGTTGTATAACTCTGCTTGCTGTTATTGCACCTACTGAACTTGTTTGTGACTCATATGCTTTCTATACAGGGTGCAGGTAGAAGAGACATCTTTGCAAACCTCCCAAGTGTTTTAATGCTGAGCAGAACCATCCCATCTTTATTCAATTACATCACTTATGGATTTTACTGGGGGAAGTGGAATGTCCTTGGGATGCTGTGTTGTACAGATCTATTACAAACCGGTTAACAAGGACATTTCATGTAATCTAATTTTAATCTACATAACCTTTTACAATTGGATTATTAAGGCCCAGGCATTGTAATGCATGTGTGGAACAGGGTGCACCCCTGCCTGAAGTGCCAGAGTCCCTTGGCTGCTAAGGAGAGTGCAGGATTTCATCTCAGGCTTGGAGAATTCCCGTGGATTTGGGTTCTCTCATTTGGAAACACAACCTGGCTGTAACAAACTGAAAACTGTTTCAGGAAAGTGTTCATTTCGGTGTAGAAATTATATTTCCCAACTCCACACTAGAAAGGATTAAGTAAGAACTTGCTAATTGCAGGAGGTGGGAGGGCCGTGGATTTGTAGGCAGAGCAGGTGATAATGTAACTGGTGGAGATTACAAACTAATTATGTGAGCCAGGAATTGCCTGCCACGTGCTGGAGATGCACAGCGAGGTGGAGGGAAGGGGTGGCTGGTGGGGAGCAGGCAAGGAGGAATCTGACTGGAGTTGGAGTGAGCAGAGCTCTGATTAGCCCTGCACCCAGTATGGCTGGGGCGTGAGAGGAAAGGACAAACCAGGAGTGCAAGAAGGTGGTTGTGTTTCTTCAGATTTGTTTTCAGGCATGACTCTGAGCCTCAGTGTTACCTTTGGCCACTGCCTGGTGATGTGTGGGCCTGTTACTACTCAGTAGCCACCTGTAGGCTGGTATGAATGAGCAAGGATTTTGCTCAGTGCTATTAGTGAAATATGCCAAATAAAACTGTGACAGTTTTCTGTGGTAGAAAGGCCAGGTTTCACTCCAGTTTTGGTTGCCTTTGAACAAATCCCTGGTATTAGCTACAGCTTTATATAGTATGGAGATTGGTGGGAATACTTTGCTGTTCTCAAGCACAGGCACTGAAGAGTAATTCAGTCATTACATATTTTAATACAAATTACAGCTTCCTGAGTAGCAACTATAAATAAGCTCTAGTGCCATGTGTGGAAGAGGCAGATGAGCGTTGTGCTCTCACAGAGCAGCCCCATAATTGAGAACCAGATGCTCCCAAGCTCCAGCCCTGTTTCTGGTCTTCATGAGCATGCTTGAGTGATTGCCTGCATCAGTGAGTTGTAATTAATTAGTTAGTGCCTGGGAATGTGCAGAAGGTATAAAAGCACTATAGAAAGTATTTGAGGAGATGTTTTGTTGCTCCATTTCTTCCCATCAGAAGTAGTTGGCGTGACCTGTTGAAAAGCACCTAGGTAAATATATGCTTCACAAAGAAGAGGTGTTAATATTTGTACCATTTTCTTATTAAGTGAACTATGAAAGTGAATTGTTAAAGCTTTCTGTATTAGACTGTAATGCAATTCAATCTTTTATCTGTTTGATAGGCAGTTAATGGTGATGTGTTTAAAGTCTCAGCCATCAGCTGGTGCTTTATGTTGATCTCAGCTATTATTGTGGATGGTGATTGTGTTTCATCACTATAAGTTTTATTAATAACATGAAAAGCTACCCTCATAGATGATGATGGTATTGTAATAACATAATGAAAATATAGTGTTTTCATAGTGGCCCAGAGATGCAAACTGCGCACATCTCTGTGTTTTACATGAATCGCTCGGTGCTAGAGAAAGGACCAAACATGATCACTTATCACTGGCTATTTTTAGGTATGTTGTAGACACATCATATTCTTCTAGAGATGGCAAAGACAGTAACGTCATATTTAAACAAGGCTGTTTCTTGCATTTCTAGCACTTATCAAAAAGTTTCATGAAATGCAAATTCTGTGGTTCTCAAATGATTTAGGAAATATGAATTAATTTTAGTATTCCAGCGTTAATATTTATTGATAGGCTATTAATCACTTGACTGCTAGGTGCTTAAAACACAGTCTTTCCAACAGAAGACGTACAAGGAGATGAATGTATCTTCCACCTTCCTTTGGGCAAACAGACCGCAGCTTTTCACCCAACCATAATGCAGGGAGGTCTGACAGCTGAATGTCCTACATGGGAGTAAATAATAAATGCATTGAACTGCTCTGTTCCCTGCCCTCCATGCTGTTCCTGGGGTGTTGTTACCCATTGCTGTGCCTTTTAAAGGAGGGCACCATCTCTATACCCAGACCCAGCTGTAGCAGCAAAGTGCTGTGCCATGTGCCTTACAAGCTTGCCAAGGGTTTTGGAGACACGCAAGTTGATGAAGGAGTCTCAGTAGCTCACCAGGTCTGCTAGTAATGCAAACAGAAACACCTTGCCTGGGAACGGCACCCCCAAAGCTGCTGGGCAGGGGTCGAGTTGCAGCTGCTAAAAGCGTTCCTGCCTCAAGGCAGGGTGAGCTGCAGGTGCTTGGTGTCCATGGCCAGCCCGTGGTGCAGGTGTGAGCCAAGCAAAGCCTTTCTGCTCCACTGCTGCAGCATTACAGGGATGTTTCCCTGTTTTCCTGGTGGCATTTCCATTGGAGATGTGGAATTGTGATTGTTGGGTTTCAGCTCTGAAGTTCAATGCTTAACCTGCTTGGAATGTGAGAGGGGTGGGGCTGGGCTCAGTGTGGTTTTGCTGATGTCATGGAGGTAGAAGAGAGAAATCTTTCCTCTTTTTAGCAGTTGAGAATATTTTGTTAAACACATAATTTCTTGAGAAGTAGTCTGTTGTTATATGGCAAATCTTTGCGGTACTAGGAAAGTGATTTTTATAGGGCACCAGCTCTAAAGCTAGGCTATTGTTATTTAACTAAAACATCCTTATTTCTGCAGCACTTCCTTTGAAAATGTAGGTGCCATCTGTCTATCTGCCAAGACAAAGGAGTGGCACTGTTTTTTTTTTTGGTTTTTTTTTTTTTTTTTTTTTTTTTTTTTATTGGAAGTACTGAGTGGTTTTATTCCTCTTATTTTACTTTACAGTAAAATTGCAATTATTTTTTAGAAATGGGCTGTACAGTGGACCAAAGATTTCAGTTGCAATTTGTGACTTTGCTTCACTGTCTTCTCCCTCTTCCCTGGGGAATATCCTAAAGCAACACTTCAAATTGCTGTAAAATGACAATTTGTGCCAGAAAACCCACCCTGCTTTTCTGAGCATCAGTTTCTTTTAGAAGACAGTTGTAAGAAGGCCTCTGTAACCTTGGGAAGATGTCATGACAAATAATCTTTTTGTGCCCATCCTAAACCCTCCCACTGATTATTTTAAGTATAAATATGAATATATTGAAGTATCTTGCTGTACATTAAGATGTTAAAGGAATCCATAAATCTAGGCATCATGCTGAATCTCATTCATACAACTTTATATGGCTTGAAAGTAGTGAGGAAAAAAATGGTGCATTCTTCATTTTCCCTATAGTTTTACCATGCATATTGTAAGTCTGTGAAATGAAGCTCATGTGTGGGGTATTTGAATTCACTGGTTGTGGGGGGTGGCTTGGGGGATGGATAATGTGGGATCATCAATTCCTGACTGCACAAGAGTGCTTGTGTGAGAGGAGATTTAATTGAAAATGATTCTGAATAGAAGATAGTGCTACATTGTTATAAAACTTAAATGGGAAGAGTGCAGTGTTATCAAGTTAAGGGTGCCTGACACTTTATACGGTTTAAATCTATTGTGAGTCCAAAGCATGTGGATTCAGGAAAAAATGAAAGTTTGCCATTTTCAGTCCTCTGCAACTCTCATTTCTGATGTGTGTGCATAGTGCTCTTATGAGGTTTTGATTTGTTTTGGTTTTTTTTTTTTTCCTGTTGAATCCTATCCAGAATGCCTGAATGTGTTAATGACTCATGGAGTACAGCCCTTGTCTTTCAAATGAGTTCTATTTTGTGGGCTGGTGAATTCCTAGCAGAGCATATAATCTTGATTCATTTGAAAAAGATATTTAGTTTCTTTCCTAAATCAAATCAGTTTCATAAAAAGGTATAGACAACTGGGACTTACAGATAAGACCAGAACACTAGATTATTTTTTCTTCAAGTTAAAACTCCACTTAATACTTTCTTAAAGCTCTAAGAGTGGGGAAATAAGAATTTTCTACTTGACTCTATTTCCTGAAATTATTTTTAACTAACTATCAGTTATGTATGATTTTTTCCCCTTCTTTTTGGAGTTGAATACTGCTTTGCTCACTTGTGAGGGCTTTTTTTTTTGTTAAATTCTTGTAATACTGGTCCTATGTGAGTTAATCTTCATATTGTCTGTAAGGATAAATGTTTCTCTGTAAATCTTGTGCGTGCCTCTACCTTTAAAATACAAAATTAACTCAATTTGTAGATTAATTGGTGCAGTTTCTCATACAAATGACAAAAGAAACCTGAAGTATATTAGTAATGTGATGGCAGTAATACTTCAAGCACAATTACCTTGTCTTAAATTGAAGATAATCAGGATTGCAGAATTCACTCTGGTAATAATGGCCACTTCTTCAAGTGAAATTAGTAAGAAATTAAAGGAATGTTTGTGCAAATGTAAGTCCTTGCATGCTTTTTCATCTTGGGAGGCATGTGGAAATAACAGAATGAAAAGCAGAGTAAGGTGGGGTTTTTAGAAGTAATATTCTACAGTTTGGACTGTGGTTGTGGTGGTTTGGTCCCTCAAAACCAGATCTTGAGGCTTGAGACAAGAGGCATCAAATCTGGTCATCACACCTTAGTTGTGTATTAGTTTTTTCTGTTTGGATGTATTGTAGATTGAAGTCAGTCAGCACTGACTGGGAAGTCTGCTTTTCAAAAACTTTGTACAGACTGTTTTAGCAAATGGAAGCAATGGAGTTACTAAAAGGCAAGTTACAAACCTGTGTCAGTGGGTGAACAATCAACTGTGGGGCACCTATGTGAAGCCAAAGTTGTTGTGTGCTAAATAATATATAATTAAACTTAGTTTTTGTGTCAATCAATAAACATAAACATTGTGGATATGCTTGAGTTTCACATTAGAATTTTATTAGTATTCATATCAACAAGTTCTATGAAATTCTAATGGAGCATAATGAGAAATTAATTTTTAATAATACACGGAGCTCAAACACCGTTTAAAAATACTAGCTGAACTGCAGAAATGCGAAATAAACCTTCTCTGTAAGGATGTGGCCACAGAACTAATCCAGGAATTTCCCCAACAATAATCTTATCCACAGGGCCAGTAATATTGAGCCAGTGCTATTAAATAATAGGGGTACCTCTCTGACTGGAGCTTCCTGTTGATTTAATACACATCAGTTCTCACCTGTCCTGGGAGATTCTGCTTCTGGAGGCTCAGAGACACATGAGAGATGTTTGTGTTTGTTTTGTTTGCTTTCGTAAAGCAGTTTGGAGTTGTAAACCGAGGTGTAATCAATGTTACATGACTTTGCTGTGAATGGCATAATTACCTTCACATGCCAAGAGTGAAGTGCTTTGACAGTCTCACAACAAAATTAATTCAAAGCTTTGAAGCAAAAAAAAGAAATGCAAAATCAACTATTGTGATTTGGTGAGAATAATAACATCTGAGAGTCCATTGTGCTTATCCCCCAAATTCTATGTGGAATGGTTTCTTATGTGCAATAGGCTGTTTACAGCGAGCCATTTAAAATAACAGCCCATGAGACCATTCCCTGATGCACACTGCTATACCTGGAGAGCCTGCCAGATACCATCAGCAAAATGGACCATAAAAGCAATCCAAAACCTACCTTCTTAGTGGAATTTATCTGATAAATACCTTGCTAAATCCTAAATGTTTCATTCATCTTTTTTAAGTGTGATACACTGATCTGCTTATCTGTTTAGCCTCACTGGCAGCATTCTCTCCTGAGGTTAAAATACACAAGGAAGACACATACATTCACTTTAATAACGGTTATCTCCCAAAGAATATGAGCTGCAGAGTCATTAATTAAACATGATTGTTCTGGGGAAGGTCTGCTGATGAAGATGTATATACGAATTTCTTGGTGTCAGTAAACTCTATTTCAAATACAGTTTTTCATGCTTCACCATTTTCAGTGTCAGGTAAAAACTTGTCAGCAATAAAGCCTGTGTATCTGAAAACATAATTTGTAGTAGACATACAACCAATACCTTTCATCACCATCTGTAACATGCAATAATGGAATTATGGCAGACCAATAGTCCTATTTTTTTGTCATAGGACTAGAAGCTGGGAACTTTTTTTGCTGCCATCAAACTCTGTGAGAGATAGAAATTGTTTAATGTAAAATTCCTGTTTAAACACACTAGTGTGTGATTTAGAATTGTATTTTAATACCACTTCAAAAGAAAGTCACAACAATTCCAAGTTTTTCTTGAAGACATTTGAAGAAAATTTTCTTAAGCAAAACACTATTTCAGTCAAAATCAAAATATTTCTATGTCAAGTGCAATATAAATCCCAGCGTCTTACTAGGAGTATCCAAATGTTTGATATTGATGTGTTTCTGATGAAAAGAAGCTGCATTTCTGTGAAGTATATTTGAAGTCAGAAGTGGTTTCATCTTTTTTCCTCGCCTTATGTTTCACCTTATATCCCTGATTCTTTCTCATGTAGATGTCCACCTTCTGTTTCTTCATAATTTCAAACACCTCTGTCTTTCCTTTGATGTGTTTTTTGCCTATCTATAAGATATTTCTCACAAACTTAATTAAGTAGACCTCTGTCTTCAAACTGCATGACTGGAGATACCAGACGCTATTCTAATGGAAGCATAATAAAATAGAAGCACAGAATTTTTTGACTTTGCTTGAAAGTGGAAGTGCAGCACTCTACTTTATGGTGCTGAACAGGGTAAATTTTTCTTTCTACCTCTTTCCAGTTTAATTAATATATTCCAATATAAGTAGTAAGCTGAAAGCCTCCTTTTGCTTCTTTTCAAGACCAGTAGTGACCAACAAAACCCACAGAACAAAGTGTGTGAATTTATCAATGCTGCTCAGTGGATGCTGGATCCATTAAAACTTGGGGAGCACAAATGTATCATCCATTGCTATAGTTCTGAAAGTGTCCTTTGACAAGGTGAGCCGAGGGTGGTTTTTGTTCCATTTAAAGTGTCCTTAGGATACCTACCTGGAAAAAGAATTTGATGTGTGTGTGAATATAAAGTATGTGAATATAAAGTTGCGAATGGTTTGTAGGGTAGAAATAATCAATTCTGGCCAAGAAGACAAACATCTGCCATCTAGTCAATGAGAATTTTGGCAGTAGCTCCACCACTGGGTAGATGGACCAATGGACCTTGTCTGTTCCTGGCTGTGGGGCCATGTGTATTAACAGGAGCAGTAAGGTCTGGGTGCCTTCTTTTTATTTTCCACTAAAACCACAGAAATGACTTGTGGTTTTGTGTTCCAAAGTGCTGTCCTTAGACTCTTTCTCAAATTCATTCTTCTGTTCAGCAGCAGAATTGGGATTATGAATTTCTAGGGGACAACTCTCTGCTGCAGTTATATGAGCCTGAGCAGAGGGGGTAGCTTCCAAGTAAAACCGGTGGTGTGCAACCTAGCACTTCCAGAGAATCTTATCAAGGTAAATGCTTCTTATGCTCATTGGAAAATAATCAATAAAATGGAGAAAAGTAAAAGAAATACCTTGAAATAAATACTGAGTGAAACAGCAGCTGGATTGGTAGGCTGTGGTGTGGTGCTGAGGCTCCAAATTTCCACTCAAAAATTTGAACCTCTCCATTTGCAAAGAACTGACCTAAATTTTAGGTCTTTTTTTATACAGTCTTTTTTTTTGTTTTTTTTTTGAGTTTGACTCTTGTGCTTTGGGGAAAATCCTCCAGAGTTACTGGTTTCCCTCTCATGTAGAATGTGAATCATATGGAGAATGTACCAGGGCTGTGTGGGAGTAGTTCTTTCGTGCTGAGATAGGATGCTGAGATTTAGCCCTTTCCTTTGGGACCAGATGCCATGACTGTGTTCTCACTATCTTTGGTACATATGTGAATCTCCAAAAGGGCTCATTTATAAAAGGAGTAGAATATCTGATCTTAGATCAGTCATGTAGATCTAAGGGAAGAATTTTGCCTTGAGTGTGAATTAATCTCAAAGACAAAATTCACAGCAGCCTACTTGTTAATGAATTACAGTCTTTATTTTTAAACATTTTAAGTCTTCTTAAGTTCCCACAAGGAACTCGTTATGCTTTGCACTTGGAAGAAAATGGAGAAAACCTAAGTGGTGCTTTGGAGGGTAGGGAGTCTGGTTCCAATACAGATGAAATTGGTGCAATTTTACACATGTAATGTAAATAAAGGTGCTGATAAGTAGAGCATGTACCATTGGTGCCTGCATGCTCTAATCTGTGATATGATGCATATTTATGAACTTGAATATAATTAAAAGCTGGTGTTCCAAGTGTCAATCAGCCCAATTCATGCACAGATCATTAGAGGAAATGCTTCTCTTGAAGTGGCAGAATATGTGCAATGTGGACCTGTGCCTGCAGATTATATGATCTACCATTTCTTTATTTAGAGCTTCCTTTTGTGGCTTGAGACCTGGAAAGATCTTGAGAAGGCCATTAGAAAATATTTATGTAATAATGACTTTGAAGTTTTGAATATGCGTGTGGGTTTTCAGAGTTTTCTTTCTTTGTTGTTTTTTTTTTTTTTCTTAATGCGAATTACAGAGCAACAGAGGCATAATTAGTTGAATTTGGAGGATGTATTCATAAACTTTTGCATAACTTAAAAATAGGCAAGTTTTTCAGTATCAGTAAAAATTTCAAAGAAAGTGTAGGCATACTAGGTTTGCTGAAAACACTCTGGAAAATTATGATTTTGAAGTGATGATGTCCTTTCATGTA
This sequence comes from Zonotrichia leucophrys gambelii, assembly GCF_028769735.1. NCBI lineage: Eukaryota > Metazoa > Chordata > Aves > Passeriformes > Passerellidae > Zonotrichia > Zonotrichia leucophrys. Next base: position 7,513,358 of record NC_088179.1, read on the forward strand.
ATAGCACTAATTTCAAAGAGTTTTAGGGCTCTGGCCAGTGAGGCAACACATTATTGTTATCAAGGCCCATATCAGAAGCCCTTGGGATTTTTAGGGGCTCAATAGGAAGAGATGTGGACTGGAAGCCACTTGAAGCTGGATGTGGACAGTGTGCCCAGCTTAGTGTATAGCCACACTTGTGAGGGGGAAGATGCAAATTCTTCATCCTTTGGGAAATGCTTGCCCTGGGTCAGAGGCTGCAGAGCACGTGCAGCTGGTATCTGCATGAGACCAGCGTTTGCGTGCTTATGGGGGGGGAGAGAATTCATCTCACACATCTAAAATTATCTTGATTTTCATTTCAGCTTTGTGGCTCACCTTTAAGAGAAAGCAGAACACGAGCAGCTGTCCAGTGAGCGATTCTGTGCCAACTGATGTGGAATGTGAGGTCTTTTATGTAGCTAAATGCAGTGATTTAAAACATCTGCCCGTATCCCTGGTTTTTCTATTTGACTGTTGTTCCATAGTGGAAACTTCTTAATGTGATGGGGACTTTTTATTCCATGTATCATATTTTCAGAGTTATCTTTTCCTTCATTTTTAGAAGTAGCTATGTATTTCCTTGTGAATGATGTCTTATATCTCTAATAACTTTGGGAGTATATTCTTATAGAATTATGGCTGTTGAAAACGTCTTGTGTTTGTGTTTTGGGTTATTTTGTACTTTTTTTTCTTCTATGGAGAAAGATATGTTACAAACCATATTACACTGACAGAGATGAATATAAATAGAGCAATATATTTACCTGTAGAGGTAAAACAAGAGTAGTTTGCAAGTATGATTTTGGGGGCTTTGTTTAGGTATTTTTTTCCTCTTCTATGAATGACTGCAATTCCAATGTGTGTCCTAGCTGTTAAAATTAAAAAAAAAAAAAAAGGGAATCCTGCTGTAGGATACATGCTCCATCTGTATGACTGTGTGGATCTGCTGTGTGTTTGTGTGAGAGAGGTCTGGTCCCTTCTGTTTGCTCAGTGCTAATGCCAGAAGTTTGTGGAAACTCTTCCCTTGCCCTCAAGATGCAAAGGTCATTGTTAACTTCTGCCCACAGGGACAGCCTAGAGAATTAGGGTAGGCATGGGTTCCAGTATATCCAACTAAATATAGCAAGAACTTCTATTTGCAGCTTTTTTGATGAACCCTTGTGTGTTTCTCATTTTGGCTCAGAACACAGTGTTGTGCAGAACATGAGCATACCCAAACCCTCTTCTGGATCTTGGATCTACTGTGTCTCTCCCTGGTAAGAGGCCTAAGCACAAGTGTTCCCTCTGTCAAAAGGTGTTGCCAAAGAATAACTTTTTCAATTGACCTAATCCTAACCTTGATCATGTTCAGACTTGCTGCTGCTCATAGCTAAAACTGGACCGCCTTAATTTATCATTCTTCTTTTAATTTGTCAGTTTGGAGATATATTTTTCCCTTTAGGGAACTATTTTTAAAATTTCTTTAGATTTTATTTGTTAGAAGCTACCCATTTGCAGTTGATGTCTAATTATTTTTTAGGACCAGTAAGCTATGAAAATATTTATATAGTTAGTCAGTTACATTATTAAATGGATAATGGCTAAAAATTTCGTAAGTAACTTTAAAATTATATATGACTTATAATCTTTAAAGGGTTATAGGTCTTTAACTACCCAGTAAAACTATAGAGAATTTACAGATCACTGTTTTATTGGTATTATAACTTAACCACTTCTTTGAACTTTCATTACTGACTGTTGAGACCTTTCAAGGATGACAGTATCTGTTTTACCTTTTGGCTGTTTTAAGAAATCTGTGATGTGAAAGCAATATATAAATGTATTTAGGTAACAGATTGAGAAAGTTAAATAACCCTGAAAAATTATAATTGAAGTTGCAAACTACTGATATGAAGACAGATATAATAACTATATAATATATATCAAAGAGATTATTATTGTGCTGTTACTCAGTAAATGTATTTTGTAGTTTTCTGTCTTTTCTGTCTTGTACTGCTATGAGTGAGGAAAGGATGAATGCTGAGGTTTAATCTTCCAGTCCATCCTAGGAGTAGCTTCTGGGTCCAATTTACTAGCAAATGTGTGTAAATAATTGAAGTCTTTGTGGCCACAGGGCTGTGAGCAGCAAAAATAGGAAAATGCTTGCATTTAAGTAGTAACCATAGCCAATACTAACCCCAATTAAATCTTGAGTAATTAGGGCTGTTCTCATAATGAGTTAGACATGTTCTTGCACATCTTCTTGGGTTAGATCAGTTGTCACCAAAAATTTGCAAGCTCAAATTTGGTGCCTGGGATTCTTGGTGAAGCAGCAGCAGCTGGTGCAGTGTGGGCTGAGCAGGCAGAGCCCTGGGCTGGATGGCCCCAAATCTTTTGTGTTATGTTGTAACACAAATCTCTTGTGTTATGGGGCTGGAGGAGTTTCCATTGCCCGGTGGTGAAATGGAGATAGAAACCCTTGAGGTGGAATGAGAAAAAGCCTCCTCTGTCAGCAAAGTACTGTAAGAAGTGCTGTGAGAAATGCTTTTCTGTTCTCCCAATAGTCCTAAATCAGGCTCTAACATGTTCTATTAAATAAAATTCAAAGGGTCGTTTTCTCCCAAAAGGTCACCTAGGACTTTACTGTTTGTTCATAATGTCTTATAAAATTAACTCTGTTCTGTCTGAGAAAAAAAATAAATTATGAATATGAAACTGTCCATAAAATGTAGTTTTCAGCTCAGAACAACAGCACCAAAATTTACTTGAGATAATTATGTGGACTGTCTTCTTCAATTACTTTCAATAAAACTGAATATTTGCAGTTCATGTTATACCAACACAGTCCCAACCTGCTCAGCCAGATTTGGTTTTGAGTGGCCCATAAAATGGTCTGTGCCTTCTTTTAATACTTTTTATTTCCCAATACCATTTCTTTAGCTATTAATCTCTACCTCAAAACCCAGGCAGCTATAGATATATGTAATTTTTCTAAGCACTAAACCACACTGAGTTTTCTAAGTACTAAACCACACGTTTCATTTGAAGCCATCAAGTAGGAGCAATGTTTATGTGAGTCTGCAAAAAAATTCCGTGTGTGAAGTCTCTCATTTACTGAAAATCCTCCATTCTCTGAGGGCAATGGCTTGTGCCAGAGCTTTGTGGTGTGTCAGAGGTCCAGATTGCTTGACTGCATCAGGAGTTTGCTGTGGTGTCCATTTGCCAGCTGGAGACAGAGTTTCATTAATCTGTAGTGTAGAGGGAGAGAGGTGGGAAATGATGTTGCTCCAAGACTTTGATCTTTTTTGTTAATGAGCTGGTTTACACCTCAGCTATTAAACAGTTGGAGACTTTTTTTTTTTTTTTTTTTTCTTTTTTTGCTGTGAAGCCTAAATTTGGAGTAATTCAAGCCAAGCCAAGCAACATTTTTCCACCTTCAAGTAATAGATTCTATTGCCCTATAAACTCAATGATTCTTGTTGCCCATTTCTTTCTTTTTGCTTCCTCCTGCCATTCATTATTTTTCTTCCTCTCAACATCCTTGGAATATGGAAAGCATTTGGGTTTAGTTGAATGGCTTTTGTTCACAGTTTTAAAACACAACTTCTTTCTCTGCCACCCATGTGCTAACTGTATCAATTTGTGGGTTTTACCTTTTCTAGATACAGATGCACAGAGAAATCCTGCCTGTTGTCCTCATTTTTGGAGGACTGCAGGCATGCATAGGTAATCTGAAATTATTGAATATAATTCCTGTACATTTCTGAATTCTCTGGATTAACCATTGTGTTGTAGCTTGAGGGAAATGAATTCAGGTTCTGCCTTGGTTCTGTTTTCTTACCCAGGGGCAAGGAGGAGACCTGGGGAAATGACATTTTAACTCTGCTGTCTTCTCCTTCAATAAACTAATTGAAGGATGTTGATGTGTACCAGGGAGACATCATGTGCCTTATTCTGGGTAGGCCTTTTCCTGAGGAATTTGACCAGAGGTTTTTGTTTCTGTGAGAAATGGAAATCTGTCAGGAGTAAGAGGTTCAGCAGAGGATGTTGTTGATGGCAGCATTTGCTTTACCTGCTCATCTGTGCAGCAGTGTGTCAGGTTGTCTTGTTTACCCAGGGATGATGTGCACTCTGTGTTTTTGGAGTTAAAGGTTTCCACAGTTTATTGCAATCTTGGAGCCCCACCTCTGAGTGTGTCAGCTTTAAAGTTTAGCTCTCAGGTGCACATCCAAATCTCTGAACAGCTGTGTGTGTAAGGCTGGTTTAACAGCCCCCAAAGGTGCCTTAGGTTTTGTTGAGGAGAATAAATAAATAAAATTACATAGGAAATAAAACTAGAATTAGATCTTCTCTTTCTTATATCTCATGTAATGAGGAAAAAGTTTGGTACCCAGACTTAATATAATATTAAATTTGGCAGATCAAAGCCAAGGTGTGAAAACTTTCATATGAGGCTATTAGAGCTTTTTATTTAAAAATCAGGTGGAGCTGATGTATGTTCAAGGTTTTATGGGGTTGAGGGACAAGAGTTTTTGTTTTTTTTCTTTTTCACAGGCAAGATTCAATAAAAGCTGGGAAAAAATCAGTCCTCTTGCTCTTCTGAGGGTGGACAAATCAGGTGAATTTAGTTCATCTGCCTCTAAAAACCTCAAAGCAGAGAGGGGACAAGTGCCACATGATTGGAAAAGGAGTGTATGTCCATGCTGATAAATCTCTGTTGGCAAAGAAAGTTGTTTCTCTCTGCACCAATGTTTAAAAAATGGATTCATGCTTCCTTGGTTATAATCAAAATGCTAGTTTCTAATTATCAGCACAAAATTAGACATTAAATAACAAGGGAGGCATTCATAGGCATCAATATTTTTTCCTTTAATTTTTCTGAAGTCTTGCTTTAGTGTTGATATGCTTAGTATCATACTACTGATATTTTTTCTTCCCTTTTCAGTGTCTTTCATTTTTAAAACAGGGATACAATTTGCACACTGAACTAAAATCTCTGATCTATTAATTGATGAGCCATTGTATTAGTCCCACTCTTATGTCAGTGATGTCAATAATGGTTCAAATTCAGACAGTCAAATGGAGGTCTCTTAAAAGAAGAAAAAAGATGATGATGCTCAGAACTCCTGTTAGTTCTTAGTGTATATTTAAAGTTTGGAAAAAATAATTGTGAAATAGAGATATCTATCTATATATTACTGTATCTTGCACCATGAACAGGATAGGTGTGAGAGTTTTACTTCTAATTCTCTGTGGTTCCCAAGTTTGTTTTTGGTCAGCAGCTATGTCTGCTCCATCAAGATTGCAATTTTCAGTGTGTGCTTTTGATGGCCAAATGTATGATCTTTGTTTTGGGGGGGAAATATCACATTTTGCCAGTTGACCATGCATGAGATGTTTAAGTTACAGGCACATTTTATGAACAAAGACAACAAAATAAATTGTATCCACTGATTGCCATAGTCTTTTATTAAGACCTCCAGTATATTATAGCCGTGATAAAAGGAAAAAGGTATTAATAAAGTGGGGAAATATGGGACAGAGGGAAAGGTCACTCAGGTGCTTTACTTCTTTGTAAATGTCTTCATTGTCAGCTCTTGCAGCCATAGTTTAATAACATTATAATTATATAAATGTAAATAAGTAACCTCATATTACACTCGTATGGGAATCTCCTACTCCAAAATACAGAACTAAAGTTCTGTATTCAGTACTGTATTCAGTCTTTCTGATTCCTCTAAGCTGCTTCTCCTCCCATAGGAGACCAGGAAAAGAAAAGGATGCTCAGACCACTTCAGCATTTGTTCTTCACCTTTCACCATTTATTCTTTGATTTTTTTTTGATCTACCCTCTTTGTCCCATCTCCTGGCACTTCAGGGAGGGGATCTGAAACCTGCAAAACACAGTTGCCACTATTGGAGACTTCATATTTTCAGCACCCTGTCAGCATAATCTTAATAGCCTGATGCTTATAACATGGTTGCTGAGGTGCTGTAAGTGTTATCACAAGAGGTCTCTGTTAGGTGAAACAAAAAGAAAATCTTCTCCATTCTCCAGACCAAAAGTAATATTTACACTACTTACACTTTGCTAACTGATCTCTCAGCATTCATTGTTCATGCATTGTAAATACTACCAGGCCTGGGAGCACAGAAGAATGGCCTAGGTAGAGATTATCAGATGCATTGCAAACCTTTTGTTCAGCTGTCAGACCAACTGAATGAAGATGGTTTGGTGTCGGGCATCCTGTTACAGCTCCTTCATGCTTAGACTTGTTTCATTTGTTCCCTGGGTGAGGCTGGCAGGAGTCACTGCTGCATGAATGATCTTGCACCTGGAATCCTGAGCTTTTGCCCAGAAAATCTGCATAGAACCCCAATGTTAATAAAACAGCTCACATCCTGCTTGGTTCATCCTAGTATTGATATCATTACTATCGATGGCAGATTAAGCTTCTCTCTTCAAAGCAAGATAGTTTTAATTGTGGTTGAAATCCTCTCTATACTTTAATCTATAACACTTTACTTTGAAGTGCTAGTATTTCTCTGGGTGCCATTTTCAGATTTGAATATATTGTTCTGTAAAGCCCACTAAGCTGCTTCATGCCCATTTATTGCCCTTAAGAATTGATTCCGTCCCCTCAAGCACTTCCTTATTTTTTGAACGTGTGCCTTTGTAGACTTTACAAGATGTGTTGCCACATTAATCACTATAAATTCCAGTGTGTGCTTAAGGTCTTTAATGTTTGGTCCCGAGAGGCTTCACATGTACCAGGTGAATTAAGAGCTCTTTACACACTGAAAAACGTGCAGAATAAAGACATTCCTAGAACTTGAAACACTTGGAGAAGTGGATTGTGCTTTGTAAGTGCTTCTCTGCCTCACATTCCTTCATTTGTAGCAGTGCTTTTGACACTTTCTTGGTAAATTTGGCTTCCACGCTGTGTAATTAATTTAAACATTCATCTATGCCTGACTGAAAACTTTTGATGCCTTAATCTTTTAATAAATAAATCTGATTGTCCTAAATTCCAAAGCAAATAAAACAAGAAGTATTTGAAGGTCTGAACAGCATTTTTCTCCAGTGAGATCTATACACTCTGGTGCTCTGTTTAAGAACAGGACATGACACATCAATCAGAAATGCAGATACTGATTTACAGGGTATTCAATTAGAGACCTATTTTCAAGAGGAGAAATGAACTGAGCATTCAGCTGACCACAGTGTGCTCTTTGACAATTCATTACTTGCTGTGTTGGAAAAGTAACTGGTCAAGGAAACTTACAGTACCTGTCAGGGTTACTATTTCAGAAAAACCACTTGCCTCCGTCAGCAGGGCTGTTTAGATAAACCGATCACTTCTCTAATCGATTCTGAGTGCTGAAAAGTTGCCATGGATACAAGATCCTGCAGCAATCAAAACAGAAGGTAAGTTTAGAATTGGAAGTGACAGATTTATTCATCACATACTTAACAAGCCTTTGAAGGGAAAGAGAGAGTTTGTCAGAGTCCTTAGGCTGTGTATAAAAAGATTGTGGAGAAATACTCAGAGAATTGCCAATAAGCACTTCAGCTGGAGAGGACTGGCTAATATTTGCATTAGAACCATTGCACAGATATGTTTGCTTGAAACTGTTGCTCTGGGTGCCAAAACCATCAAAGTCTGCAAGCCTGTTGTCATTTATCTTCAGCCTCTCAATGAATGGTCAGCTGCAAATTTCTGTCTTAGTGTTAGAAGGTTCAAACTGTTCCATTCTCAGCTTAGGAGGCAAGGAATGCAGGGCAGCCACTTCTGAAAACAAACCTTTGGATCCTTCTCTCATTCAAAGCAAATTTCAGAAAGTGAGTTTTTAATGTCCCCTAGAAAAATTGCTAGAATCCTGCAGAAGAATTGATTAGATTTCTGTGTGATCCTGCTGAGCTGCCTTCTGCTGTCCTGTTTTATACTTTTCTGAGGTTAGTGCATTTTTCAGCTGGATGTTGTCAGAATGTCACCCCTTCGTTTGCTGATGATGCCATGTCCTGCTTTGGCACACAAGACTCAGTCCTCAGAAATTCACTCACTTCTATGAGTGAGATGGCGAACAAAACAACAAAATCTACTTTAACTGCGAAAGGTCATGAAAGACTAATTAAAATGACCAAAAGGAGAGGGAAGTGTTGCAATCGTTTCATTCTCCTGGGTGAGCTCCTTTCAGTCTTAGAACTGCTGAAATTAATTTTCTCTCTTAGTTCTTTCAAACTTCTCAGAAATCACCTCTCCCCCTCCCACTTCTCTAAACTGAATGTATATTTAATAAGAAGACATGCAAAACCAAACTAATTTCCTGGTTTCTCCTACATATAAACATACAGTGCTAATTGAATTTTTTTTTGTAAATCAATGTTCACAGAAAAATAAAGCATGTTTCCTTAGTTCAAAGCATGTCTGGGTTGGAGGGTTTTGAGCTCAAATCAAGAAACTTCTGTAGCATTATATAAACATGCAAAGAAAGTCAGTATAATTGATAGGTTTTTTTGGTTTTCTTTTCAACCTGGGGTTTTCTATAAAACTTGGAGATTGAAACTCACTTGGAAAAAGCCAAGAGAAAGCATTCAGTAAATTTGTGTGCAGCAACCCAGATGGGTTTGGCTGGCCTCTCATCAGTGGGGAGCTGATCTGCCAGAGAGGTGCTTGTGCGGCAGAGAGGACAGGAGCAGGAGTTAAAGCTCACAACTCATGTTTGAGTGCTCAAACTGATTTTCTCCCTGTCAGGGGGGTGTGCTGGTCACCCATATATTCCCTGGAGATGCTCTCCAAAATGAAAAGGTTCTTATTTCACTGCATTTACGAGTGCTCTTGCTTTTGCTTAGCAATTCAACTCCTGTACTTTCTGTGACCACAAAAATGAATTGTTTTTCCCCAGAATCTTGAATTTGTGGATCTGAGTATGCATCATTCAGTGCTTATGTCTTTAAGCTCATGTGCCCATTGTAAACTTAAACAATGCATTCCATTACTAGAGATAATTAATGAAACAAAATTTGGTTTCAATTCAAGTGGATCTGGTTTAATTAGTATGCTATTACGTCTTCCTCTTCAGCATTCTGAGGGTTAAAAATTAATAAAGTCCATCTCACAACAAAAAGGTTTCATGAAAAATGTGGAGTTTTGTTTACTACTGTATGTGAAACTAGATTCACAAAAATTTTGGTGCTGCCCACTATTCTTTTGCCAGTCCTTAAAGCTCCAGAGATATGCAGAGGGGTGTGATTTATGGTGCTCTTCTCTATCCTGTGTGTCTTTCTCCTCTGTTTCAAACACAGTCACAGAGGAGGAACACCACCTTATGGCCTTCAGAACCATAAAAATATGAATAGCCAGCTTTTGGTGGAGGGCTGGGGAGGGATGGAATCCCTCAAAACACGTGGAATGCATTTCCCAAAATATTAATCCTAGGAGTAATTTCTAAGAATTTTGAGAAGGGTAAAAGAGTTTAATGCTCCCAAGATAGTTGCATGGGTGGCTTTCAAATTAAGCCTTTTTTTTCCCTTTTTGCTTCTATAACTGCAAAGAATTACTGTTGTAGTTGTCCATTCCAGCTCCTCTGTGAGCACTCCTGGTCTCTCCTGGTGCACAGCCAGCCTTGTCAGTGTAAACTAATGTTTTCTGCAGTGGCAGAAGTATGTAAAGAGACATGGGTGTTAGTAGGTTATTTAGACAGACAGACTGGCAAGGTTTTTTTAATCCATTAAAATGAGTTTAAGTTGAACCACACTTGCAGTCTTATTTGGAATTTCATTTGTGAGGTTTCAATATTTTAGGCTACTCTGCTAGACCAAATCTGTCCAAATCCTTCATGTACAGGGGAAGAGGAACCATGGCAAGGGTTGATCTAAATCTTACATCTCAGCTTTCAGTAGTTTATAAATGATCACTTATTTACAAATAGAATTTTTTGTATTTCCACTTATAATTAACTCTCTAAAATCGAATACCTACTTAAGAAATTATGTCTTGAAAAAAGCTATCTTCAAGAGAGAAATACATTGTTTGAATGTCAGTTTTCTTGGATAAGCAAACATGAGAGAATGTTACACATGTCACCGTGCACAGCATGAAAGGAAAATGTGTTTGTAATATTTGATACAGGTTAATCTTTATGTCATAAAATGAAGTAATTTTGCCTCACTACTGAGATCTACAGTAATGTTTCCTCACTTATTGTCTTAGCAAGTACAGAATGACCTTATAAGAATAGAGATCCTTTGTGCCAAAGTGTCAAATCACAAAGAGAGTTGCACTAGAATTTACTGGGGTAGACACTCAGGTTTGAAAACGGAATTTACCTTACTTTCGCTATCCTGTAGGTATAATACTTGATATATGGACTAATTTTTCTGTCTGTATCCTTGGTGGACTTTATAAAAGGTTTAAAATAAGAGGTTGGAGATAAAAATTAATTTTACTCTCTTTATACAACATACAGAAAATCCATTTTAGCAAACACAAAAACTGAAGTCCTATCCTGGAATGTAGTTGTATAAATTACCTAATGCATCAATTACTTTTCTAATTTTTTTGTGGCTACTCATGATAAGTTTCAATTTTGAAGTGCTGTTATAGTATAATATTTCTTAAGAGAGACAGGAAGCTATTTTATGCTAAGGAATGGACTATAATTCCTGAGAGTGTGATGACATTGTCCCCTGAGAGCCTCAAGCTGAGGTGCAGCAGTTTGCTCCCTGCCTTGGCAGGCTGTCCAAGAGCAGGGGGTTGGATGGCCACTGGCTTGACCTGCACCCCCTGATCATAACTTCCAACTCTTGACAAATTTTGATTTACAGCCATGCAGGTTTAGGAATTAGGAGAAGGCAGAGAGCTGCTCCATTAAACTCCATTGTGCTGGGTTATGTGCTTTGCCCTCTGAAGAAGGCTGCTGGAAAAAGTGTTGGGAGTTCTGTCTCCGTGCTGGTCATTTATGGGGCTGTTTCAATAGAGTAGCATTGGAATGGAAAATTCATCCTGAAAAATGACTGAGCCATCTATTAATTCTGCCAGGACTGAAATGTATTGCTCTAAAACTAGAATCTCTAAAACTCATTACCCCTTCAAGCTGTCAAGTACAACTAAAATCTAAATTTTTAAATGCTTTTTTCCCTGACACTAATTTTCTTTTGGGGATGAACCTATTTAATGCTCTTTGCAAGGCACTGAACTGAAACCCAAGTTTCTGGAGAGTTTCTCAGAGTTGCAGGTCCTGGCTAACAGCAGGATGATGCTCATTAGTACGACATTATTTTATTACTGGATAATTAGGCTGATAATGCAATTCAGATCTTGATCACTTTGATAACAGCAAAGAATGAAGCTGATAATTAGGAACTGTAATTTGTTAAGTGGATATTTGTTCAGAACCTAGATTGACTACCAAAAGAATTTCAAAAATCGTTTTCTACTTACACTCCCTTTTCATTTTGGTGATTCAAAACCACTAAATGGACATGGGACTGACCACCTAAATTTGAAAGAGTAAAATATGGTTGGCATACAGAGTCACTAAATTATTTATTACCTATTAAACTATCAATGACTAATTTTTATATTCTTAAGATAGTACTGATGGACTCTTTAACAAAATGGATCAAAGGATTTAATTCTGGGGAAAAAGAAATCACTAACACTATTCCATATAAATGATGTAAATATAAAGATGAAATTGAGATAAACTAATCACTCAATGCTTCAGCCTGTCAAGCTAATTCTATACCTTAAAATTGTTCTGCCCAGAACTTTTTCTTCTCTCTAATGAGAAATACTTCCTTTGAATCTCCTGTTTGAATGTGTGGACATGTGAATTAGTCAATAGAAGATATTGTGATCTGCAAAAGTTCCAGGTTGGTTTATGTCTGGACGTCCAACCAAAGTCTGTGCTGGCCATTTTTCTGTGTGGATTTCCCTCTTCACTGACTTTTCCCAGTGCTCAAAATGCTGTGTTAGGATTTCATTTATTAATTGTTGAGAAAGGAATGGCACATACCTATAACACCTGGATTTCTTTCTGTTAGGGGAGGACCATAAGAATTCCTCCTGATGCTAATTTAAGAAATTGGTTCATTTGTTTAGATCATTTGCTGTTTATTCTCTGAATATTTAGCAGCAGAAAATTCCTGGCAGGAATTGTTACTGACACAGCAAATTTCAAACTGACACTAGAGAGCATTTGTGGGAAATTTGTCTCACAGCTGGAGTAGGAAGATTGAGTAGAAAATCATCACCTTAATACTCTGTGATCTGAATGGGTAAAGAAATCAGCATGTTTTGAATGTCTAAAAAATTAGTGAAAAAAAGGCAGCAGAACAAGTGGCTTTTACCTGCAAGATGCCTTTTAAACAGCATGGAATTGCAAGTAATGAAATCATCTAACAAGAAAGTCCTAAAGAGATCTCTGTTCCTCTGAAATTTGGCACTAAAAAACCACAGGTGACAGTGGGGGCTTCGTTGTTGGATGATTATCTAGAAGTCAAGAGACATAAAAAAATTTCAGTGCTAATGGACATGTAAGTGAGGCACAAAATTTATGCTCTTTAAGTACAAAATAGGTCACATGAATGCAGGTATATGAATTAGAGTTTATAGATTTGCATGTGCACTTTCTGTGTTTTATTCACCAAAGACATTGCTAAATCACAAGTGGAACAAAGCATGCAAGTGCCTTATTTCCATAAGACATAAGGTTTGTTTTTCCTTTCTCTTCCCCCTTTAACAATTAGAAAATGCAAATAATAAAAGAAACAAAACAATTACCATGAGTTAATGGAATTACAGAAATGTTGGACCAGGATAATTAGAAATGTATTGGGTAGTTTCAATACATCCATGGTATAGAAGAACACCTTTTTGTTTGTTTTTCTCCTGCCTGAACATTATCATCTTTATGTCCTTCTGGTAGTATAAAGAAGGTCTCACCAGGTTTCACCTTGATTTTAAAAAGTTACAGAACCAAAGTGAAATAAAAGGACCTTAGTAAAGAGTTAATAAATCTTTCCTGTCTACTAGAAAGCAATACTTCAAGTATTGAAAGTGATGCTTTGGATGCACTTCCCCAGTGGTTTGGGATGATATTTCAGATAGTGGTGTGCTGAACTGGAGCTAATATCTTCAAAATTTTAGGTCTCATTGTAAACCAAATTGTACTGCCTAGGATGTGGGTTGTCCCACGGAGTTGGACACTCTCAAGTTCCTGATGGAGCAGAGTTCCTGTCAGAATGAGACCCAGCCTGAGCTGCTGAGGCCAGCTGAGTGCAGGATGTGTTATTTGCTGCTGCTCACACAGGACAGCTGGTCTGTAATTAGAAGTCCAAACCCAACTCCTCATTGTTCAACTGAAAAGAAGAAACAATTCTTGTTTGGCTTTCAGTCGTGCAGTGTGAGGTTTAATTCCTCTTCTGTCATTACCTGCAAATACAAGGGTTTTCAGGAATATGCTCTCTGACTTGGTGAGGCTGTCTGCTATAAATCTCCTTTCAGTGCAAACTACATCCAGTCATTATTAAGGCTGGTGGTGGCTGTGTTTACATTGGAAGTACAGAACCACATAAGTATTTCAAGAAAATATTGCCATACTACTTGTGCTTCCGTTTGCAGAACTTGATTTGTTTTCACTGGGCCCTAGATTTTTTCTCCAGATTTGCTGTACAGACACTGAAATGTATTAATCACAGGTTAGCTCTGGGGTACTAACCCCAACTTCACAAGGGGGTTGAAAGTGTGGAGTGAGAGACAGGATAATTTTCCTCTTGCTAATAGCTCTTAAGTAAAGCAGTTCTTAAAGCAACAGACTTTTGCTATTAAGTTTCTTAGTGTTTTACTCTCACCATTCTTAACAAAAGGCTGGCTCTTGGTTCTCTTAGTTAAACTGAGCTGGATGCTGGAGCAGTTTAAAGTTTTCTGCATGCTAACATTGAATGAAATGTGTTCATTTTCTTTGCAAAATGATGTGCTTTGCTCTATGTTCCAATCTGTCTTTCATCTGGTGTATTAGACATACATTATCAGTGTTTAATGAATGCACCAAGATATTCCTCTTAAAAACAATAACTTTATAAATAATTCAAATGGTCAGAAATATGATTACTGTGGCTTGCCTTGTGCTTTCTCCCCTGACAAAGTGACACTAAGGGAATACATGGGTAGGGATTGCTACTTGTAATGACAGACAAAGGATTTCACTTCCCCTACACAAGAAACTAAAGATTGTCAAAATATGAAAGAACAGCTCATATATTCTGATTTGCCAATAGACCTGTAAAACCAATATCAAGGACAAAAACCTGAAGAGAGCAACAGGCTTGAGCTGTTTCAACCCATGAACTCCTTCACAGTTCATGGGCTGCCCAGCATACTGTTCTGGACACTGGCATGGCAATCACCCTGGAAGCGTGATTCAATTGCATATTGCAGGTGACACATGTCTCTATCTTCAAGAATAATCTACCTTTATGCAAGATATTTTGTACCATTCCACCAAATCAGAAATCTGATGTCACATTGTCTGTCTTCAAATCTGTAAATGTTCTGTTAACCAGGACACCTTACACTTGTAAAATAATTAAAAGAGCCTGCTCAGTGAGAACTGGCGTCTGACAAATACTGCTAACAGGGGTGGGCTTACTAGAGTAATTTTTCTAAGGGAAGTAATATCTAGGCATAAAATAAATGTTCATCCCGTGTCATTGTTTAATGGCCAAAGTGGCACTAAAAAGCCCTATTGCCTGCAGGCTAATGGTCAAGTAGGAAAATGCAGAGTGCTGAAGGACAGGGCATGGGAAATTGGCAGTTGTGGAATGAGAGGGCTGAGTGAGAAGCAGAGCATTTCAGTGAGGATGTGAGAAATACATGTCATGACTTTCAAGAAAAATTAATCTAGCAAATAAGCTTAGAACTGCTGCCAAATCTAACATTGCTGATGGTTTTACAAGACACAAAAAAAAAGAGAGGAAAGCAAATTAATTTTTTCTGACAATACTCAGAGTGTTATTATAATTTTTGGGACCTATTTGTGTAGCTTTGTTTTTAAATTATGAGAACATTAAATCAATTCTTAATAGTTCTGGTGTTTCTAGGCCTTTTGATAAAAGGAAGAAAACAATATATTCTTCCTCTTGAAATTTGTTCTTCTCCATATTTATACCTTACTACTTTGTAGTTAGGGTGTAAGAATGTTGCTTGGGATATACGTTAGATACTGAAATATTGCTGCTGGTGTTATGTAAGAAAAGAAAATATATGCATATATATGTGTATGTATAAAACATCTCATACACATTGCAGGTCAAAATATTATCCTTTTTCTTTTGTCTTCTGTGGATTGGAAAGATACTGTAAAGAGACTGGTACTTCTAAGTCTCCTTCAATGAGAGTCTCTCATTTTCTTAAAACTAAAGTATCTTCTGGGGAAAGGAAATGCAGCAGATCCTGATGTTTTACCTAGCAATGAATAATTCATATACAATGAATGGAAGCTAAAATACCTTCTTTACTAGTGAAAATACAAACAACACTTTCTCCTTTGAAAAAAGTGGGTAGTACAGAGTTTGGAAAACTATTTGAAACAGTAAAATACTGTATAACAACTAACAGTTTTGTTTTGCAATTTGTTTTTATTTCGACTGTGCGTGTTTGTTACATTTGTGAGGTTCACACAAGGTAGATAGAATAATACTGTAACTTTATCACAGATCAGGTTGATGTTTTTGTTTAAAAATAATCCCTTTGCTTGCCAAAACCTCTTGTTGATAGCAGTGTGTAAGGTGGGAGGGTAACACAGACTTCAGAGAAGTCAAAGGCCATTTATCTGCATCATATTGTTACTTATTCATGCTTTTTGAAAGTGCCCTTTCCTTACTTGCTGATTATGATATGAATCACATTATGAGACATTTGTACCCTCATGTCTCCCTACTAAACAAGCTTTTACAAGGGCAACTTAGGTGTGATTCCTGATGCCCTGTGTTGCTGGGAAATGAAGTAATTTCATGTCTTATGAATATTTGGTGTAGGATATGCTATGAAAAATATCCTTAAGAAATCTGCTGAATATACTTATGAAGTATTTGAAGACCCATAACTCCATAACTGACTGCCACAAATTATATTAAAAAAGGGGAATGAAAAAAGTAATACTTTTGCTGATGGAAGTTGGCAGATGTATCACTCGTTTTCTTAGTGAAATGGATTCAGTGGAATTAATGTTGGACATAAAACTTCCTTTGAGAGGCAAAACTGCTTAAATTGCAACCTTATAAATATGATAGGTCTTCCATAGGAATAGGAGTGAAGATTTCTAATGAAATACAGGCTTAACTGGAAAAGTGCTTTAAATGTGTGCAGGAGAGGGTCCATCCATTCCAAGAACCGGACCTGGCACTCCTGTGTGGTTCAAACCCCTGCTTGTGTGGGCAGACACATCTTGTGGGCAAACACAGCCTTTTCTGATGTTTTCTGTGGGCAGCACTGATTTTATCTGGGAAGATTGATTTTTTATTTTAGCTTCACCTGTTACAATTCCTTCTTTCAATTTAGAGTTAAATTTTCAGACTTTTAGCCAATGATGCAGCCATCCTGCAAAACACAGCACAGGCCCTTTTCCCATCAGCAGGGATCATTATTCGGCTCTTCTCCAGCCTAAATAACCATCTCCCTTATGGGGAGCAGCTGCTTCCATTTTATGGGTGTTTCTGACCAGGTACTGAGCTCTTGCCTTGCTATTAATATTATTACTTCATTTAATAGTGAACTACTTGGCCCAAGTGTCTTATTCTCCCTTTTGGTGTGGAATAACTTTATCTGCTTGGAAATGGGTGTTCTTAGGAAGGCAGGTGTGCTTCACACAGATCATGCAATGATGGGCTGGGGCAGAAATGGGATCTTTGTTAAAATAATTGCTCCCAGGAAGATGCCAGTAGGCACAGAGAATTCAGAGAATTGTGTGCATCAAGGCTGGATTGCTAGCATTTACATGAGAATTTGGGCACTTTTTCTTTTTTCCAAAGCTTTCTTTTTTTTCTAAGATAATTTTGTATTGCGCTTTTCAATCAAATATATTTCTTATAGGCATTGATAGATGTGACAAAATTGTCTTCCTCTAAGGGACTTTTTGAGTTTGATAAATTCTTTTTTTTTCTATTTTTCTTTTATTTTTAAAAGTTGTGGGAGGCAAGAACTTAATCAACCATACAGTAATTTTTATGTAGGTAATTTACATTGCAGTGGCTGCACCTGAGCAACAGGTGGGGTCAGGGTTTCAGAGTTTACACAGATGGTGTCAGGTGTGGTTCAAAGCTTAAATCTGTGATTGATTTTTTTATTTGTAGCCTGGACTAAATATTTGTCAAGTGTCTATACCAATCTTCTTTAAAGTCAAATTGATTCTCTTAACCAGCCACTGTTTTGTTTAAAAACACCAAACCAGACATCCTCATGCATCCTTGGATGTTTAAAACTGTAAAGTGTCCTTAGCACCTTAGCTGAAGTACATTTACTTTAGTCTTTTTTCATAGTTCATCAGGTGACTTTGAGTGCCTGGCAAGATAAAGAGGTGCCTCTCAAGATAAAGATACCCTCTGGAAAATGAAGGTATCCAAGTGCACCCACTTGGTTTGGGAGCTAGCAGGAAGCTCAGATTTGGGAAATCAGTCAGTACCTCACTCAGAAATCAGCATGGATATGGCAACAACAAGGAAGAATTTGCAACACCAGAGAATTTTCTATTCCTTTCTTCCTTTTTTAAACATTAAAGTAACTTTGTCCCTGCTCCTCAAGGACATGCTCATTATTATTCTGTGTAGGGTCAGGACAGAAGGAGGGAGGTTATGCTGAGCTTAACAATGGGCCTGAAGAACTTAACCAAATCAGACCAAGGATAAAGGAATCGATAGTAAGAGACAAATAAAATAAGCTGTGCTGCCTTCTGAATATCACATTAGTGTCACACGTTTTCTTTTCTGTTTTGTGAAAGAAAAGCTCTGAGCTCATATAAATGTCTGTTTGTTTTTCAGGTGTGGTGGTGCTCAAGAGCTCTCTCTCCTTAATGACAGAAAATTGAAGGCAGACAGAGATGGATGGGGGAAAAAAGCAGAACACAAAAATAAGTGGGATAAAGTAAGGACCCAGAGTTTGGTATTAGCTATGAGGAAGTAAAAAGGGGATCACCAGAAGGAAAAGATACCCCCTCCCTCTTTTTCCAATAAAAGAAAGAATGCCAGCAGTGATGACATGAAACCCTAGTGGCCTATGCATTCCAGTAGTTTCAGGGTAGGATAATCTACCCCAATTTAGGTATCCAAAGAGCATATTTTTGTATTTGATAATGTATATTTTATAATAAAAGGAAACAACTAGGTGCTGTGAAGAAATAATTGACGCTATTGCAAAGATAGAAACTGGGAGAGTGAGTAAGCCCTAGAGCATCAGTAATATTGTGATATCATGGCCTAAATGTAAGCCTAGGCACAGCATCCTATTTAGTTAGGATTTTTGTATATCCCTATTTTTAGTGCTTTCTCGTTTGCTGTGTTTTGGAAACTGAAAGGCTTGTGGCTGCCTTCTGTTTGTTACTCTGATGATTTTATCAGTGAAAATGCAACTCCCTTTTTTGGCTTTTTAATTCACTCATCTAGATCTGCAGTGGTTCACAGTCAGCATACGAAATTTCAGTTGAAAACAAACCATGCTGAGTTGCTAATGTTTTCATTGAATTGTCAAACTTGGTGAGTTCTTTGTTGTATCACCAAGTAGCATTCTGAGAAAATTTATAGACATGTTGGTTTAAAATTTCCAGAGAAAAAGGATAAAAATGTCTATTTTTTGCCTTTATTGACATATAAAAAACTTTCCTTACACGTAAAGATCATATTTTGTAATAGCAAGTCTAGATTCCAGGAACATCAAAAATTTCTGGGTAAACATGTAAAAGGATAGTGAGATTCTTTACTCCCCTAGTTCAGAAGTTTAGTTCTCTCTCCTGGACAGCCACTTTTAATTGCAGAGCTGCCCATTTGTTGTTGCTCACACTGAATCCTGCATAAGGCCAGGATTTCTGATTATTTCTATTTCATAGACATAATTTTGGCACTGAGAGACATCATTGGATTTGCTGTGAGAGGGTAAAAATAAGTAGTAAGGAAACAAATAATATACAAAAGATTAAAATGGGCCGGAACCCCAAAATGCTCATGCCTAATAAAAAAGAGATTACTGAAGAAAACAGAATAATCTGGCTTCATGTGGAAGGTCACTGTGCCAGCTGTGTGGTGCAGAAAAGACTGAATTGAGAGCAGGCTGCCAGAGAAGCAGAACGAAGTGAGAGGAAATTTCCTGCCTATACAGCTGCAAACATCTGAGAGGGAGGAGTGGAGAGCCACCCACTTATCTAGAAATGCCTTTCAAGAGTCCTTTTGAGAACATTTACCTGAACAACAGCAAGTAATCCCTAATTGAACTGCCAGAGGCTGTTTCTTGACAATGCAAAGCATTTTGCTTTTATCCTCCCCCTTTTCTGGTACTGATTGATAGGTTGATTCTGCAGTTGCCACTTTAATAGAAATCATCACAATTCTATCAAGTACAGTTTGGAGAGGGTTTTCATTCTCTCTCTTTTCAGTAACTTTATGAAGATCAAACCAAACCAATTGGCTTAAAAACACTCAAACTATTTAGAAACAAATCCTTGCGTACATCGTTTTGATTTATGTAAGTAGTAAAAAAATTCAAAAGATAATAAATCTTAAAACAAAAATTAAGTTTTAGTGTGAAGTAAAATCATCCATATACTGATATTCATTGAAGAGTTACTTTGGGTTAACTACCTATCAGGGGTCTAGTTGTATATGTATATATCATTTAATGAATTTCTTGCTATCTCCCATTTTCTATTTGAAAAAATTGCTGCTATGTTTTAGTTGCTGCTGTGGCTGAACCCATGTGATTTTAAGGACAATATTTCTTCTTCATGCCTGGGATTTGAGTATTGTTGTCATTAAAACTGCAAGTTGGGAAAAGAAAATCTGTTCATGAAACAAGAGCCATCCATCTACATGCCACACACTCGGAGTCTGGATCAGTTTGCACAGCCTGTTCTCACTGAGCCCAGCCTTGTTCACATGTGCTGCATTTAGTATCAGCTGATGCATTATATCTAAATATGTTGTACTTTTCAATTCTTTGTCAGACACCTACAAGTTTGCTTTAGTAATTTTAATTTTATTACAAGAGTACTGTGTCTGGACCTTTTGTTGACTTTGTTCATTGCTTTCACAGCAAGACTCTTCATGGAAATCATTAAAGACTCAATGAATCTTACAGATACCATAATGTGAGTATGTTCTCATCTTTCTTCCCAAAGGTGGTGGCCCCTGCTGAGTATGTAAACAGAAATGCAACCAAGTGTTGGCTGCAAGAAATGATGAAATAAATTGTTTAAACAGCACCAGGAGTTTGGGCGAACCAGACTCTTTTCTGGCACTGATGTCTTTTGTGGGCTCTGTAAAAGGAAAACCCTACAGCATTTAGAACAAGGAATCTCTTCAGCCTTTCCCTTTTAATAACTAATTTTTTTTTTTAATTCTTTCTCTATGTGCCCTTGAGGACACAGAACAGGTAGTGACATGGTCACATATATGGCACTGAGGAATCCCCTCCATTATGTTCAGTTCAGTCAGTCAGTGTGTGACAAAAATATATAACTGCGGCTGCAAATGCTGGAATTCTGCTACGCTGATGCCTGTTCTTATCTGTGAGTACTGGAGGAGGAGTTACATTTCATCTGTTGTCCATGAAACTGGTAGGGGAATAGAAATGAGAAAAATTCAGCGGCTTGTCCACAAAAAGACAGTCCTGGGTAAAACCTGTGATAGATTTAATGCTCTTAATGTCCTTCACCCCAGCACTGCTTTTGGTGGATTTGCTGTTCCCAGGGAGATCTGTGTGGCCATTTCTCTCTATCTTTTGAAAAACCTTTCTCTGAAAAACTGAGGTTTTATCCAGCAAGGTATTTATTGCAGGTAAAAACAACACAAAACAACCCCAAAGCCTACATTATTTTATGTATCTACTTTTAATTTTTTAAAGAAATCCACTAAATATCTCACCTGGTTTTCTTCAAAATGCTGATCTACTGCACCCCTAGAAAGGGGAAGTTGTTGGTGTTTTAGGCCACCTCTCTCTTCAATTTGATTGGTGATGAATCACACTCACTCCCCATCCCTGTGTAAGATGGGATCAATCTCATCCCAAAATTTGCCACAATCCTGGCAATGATTGAGGTGATTAGTACTAGCCATCAGTTTTACCCTTCAGAATAAAATGTGGCAAGTGAATAAAGCCTGATGGCATGGCTGTGCAAAATTTCATTTAACAGCTCATTGCAGGCAGGCCAAGTTGGATTGCCAAATATATCAAATCACTTTTATAGATCTAAGCTGTCTACCTCCTGATTTTCTTAATCGTAAATAGTATAACAGATATTGCTATGGTTTTCCCATGCATTGTAAAAGGAAAGTGTTTCAAATAAGGAGCAGAGCAAGCTGATTTGTTTGGTTAAGTTTACAGGTATATGTTGTATGTACTCCAGATGTTTGCACACATTCCCAGAGTCGTAGGGCCCTTTGTTTCTCCTGAATCCACGCTGAATACTCCAAACACATCCAGTCAGTAGGCAGCTGTTGTCAGTGAGTTACTAAAAGGGCTCGGCTGTTATATTTATGCACTTTTCATCCAAGAATGAATAGGTTTTGCTGTGTTGTTTCCAATTCAGATACAAGGAAATATGCCAGAGTACAAGCTGCTTGCTCTGTTTACAGGTACCTGTTTGGTTCTGATTTTGAGTACATGGGATGACAAAATGCGTCTATTCTTCTCTTCCTGGCACTGAAGCTTTACCTGGATTTTTACTATAAACCAAATCCCTGTATCTGTAATAATACATAGGTATTTCTGCCTTGCCTTTTGATCTCTGCACACTTCACACACATGTTCTGGGAGGAAAGGAGTTGCTAATATCCCTGTCTGAAAGATGAGGAGACGAAGCAGAGAGAAGCAAAATGATTCTTTAAGATCCCACACAAAGCTTATGGTGAATTTGGGATAAAACAGAAGTCTGTTGGGAATTCACTTTGATTCTGGCTTTGGAAACTTGAGCTCAGATAATTTATCACCACAAAGTGATAGTTAACTGTAGATTTCCAGGAGTCTCCTTTCCACCTAGTTCTTATGAAAGAGATTCTGAATAACCATTCTGAATAACCATGTCACTTGATGCTGGAAAATGCCCGGTTCTACTTTTCTAGACCCCATGAAGCCTGGATGAAATGTTCATATTTGGTTGAGTATCATTTGCTGAATTGACCTTCGTTGCTTGGTAGCAGCATGATTTGTCAGCTGTATTAGATAGTCATACTTTGTGTGAGTTTAGTAGAAATGTGTTAGAAATGTTAAATCTCACTATGGGAATGGAAATTAGTGTGGGAAGGTTCACATGGGGGTCAGGACAATTGTCACTTAATGCTTAACTAAGCCAAATTAGCTTCTAACACTGTGTAGAACATTTAAACAGTCAAAAGATTATTCAATATTCAGCAAACTAAAGCCTCTTCAGGGCTAGGATGTCAAACCTAGAATCCATTTGTGTGTCCAAAAAGAAAAATTAAAATCAACAAAAACCAGGGAACTAGAAATTAGAGTTCAAATTAATTTTGGCATTATTTGAGTAGTTCACTGCAAAGGAATTCCTGCTATTACAGCAACAATGTATTCCTGTGTTCCTGAACAATTACTGCTATTCAATAACTAAATTCAAATTTTCAATACCTTAAAAAAATTATCTTTTTTTCAAATTCTTGGTGTTCAAGTGGGTAGAATATCTCATACATAAATAAAATGCATATCAGAAGAGTTTAATTCTGCCAGTAAATGCTGCTCAAAATGAGAAATAAAGGATAACTTTTCACACTTATTGGTACTTAGAGGTCTAAACCTGAACTTTAATTTACATAAGTGACACTCTTTTACAAATGGTAAATATAAACAGAATCAGTCTTATAGCTTTTTTTTCCCACAGAAATGAGGACTTATGACATTATGTTGTTTGTGAAGGAATATTTTTGTCTTTTTTTAAGAAATATTGCCCCTTTAGCTGAACCCAGACAATCAGGATGTAGTGCAACAAATGTTGTGGAGCGAAAACATTTGGTATAGAAGAATATCTCCACTGTCTTCTGTTTAGGAAAAAGTGAGAGCATGTGCTCAGTCCTTATTAAACTTGACATAACCTTTGCTGATGTCTAAACAAATGGGAAAATCTCTTTGGAGCTTTTACTGATTGGTTGCACATTCTTAGTAAATTCAGTCAACCTTCACCTGTTCTGCTTCTTATAAAGCTTTTTATTTCTCTTTGGATGTTAGCTGAGCACAAATATTCCATGTTCCTCTTAAATTCTAGGCAGACCTGTTGGTGGCTGTGTGCATCTCACCCTTGCATTGTGCTTTCAGAGAAGGAAAAATAGCAAGAAATGGTAAGAAAGGACATTCAGTTCTCTGCACAATAATCAATAGAGACACCTTGGATATGAAACAACTGTTAAATAAGAGCTAACATAGGCCTTGTTTTTATAAAGAACCTTTGGTCTGCAATGTCAATTGAATACCAGCTCCTGGATGAATACTGAAAAGCACTGAGACTGATCTGAGCTATAAACAAGACATTCTGAATGCTGGTTCAATTTTTATCACTTGTGCAAAGGGAGTTATGGGTTTGTGGTCATTAGGAACCAAGGTATTATTTTTTCACATTTAAAATATGATTGAACATTGTGGGATGTATGGTTGATTCAGTTCTTACTGGATTTACATTCTCCTAGAAGGGGCTGGAAAGAGCTACAGGAAGGTGTGAATAAGGAGGGAGGAATTCTTATTTTAGCAGTCATTCATCTATCAGACAGCAGCAAACAATGCATTACCATAAGTATCCATTGAATGACAGCATTTGTATCATTGGAAAATTTGGATCATTTTTATTTAAAAATAAGCAAAACAAAGTAAGAAAGTATTCTATTTCTTAAATTGTTTTGGTGCATCTTCTTGAAGTAATATTTATTCTTTTGAAGTTAGATCAGCATTGTGGGATTTTCTGTAGTACTTCCTGCTATATGTCTTGCAAATCATTCCTAGCACAAATTATTCCTGTGTGTAACCACCAAAAGACGCCTCTCAGAGAGAGAGATGCCCTCATATTATTTTTGACTCTACTTAGTATTTCAGAAACCCTAACCCTTCAAACAGAAGGGCATCCCTCAAATACAACTTCACAAAGGGCTTATGGGATTATTTTTCTGCTCCGTTACAATTGTCTGCAGCCATGTAGAAAATGTCACTTGAAGTGTAAAAGCAGGAAATATTGTCTTGATGCATTGGGCACACTCTCAAAGCCAGTCCTCCTTAAAACTTCAGTAATCTGACTGAAGAGTTTAGAATTGATTTTCTCTCTTTTTCTTCTCTCCAACCTTAATTTGCAGTGTTGTGGAGTGCATTCATGTTCCTCTAAATGGCACGGCAGTCTTGGGCTCCATGCTTTTGTCTCAGATAGTTGCCAGTAAAACAGGTACCTGCTTTGTTAAGGGCTCTGCTGAGCTAATCCCTGAATTGATCAGTGGGAGACAAAATGTGGAGGCCCAGGAGGGGAAGACTGAAGATGTAGAATGTAGAAAGCAAGATGTCCATAGAGACAAGAGGAAAATGTTTCCAGCTGTTTCCATTGCTAAAGGGAGGATAATCTGTGATGGATGACCTTAGAAACAATGCTGAGACACCAAAAATTGGGTCTTGCTTTCAGAGCCCTCACACCTGTGGGTGGCAAGGGAGGGTGGAGGTGGCTCCTTGTTCTCTACTGTGTACCAGAGGTCAATTTGGCAGTGATAAGGCTGGCAGCAATGATTTATTGCAGAACAGAAAACAACCAGTATCTATTGAAAGACAGCATTTATATAATTGGAAAATTTGCTTAAAGTCTGCAAATTACAATTGGATCATAGAAAACATTGCACTGAGGGCATAAAATCTAGGATTAGAAGCTCTTAAATCTCTAGCTGCCTTACTAAACAGAGAGAGGTATATTAATGTATTTACAGATTTTATAAAAATCACTAGATATTTTTTAGTTTCAGGGAGCTTAAAGGATTTTTAAAATATAGTTCAAATCATGTTTCAAATATTTTAGACTAAATGAAAATATTTGCATTTTAATTTAGCCCTATTTTCCTAATAAATGAGATCAGCATGGTGAATTTTTGTCCATCCTGTGATTCTTGTTACAACTAAGTTTGACAGCAGTATAATATTTTAAATTAATAATTCTGTTGAGGACAAAGAGACAGTAAAGGCTAAAATCTCACAATGATGTGAGCTCAAGTCAGGTATTCCTCATGGCCTGCTTGTCAGAGCAGGCAGAGGGACAAACAGGAAAAAGCTGAGGATGTGGGGATGCTGTGGAGGGTGTATTGAGATCCTGTTGAAAAGGAAGAAAGGTGGATTCCTAGGTGTAAATAGAAGTTACTGCTAGAGTAGAGAGTTGTGGGGATTTCAGGCACAAATCCACAGAAGTGAGGTCTCACAAGTTAGATAGAAATACATTCTTGCATAAACACAGAAACAACAGTCCTGTGCTTGAATATGGTCCTGTTCCACTGGCCTTTAAGTCCTGAAGCTAAAACTGATTTGTTGCTGTAGAGAGTGAAAAATAGTAACACTTTTTTCATCGAAAAATCTCCATCAATAATGCAATTGGAAATGAGTAGTAATGTAGTGAGGAAATCAGAACAAATCCCTCCTTTCTTTGTCTATATTTTTAGCCTAAGAGTGGCTTTCCTGGCAAGTCTGCAGAAATCCTGCTGTTAGGAGAGGGTGAGCACCAAGGAAAAGTTAGGGTCAGTGTATCCTTCTGAGTTACAGAAAGGCAGATTTATGGGTTGGGTCTGTCCTTATCAGGTTGATCTGGTTTGCAGCTTGAGTAGTAAAATGACTTGCTCTGGACAAATCCTTGCTTCTCTTAGAACATTAAAATGTCAGTGAGTTTAATATAGAGTAATTGGAGAGAACCCTACTCAAGGAAGAGATAAAATGGAATTCTTAAAACAGATTTTAAGACTGCTGTGAACCCTTTTTGTCTGTCTTGAATAAGTGTGTTCCACTTTAATGAGATTATTTTGAGGCTCCCATCAGGTTTTATGCACAATTTTCTGCTGATTTTCCAACAAAGACTTCTTTCTGTTTTTCAATAGAATTTCCTTTCTATTGGGTTAACAGTAATGTCTTTATAGCTGATCAAATGTAGTCAAGTTAACTGACACACAAATTATTGAAAACACTTATTGTTCAGATTCATGTATTTATGCATTTATTTCTTTAAATGTGTATATATATATATTTATATATCTCAGTTATGTCAGTATTAATTTTGTTCTTTTGCTGCTTAATCTGATGCTTGCAGGAGCATTTCCTTTCCCCATCTCAGGGTGGATGCAGTTGTACAGTTTGAGGGTATTATTTCCCTGCTGTGTCCTCTGTGAGGAAAAAGGAATGAGAAACCATTCAGGAGGAAGGCAAAAAAGAGAAGGGTAAAGGCATCCTATAGCTTAGCATCATTTTCATACCCTGTAAAATTCAATTCAACCAAGTCCACTCAATGTATTTATGAAAAAAAAAAATAACACATATCTTAATTTTGTACTTCAGCCTTTGTTTCTCCCTAGAGAAAGGGGGTTATTGTAATTCCAGCTTAGTGGAAATACGTAAGCCTTTTACTCATCTTGTGCATAAAACTGATATCCCATGCAGTTGGGACTGTTTATTTATTTCTTATTAATTCATTTCAGTTTTTGTAAGTCAACCGAGCATTCAGCATTTGTAAAGTGAGTCTGGAAAATTATTTTGCATAAGTAATAGTAAACACTGGCATTGCTTCCCGGCAGGGAATGAAAATGATTCATGCAATTCCCAGTGGCCTAATGAACAGAAACAGGGACTGGAGCCATGAATAGCTCATTGGCTGAAGTTTGGCAGCAGAAAAAGCCACTTTGATCAGCTGTGCCTTCACCAGCAGGCATCTCCTGAATCAGTGGGAATTGCCCACTGTGGGGCACAGAGGGAAGATTTGGCGCACAAATATAGAGCAGAGGGAGATGGAGAAAGAAGAAGACCTCATACCAGGAAAAGAAAATTAGTTGTGAGCAGTGTTCTGCTTTCTCCTATTAATTTATCAAGATTTGTAGCGATGCCAAAAAGCTTTATATTCTGTGGAGCTCTCCAGCAAGCTTCCAGTGCACGCCTAAGATTTTACAGCCTATGCAAATTCAGTTCTCCCAGGTCTGCCAAGTTCTTGGTATTTAAATGGGACCCCATTACTTCAAACAATTTTGCTGTCAGCCATTACACAGGAAATTCTTCCTCTTTCTCTTGTTTGTTTTTAAGCAAATCCAGTTTCAACTTAATTGTAATTTAGACTTTTATCTTTAAAAATCAGCAAGTGAGCCAATGAAAGCAGTCTATAAAAACATAAATAACAGAGGTAATCAGATATTGAAAATAAAATACATGAAACAAAATCTCATCAAGTGATGAACTGACACAATTTTCTCATTTCTCTTTTTGTTTCACAACAGCTAGATTGTCAGACGACTCATCTGCTTTGATTTAAAATAAGATGTGTTTCTGTAGAGCCACTTACTTGTATCACTGCCTTTTGTCAGTGAGAATTAGGCAGCCTTTCAAAAGGCTGTATGACTTAGAGCAGTTTACAGTTCCTCTTGCACTGTTGAGATATTTTGTTTCCTTCACATCCAGTGTTATTGTTTCAGTATTTGTGCTGGGATCCAAAGGCCATCGCACAGAACGCGTCTCCAGCAGCTGCAGGAAACTTGCAGTCAGTCTTTTCCAAGACTTTGGCTCATTCTGCCAAATTCAGACCCAGAATTTGGGCTTTTTACCCCTTCTATGGATACTCTTGGCTGTATCTACAGAACCTCTTACATCAGATCCAGAAGAAAATAAATGGATGCTGATGTTTAAGCACTTGAGTAATCCGAGTTGATGCTCTCAATCAGACTTAAAGGAATCAGATCCTTGCAGAGGAAGGAGGATTTCCTGCCCTGAGCCAGCTTGACAGGGGAGGAGTCTGGATAAACAAGGTATTTCTGCAACCTGAAGCAGATTCAGTTCCCTCTAAAGCTAAGAAAAATAACAGTGCAAGGAAATAATTTTTCCATAAATTCATACATCATTTCAAAGGGAAATATCAGTCAAATTTTGGGTCATTCAAAGAGCTAATGACTATTAAAGCAATTAAGAATGGAAACACATAAATAAACTGAGCACAATATTATGAAGATAAAAATATTGAATAGGAGGGGAATGGGAATAAGCAGTGAATAACATAGAGTAAGGAGAAATAAAGCACTAATGCAGAAATTTTTATACTACCCTGCAGCCCAGGTGGTTGTTTCATGTAACTCTGTAGAGTTTTTTTACCAGTAATAATGAACAACTGTACTATAAAATGTATGGCTGTGCACATAACTACCATGAAACCTACAGGAAAGACCATTAGTAATTATTATGAACTTTAAAAAAACCCTGAAAACAGCAAAAAATGGCCTATGCTTTTGCTGTCTGCACATGGTAGTCATCTTGGCTCAGTGAGGTCATTAGAAAAATAAAATGGTTTTGTTTGATCATGATGTAAATGGTATTCCACAGGGACTCCAGCAAGTGTTCCCTAAGCCAAAGCCAGTGTGTGAAGCCTATGTTCTTCTCATAGGGTGGGAAAACAAAAATTAAAAAATCACAGCTCTTTGTATACCACACCAACACCTTCCAGTTTGTCACTTCTTAATATTGCAGTGTGGCAACAGTTACTCAATACAAGATAATTGCAAATGTTTAATTTTTACAACAGAGTTATTCCGATTTATTGGGAAGACAATTATATTTAGGTGGTGCCATTACTAATTAAACACTTCCATTGGTTTTCCAAATCATTGCCAAAAGAAATGTGGAGGCTTTTAATTTTCCTACCTCAAATGATTGCTTTGCTCTTCCCAAAGGAGTTCTTTTGCAGCTTTTCTGGATGTCTCAGGATAAGATTCTTCAGCTTTTTTCTTTTTCCATAATCTGCTCTGTAAGACTGCCTGTTAGTTTATAACCCACAGAAATTGAAAATGCTGCAAATAACCAAGCTAAACATCTGAGACCACAAAGAGATCAGTAACATTTGCTGCAAGTTTGGGCAAATTATCAAGATTAAACCAGCATGGGGTCATGCAAAATCGCTTAGAAAATCATAATTTTTCAATGTTAAAACAGAAGGAGGTGCTGAGAAGCATTTCGATGGGTAGCTATTCTGCCTATAAAATTATTTGATAGTTGCAGTAAAGATGTAGATCAAATAGAGATATATGGGTTATGTTTGCTAAATCTGTATAGACAGCAAGCAGGCAGGGAGTGCAATTTGCTGTGTTGGTTCAGAGAAAATGCACCATGGATTGTTTAGGTCCTTTTGGATTCTTTGATTGCCCTTTGAGGAAGAAAGGTCTGGATGCAATTTTAGGTCATGCCCTCCAGTGAGTTTTGTATTGAATAATGGGTGTACAAATGAAGTCAAAGCCAGCAGTGAACTATGGTTACCAAAAATAAGGTAAAATATCTTGTCTTTCTCATGAAGTAAAGGTGCCCTGGTGGACCAGAAAGGTGTGTTCCTTCCCTTTAGAGGAATATTGAAAATCTGGATTATATTTATTGATTGCTGAGCTGGCAAAAGTTATAGCTAGCAGTGTGCCAGAGACTACAAATGAGGTCAGAGACATTTATTTTAACTTTAACTTGTGGGGTCACTGGGTGCATCTTTAAAATAACAGCTACTCTCCAGACCTTGTCTGTATTACAGCACAGAACCATGGCTTCTGAAAATGCAGGGTTGATCTGTCTGAACCACATGGTAAATTGTAGTTAAAAAACTTTAAACATTTGCATTGTGAATCTAATTCTGGTCTCATTTAATTTGTTAAAATTAATTTTATTAGCAGAATTAATTTTATTAGCAGAAATACCTTTAAGGATCAATACCAACATGCCTCTCTAAAGAAATATTCTCTTTCTTGGTGTCTCTAAATTCATGATCAGGAGGATTTTTTTGGGGAACATGGATTACATAGAAAAGCCCCAAAAGCAAAAGAAACCCAAGTCTGAAATAGTTCTTGATAATATAGTCAGCAAAAAAAATTTGAGATTTCTACAGTATGATCATGGCTTTGCAGCACATTACTCACACCCAAAAGGAGTTATTGCTTTTTGTTGTTTTTATTCAGGAGAGCAGAGCCATGTAGATCAAACTTCAGCTTCCTACTTTTATCTCCATCCTCATATTTCAGTGGAAATTAACTGTTTTCTTAATTTGAACAACTTAGGGATTCTATAATCTTCTCTTTTCATTAATATTATTTTGTTTATTAAATAGCTAAGCTAATATAACAAAATAGCACAAAGAGAGGCAGCTGAAGAATTGCAAACAGAGAATGATTAGGAGATCAATAAACACTCCTGTAATTCTGAGATGACTTTGAAGTGACCTTCCAGAATAAAAAAGCTCAAAGCTGTGTAGGACACACACATCTTAAATGATAGTTACTGTGCCAAGAAAATTTGAGTAGGTTGGTAATGTTGATTTAGCTATCTTAATTGTGTTGAGCACTGCAAGACACAGAATAAAAAGAGCAGTGATGAGAACAAAAGAAGCACACACAGTAAAGAAATTCTCATGGAAAAAAGAATGAAAGAAACAAAGAGAAATTACAAAATGAAGTAAGGGGGTAAGGACTCAACAGAATAAACTAACATTATAGTAATGTTCAACCAAAGCCTCCTGTATAATTCTAGGTAAAACAGAGTTCCATTCTGAAGCACATCATTTCAGCTGCCTGTGTCTCTGGTAATGAGGCTGAAAGCCAGAACTCTTTCATAACAATGTGAGAAATGATGCCCTCAGCCCCTCCACTATAAGCTTCCCCTATGAAGGTGTGTGCTTTTTTATTTATTTTATTGTATTTTGAGGTCAGTTATGTACAGAAAAAAATTCTTGTGCTTTCACTGAATTTTCCTGTACCATATGTTTCTCAAGACTGGCAGAAATACTGCTTGATATCCTTTAAATGTTAATGTTTCAAGAGACTCAGTCTTACACATGCAGAAAGAGCTTTCACTCCACCTATAGTATTTAGTATATAATGTTCCAAAGGATCCTGTTTTATGGAACATACAAAACTCTGGGAGATGATAGTGGGTGATGCAACATACATCAAATTTTTAAATGCTGTTTGAATGTAGAGCTTTGTTCAGATACTGCTGCTCAGACAGGTCCATTTTCCTTTACTCTGGACAAAATGTATTTTATGAGAAAATTGCTATTCTTCTTTTTGACAAATTGTTGAGAAATAGAGATAAAAGTTGGTGGGGGTTTTTTTGGGTTTTTTTTGTTTTGTTTTGTTGTTGTTTTTTTTTTTTTGTTAAGTCTAAGCTTCTGCAGCAAAACCACTTCAATTAGGGGATGTCAGCATGCATGTCAAATCAGCTCCATCTCGAACTTCCAGGTAGGAATAGCCTTCAGGAGGCAGCTTAATTGCTACTGTTTCACAGTGTGTGGCTGGGAGTTGGCAGTGTTTGACTAGGTAAGCTGTATTAAAAATTGCTTACAACAGAGATATTTGGGAAAGTCATGAACCATTTGGCAACAGAATGGAAACAGAGAACAAGTTACTGAATTATGGCTTCATTTCAAATTGTTTTCTAGTGATAGGTTTGAAGAAACCTTCTCAGCAGAAAAAAGCCCAAGGGATTAGGGAGATGATGTCAGCCTAGAAAAAAAATGAAATTGGTAGAGGTTTGCTTGTTTTTCCTTTTTTTCTTAGGAAAATAATACCAGACAACCACTACTGCGTTTCCTGCTTCATACCCCAGTGAAACAGCACATTTCTTTTCATGTCAGATGACATTTTCTGTTAAGCCCATGACAGTTTAATTTCAGTTAACCACTGCTAACAGCAAGAGCACACAAAGGAAGGAGACAGTCCCACAGTTATAGGCTGCATATGTAAATGAAGTAACCCATTGTGTTGGGTCATTGGGGAGGTTGCTGATTATTAAAAACTAAAAAAAAAAAGTTCTTCCCCCATCCTTGTGACAACCTTTCTGCCTGACTGACACTTTTAAAACATTTTGTCT
Organism: Zonotrichia leucophrys gambelii; assembly: GCF_028769735.1. Lineage (NCBI taxonomy): Eukaryota > Metazoa > Chordata > Aves > Passeriformes > Passerellidae > Zonotrichia > Zonotrichia leucophrys. Next base: position 7,545,658 of record NC_088179.1, read on the forward strand.
ATAGATATGCAAAACTACCTGAGCCTGCAATAAATTGAAATGGCAGAAGAATGAAATATTAAGCCATAATTTTGTGATTGATTCAGTATTCCAAGTGTATGTCTGTTAACTGATTCTGTTCTGAGGTTTAACTGTCTTTTTAATGTCCCTTTCATTTTGTTCATTTACAGATGATGACACTAACATTGTTAGTGTTATGTAAACATACTGTAGTTACCTTCTTATTGTTTTTGGAGGTGGATAGGATTTTCCATATGGTGCTTGAAAAAAGGAGATCTGGAATGCAACAAACTCCTGAAAATCCTTTTGTGCCATAGGAATGGTTAATTTTTACAACTTTTTAATTACTCTCTGTAATTTTAAACTTTACCCAATATCCATCTTACAGAAATGTCAGTAACTGTGCTCTCTACTTTCAGGTAGATTTGAGCACATTTTCTTACTGAAATGCTGTCAGTGTGAGATCCTCTGTAACTTCTGAGAATCTTATTGATTAGAAGTATCTGCCAAGACCTATAATAATTTATCATTATTACCAAATTTATCATTATTACCAATTACCATACCACCAAAAAACATACAGATATTTTCAAAAATATCCAATATAGAACTAAATAGGGGTATTGTATGTTGGTTTGGTTTTGTTGCTGATCCAAATTGCATTTCTGCTTCCATAAACGTTCTCTAATTTGCTCTTACACAAAGAAATTTTAATATACATTTTCTCAATAGGTTAATGTAAGATAATGACTTTTTTCTGAGAAACATCATTATTTATAGATAAAGAAAGGAAAAGTTTCCATGTGCAAAATTAAGAAAAAGGAGGGTGAGTGAAGGAAAGGAAAAGAAAGCAAATCAAAGGGTGTCTTAGAACCCTGCACCTTTACCAGCACTTTATTTTCTCTCTGTCTGTATTGATTTCATGGGGCTGTGTTTGGAAAAATTAGGAAAAGCAACTGGAAGGGTGTTACTTTGAGGAAGAAATTAATATTTCTACAAAATTAAATACCATTCATAAAAATATGGGAAAAATAATTTCTGCTTCAGAGGAATGCCTTCTGTCATTCTCACTCATGCTTGGCATTCTGTGCTGAAATTAGTCCTGTGAAATTAGTTATTAAAATCTGTGTAAAGGCTCTCACTAGCTTTGCATTGTGCCCTAAAAATGGGGCTCTTAATGTATAGACTGCTCAACAAATGCTTGGCATCTTGTAAATAATAGACCAGTCATTAGAAACATGCAATAACATTGTTGTAACAATATGATTGTTGTAATGCAGATCATTTACTGGGCACTCTATACTTATGGGAATTACATTTGTGTGGCATAATCAAAGTCAATGACAATCTTTCTCTTGATTTCAATAGGCTTTGGATCAGGCTATTTGAGAAGTGCCATTAGCTGTCAGATGTGGTTTTGAAACTATATGTATCAATCTGATTAATTAGTAGCAATCTAAAATGTTTTCATGAATGGTTTCTTCAAATTCAGGCTTGCATAAAGGGCTCTGTAATATCTCATTATTGTGGTTCCTCCTACACCCTTTTAAGTTCTTTTTAATTCTCACTTGATAGTAAATTTAACCTCCCTACCAACGTAATAGATTAAATAACAGGCATTGTAATGAAATTCCAGTTAATTCCTTTTGCATGCAAAGCTGAAAAGGGATTAATTACTGTCAAAGAAACTTCTGGAATCATCTTTCTCAGATGAATTTCTTGACAAAGTAAGAGTTCTTTTAATCTTTTAAACTTTTCCAGTTGGGTTGTGCTGTGTAAAAGAAAGTGCTCTTGTATTATTTCCTTTTTTCAGTGTGGAAGCACTCAGAGGTGACCCTGAGGTTGGTGTGTTCCCCTGAAAACCTTCCCAGGCACAGTTGGTACCCAGAGCAGGATTTGCTCTTTCTTCTGGCAGGGCATTTCAAGTGCTGGGGATTGACAGCTGTGGTGTTCCAATGGTAGGGCTGAGAAGAAAAACAAATTTATGTTTTAATGCTGACATTAGCACTCACTGGCATCAGCATTTATTGTGTCATTATTATTTAAGAGGAGCTGGAGCTCTGCACATTTAAATAGTTGTACAATATTTCAAATTAATCCATTTTTTATTACAATGCCTCCTTTGAAATGTGATCTGAAAATTATTCACCAAGCAAAGCAAGAATCTGATTAAAAATAATTTTTGCAGAGTTTTGCTCTTAACTTATTGCTTATTAATTGAAGCAATGAATTCTGGAGCTTCCGTCATCAGCCAATTTCAGCCCGCTAAGAAGCATGAAATTTTATCTTCATCAATAAGTTTTTCTTTAAAGAAGCTGTATAAAAATTTATTACAATGAGTACTGTGTCTTTACCATTAAGAAAGATAGGTTTGTTTTCATCATAAAAAAAATTAACTAGATTTTTATTAACTGTTTTCTTAAACCCCTGAGGCTGATCATATTTTCCCTTTGCTTATATTTTTGCGAAGTATAATCATACAGAAAAATTGCTCTAAATCTTTCAACTTCTGAGTTAGGCTAATACGCTTTGATTATAAAGTCTGCCTTTGCATATTTTTTTAAACCTGTTATGTGTACTTAATATAATGCTTATATTTGCTTACTTCCATGAGTCTTTGACAAACTTGTATATGTGAAAGTGTCACAGATAAAATTTCTCAAAACATCTATTTTTGTTCTAGTATTGGGTTTTTGCATAGTACATTATGAAGGGTTTTGTGGAAGTTTATTAGAAAATTTTGACAAAAATAAATATTAAATTCTTTGAAAGTATAGGAACATTCTTCTATTATTCACTTTTACTTTTAGTGCTTGCTCCTGGATGGATGTGGTTCCACTCTGTGGTTTCCCTTTTGAGCTTCCTTCCCTCTTCCTTGGTTTTAGGAGTCACTTGAATTGTTTTTTTTAATTCCATCCTCTGTCATCTCCCTCCCTCCTCAGTACTTATATATACTAGAAGCAAACATAGAAACTACAGTAATTTAAATCTTTTGGCGTCCTTGTCATGCCACCTCTGACAGCCTGATGGCTCCAGGCTTCCCAAATTTCTTTATAGCGAAGGAATGAGAGAGGGACTGTGCCTCCTCCCCAAGCTGGCTTTGGGCAAGGAGCTGTTCCTCTGTAGCAGCCATGCACCCTTTCACAGCCAGGCTGTTTGAGGGGCTCTTTGGGCTACCAGGGATTGAGCTTTAAAAATGAATTTGCATCCATTTTCATCCATCCTGTCAAGGACTTGCTTTGCAGCTGTTCCTTCCTGCCATCACCTCAAAAAAAACCCCTGCCTTTACAATTGCCTTCCATGATCCCCTGTTTTCATATGGAGGTTTATAAAATAGCTTGAATATTTTTGTTTGTTTTCATCCTCTCACCTTCTTTTCACCTGTTCCTCCAGCTCACAGATCTGTGTGCTTGGCAAATGCTCCAGGCCTTTTTTGCTGTCTCTGAGCAGTTTTAAGTGTTGTACATGTGTTTTCTACTTTCTCAATGAATGCAGCCTACAGAATACCCTCACAAACCTTCACTCTGCTCCTCCTCTCATAGTATCACAGGCAATAAATAGCCTGGGCCCAGCAGTCTATTTATGGAAAGCAAAAAAAGCCTCTCAGTGGGATGCCAGTGTCAGTTTTTCATGGAGTTTTCAGAATGTCATTTTCTTGGCATAAATGTTCCTGTAATTAAGTATTCTCCATGCAGCAAAATTGATTCTCCATTCTGCAGTTTATAAACTTCAGCATTTCTTTGAGAATCCCCAGCTCATCTGCAGAGCACTGTGCCTGTTTCCCTGGCATGTTCCAGTTTCATGTTACTGATAGAAGCTTGTTTAAGAGGAAAAAGAAAGCCATTGAAATATAATCAGACACTATGTGGGTTGTTATTGTATCAATCCTTTTCTAATTATGTTGTTGGCATCCACATGACTCAAGCTGAATCTAAAAAAAAAAAAATTGATAGAAATTATCCTTGCAGTGCAAAAAGGAATCTGCTGAGAGAATATATGAATTACTATGCCATGTACCCGAGTCTAAATAAAAATATATTTTAACTTGCATTATTTTTAGTCAGAAAAAATAGTAAAATGAAGATGAGTCCTTAGTGAAAATTGCATCCTTCACCAGGTATGTATACAAAGAATGTAGGATTAGTTCCACAGTCCTGTGCTTCTGCAGTCTTCTGTCTCTTTGATCCATTCATGTGGGCAGATCAAAAGGAGAGTATGGGAGCATGAATATATTTTGTATATATTTGGGTATATTTTGCTTTGTCAGTATAATCAATGAATCAGATTTGGCCTGTGGCATGCATACCTTTTGTACGTTTTATCACTTCATTTCTAAACATCTTGATCTCACCACCATTTTTGATATCATGGAATATCCCACTTCTCCTGAGCATAACAATTCTGAGCTAAACCTGCTCTTAGAAGTTTCTTAAACCATAATAACTATTGGAAAAAGTCACTTTATAGAGAAAGGAGAAGAAAGATGATGGTTGCTGATTACTTATAATGGTTGGACTGGTTTTAAATTATGGTAAGGGACACAGAAAAGATAAAGGAGGGAAGGGAATATTTTGTGTGTGCATGTGTTTCCATGTATTTTGCACAGTGCTGTGTTTTCTGTGTTTTCACTGCTTTTTAGTGGTGTGAGTAAAATGTTGACGTTGGGCAGTTACTTGATATGTCAGATGGGGATTTGAAAGTAGAGTGTGACTTAAAGTGTTCATATGTATAACCAGGGCACTGATCCTAGTGGGCTGTAAGAATTTGTCTTCTTTTCTTCCCTCTACTGTCCTGATCCTGCAAACAGTATATTGAAAATATTTCACCTATTTCACACCTGAAAAGGAAACACAAAGGAAAACATATGTGTTTGCTTATTTGTCATTTGTTTGTTCATTTAATTATGCTTTTCTAGGTCAAAATTACCTAGATACTTTAGTCCTGAAAATCTCATTAATGCAAACTATGGGAAGAGAGGAACCTTTTAAATGCTCCCCTATTCTCCAGCTGGGCCAGGTGAAAGGGCAGTGCTTATCAGCTGGCTGCCAATTTAGAAATCTGTTTCAATAGGTGATCTTTCCATTGTTGCTGATCCTGCTTGGTTTTATTATATTTCCTGCTGGGAGAAAAACACTTTCTCCTGCTGGAGATTTTTATCATGCATGGTAGATAACGTTGGTTAGTACATTTCAGAGAAGAAAGGTTTGCTCTCCTTTATTCCTCTAAATGTTGCATGGTAGTCCATGCCAATGGTTTTCTTATTTTTGGATCACCATCCAGGTATCCCTTGGAGAGAGGAATACATGTGTCTTCATGGGACAGCAAGGAAAGTTACAGGGAAAACACAAATTTCTTGGTTGCCATAGAATATTGTGGCAGGGAATCCCCAAAGGAAAGTTTTTATCATGGTCTTGGAGCTTGTTGCTCATCTGCTGTAAGAATAAAAAAAGTGATGGTCTTACTCTTCTAACAGACATACAATTAAAAGCAGTTTCAGGTTCCCTTTGTTGGTCCAGATGAACTAGATGGGACCTTGCAGCAACTATCAACCTGTGTGCTGACAAAAATCCCAGAATGCTGGGATTAAAGGAAAGAAAAGTGAGGGAGGAGAAAGTATCCTTGTGACCCAATGAGACCTAAATGCAGAACAGCAAACAGAGAAGACAGCAGGGAAAATTCCACCCTCTGAGGGTAAGTCTGCACTAAGTGCAAACCATCCACCATTGTTTGGTCCTGCCTGCTGCCAGTCAGGCAGGAAGACTGGCTGCCAGTGAGGAATGATTACAGCTTTAGTTCTGTGATTGCTCCTCTTTGCTGGAGAGTGTTCATTAGGAGCAACATTACTATTCCATTCTTTCTTTTAGCACTGTAGGATGCTACTTGATTTTTTTATAACTCTTGGGGAGGCAGGGGGAAATCTGAGAATTCATTGTAAAGAGGTCTGTGATAGTTGTTCTTTTTAATTACATACTTTTAAAATGCCTTGGAGTCAACAAGATTCTTTTTCTCCAATCTCCCTAACTTTTCTAACAAACTATTAAAACTAATTTTGCTTCTAGGCTTGTGAAGCACCGTGGGTGGGAAAGCCAATTACATCAACATTTTATTTTTAAAAATAGCATGTATTTTCCCCCTATCAAGACCTGTTACATTTCCAGCAGCATTCAATACAATAGAGTACTGTTAAATATACCATTGGCATACAATCAACCACCATTTATTTTACTGTTGAGTGATTTGTTATAGTAGATAGAAACCATTCAATACCATTGACAAACAACAGAGAGTCCATAGCTCTGAATTACTGTTAGACTATTTTTATAATGAATGGAGGCTTAATTTCAGCTCAGTTTTCTTGTGGGTGCCAGACACAATTGTGCAGAGCAGAGCAACAGCTTTATTTATTAAGGCTTGCAATGCACTTTTGGCTAATTACTGCTGACTTGTCAGACAATAGTCAATGACCTTCATCAGGAAAGGTGAAACAATTCCTCTCACCTGATTCCTCCTGGCCAAACAGCTTCCAAGAAAACCACAGGATTGTCTAATTGATTACCTAGGAATCTTACAAACCAGTAGTGTTTGAGAGGCCTTTGGGGTCCAGCTGTGTTTTAGATATAGACATTTCCCTTTCTATCACAATACTCTGGCAAAAAAACTAAAGGCATTGTGAAGTTTTTACTCATGCCGGTGTTAGGAGGCTCAAGGGTCCACTCTGAAGTGTTGATGTTGTGCAAAAAAATGTATTCACACTAATGGCTTTCTGAGATCAGACCAAGAGCATTGTATAATGTAATTCCATCCATGCTCTGTAAAGCAGAAGGTATGAAGCACACTCTGCAGGTACATTGCCCTGCCATACCAAGGCACATCTGGCACACAAGTGTAGGGTGCCTTTTTATTTCTTGGCTAACAACCAGTGCTTACCTGAAGTAGATGAGGGAAAAAGAACAGGCAGTAATACAGTTCTATGTGCTCTAAGTTGTACACTAGACCTTTTTGTACTGATAAACCTGTACAGAACAGCCCTAGTGATTCCTCTGAAGTTCTTGTTCCTATTTCCCAACTCAAAAACTTTCCATAGAAACTCAAATTTAGTAAAGATTCTCCATCTCAGTTCATGCAGAAAGATTCCCACTTAAGTCTGGATATTCTTTCAGAATTGACTTTAGCACTGAATACCTCTTTGCAAAAGGCCTTACAAAGTCTACAGAGTCAGTTTATAACACTAAAATGATCAGTCAGCCTCAGCAGTGAGAACTTTTGATCTCATTCTTTTTGGGGAAACTATAGATTGTCTCCTCTTGTGTTAAGAGCAGAAAGATTCAGGTATTGTTGACAAAGACTGGCTCTGAAGTGATGGAATTGTATATGGAATGGAATATGGTTACATAAATGGAACATGGTTATTACCTTATTAAAAGACCTAAAGGGGTAGGATGTGACTGGGAATGAGATTTTCTTAAAAAGAAAAGATGTGCCAGTTGTTTAGGATGAAGACCTGTATATCCCTCCTCAGCTGAAAATAGTTTATTAATTTGCAGCTATTGGAGATATTTTCTGCAGATAATGATAAAATGGGATCCAACCCCACCCAGTGAATATTTTCATGTTTTTTTCAAGTCAGCAAATGCAAGAGGCACCTTTATTAAACAGAGAGACAAATGTGCTCTGATGTACTGTAACAAGGAGAAGCAGGATAATTTGGTCAAAGCTATAGAATAAATAGAAAACCTCAGAAATGCTGGCTGAACATAAATGTTACCACAAGAGAAGCTATTAAAAACAAACTTAAAAGTTTTAATAGTTCTGCCTAAAGGATTACTTGATCAAATAAACAGCTTATTGAGCCTGTAACCATAATAAGGTTAGAGTCCATTATAAATTAGAATAATTTTATTCTCTGGAAGTATTAATGTTATTTCAGGATCCTGTTATTCAAAAAAAAACCTGTTTTGTAACAAAAAACTGAATTTAAATATGCCATTTGAATGTAATCTGTCAAGTTTTTTAACACCTGCTTCTTCAGGTTATTGAATGAATTACATTCACTGTTGAATTAATAACACTGATAAGGATTGAACTAATTGGAATAACTGAGCCTCAATAATTTCTCACTGATAATATTTTCTTCCTGAAGAAAGAAGCTAAGGAGATTTAGGCTGAATGCTCTGAAATACCACCACAAGGAATTTGCAGTCAAAGAATGCTTTCCATCAAAATGTGGTCAACTTTAATAACAGGATAGTTTGGGGATACATAACCACCCTGAGGGGCACGCTGGCTTCACTAAAATGATCCAAAACAAACTAAAAAGGAAATACTTTGTCCTTTAAATGAAAAGGAATTTGAGTTATCCTTTAAAATGTAGAACAAATGGAACAATGAATGTAACTGGAGTTTTAAATATTGTTGAATGGTCTGTAACTCTTCATGCAGTTCTAAAAAGAAAAGTTAGCTACTTCCTATGTGTGTGCCTGGAGCCCAGCAGCCTTCAGGAATAACATCTTCTCCAGCTGTGACAGTGGGAGAGAGCAGGCAGCACCAGCTAAATAACAGATTCTGTCCATATTGTGATTCTCCATGAGTATGATGTGCTGAGCAAGTATATTTCACTAAAATGTGATGACTGAAATATATCTGAGAAAATTATAAAAACACCAATGAAAATATTGTTAAAACAAGAAATGATAACTGCATTTGGTAAATAGTTTCTTAGATATCACTTGATTCTAAACAAGCACAATGCAGTGAATAATTTCCTGAGGCAAGCAGTGTGCAGAGCTGCACTGGTCCCTCTATAAAATAAAGGAGAGGAACCTGGGACTCTCACAGTGCAATTTGCTGGCTCAGGTGATTGCTTATCCCCCAAAGCAGGAGACACCTGTGTATGTCTTGGGATGCATTAAGGGGGAGCTAAAGGAACCTTTGTGTAACATATAGGTCCCTCTGCTTCCACCCACTCATGTCAAGAGCCAAAAATCCCTCACCAGCACCCAGGGTTTGCCACTCTTGAGGCAGAGGCTTACTACTGGGGAGAGGTGGGAGGGGGTAACTTTATTTGCCAGGATGTCTGTGGGTCTATAGGCACATTTTAGAATGTATATATCTATGTCTATACGTATTCATATTTTCAGTTGATCCCTATTGGACTCACCAGCTTTGGACAGTAGCAGCTGATGTAAGTAAAAGAGAGATCCTAGAAACTAATCACAGGAATTGAGATGTAAAACCACACTTTCTAAATATTTTCATGTAGTTTTTGTTTTATAAAAGCTTTGACAGGAAGAGGTACTGCAGAAAAAAACCTGCTAGGACTGGGAAGTCTCTTGTATGGCCCAAGTTATGTCTTCAAGGAGCTGTGAGGGATTTTGAGAAGGTGCTGTGGCAGTGGGGATCTGCTCAGGGAGTGCTCACAGTGAGCCACATTCTGTGGAATCTACAGCTCAAATCCTCCTGAATTCCACTTTCTGCTAGAAAAACCCAAACAATCAGAGTTGGTTTGGCAATGAAGTGTGGTTCATAGCCAGGCCATGTGAAGCACAAGGTGGGGCAGTTTTCATGTGAGCAGTCTTCAGAGCTTGCACAGGGCTCTGCTGCAGGCATCAGGCACCAGCTGGACATGCAGCTCCTGGACCCCAGCTGGATGGATTTGGGTCCAGGCCCAGCTTTGGGAAGGCACAGTTTGGGGTTCACTTTGAAACCAAAGCATTTTCACCTTATGTGTCAACTTTAATCCAAAGACAACCATTTTTCTTTCCTCTCCAGTGGGCAATATTGGGGAACATCAGGAGCTCTTTCCATCAAAGCTGTGGCAGATTGAGGTAATCAGGCTTGGAGAACTTGGTGTATCAGGGCATCCCTGATGTGGGGTCTCCAGACAGGAAACAGGTATAGGTACCTATGCTTTTCTTTAAAAAAACCCACAACAAACAAAGCACCCTAATGAGTTTTGCCTAGTTGTGGAGAAGAGCTGTGACTGTAGGCACTGTATTACTTTGATGAGACATTTACTAATTGAAGTGGGGAGGAGTGAAGGCTCAATAAAACCATTTTTCATTCTCACTGGATCTGGACAGAGAAGGAATAAATGCTGCTGGTTTGCATAAGGGAAAATTTGAAGGCCTCAATTCAGGGGAATGGCTGAAAACCCTGTTGGTGAGATCATCTTGAGCTAAACAAGCACATTTCATATGGTATCACATGCTTTTTCAGTCCTGAAAAAAAAAACAAACCCGGGGCTTTTTAAAAGAAAAGCAAAATGAAAAACCCTGCTTTAGTAACTTGCTTTCTTCTCAAGGTCAAATTCAGTCTGTTGTTTGTCTTTTCATTTAATAATATCCTGAAATAAGTAACTGGGAAAACAAAAATAGAACATACATCAATGAAAAATACTGTGTACAGCAAATCCATTTTGGCAGGATGGGAATTTGTAACCAGCTCCATTTAGCACCTACCTACTGTTTCTCATTCATTCCTGCTGTCTCTGTCGAGAGTCTAACAGAATTTTGTTCATACTGCTGCTTTGTCTAAAACATTTTCCATGCCTCATTCAGTTGCCATCACTTTTCCACTGTAGCAGGTTTTTTTTCCTCTCCTTGATCTCTGCCTCCAAATTTCTTTCTCCCTATGTCATTATTTAAGCTGCATGAATACTTTACCAACTAGTGAGCTTAAGGTTTAATAAGATTTCACTTAAAGTACAAGGATTAGTCAAAAGTCTGTGGAAATGAAAGCCTAAAACTAAATATTTAATAGTAGCATTACCATGCAATATGTACAAATAAATACATGTGTTATAAATATATGTACATATAAATGGAAATGAGCTAAAAAACCCCTCAAAACTTCTGAGGTTAAAAATCTTATGTGTAAAAATGCAGTATTGTTTGTTTCTTGTTCATCATTCCAGACCAGAGATTAAAATTTTGTTTGAGAGGCTGTGAAATTTTAAAATATATTTCAGTTTTCTGAATGAGACAAAAAAAGTTATAATTCTTCTAAAAATAATCTTAAAATAATTGTTGCAGTTTAATAAATTAAATAATCTCTGCTCCTCCCCGCCCCCTTAATAAAATGCAAAGGCTGAAATGAAACTTTTTTATATAAAGTAGGAGGGAAATAGTTTTTTTAAACCGCTGTGGTCTTCAATTCCTTTTTCAAGCTTCAGCTCAGTTGCAGTGTATGGTCAATGTTTCCATGCAGTTGTCAATTCTAAAATTCTCTTTGCCTTTGTCAATTGATCTGCTTATTTTAAGGACATGGAAGTGAGGTGCAAAAATGCAGTACCACCTCCTTGGATGTACTACTGGATTTAAAAAAATTAATATTTTAATATAATATTTTAATATAATAATAATGATTTTATAAATAATAAGATCATCCCTCAGTATTAGATGAAAAGTCTTCCTCCTCATTTAATTTGGCTTTCCCAGTAAGAAATGAGCCCTCCAAACCACCAAAATACCTCCAGTATGTCACAAATTCCCTAGAGAGGCACAATCTAGCTGTGTCCTGAGCTTCACATTTATTTGGAACTCTTAGCATTCCCAACAGCTTGACAAACTGTTTTAAAGGTTGGACATAAATTAGTGAGATTAGATATTAGGTTATATAATTTTTATCCATCTCTTTTTTGTTTATTTGGTTTGGTTTTATAGGTTTGTGGGGTTGGGTTGGTTTGTGTTCTATCTTTCTTCAATCTGACCAAACTCTTCCCCATGTATATTGTGTCAGTAAGATCCAAGGTTTTGGATGAGGAGGGATCAGAAATGAAGGCAATCTCTTTGGTAAACCATCTCTTTAAGCTGCCTGACCCCACTCCTGTTCTCCATTCTTGCAGGATGCCCAGCCCATCCTACCCACTGGAGTGCCAGCAGACACAGCACAGTGCCTCACCAGAGGCTGCAAATTCCCTGGAAAATTGCAGTTGGGAACCTGTGTAGCCAGGAGCACTTGGAATAAGAGCTTGGACAAGGAAACTTGACCCTCTCTGAACCTGGGAGACACTTTTCTGGCAAGAAAAGCCAAGTTTGGCTGCTTTGTGTCTCAGACATGTGAGATGGCTACAACAGGAAGAGGTAAATCTGCAACAAATTTAATGTCAGCAGAGTATAAACCATTAAATGCACTAGCTGGGAGCTGGGATTATAATGCATTCAGTATTGTCAGATAAATATGATGCTTTAAAGGTAAATTTCCTTCCTGAGAATGAAAGTGCAGGTCTAGTAACTAAATGGGACATCTTTAGCAATATATAATTTAGTGTTCCATCATACACCTTCATTATTTCCCCTATAATTAGGATTTTAATCCTTGTATTTGTTCTTTTTAAAAGCCTATTATCACTGCCAGGCATTCCTACTGATTTATTGATTTGTTATGTATATCATGAATGACTCCTCAGGAGTATAATAATGAAGGAGAATGTTATTTAATTCTATACAAATATTTAGGGATGGAGACAATATTGCTGTGTAGCTTTATTATGAGAAGCCTTATTTCTTCTAGTATCAATGTCACCTTAAAAAGCTCCTCATCTGCTAAGAAGAAAAAAAGATTATTAGAACTGACATAGGACTTGGCTTTTCAAAGCTGTTATATTTCTTGTAAGTATTTTTTATTGAATTTCTGGTGTGACCTCCACTGAAAACCTGTTTGCCCTGTTAATCTGGTGGCAGTTTAAAGAAACAAGTTGCTTCATTCAGTACTGAATTGTCAAAACAAAATTGCTATTAGATATTTAAACAAGATACCTGATATTCATTTTATTCCTCTAAAGTGGCAACAGGAGACATTGGCAGATATCTTCTTGGGGCCTTCCATTAGGCATGAGTTTTAACATGAGTTTTACATTTTCATCAAATTGAAATCTCTTTTTCCTGTCTATGTGTAAGGATTTTTTTCATAGTCAGTTCCAGGGTTTTCCTGGTATGGGAAGAGATAAGAGTATTTAAAAAAAGAAAATTAAAAAAAAAAAAGAAAAAGGAAACCCTAGAGAGAAAAAAAAAATACATTTCCAGTGGGCCAACAACCAGTGCTATGTTTTCCTACTCACTATATAATTTGGCATTTATCTTTTACAAGAGATGCTGCTGCTTTTTGTAAGTATAAATTGCTTTCTCTGGGGTTTTCTATTAGAGGTAAGGAAAGGGAATAGCATGAAAGCAGCACGTATGTTTTATAAATTATGTGGGTTTTTTCCTAAAGAGAGCTGTAATAACCTCCAGTTGCATGTGGCAGCAATGCATTCTCCATATGTTTACTGTGTATGTCTATGTTATGTATGTGTACTTTTTTTTTTACATTTAGTTTTGGGTTATATTCACATCAAATGGCCAGAACTTAGGCTGAGGAGACTCTCTAAGGAAAATGCAGGATGCCACAGGAGTGATTCAGTGGGTGATACTCTTCCTTTGGAGTCAGAACCAAACTGATGCCTCAGAATGTTTTGTGGAAGGAAACATCTGAATGAGAGAGAACATTCCAGTCTGTCAGTAGGGAAATTAGCCATGTTATAATAAGCTGAAAACATGTCAGTAATAGCAGTGGATTAATTTAATCTACTACACTTAACCCACACTTTTAAAGAGGTTTTTAAATCCCAGTGACTGGGGGGATTGCTTTGTTTTCATCAAATGAGGCATCTAAAAAGAATTGAGATGTTTGCAACATTGTAAAAAATGTCAGTGAAATTTTCTGTATTTGGACTGAACTCTGTGCTTGTAGTTTTAATTTAAAAGAAGCTGGGAGCAGATGCCCTATGCAGATCTTGGTGTGTTTGTGATAGGAGGCAGAGAACATTTCTCAGAACAAGGGGCTTCCCAGAGCTTTCCATCAGTCTGTTTCTGGAGGCTGTCTTTATCATGCAAGAACTTGCTCACAAGTCTTCCTCATTTTCTTACAGAAACTCAAAACCTGCTCACCAGCAGCTGCTAAAAATAATTTTTGTGTAGCAGTTACAAGGTGGCTTTTCCTGTCTGTGCAGATGCAGCCATGGTGACCTGTGTATTTATGATGTGCATGAGCTGCCATGAAAATGATGGCCTTGCAAAAAGTATCCAGACTTCACCTTGAAGAAACACACTCCAATAAAGCAAGACAGATAATTGTAATTCTGTACTATCTGGTATCAGGCAAGCCCTGATGGAAAAAAAAATTAAAACTTTGGGAGTTCATGTCCAAATACCCTCTTCAGCTTGGTTTAAACTTTTTTTAGAACTAGTCTTGAGAAAGGGATCTTTATTTATCACATTAGACAATATGTATGAGGTGTGATCCATTAAGATATTGTACATAGTTTTCTTCAATTTAACCTATTTCCTCTGGTGGTATATTACTAATAAATTACCAGTAAGGAAATCTTTCCCTGAGGATGAAAAGTTCAATTTGCAGCTTTACCACAACTTTTGTCATTAATAATTGTTCTGGATCTGCCTGGTGTCCATAATTTCACAAAATCTACATTTAGACTCTAAATAGAATTCCCGTAATGTTGGTAGATGCTCAGATATCAAGGCAAAGAGAGCAGAGGCAGCCACACAGAATGACTGATCTGACAGGATATCTGTGAATTGGTGTATGAAGGAAAACAAGCGTCCTTATCAAATGATGTGTTTACCTTCATGTTGAAGGCAACTTTCTAGAAATGCTGTATTTCAGTATAATTCCAGGGTGGTACTTAATACAATGAATCAAGATATCACAGGATGTGCTGGCAGTACTTCATGAAAGTCAATGTACTAAGCTCAAGTAACCTTTCCACTGAACACATGAACTGAATATCTGCTTGTGTTTAGTGTTTGTCACATCCTTGAGAGATGAGGTGAAACCAAAGATAGAAATTTTCAGGTCCTCTTTTTTCCTGTTTATCACCATATGTAAAAATGAGATATTGAAATTGGAGCCAAATCTGCATTTCCAAACCTAAAAGGGAATAAATCGGGCTATTTAATAAAATAGTTGTGCTGGCAAAAACTCTATGTTGAGGGTCAGAGAAGGCCTTTCTGAATCAATAATCTTAGACAAGCAATTACCACCACAAAATGTAGAGAAAAATAACTGAGATGGTATAACCAGGTATATTTGTGTCACCAGAATTCAAAATTAGCCTTGATTTCTCAAAATGTCTTCTGATTTGCTTAGAAGCACAGATTGCCTTAAAGGTAACTGAATATAACTGATGATATTTCTGTGAATAACTTGACTAGAGTTGACATTTAGTGTGAGGTTTCTGTGTGTGTCTAGCAGAGGAAGATGTGTACATCTGTGCTTCCAAAAAGCTCTGATGTATGCCAGTCATCATGGATTGTTGGGTTGAATACAATCTCAGCTCCCTTGGTGCTGAGCTGTTAAAACTGGAGGCATGGATTATGTGCAGTGACAATTATCCACAACCTCAGAGGGTTATTTTATTAATCCCAGCCATGGAGTTGAGTGTTTTCTGCAGTGCACATTGTGTCCTGCAACAGCCACTGTGCTGCACGAGCTGAAGGTACCCTTGTATTTTTATGAAACTGAGTGAAATTTTAGGAGTTGTTTCTCTGCACCTCCAGCTTGATTCTACAAACATTTCAGGCAGTGATGTGGGCTGTGATGGCTCATTGCTCGTTTGGTCATTGCCCAGTTTACTGTGTTCATGGGAAAGGGAAGAAACAATGGATTCAGTATGTCAGCTTTAGAAGGTGATGGATGGTGCTGATGCATCAGCCTGGCTTGAAGTGCTCGCTCAGCAGAACCTTTGCAATCCTGAGGTGGATGGGCTGAGGAAAAAATGGTGAGAAGGGCTTCTTTCATGTTAGCATTTAACTTCCAAAGCGATCTCGGGTGTGTCTATGGAATGTGACAAAGGGCTCAGAGCAGCGTGCAATGGATGCTGTAACCGTAAATCTGTAACTGTAAATCTCCATTGCAGCATTCTTTGATTTCTCCCCCTGCCCAGTAAGGAATGTTCTCTATTAATGTAAAGAATGGAATGGGTTCCTTGGTTCCATGGTTTGTTCCTTAGTTGGTTGGTTGGTTTCTCCCTCCCTCCCTCCCTCCCTCCCTCTTTACACAAATGCTGTTCCTGCAAATCCGTGCAAAACTGGCATGGAAAAGTGGTAGCGGTGGGGCTGGGCAGGAAATAAGAAGTTGTTTAAATTAACAACTTCTGGACTTTATGGTATTTTTGTGACACTTGATCAGTATAGCCAGAAGCTACAACACAAAACCAGCAGACTTGAATCTGATGAAACAGAGGACTAAAATCAAGTCTAATTAACTTTCATTTAAAAAGAGGGAAAGAAACAAAGAGAAGTTTACAGACACACTCTCCTTCAGGACATTCCACATTGAAATGTTTACAGCCTGTAAACTAACAAAAATAGACAGCTACACACAAGGCTTTCAATATAAGCCTTGTTGAGTAAGAAGGGAAAAGCTCTCTCTGAAATGAATTGAACCTTTTTGTTGAATTTATTTGTCTGTCCTGGAGAGAAAATAGTTATGTTCAGCTCTCAGACAAGGCTCATATGGGTTGCATGTGGGATGGACTATTGTCTTAAATCATATTTTATCTTTTGTCCTCCTGTTTGTCTTTTACTGGTCTGCAAATTTATTTGAAATTTCCCGGGTTTGCTGAAAACAGCATCTTCCAAGGAGATGATCTTTCCTTATTCTGACTTCATCTAAAAATGCTGCTCCTTCTAGTCAGCTTGAGGTGGAAAAATGATGACAACAAAACCTCCTCTATGCCCCCAAAACAGCTTTTCCAGTGCTAACACAGAGCAAGAATCTGCTCCTTTAAAGGGAGAGAAAACATATTTTGGAAGGTAGGGAAGGGAAGATGCAGTTCTTTCCTGGATGGTCTGGTATTCAGAGGGTGAATGTTATTCTGCTTCCCAAAAACTACAGCACTGTTCTTGTTTTCCTTTTCCCTTTTCCCAGTCCAAAGCAGGGGGAATCTTTACATGATCTTCATTCCCATACTTTTCCTTTGACCAAAAGTACTATCTCTTACCATTTCCAGAAAAAGTGTGACACACAAAATATGAGTACTTTTGCATCCATGTCCTGCAAGCAAATCACCTCAGCTGATGCCCCCAAGTCCTGGCACAAAATTGATATGTTTGTGTCTTTCTTAAAATTGACTCTGAAAATTTTTATAATCTGGAAAGCCGAGGTTTGGAGGAGTAACAAGAAGCTTTGAAACAGAAGCTCTATTAATGTGATTAGTGAGGTTGTTGTGGAATCATCTGCAGTTACCAGTGAAAACATCATTAAATGTCGTGCTGGGTATCTTCTTCAGCAATCAGGTGACCAGGATAGAAATGAGAAGCAGTTTTCTTTGTTTGTAACAAAAAGACTTCTGATCTGCATTTTGCAACAATTCACAAGTTGTAGTTTATACCTCAGTAACAGAGGGACCAAGAGATTTGAACTCAGCTGGTGATGTGGTTCTAGAAATATTGCATCAGTGCTAGTGTCTTTGCATTGCTTTTATTAAACAAATACTGCTTGGGAAAGTAAAGCTCTCATCTGCTTCCCACTGAAAGAGTTTAAAAACCATTTTCCTTCTTTTCTCTGAACTCTTACTGTGCAAGACATGCAGTTCCCCCCACTGTGATCTGTTTTGCAAAAGAAGCCTATTAATTGAGGATGTTTTTCAGTATTGCCAAAAGGTCACTACAGTCAATTATGGAGAATATTTGTAGAAGAGAAATCTTGCCTATAAAGCAATATATCCTGAGTGTCTAATTTGTACACTGTAATAAGGCCATGCCTACTTATTGATTAATCAATCTTTGTTGTCTGTTTGCTGATTTTATCAGGAAGTCTCTTAATTTAATGGAATATCATGTATTGAGTTGGATTGCAAAAATTTTTATTTCTACTATTATACTGCATGTGTTCAACCTGAGGAGATGATTTTTCCAGGACATATCATTCTGATTTGTTGTGGCAAGCCTAGAATTGAAAATGGAAGCATACTTGGATTTTAAACATGGCTAGAACACAGAATTTTTCTGTTTTGATCCAATTTGTAAATCATTACCTGATGTACTCCATTCAAAAGTCTTAATGTTATGCAATTTTACTACATTGAGATTTGCAATGCAGGAGTATAACTGAGCAAAATCAAACTTATGTTGCATGGCAAAAAACTGGTTATGGATAAATTCAAGGTGGCTCTCATGCTCTATGTAATAGTGTAACATTTGGCTACTTTTAAAAATCATATAAAGGAAGCCAAGCATAATAAAATTAATTCATTTTCATATGCTTGCTATAATTAAGGTTTTTATCTTGTCATAAATCTTAGTGTGATTTGTAGGACATAGAGTAGTGGCAGGAGTTATGTTAACAGAAAATGTTTTAAGTTATATTATAATTATCATTATCTCTGTTGGCAGGAGTGCATCATTTCCACTAAATAACATGCCTTGTTTCACTGTGACTCCATGATTCATTTCTGTTCTTTTCTACTGTAGTTGATGTAAATGAGCCACATTAACTGCCCCCCTGCCTCACTTTTGCATATTTAAGGATTTAAAGTGTCTCAAAAATCCATTATCACTCTATGACAAAAGGTGAGAAAAATGTGTGAAAAACTCATAAACAGGTAGAACAAGAACATATATATCTATTAACTTTGGACAGGTGTGAGACAGCTAAGATTTAATCTGGAATTTGTGTTGGAATTAAAATAAAATAATGATATGCTTTAAACTGAGGAGAAATAAGGAATTAGTGATGCTGATGTTCTGTGTTATTTTTGCAAAGAAACACTGGTTTTCTTAAAACATTTAAGTTTTCCAAGAAATGAGTTCTTCACGATCTGCCCTTAAAATACTCTGTGGGACCAGAGAATCAAAAGGAGAAACACAAGAACATGGAAATAACTTCCCATTTATCCCTGCTTCGGTGTGCTAAAGTTTAAGTTCCTCTTTTTGCAGTATAAAATGCCCATAGCATGATTTATCATGATGCACATCTCACCGTGACTTTCAAAATATAAAGAATAAAAATAGGCTCTAATTCTGCAAGCAGTTTTGCACACATAGCTCCTATTTGCATTACTTTTGTACATTAAAATTTACTGTGATATATAAGGAGTATTAAATGTATAGAACTTCAATGAGAGGACAGTTTTTATAAAAGCAGTGGTACCATATATCAAAAAAGCCAGGCTTGACATCCACAACATGTGTCATGTCTGCAGTGCTTTCAAATTACAAAGCAATCTTTTTACCAGAAGGGTACTTAAAGTCACAAGTTCTACTAACACATCCATTGAGAATAAGAATGCAACAGTTCTCTCTAAAATTTTAATATGTATATGGATTCTCAGTGCATTCTGGAATGTGGATTCAGCTTTTCCGGCTCTGGAAATCTAATGTTCACCATATGGCCACCTGCAGTTTTACCATGGTAAAATTTCTGTGCTTTTCCCCAGGGAAAAATCAAGGTATCTGAGATGGTTTTTTGTTTCCACATGCTATGTAGATTAAATACGTGACATGCAATTTAGACCCAGAAGATTTTTGGCACTGATAATGATGACTTGAAAGATATCATAGCACAATTTAAAAACTCATTTATGTGGCAGTCAGTGTTGTTGAAAATATAGTCTCTTTATGGTGGCATCATTGTGATTTATCTCTGAATTGGTGACAGCCAAAAAACTCAACTCCTCAGTCCTGACCCACTTTGGGAATGCCGCAATACTATCACATTCCTTAATCCTAGGGAAACTGAAGTGGTGAAAGGGTTGTATAATTCTGCTGTCATTACTACCAAAACCAGGACAAATCATCAGTGTCTCCTTGGAGGGAAGAAAGAGGAAATAAATACTCTCTGAATTCTAACAGTAAGGACTGAAAAAAAAAAAGAATTGGAATAGTGTCACTAAAATGCCCTACTGTGTCTTAGCACCATTAAATTTCTTCCAATATTTAAAGAGGGATATAAAATTTGCATAAGTAATATATAAGGTGGTCCAAAAAAACACCCTTAAAGAATAATAAAACAGAGTAAAATATGCCTTCCATTGCCAAAATGTGATAAAATTCAGTTTCTTAAACATTATTAAAGCATGGGGAAATAATGCTTTCTATAATAAATTCAGAAAGTCCCCATAATTCTCTTAAGCATAGAGAGAATTGCTTATTATTTTTCTTTGACCTGTTTGCTGTGTAGAGTTCCACTACAGCTTTTTATGTCACTGCCTTGAGGAGAGCCCGTTGTTCCTTGTGGGCAGCTGGGTGATGATTCCCAGCAGTTCCACTCATCCTTGAGTCTGGTGTTTGTGCTGACTTAGAGGAGCTTGGAAATATCTGTCTCTCTGAGTGTGAGTACAGGTGGTGCACACACAGCCTCAGACTGACAAAGGAAGTTGGGTACCTAAGAAAAGTTCTCTAATAAAGGTGAACCAGAGCATTTACATGTGCTCAAACTTTCCTCTTGTGGGTTTCCATGCAAGCCAAAGATGGAGTGGTCAGGCTGTGATCCTGAGTGAACTCTGGAGCAGGCTGGAGCAAAATCAGGTTCAGACTCTGGACACCGATATTAGCATAAACTGAAATACAAAGTGTGCACTTGACAGCTTCAGTTACTCAATTACAAGATACTGGAGAATTTATGAGCTAAGTGCCAAAGGTGAAAAATGATGCTCTGTGTGTCACTGAGAGTTACATAATAAACTGTCCTGTGAGCTCAGTGTGTGCATTACTTTGATGTTGGGTGATTTGAATGATTTATTTATCTAGTGGCATGTGGTTATCTTGAAACCACTCCAGTCACATACATGTTCAGGTATTTCAGGCATTCCCAAAGGTGGGGAGCAGCATTTTACCACTGAAGAACATGGCAATGATGACAGATGTGCTGGCTGGCTGGAAAAATGCTGGAAACAGTCACATTCACCAGTGTGCTTTGTGAAAATGAGAGTGGGCTAGGGTGAGTCCATTGTTTGTAATCACTGAGAGTGAAGGGACAAACCAGGGAGGAGCTGTGCTCCACGTGCAGAGGGGGGACACCTGCCAGGGAAAGAGGTCCTCAAGATCTTGCAGTAGGTTTATACCTGACTTGCAACAATCTTATTGAAGCTGACATCCTGTGGATGCTGAATTTCACCCTGTGGCTGTATTTCAAAGTGCTAAGTTGCCTTGATATTTGGCATTTTTTAAGACCTCAAATACAGTCATCCATGTTGAGACTGGCACAAGTCCATAAAGGAAGAGAGCTTTGTTTAACATGTTGTTTTCTACATTTTTTGTGGAAAATCATTACATGACAACAAAAATAATTTAATGTCTTTCCAATAAATTTACTACAGATTTGGTCAATGTGTATTACTTAGGAAAAATTTCTATTTTCATTGTAGTAGTACCTTGAGATATTACAGTCTTAAAAAGTATTTTTTCATGCTCCTTATTGCATCAAAGGGTTACATAGAGTAGCAATGCAAAGGAAAATAAATGATGTTTGTCCTCCAGGGCTCCAGTCCATTTACAGAATGTATTTTTGTGCACTGCTGATGAGGTTAAGCACCTCCTAAGGTTTGACTGTTGCTAGCCCAGGTTCTTGGGTGTCTTGCTGGAGCATCTGCTGCAAAGTTCTTAATGGAGAGAGGTAGTGAGATTTGACAAAATCAAGTTTAACTCAGTGTAATAATTTCCTTGGGTATTTTCACTTTTTTTTTCTTTTTCAGAAGATGTAATTAAAAGTACATGGCACAAAAGAATATTGGCATCCTGGTTAAACTTTACAGGTTTTGATAAAGCAGCCTGATCTTGTCATAATTTTTCTGATTCTAGTTCATTGAGATATAACCTCAGCAAAATAAGTTGTGAGTATAATCTGAATCAACAGCAGCAGTAGATTTACTGATGCTTTTTATCAATATCTTTGGACAAGTCCTGAAGAACTCTAATTATCTTAGAAAACAAAGTCTTGGCAAATGGCAATTGTGTGACTGATTATTTGCCACTCTTACCTTGCAGTCTGAAACATGAATCTAAGGAGTAATTCTGAAGCTGAGCCCTTTCAAAGTCTTTGAATATGGATTGCTATTTCAAAACAACTTCTGAAGCATTGGAAACATGCAGAAGCAGAAGAAATTTTGGCATTTCCTCAGTCATGTGTCCACTCATACAACTGCACCAAATTCTTGAGGAATTAGAAAAACTTGTTCAAGTACAATATAACTCTACCACCCAGCCTTTTTCTAGACCAGGGGTGTTTCTACTCAGGCAATGGCTTTCTGAAGAGCTGATTAACTCAATCTCCAGTGAGAAAACTGCCTGCAAAACTTATTTCATGAACCTGAATAGGCTGGAAGACAAGAATAAAAATGTGGATTTAACTGGTGATTTCTCTGACATGATAGAAGATAAATCAAGCCACTGATGACAGCAGAAAGTTGAATTCTCAACTGGTTTTGCCATTAGCAAGTAACTTTTTGAGCTGTTGACATGATAAGAATAGAAAACAGACAATGAAGCAGAATTATTAAACACCTATGGGTGATACACCAGATTTCATCTCTTGTTTTGGGACATAGTTGAATTCCACTTGGAATAAAGAATTCTCAGGAGTAACATCATGGAGCCTTGTAAATCCACTAAAATATCAACCATGGTAGAGGTTAAAATGGATTTTTCCTAATTTATGGCACATATTAACATCTTTTTAAAGGTTCACTTTGCCCTGTTAAGAGTTACAATGGAAAATAAAAGAATTACTTATTTAATCCGAATCCTCTCTTGGCATTGTAGCTGCTTTTTCTGTCTGTCAGAACATGACAGAAGGAATCAGCTTGTGCCTGTTGACTGGGAAAATTAGATCAGTGCACTTCTAGGTGTTCTAAGTTGTCAGCTTTTGTGGAAGGTGGGATGCTCCCAGTCCAGTAAGGTGACAAGACCAGTGTTACAACCCTCAATCCATCCCCCAAGTGTCTGTGGTGAGCTCAGAGTGGCTGCAGACCCTGGAATGCAATGCAGGTAAGCTCAAAAATCATAGAGACAACTCTGTAAATGCTGCCATAGAATCATGTTTATGTTCCTTGTCTGTGTCATCTGTGAAGTTGAGGTTTGTGGAAAGTATATTTTACAGAAAACAACAGGACAATTTTCCCCACAAAAATAAAATTTTCTGTGTGAAGAAGTGTACTTAACTGATTAGATAAGATTTACTTTCTCATTATATCTCCTATCTTATAGACAACTTATTAATGAGGAAGGGGAATTCACACACTTGGCAATTGTAAATGGGACATTGGTGACTCATTCCTTTAGTCTTACCCTTGGTAGCTCTTGACCTCTCCCTCTCAGTTCACTGGTAAAAACTATCATTTATTATCTACATAGAGGTCATTATAAACCAAAATTTATCAGTTCTGCCAAAAGGAAAACATTTTTCTGTGTGGAATATTCTTTTCAACTGGAATTTTTATTTTAGCATCACATTAGTTCTGTGAATGTCTTCCAAGTGTCCCAGTTTATTAAGAAATTAACTGAAAAAAATATTGAGGACGTGGATTGTGACTAGATTGTGGTACACGTTTTTTCTTTTAACTCAATAATTCCTAAGTTAGTATTAATGATGTATTTGAGCTGTGGACTTGCAAAGGAAATGGATTGAACCTCAGAATTCTTTTCCTGTTGTGTGGGCACAATGTGCAGGGCTGGGCTTACAAGGTGGGGAATGGATCCCAGGAGCTCCAGGCAGGGAGACAAGACAGAGGTGCTCATGGTCTTTAATTAAACCTGAATAAGAGTGAGGGATCACCAGTTCTGTAAGCGCTGAACTTTTGGGGGATTTGAGCTTGTTTTTTGTTTTGTTTTTTTTTTTAATTGATGAAAACCATGGTGATCTGTGATGAAAAGCCTGACTTAAGAAGAGAGCTGCCATGTAAATTGTGAAGTTTGTGAGCTACAGGAAAGGTACTTTTGGCTCTCTGGCTCCCTCTCAGCCTGTCAGCTGTGCAATAAACTGCACTTGAGCTGCATGCTATCCAAACAGCAGCATCACAGCCCTTGGTCGGGGTGTCCTTTTAGTTTCTGCCTCCCCTCAGATGCAGTGGGATGTGAGGATCCTCAGCCTCCATCAGTTTATTGCCCTGGGTGAGCTGTGCTTCCCTGTGGGCCTGGTGCAGCCTGTGCGGCCTCCTTGGGGCCAAAGCTGAGCCTTTCCCTCCAAAGCCCGGCCTAATCTCCAGTACTAGCAATTAGCTTAAATCCTGACTATAAGGTTTAAATGACCTCTCATGGCATTCTCAGCCTGTGCTCATTATCATATAGAAAAGAGTTGATGGTGGATAGGTTGGGGAAGCTGTGGGGCCCCAAAGGGCTGTCTCCTCCCTGTTGGGCTTTTCCGCCTCAGCTTTCCCTGGCAGGGATGGTGACACACAGATGACGTTCAGTCACCCTCCCTGGACCTCAGCTCTGTGGATGAAGGAAGATCTGTGGGGTCAGGTGCTCCAGCAAGTTTTCAGGGCTCCCTGAGCCTTCCTCCCTCCTCCTGTCATGGGGCAGCCCCTGGAGAGGCCCAGAGGCAGTAGGCACACTTGGGGGACCCCATGGCGGGGGTGGGTGAAGCAGGACTGTTCAGGGTGGCTGCTCTCTGGGAGAAGTAGTGAGGCACTGTCCTCTGAGTTTTAAACTAGATTTTCCCTGTGATTCATTTGGCGCACTTGAACATTATTGGATGGGATCATCCTCCACCTTCTTTGGCCATTATCAGCACAAGGGATGGCATGAAAATACTGCTGTGAACATGCAGCCATTTTAAAGCACAGAACTGTCACCCAGACAAGCTGCAGCATCTTTTCTTACACTGTGAAAGAAAGGAGCAACAGAAAATGATGCCAGCAGAGTAGCCCTGTGCCTGGCTGGGCTGAAGCAGAAGCAGCAGAGTGCTCCTGGTGGCCTAGTGCTCCCCAGGAAGGGTGTTTGAGGCTGGCCCCCATGCCTGGGGACACTGCTGGCCCCAGGACCCTGGCCAGGCACCCCGGCTGAGTTCAAACCTGGAGCCATGTGGAGAGGAGGAGAAAGAAAAACACTGACCACCCCAGCATGCTGGAAAGGAAAGAAAACACTGCAGGGCTGTTGAAATATTCACAGAGGATTAGCACAATGTTACTGTGTTTAGCACAGGTGTTTCTGTAGCTGTGATGCATTAGGAAAATTTACAATGTTCAGTGACTCACACTTTCTCCATGTAGTGTGGTAGTTTATTTTCCTGGGCTGGAGTACAAAGTGAGGAGGAACACCTGCTGGTATTTTGGCTTTCCTGTAATGTCTAAGCTTTTGTTTAATCTAGGTGTGCTTTTGTTTTTGGTTTGTATTTTTTTCCCCTTTTATTACTTTTCTTTTTCTCTGACTGCATTGAAGCATTTTAGCACATAACTTTGAAAGGAAACTGGTTGCACCAGAGACATGTAGAAATATTCTGTTCTTTACCTCTGTGGCATTTCATGCCATAAACTACTATCAGTAGGAAAATTATAGATGCTGCTCTCAATACTTTCTTTAGCTTTACTTTTTAGTCATCTAGTTAATCAGCCCAATTTTGAAAACAGTTCTGTGCACTGTGTATTGCAGTTCCTTTAAAAATTTTACCAGAAACATCTGTTTCAATGTCCTATAAAGTTGCATATGGTCCAAACTAGTTCCACTGCAAAAGTATAGCTAAGAAGGATCCTCCATACTCTTATAAATTCAATATTGACATGAAATGCTTGTTTAGCCTGTTTCTCATGGTAAAAATTTCTCAGTAAAACATTAAGGAAGAAAACTGAAACTCCATAGAATAAATGCAGAAGCTTAAGACAAATCATCTTATTACTTAAGAAATATTCTTAAAATGAATAGACCTGGATTGATAGCCTTTCATAAAATTAATTATTAATTTCTACAATGAAAATAATGACTTTTTCCCCACAGGTATACAAGATGGTGCACAAGAAATTGAAACTATTCTCTGCTGGATGGGCCTTGCTGCTGTATGAAGGAATGCAAAACAGGTAAAAGAGGGAAAAAGTAAGGGAACACAGCTTGATACTCTGCCTCAGTGGAATATTCAAGAATAATTGAAGGGAAAAATAAACCAACATTACTAGTTGGTTTATTACTAGTACAACCAACTACTAGAAAAATAAAACAACATTATCAACTGAACAGTTTGGTTGAAAAATTTTTGAATGTTGTTCTAAGATTAAAACTGCATTTTAGGGGATCTATACAAGCTGTAAATTACAGACCTTGTATTTGCCCTCTCCTCTAATTTCTTTGTTACATCTCTTCTATATCAAATTCATATTTATGTTTTCAAAACAGCATAATAAGAACACTGAATTTCTGATGTGGGTGAGCTGCTGTAGCACCAATTATCTTTAGAATTCCCTATACTGTGTGCTTGATTTTTTGACTTTTTCCATTGGATACACTGTACAAAGTACATTTTGCATGTTTATTTTGAGTTGGCATACCTGGATTGTATCTCCTTATTTTGCACTTTCTTGCTTTTTTTTTGCTTTCATTCTCCTGAATCAGTTAATTATCTTGAAGCAGATAAGGGTATTTTTATTAGAGTACATGGGAGCTGGGTCAGATTTCAAAATACAATTGCTCTGGATTTGTGATGTCTGACAGCATATTGTCCATAGGGCCAGACACCTAGAGGGATTGTTTATAATTTTCTGTAAATGTATATATAAGAATAGCTTATAGGCAACAGGCAGGCATTTGTGTTCAGATGCATTCCACATATGTTCAGTAACCTTACTTATACGAATAATGCCTTTTATGGAACAAATGCAAATGGAGAGAAATCAAGAGAAAAAAGTTTTCCTTGGTTCAGGGGTTCTACAAAGCAAAAGGAAAACACAACAGACACAAGCTACATTAAAGGGTATCAGAGACATACATTAAATTCCTTATGTCTTTTTAATGATGCAGTTGTGAATTATATTCCTGTTGCATTTGTAATTAGAGGGCAGAACAGATGGTAAAGGCTTGTTCTAAAGTAATGTGTCTATTAAAATTATCCACATAGCTAAACTGGCTGTTGACTACAACAGGGTTTCTTAGCCATTAAAATACCCAGTGTATAGATATGTGCTTGATTATTATAGCTCATTGCATATGAGCACACATAATATATATGTATATGTACAGAAACAAATCTATTCTATATTAGTTATATGCTGGATATGCCTTTAAATGTCACTTATTACAGGAGTGAAGGAAAATGATGCCTGATTCTATAAAAAGCCTCCCACATGGGTAGACAAGACATTCTGTTGTATGGCTCTCCTGTATAATTTGTTTTCTTTATCTCCAATTTTAGCTGGAGCTAAAGTGTAAAGATAAATTTATCAGATGAGGTGTTCTGATATAGGACATGACACAGAGAGCTATGGTATGGTTGTTATTACTCTGCAGAAGCTGCTTTATTTGTAGTCAGTATATTTGACATATTATCTCTTATTTGTAGATTTATCTTATCTCATGATCTGGAGATGCTTGTGTTGGCAACCTTTTTTTTTTTTTCTTTTTTTTTCCATGCCATCTGTAATGTTTTCCAATATAAGCCATACACTGAACTGATGTTATCTAATAATTTGTGATGTCATAAAATTGTCTCCTGGCACCAAACCCCCGCAATTTAGGCAGTTAGGAAGGTATGAAATCAGTGAGAGGAGATGATCCTGTTCTTTACAGTTCTCATAGATAAGGTATCTGTTCTAGAAAACAAAATTATTCTGACATCTGTGTATTGACTGAAAATGGATCCTGTGCAACATCTCCAAATATATTCAAGCCATGATGGCATTTCTCTGACCTCTTTATATCTAAAATATCTGAATCCCTGATTCCTTTCTTGACCTGAAAGCCTCTCTATAATAATGGGTATAAAGGAAACTCACAAGGGTATTTGATTTCAGTCACTGAATTTCAGTGAATTACTCTATCAGGGTGTGATGCTTTAGGTCAGAGCTGAGTCTGTGTTCTTGCATGTGGTTGCACATCTTTGAGACCATCCTGGCCCCATACCAAAGCACAGTACCTGGTATTTCCATCATGCCACCAATTCAAGCCAGAGGTGGAAGACAGTGGCAATAAATGTCAAGCCCATTCACTCAGGAGGAGAAATCAGCTCAGAGCATTTTTTAAAACCAGGATTTGACAGGCAAATGACTAAACATATTTCTTTAGTGATCCAACATTTCTTCTTAACGAGGCAAGTTGTCATTGACTCTGCTTGTTGTCTATAAATTCTGACTGACTCAATCTTCATAATGTCAGACTGGTCAAAGGCATCAGTAAATTACATGAATAAAACATAACACTTGGTAATTGTCCTTAGCTGCTAAGATACTGTAATTTCATTTGCTCAACAGCATTTGTCCAAAATAGTGTTTCCTGAATTGGCCATTACTTTACTTTGCTGCAATGGATGCCACAACCTCTGTAAACACCTTACCCACTTTGATTTCATGCATAATGATGTTGCAAAGACCTCGCTGCTTTTGCTTTTCTGATTCTTTCCCCCATCCTGCTGTGGGGAAGAGTTTGGGGACTGAGAGACCATGTGGTGCTTACTTGTCAAGTAGGGCTAAACCACAACAGCAAATTGAGCACTTTTCTTTTTTTCTGGAGACTTCCATGATGAGTTTCATGCATCTCACAAATAAAACACAGCTTGCTGTAAGGAGGGCTTACTCTTGGCTTGGCCTCAGGTACTGTAGAACCACGTTTTCCTTGCTTGTAAATTGGATCCCCTACTATGTCCTACTCATAGAAAAGCCAGAAATGAAAAGCTAAGAATGCTCCTGGCAATGTCTTCTGGATTTGGGGAGAGGTCTGGATTCATGCATGCATTGTGCATGATGCAGTATATCCTTGAGAAATCAAAGTTAATTTCTGTGGTTTGGATTCTTGTTTATAATATGTACATTTAAACAAAAAGAAGAAGCAACAGAGAAGTGTTATGGTCTGCCAGGCACATTGATAGCATTTCATTCTTGTCCTTAGACCAAGCCTCTCACACGCAAATATTTAAAATTACATCTGCCAAATAAAATTGTTGTGAAGCAGACCTTTTATTTTTCTAGGTTCTTTTGAGAACAAATCATCCTAACATGCCCTCTGACAAACTGCCAGGAGAACAATTTCTGACAGGGAATGGTGTAGGAAAAGAAATGATCCTATAAGATCCGCTTATAGCTGCTTCCCACTGTGCTCTTTATTCTGCACCTGGAATGCGCTTGCTGGCTGTGTGCTTACTGCTTTACTGTAATGTACATATCCTCTGACTTCAGAAATATGCCTCGATGCATCCTTTTCCAGTCAGGCAGAAAAAAATGTCAGTCCAACCCTAAAGAAAAGAAATCAAAGCTAAATAGATGACAAGCCACCTTTCTAGCTGAAGGACCTTCAAGCAATGAAAATGTAAAGCAAAACAGAGTTCTGTGTTGATCATATTCAACTCATTTTGCTGGACCAGCAAATAAATCAAGCATCTGAACAAATTCCAGCAGTTCATTCAATATTTGGAAAGAAACATATAATCAGTGCACTACCTGCAGTGAGAAGGAAACATGACACTAATACTGCAAAACCAGCTTTGTTGGAGACTTGTTCAGGCAGATGGAAATCACCATCCTTTTCTCCTTAGGTGGGTATTTCATACCCCTGTCCATTCACCTGTGCTGATTCAGAGCTGCCATTTCAGAGCCTCTGGTCAGATTCTTACTAGGTGTAAATCAATTAAATTTATTTATTTGTGTGAACTATATTAAGGATCTGACACACTAAAGGTTAACTTGGCCTAAGTTATGCTTCCTTATTTTGATCCAAAATATAGCAAATTTTGTCTGGTTAACCGCAGACCAAAACAATTAGAAATACTCAGATAAAAATCTAGAAGATGCAATGAATGCAGTTTCATCTCCTTCTAATCCTCTGCAAAAACTAGTTTAGTAGTTAGTTTACAAGTCTCTTTATTCTGGAACAAGTATTTGGGATATTTACAAAATATCAGGTATATAGTAGCTTCCATTAATTTTCAATCATTTTTAAAGTGCCTAAAAATAGTTATTATCTTACTGCTTCAGATAGCTTGACACATCTGAGTAGGAGAGCAGATGCTTCTGAGTTTTCAGAACGAAGGGTGACTAATATGAAAGATCATTTTTAAAATAAATAGTGTGATCATGCAGTAACATTTAGCCTAAGTGGTACTCTTTCACCTTGGGTTTTTTAATTTGATTTATCCATCAAAGTAATACACTGGAAAATAATGTAGCTCTGTTGTTTAATTATTGAAGATTATTAAGTATTCTAAGAACCTTTTGATCAATAATAATTTTGGACTTTGTTCAAAATCTGGATAAGTTGCTGTGGTTTGACCATTCCAGAGCTTTAGACAGGGAAAGAAATTACATTAGACCAGAGAGTAAATAAGCAATTAGTACACAGAATAGCTGGAACCAAGCTGGTATTCAATGAACTGGAATGGATTCAGTGATTGCCTGTGTCACCCTGATTTACAGATGTGTTAAATATGGTTCTTTCCTGGTTTCTGTTCTTGGCTAATAAGCTAAGATTTTAATCAGAAATTCAGAACCTATTAGTTCATTCTTTAATGTCTCTAGTCACTTACTGCAAAATAAATTATGCCCAAATTATATTTGGTATTTGAACAAATAAGTTTTTGTTTTATTTAGGTATCTCTATATCTAATAAAACATACAAACTGGTAACTTCACTTTCACACAATGATGCACTCCTTTGCAAAGCAGAGTCTGCCTTCTACTCTTGCGTTTTTCCTCTTTTCCCTCTTCCTCTCTCTCTTTTAAGAATTAACTATTCCCCCTCCAGAGGCACCACCTGAGTCTTGTAGTTCAGTTTAACATGGCAAACAAGCAAAATCTGCATTCACCTTTTGTTGGGAAAGAAGAAAAAGTGGTTCCCAGAGTAAACCAGCAACTTCTTCCATTTATTAACATATTGAAGCCCAAGAAATGAGGAGATAGATTGATGTGCTCAGACACCAGTGGGTAAAATTTTGCAGAATTTCTAAGGAGTCCTGATATTGATAGGTCCAAAAATACACCATCAATCCATCTATCATGATCAGCTACATTAAGAAAAAAAAATGAACTTATTAACAAAATATCCTAAGAAGCAGAATATATTTAGTGCATAGCTGACACATGCTGCACATTTTCTGTGATGTCAATTAAATAATTAGTTATCAGCAACTGACTGAGACAATACATCTCAGAAATAACTGCTTTCAAGTTCTCAAGGGCAATATAGAGATGAGATTCTCCTGATAACACAGCTGTAGGAATGTTCCATGTGTTTCACCTAATGTAAACAACTTGATTTCTGAGAAACCACACAACCTCCTTAATGGGAATTAAAAAGCCCAGAATGGCCCAGTGGCCAACATCCTGGTAATCAGCTGGGAACGGGTTTCACCTTTTCTACAATAATCTACCCAGGTCTGCTGGGATCTGAAGCAGTACATTTAAGGCTGTGGAGAGACATTACAAAGTGTGTGGCTTTGTGACTGAAGAAATTGCATTCCAGAAGTGTATGAAGACCCTCAAGTGCTGCTGCCAAATGCAGCTCTGAGGTGCTCCAAGGGATCTGCAGATATTTCCCAAGATAGTGGCTAATGGTGCTGCAGTCAGTGGTCCCTCAGGAATGGAGGGAATTATGCCTTTCAGCTCCAGGAGCTGGAATCTCTGCAATATCAGGAATGCAGGTGGAAGAGAGGTTCCTAGAAAAGTGGAAGTCTATTAGGCACATGAAAAACAATGTTTTCTGCAAGAATGATTAGGGTCTCAAGAGAGCTTCACTGGGGAGAAAACAGCCTGATATTTTTCATACATGACAGGGAGAAGCATAAATCCATTTTTGTAAAACTAAATTAGTAATCATTGCTGATTTCCTTACTTGAAAGAACTTTTCAGAAGAGTAGGATTCTCCTTCTGTTTGCAAAACTTTTTGTTTTGCATATGACATTACCATTGCAGATAATTTTTCCTATGCTGAGTACTAATGAGAATGAAGACAAGAGGATAAATGAAGCATGGATCATCCTGCTGTTCATCACAAAGTTTGAGTGTCTGACAGAGTTTTTCAGAAGTTTTCCCATTTAAGAACAGTGAAACATTTTTAATGTAGAATTTGCCTAAGCAGCTTAAGTCTTCAGCCATACAGTTTCTGAAGTTTTGGTATTGTTGTTAATTACTATGGTTCCTGAAGAAATGCACAAATTTCTGTTTCCTGCCTAAAATTCTTTGCTTTCTAAGCAAAGGTGTAACTGCACAACTGGTTAAAACTGTTCCCAGAAGGACTGTTTAGTGCTGAAGAGACAGATTGATAAAAACTGGAGGTCTCTGGGAAGAACACTTGCTGGTCTCTTATCAGCCCTACAAGAGCAATCAGGATACTTTTGGCCCCTTGATTGCAATTAATATCCCAGGAGGTGAGAACTGACTGTTGATCTCAGCAGACTGTGACTTTACCCATTTTATGTTAAAAGGTATATCAGGATGCTTGGGGTGTGAATTTGCCACAGCAATGCTCCAGCTTCTGGTTCCCAAATCCTACCAACTTTACTTACTTACATACTATACTTACCTTGTGCTTTTTGAACCTACTTTCCACCTTACTTTGAGAGAACAGACATGAAAAGAGCTGGGAAATCCCTTAGCCACACCTTCATCAAGGTTATCTATATTCATAGCAAGTTTTAAGGTTCTTTTTGACTTCCACAGAAAGACTCATCCCTTCTAAGAGAGATTTATCTATCTAAGAGCTCAGGAGACTGGGGGTACCTTGTCCTGCTCAGGCTGTTTGCTGGCACCTGAAAGTTGAGCAGCTTCTGAAATGGCCCTTAACAGTGAGACCAACCCTCAGAACTGTGGCATTAGTCACGACTGGGAGCTAGAGATCCTCTAAGAGAGCTAGAGAATCTTTCTCAGATATTCAGAAGCCTTAAGGACCCATCAAGTCCTGGGAATGGTGCAGAATAAATAGGCTATGCAGGTGCTATCTACAGTCAGTGTTAGATATGCCACACAAGGAGGGACTGTTGAATGACAGAGCAGATGTTTTGTTTTACAGAGGTCATGTACAATTTATCTGTGAGTTGTGATAGTGCTCCATAGCTGAACAGAATGCCATGGAACCTAACAGAACAAATTGATTAACTGTGATAGCACTGGAACAGGAAAAAATCTTGGAGGAGCAGGATATATTCCTGCTATTTAAGGTGTCTCTAGGTAGTGTTAATTGTTATTGTTTTAAATTCTGAAATTCCATGTGGTATTTGTACAGTCATTTCATCAGTTAGCACTATGAATAATATCAGGCTATGAATTTTGTCTGTTCAGGTAAAACAAGAATGTGGGGATTAGAATAGTCTTTGATTAAAGTGTCCAACATCCCCTCTATTATGTTTACAGGTAATGTCAATAAAAATTTCTTGCCTCTTAAGTTGTGAAAATGAGCATATGTTAAAATACTCTGCTCTCTTTGGAGTTTTTGTAAACAACCATGATTTATTTTCCGTCTCCAGTATCTCCCATGCAAGTTTGTATTTATGTTCTGTTTTCTATTTTGAGACAATCAAATTAAAACTCACTTTGTTTCATAATTACAAACATCCATTTTGACTAACTGACAAATCTTGCTGGAATTTTGTTCCCAGAGCTATCATTCACCAAGATATAAAGCTACAAAATTTATCAGGATTCAAAGTAGTTTCTTTAAATTTTCTTTGGAATTGTACAACATCTATTAATTTACATTCACTTGTCTCCCTGCCTTGAAGGGAGTGTGATTAAAGGGCTTATTGATTGGTTTCCACCTTTTCCCTGATATAATAAAATTAAGGATATAGGAAACACAGAGGAAAACTAGATGTGTCTTTTACTTGTTGCTGGTTAGTACATAATCTTTCTCTCCTCTAAAGTGACCTAAGTAGATGGCCAAGGGTTTTTAAGCTTCTGCTGAAGCTTACCTCAACACAGGAGTTGTATGATTAGGGGCAGAGTATCATTGTCCCCTGGAAGGGGCTTTAGCTCAAGTGGAGTGAATAAAAACAGGATTATGTTTACAGAGAACAGGTAAATACAAAGTTGTCTGTTGCCTGCCTTCTAATTTGGTCCCCTTTACTAGGTAAGTGTGAGCAGGAAAGCACAAGGTATTATGTAAAAGCTTAGAAAAACATTAATAGAGAGGAAATGGTGAGATTGTTTCTTGCAACTACAGCTGGAGATGAGCATCACAATACCATTGCCCTTTCTGATGTGCTGAACAGATAATTCCCATCTCTTGCTGGTGAAAGCAAACGTGTAGAGGTGTCCCATTTCTCACATCAAGACACCTGAATCACCTCCATCCACTGTTTTTTCATGTTGGTCAAGAAAAACTTCACTTGATGTGGAGGGGTAGAATGTAAGAGAATAAAGATAGTGCAGAAGGCAGTCTCACCCCTGAGGAGTTGCAGCTTAACTAATCACCAAAGGTTAGGAACAGGCCTGCCCTTAACAGGCCACAGCTGTGTCCAATAGTGATGAGTGCTATAGAAGAGTGGGTGAG
This sequence comes from Zonotrichia leucophrys gambelii, assembly GCF_028769735.1. Classification (NCBI taxonomy): domain Eukaryota; kingdom Metazoa; phylum Chordata; class Aves; order Passeriformes; family Passerellidae; genus Zonotrichia; species Zonotrichia leucophrys. Next base: position 7,580,265 of record NC_088179.1, read on the forward strand.
CTGGCTGAGGAGAGAGTTGGAGCTTGTTGGTTGTGCTGTGAAGAAGTCAGTGCTACAAGGAGATGCCCATGAGAAATCACCAAGAAATGTATGGAACTTTTGCAATAAGTTGGCAACAGCTTGAAATACTGCTACCATTCCTGCTGAAGGGTTGAAATCCCGTTTTATTCAGGGGCAGGTTTTTATTAATGACTTCAGGTTTGCCTCTCATTCCTGTCCTCACAAGGTAAGAGAGACTCCAGGTTTTCCAGCCACTCTTTGAAAAACTCAGAGTACATTTTAGTCAGGAAGAGTACGAAAGAAACAGCATGAGCTGATGAGTTTGAAGGGAAATATGCTTGGCTGACATTCTGAAGTGTTATTTGAATATTCTTTCTTTTGCATGCAAGGTACACATCTGAAATATGTGAGTCTGGCATCCAAAGCACTAGAAAGAGTGGGATTAGAAGCATGTAAGAAAACCTCAGATTCTAGTCTAAATAAAGGGCATATAAAATGAAGTGTAGAAAATCAGGTGGAACATTAAGAGATCCACAAGCCAGCTTTGTAGCACCTGATATAATATTTATTTATATTCACTCTCTTTTTAGCTCTCATGTGTATAGTCTGAAACAGTTCCATGCCAAAGCAATTCTAGCATTAGATCTACAGACCAGTTCTGAATTGGCTTGCTTGAAAGGCTCAAAATTCTAAGGAACAGAGAATTAAATTCAAAGCACAGATGAATTTAATTGTGACAGACGTCATACATAGTCCTGGGGATTTAGAATGGCATGGGCCATATTGTGTCCTTGTGTGAATGAATTAAGAAATGATACTATTCTGAATGGAATTCTTGAAGTAGCATTTGGAAAGCTACATATTTTTGGTATAAGCTAACTTGATGCATTTTTTTAATGGATTCATTTTATTTTCCTTCCTTTATCAAGTTTTAAAGTTCTATGGGGCGGGTTTCTACCTTCTTTTTTTTTTTTTCCTTTTCTTTTTCACAAAGGGTAGAGAAGAAAATCTATACAGTAACCTTACTGAAAGAATATCTGTAAGGCTGTTTTCTTACAAAGAATGTCAGATTTGAGCAGTGGAGTTTGAAGAGCTTTGGCAAAGGCTACACTCCAGAGAGACCTAAGACAGGTAGAAGTCTGTGCTTATAGTTAATCATGTTGGAATGTCTTACCATCCAAATGAAAAAATTGCATTTAACTGAGTTAGTCTATATAGAAACTCTGCTTCCCTTAGCTTGAGCACTCTCTCTTCTCTCAGAATAGGGGCTATCTCCTATTTCTATTCTTGCTGGCTTGCTTCACTTTCTTGTGGATGTTTAATATTGATCAGCTCTGTCCTTCACTCTGGGATGTCTGCCAAACACCTCATGCCAGCTATTATAGGATTAGATACATTTTGTCTAACTGGAGGAAGATTTTTCAGTCTCTGTTGTTCCCTGGCATCCAGATTGCAAGGGTTGCTTTAATACACCCTGCCCAGGGCCATTGCTAATAACAAAACCTACAAGAGGGCCACCAGCAGGTCATGAATATTTGTGTGCTTTAGGGGGCTGAATGTTTTAAACATCATCTGCTCAAGAAACCAAGAGTTGGAGTGTGGGCTGGCAGCCCTACAGTGCCACAGAACAGCAGGCATGCCATTAACACTCATCCTCTTTTCTGCCTCACTGTGTGTCATTTGTGTGCTGTGCTATGTGCAATTCCTGCTTGGCCTCTCAGTTACATTCCTGTGCCCTTCCTGGAAGGAAGGTCCTTACAGGTATGAGATGCCTCATTCCCATTTTCTCTATTGCCCTCCTCAGCCATGCCTCAAGCAGTATCAATGCCATCTGGGACACCTGCTCACATCCATGCTTGCTTCAAGGCCTTCCAGTGAGCCCCTGAGCTGGACCAACCTCATCTGGACTGGTCTGTTCATCCTGGTTGAAGAAACCTGGCAAGGATATCACTTTACTTCTTCAGCCTGGTGAGAATTTTATATACTTCCCAATTTTCACAGAGCAGGAAGGATGTAATTGTGTTCAAGTTATGGCTGGAGCAGCCAGTCTTTGGGTCAATAGGTAGAAGCACACCACACTAAACTCCTTCTCTCTGCCATAAGAACATTTGGCTCTCAGCCAGTGTCTAGAAGAAAACATTACAGCCTTGCCTAAGCACTTAGCTGCTGCTCTGTCCCATAAAAGCTGAGGTATTTCAAGCAAGGACAGTTCTCATTGTAATAAAAGGCCCTGATGTGGCCATTGCCTGCTACATGCAGTATCCTGCTTCATTTCTGTATCCTGGCACTGAGCTGTCACATTGCTGTTTATTTATAGCCAGAAGATCCTGTGCATGGCTGTAAGAGGCATCTTTCTGTCTTGTAAGAGCACAAGGCTGGTGAACATGAGGATTGAAATGCACATGTTATAGTACTTTTAAATATCGAATGGAGAAAATATCCTCAGACCTTCAGGTCACTTAAGAAATTGTGGGATTAGCTCCTGCTGCTGAAACCATGCTGTAGGTCTAGTACCCCTTGCAGCCTGATGGACTTTAGAGCAGAATTGTACTTGATATCCTTCAAGTGAGATCCTTGGGCTGGGGGCTGTTCAGGCATCAAAAATTACCAATAGGAAAGGCTGAAGGAATGGTACTGTACACTGTAGGTGTGGCACAGCTTTTAGAAGGAGCTGGGTTGGGGATGAGCCTGATTTTTACCCGAGTTTACTAGTTTTTCTTACAACCATTCTTCCTTCTTCTTGCACCATTTATGGCCCCTGCAGTGGTTCTGCATGGCTGGGAATGGGCTGCGGCCGTGGGCAGCACAAAGGAGGCACAGCTGTGCCAGCCTGGCTGCTCTGCTGTCCCTCATTAAGGACAGCTGGAGCTCCCTGGCTAAGGCAGCAGGGACACCCCAAAACACTGGGGTGAATGCATGCCTGGTCCATTTTCCTGTTTCCATCCCCTCCAAATACATTTTCTGGGAACTATTGCATCCTTTCTGAACTGAAGCATAGGATAACACATTTACCTTCTGAGGTCCCCAGAGAGCCAGTCAAGAAATAAGACTTCAGTGTGCTTCCAGAAGCTAATTTTCAGCAGCCAAAAATCTGATCCAGATTAGTTTCTTTCATTATTAACATATCTTCTTAGCCGTTTTCCTTCCAGAATTATGTAAATCATTGCATTCCTGCTCTAATGGTCTGAGCCTGAAGCTTCTCTCAGTGACTTAGAAATATTTCTGACTCACTGTGCTCAGATCTTGGAAAATAAAAAAAAAAAAAACCCAGTTACTGGAAGGTTCTTCTTGTGGACTGGAATTCCACATGAGGTTTATTTCAGTGTTTGTGTCAGGGTTTCTTTGGTTGATTGACTGAGTTTCGGGTGGGGATTTTTTTAAGTATTGAATTAATTTGACAGCCTTTCAGATAAGAAAAAAAGTCCTACTTTCTGTAAAAGTTCCTCAATAGAAATTATTTTGTTCATTATTTTCTCTTCCTAATAATCTATTCTACTCTTCTGATCTTATTACTTATTGATTATACCATTTATTAATTATTTTGTTTTTTAGGTAAAAAGTGCTATTCAGTTTTCTTGATGTCTTCTTTATTTTTAAAAGCTTCCTTCTTTTCTCTTGCTTTTAATTTGTAGATGTATCCTTTCTAAGTTTTTTATCCCTTTTTATAATTTTTCTTCCATTTAATTCCTAGTGTATGTGGGTATCTCTTGGTAAAATCAGATAGGCATATAAATATTTAAACAGTATTTTCTCAGTAAATAGTCACTTCATAACCACAAATGAAGCACCCATTCCAGTTCCTCTCCAAAATGTATGGCCTTAATTCTTTGGATGTAAGGAGTGCAGCACAGTGAGTGTTTTCATCAAGACTTGAAAAGTTATTTGTGAAGACAAGAATTCCAATGTATCTGTGGAGTCTAGCATGTGAATAATTTTCTAGGGGATCAGGTAGTGTGTGAACTTTATCTTGACTTCATTAACTACTCAGTTTTGTTGCCTATGTGCCTAATCTTCTGATTCAGAATTGCATTGTAAATATCAGGGAGCTTATACTTTTTCATTCTTTCACCATTTGCTGTTGCTGTGGAATAGCAGGAACACTGGAAGGTCACTCAGAAGCTTCCCTCAGGAAAAGTGTCCAGTGCATGGAAAATGTGCTGAGGTCCACGTGCTGAGACCCATGCATGTGTTTGTTGAGCCAGTGCTGAGAACAAGGGTTTAAATGATGTTCCTCTCATCTCCCCTGTGTTGGTGTGTGCAGATGGTCTAGGCTGGACACAAAAAAAAATGAACCTAAAAAGAGAATCAAGCAAAAACCTCTGCCTCCCTGTGTGCAAAGTTTTGCCAGAAGTGCTTACTGAGTTCAGGGGCTCTGCAGAATAGAATATAATGGCACCTGTCTGTGTTAGGTGATATTTGACAGCTCAGAATTTGCTTTCCATACAAGATTTCACCTCTTTTTTGAGCCCTAGGGTGCCATGGGATGAGAGAATATCAGCCATTGAGTTCTCTCTGTGTAGAAAATTTGACTTGGGTTCTTATTGGAATCATTACTGTCACTAGGTACAAGTAGATGCATTTTTAATTAAATTCTACTCCAGAGGGGAAGAAATAACAGAAATACTTTGTATCTTTTTCACATTAAAAATCTAAATATGGTGGCTGTGTTGATACATCAGTTTGAAGGTTAAATATTTATGGAGCTCATTTTTCCCTAGAGATCAAGAATGAGATTATGGTAAATATAGTCACCTTACATGTACTATGGTTGTGGAATCTGTCATAGCCCAACAATTTATTTTTCTTCCTGATTGCTTTGTAAATGACTATACAAATAAATTCTGTACATTTTTAAATTTTAATTTTTACTTCAGTACTTTTGTTGTTGATAAAACAAGGAGTGAGAAATTGTTTCGAAGCCTGTTGCAGTCAACAGGGACAAAATCAGATTTTCTTGGCCTAGGACCAGCCCCAAAGAAAAAGAATAACGTCTTTTATGGTAGGAGTTAGCTTCAGTGGCAATCCATTCCTTCCCCATCAGATAAAAACACATAATGTGATTAACCAGATTAAATGGGTATTTTACATTCAGCATGGAATGGAAGGCAAAGCATTCAAACAGCCCATGAATTTTAGATAGTTATACTCCAAATCTGCACTATCAAGGAGTGTGGACTGATAGAGGTGAATCTTTAGGCAAAACTTTGTAAAGGTGGCTGGGGTTTGTGATGTATTTTTGCTTGGTGAGGGTATAGCCTGTGATACTCAGTTTGAATTTCTGTGAATTTTCAGCAATGTGATAATACAGCCAAAAGCAATATAACCCTAGGAATCGTGGAAAAGACTGGTATTTCTGACAGATGTAGAGAGAGGAAAGTGATCTTACCTCTGTCATTCCTGCTTTATCCACAGGCTGGCCACTGCTCCTGCCCAAGTATGTGAGTGAAATTGAGCATTTAATAAAACACTAATTAAAGTAAATACCATAAAAGCATTAACCTCCATAAGGTGTTTAAATTGAATTCCTGGGTACTTTGGCCACACTCCAGCTTTCAATAAGTTCTGATCGAACTGTATCAGATCACCAATTCAAAGACTCTGATTTTAGTTTATGGAATATTCCCGTTAATAACGATACCTTAGACATCCATTAAGTCTGGAACATTAATTTTATGGAAAAGTTCCAATACAACTCCATTAGATTTTTTTAAAGCTAAATTAGCAGCATAGGCTTTTAACAAATGTCATAAATAGCTATATTTAATGGAAGGATTACCCAAATTAAAACCAGACCAAAATAGAAATTACAACTCTATCTGTTTAAGTCTTGACCTTCAGAATCCTCTTAAAAATATAAGCTGAATGAAGCCATGAGTGTTTCAAACTTCTTGTTTGTTTTTCATATGGGCTAGGAAAATAGCAGATGACTTAGGAAACAGCAATGTGCTTTTTTCTTCTCTGGTAGGTGAAATACTTTACTGAAACAGGTTTCTACAGTACTTCTGAAAATGTAATTGTCTCATAAATGTGTAGTGTATGACACTACCCATCTAAAATACCATGACAATTTATATGTAATCCAGACATTGTATCTTTCATCTTTTTTAATTAGATCATTTATAGGATGGTTTTCCAACCATAATGATTCCTAAATTAACAAGTGTAAGCTGTTCAGTTCACATGTCTTTTGCACGGGTTTCTGATCTGTAAAGTCACATTCAGCCAATGTGAGGAGGAGGAGGAGAAGGATTATACTATATTATAATTCCTGTGATTTCATGGGAATCAGTTCCTGGGGAGCAGGAGCAGGATTCAGGCAGTACCTGTGAGGAAATGCTTAGGGGGGCTCAGCCTTTCCACGCTCTGTGTGACCCAGCTGGTAGCACAGCTTCTGCCTCCAGGAGCTCCTCTTGCTCACAGGAATGCTGTGGGATGTGGAGGGTGCTGGAGTTACCATGGGCTGAAGGAGGCAAAGGACACAGAAAACAAAGTACCAGTCATTTCACTTCTTCCATCTCCATCATTATCCCATGTGAACCACCTGGCATTTTTCTGTTCAAGTGTTACTCAGAGTGCAGACATTCAAAACAGCCCAAAATGTTTTAACTCTGTCAGGATGAGCCGCTACTAAATTTCCACCAGCTAATATCAAATGTATACAGGACTAATGTTATTAAATCAACTTGCTCCAAAATGGACTTCCTTATTAGATCTCAGTGAGATTGAAACTCTAAGCCAAATATAGAATATGTTGCTTTCACATGTATGTGTGTCAGACTCTGAGAAATATTAGTTAATATTTTTCTTATAATGTAAATAAATAATGAAATGTAAAATAATTCAAGCCATGTGATATATTATAATGTACAGCGCAGTTGTGGCAGAATCAACATTGAATTTTTGGCGTTAACATTGCATTTTCTAGCTTCCAAGAACTAGCTTTTAGTGATGATGTGGTCTCAGCTGCTACATGCTCATTTTTCAGTCATAAGTTTCTAATACTAATCAGATATAGAACTTCTTATTTTTTGCATAATGAAATGTTTTCATATATGTCACGTACTTATTTACTTTTGATTTTTTATTTTGGAAAAAAGTTTCATTGCTCTAGTCCCTGTTTCTTACCTATTGTGTAGGCTTTGAAGTGTTCCCAGAAACAAACTGAAGTCACTGCATCCATGCAAATTTGGAAAAAATTGCAATTTTTTGTGTTGTGGGGGAAACGAGTCACTGGAATTGAGTTCCTCCTTGCACAAGTTGTAGTGACTCTTTCTGTGTTGGGTGTTTTAATGGCTTTCCATCAATTCATATTTCCCAATACTGACATCAGTATTAGTCCTTAAGACAAAATTCTCCATGGAAATAGATCTTCCCTGTTTTGAGTATGGCAGCTAAATAAACAGTTGCTTTCTTTGAAATATGACATCCCTAAAATGATTTCCCTACCATGGAGGGAATTGTGTTAATGTGAACCACTCAGGTGATCTAATTAAATTTGTAAGCCACATACTCTGTAGACAGGAAGTCAGATCTGCTGAAAATTGAATAAGAAATTTGGTTTTTTCTATCTAAACTCTCTGACCATAGCTGTACTTTGTGCCTTGAGTCACTAAATAATCAAGATATACAAGATGAAGAACCTATTCCCTCAGGAACCTTCAGTGTTTGGCACTGGTTCTGCCTTTCTAAGGGAGATGATTTATTTTTACACACAATAGTTCATTTCCTCCACTCAGATCACAGGCACGGGATGACTTTACACCTATCATTCTTCAGATTAAAAAAGGATTCAGAGTACTTCTTGTCCCTCATACAGAAGCACACTAAGCAGAAGGCCCTTTACAGGATTAGTCTTGAACGTGGTGAAAAACACCCAGGCTTTAGCAGGCAACATGCTAAAAATGGGTAGATATTAAATAGTATATATAATAATTTGAAGTCCATCAGCAAGACTTTTAAACATGCAGGGATTGTGTTATTTTTTTATTAACATGAAAATCTGCAAGGTAAATGCTACTTTGAAAAATTGAATTCACTTTAAATAGTTACGCTAGATGACCACAGTTCTGACTGTTCTATGCACAGTGGCTCAAGAAAACTTTGTGGTTCAAATAAACTCAGCAGAAATATGGCAGTAGAGTCCACACCTTTAAACTGCACTAGAATGTAAAAGGTTTCTCAGAGACATTGGATGAAGTTTCTAGCTAACCCTAGATTTCAGTGTCTTTTTGGGATGAATATGCAAGTTTTCTTATCAATAAAGAAACACCCAACCTGGGTGAGACAATAAATCTTCAATATTAGAACATCAGGTTGTACCTCAGTACAACTTCCTGCCTTGCCTGAAAGTTCTCAAACTAAAGCTTTCAATTTTACATCAGCAGGAGGCTTGATCCAGCTCTCAGTGGAATTAACAGGAGTATTTCTGTTAACTTAGACAGGAGCAGAGTCAGGGCCAAGGTCAACAGTATTAATTTGTTTTAGCTTCAGGCACACTTCCTCCTTTTTTCAAGAGTAAATCTTCACTCCACCTTGTTTGAAATCCAACAACCATGTGGAAAGCTTGGGAAGTTTCAGTTTCCCCTGATGACCTCTGAGCACCCAGTGTGGGTGTGTGCCTGCCCTGTCCTCAGAGTTCAAGATCACCTTGGGTCACATTCATTTCCCTGTAAATGGGATTGAGAAAGTTTTTGGGCTAGAGCTTGATGCAAAGTATTTTGTCACCACCTTTTTCTTTGAAAAGTAATTAAACATTTTTTGGCTTATCCACAAGATCTTCAGTAGGTGCCTTGCATTTCTGTTAATATAATTGCCTAGACAAAGTAAATTGCAGAACAGGAATGACAAAAACTTTTTCCTGCCAAACTTTCAAATCTGGTTAAGAATCTGTCTGTCTGCCCCCCTCTCTTTTTTTCCCTCCAGCCTTCCTTTGGATGCTGTCTGCCTTTTGGCAGACTTAGGGATGCATAAAACAGTACCTTCAGCATATCAACACAAAAATGTTAGCAAGATGATGACAGATATTTCCCAGTTCCTCACAGTTCAAGGTCCTGCTTTTTTAATTTGTGATTTTTTTTTTCCACGTACTTAATGTGTCTCTTTGGTCATTTATACAGAAAACTACCAGTGCCACAGGTTATTGATACTAGTAGAACTCATAAAATTAAGGATAAGGTAGGACCAACCAATCTAAGAAAGGTGTGAGCACAATGTTTAAATGGGGATAAAAGCAGTAATTATTGTGTAAGTTGATAAAAACAAGGAACATATTTTAAAACCATGCAAGGTGCCTAAGGTTAAACATAATTCTCAAGGGAAAATGGTAAAGGATCAGGGAGAGCATTTCTTTCTTTTTACACACTGCAGGAATTTTTGTTAAAATATTGAGAAAATACACCTGAAGAGCCAAACTTGATATTATATTAAATGTGGGCATATCTACTTTCATAACTGTAAGTGTAAAAAATATTATTGTCACAGTCTCTGTGAGGCTACAACTCTGCCATAGGTGTCTGACTGAAAGTCAATGAAATTTAAATTCCCCAGTTAGATGGCTCTGAAATGTTTTTCTGCTTTTCACAAAATATTCTTAGGACCAGCATTTAAATTTCCATGACTGGAAAGATATGTAATACCAATGTGTTTGGGTAAAGATAATGAGCCCTAAAGAAGTTATGAAAAAAGGCAAGGAGCCAGAAGGGGAAAAAAATACAACAAGAAGATGGCCAAGGGGGAGAAAATATAGATATCAAACAAAATGTCTGGCAGAATGCCCAGGCAGAATTTTCCATATGTATCGAGGTCAGGCATCACAAGTTTTTCTGAAGACAAATTCTGTATATGAAACAAGATATCTAAACAAGCAACTGAAGATACTTCCTCTCTCTTTTCCTGTGGATGTTGTGGCTGCTAATTAGCGCTTTTGGGCAGTGACTGAGGCAGTGTGTGCCAGTTAGGAAGTTTCAGAGTAACCCTGCAATTGGCAAACAGGGAACCAGCAAAGGTGGAGTCAGCCAGAGTGAGCTGAGGGCAGCAGCCAAGTCAACCAAAGGAGCCCTGGAAAACCATGACAAGGAAAAGGCACCCTGGGACAGAAAGACCCTGCAGTTCCATGTAGGGTCGTCCTGGGCAAGAACTTAAATGAGAAGAATACAAAACTTTCATAGGGCAGGGACATCAGCTCAGCTCTTATTCTGCCTAACACTCTGTCATATTAAATTTGTGAAATGAAAATTTTACTTTAAATAGTGTAAAAATTACAGACATGCCAGAGAAGGTGAGAGGTTTATGAGTATTCTGTGAATTGTCCATCTTCATGTGTGACATCCTTTTTGACAGGTCATGTTTGCATGTAAGATTGTATTTTCTTCTTTATTTTTTAATCGATTAAGGATCTAAGCATTCATACAGACTTCATACTGTCCCTATCTTTAGGAATCCTATTCCTTGAAAAATGGCAGGAAATGAACCTGTTCTGATGCATGACAATTCTTCCCATCTCATCTCCATATTTATGGTACCCTTCAGAACTTTCTCCTTTAAAGTGCTTTCACAAAGAGTCACTTCAAAGGTTGGAATCAGCCTGTGAGCACAGATGGGGGAGCCTGTGTGAATAAACTGGGGAACAAGACAAGTGGTGGCTCATGCTGTCAGCCAGCAGTGACTGTTTTTGAGGGCTGGAAATATTGAAATTGTTGTAAGAGTGGTTCATCTTAACATTTATAGTCTAGCAAGTAGGTGATGGAGACCTGATTTGATTACAGTTTGCTTGGAGTAAGTATCACTCAGTAGGATTAAACTAGATTATGGAATTAAACAGTAGAGGAACTGCTTTCCTCTTTGGTCTGCTTGATTATCTCTTTGAATCCTCTGTGAATTCCCTCTGATGTACTCCAGAGTACTTTGCTTTTCCTATTCTTGTCCTTTTCTAGAATAATTTATTTCATGTAAATTAATTCCACTCTAGTTCTCCAAGCCTAAATGTTTGGGAATGTCTCTTACAATTTGAATGCTTATGTTAACTTCCTAAAATTTTAAATTTACCTCAGAACCTCTTAATCTTTCTGATTTTTCTTTCACAAAGATATCATTCCAAGCACATGCATGAAAATAATATATTTGTCCACATGTGATTAGGAATTTCACTCTTCAGGTGCGAACAGTATTTTAGCATATGTTGCTACCTATTGGTTGGGTAATAAGAGGCATGCATTGGTTTGTAGAAGCAGCTTCACATGAGGAAATACATTAAAATGTCTTCTTTATATGAATACAGAAATCTGAATTTGGTTGTGTTGTTACTTAAAGTACTTCACACGTGCTCTGTGAATACAGAAATTTAGGGTTCTGAAAGATTCCCTCTTTCAGGGAAAGAATCTTGCAGGGGGAATGAGTGGCTCCTTACATGCAGCTCTGGGGACCATTTCGTGAATGATCAGAGGGTGTGAAAACCACATAACTGACCACAAATAAAACTTATATTTTAAGTTTTGAACTGCTGCTAGCTTCTGTTGCATATGTTTCTTATGTGTGTGTTACTCATGGACTTATGAAGTAGGAAAGGTAACAAATAGGTATGGTAACAATAGTGTTTTCTAGCAAAGCTATTTTTTATACAGAAACACTTGTTCACTAACACAGAGATGTTGGTTTTTTGTTTTTGTTTTTTTTTATCTCATTATTTTTTGAAATATTTTGAGTAAGTCTTAGCTTTTCATGCAAGAGAACTGAAAGTACTAGTGTCCTGGATTTCTGATTTTATAAATAAATAATATATTTAGTCTGTGACTTTAGAAAAGTTGCTTGACCTACTTGTGCCTCATTCAACCCAAGTGTAAAATTGGATGAAACCCAGGGCTGCAAAAATCCCTAAATGCTGTAGTGAAGCTTAATTTAGCTGAATACTGTAACATGGTGCACAGGTAACTGCTGTAAGTGATCAGGGCCCTGATCCACTGAGCAAATATGGCACTGCAGGTACAGGAAAGGCGTTAAAATATTCTTCTGCAATACTTCTACATAATATCTCTGTATCCAGTATTATTTCTCAAATAAGTCTAACATATTTGGAGCCATCCCTTTATGCTTTTCTCTTCCTCAAAATTTCCTTCACTAACAGATAGCATCACAGAAACTTTGTGCACGTGTTATCACAGACACAGAGATGGTGTTTTAACACACGTAGAGGAAGCTATCTTCTCCAGAGAAGTACAAAGCAGTGGCAATGCAGGATGCGAATTCCTACATGTTCCTTTATCTAAGCAGCCATGCACACCAGAAAAAGTAGCTGATGTTGTTGACTGAGGATAGCACATTCATGAGTGAGTTCAGCCATCATTCTTGTCTCCTTTTGATTGCCGTGGTTCTTTAGGACAGCCATAGTGAGGCTTAGGAAGCAAGGGATTTTTTTTTTCAGCATTGTTCCTTCTAGGGTTCAATCTGAAGTCTTGTCATAATGCTTTTGTTGGCTGGTGTTAGAAAATGCTCAGAATGCTGAGAGCCAGAAAGAGCTGTGTGCTGTATGTGGGAATTGTGTAACTCACTCAGTGGGCAGCAGGGAGGCAATGTAAAGCATTAGCTTATCCAAGGAAGAAAGCTTGAGCTAAAATCTGTGCAATAGGATCCTTCCCTGGAGACAGCAGAAGGTAGAAGAGATATGTTTGCACCAAAGATTGTGGGGGGAAGTTAAAGCTGTCCAAGTGACTGAAGCAGAGCATTATAAGTGCTTAGTATTCAGTGGGGCACAGCTGAGATCCCCTCAGCTGCACAGCTCAGGGAACAGCCTGCAGGACAGGCAGCATGGCAAGAATCTGGAGATCCACTCACAGCAGAGCAGGACCAATGACAGCTTTGGACAAGCAATGTAGTTATTAGCTACTGTTGCATAGCTGCTGTAGAGGAACATATGCACAGGGAGCATTGACATTTTCATGTACAGAAGCAGAGAAAACAGAATGTGGGCAGATCCTCAGCTGTGTATTTTGTCACTACCCAATCAGTTTATACCAGCTGAGGAGCTGCCCCTGCATTAGTCAAAGCAAGACTTAAATTTCCATATGCTTGCCCCACTGTCTAAATCAGGGCCTGAGTTTTCCATGGCTGATGGACAGGGTAGTCTTGTTTTTCACTCCCCCAGAACATGTCATATGAAGATATTGCCACCTGTCACAGCCTTGAAATGCTTTTCACTCCTAAAGATGGAAACAGTATAAAAATTGGAATCTATATTCACTTACAAAATACAAAAGAATATCCTAAGCTGGAAGGAGCCCACAAGGATCACTGAAGTCCAACTCCTGGCCCAGCACAGGACAGCCCCAAGAGTCACACCAGGGGCTGAGAACATTGTCCAAAGGCAGTGTTGTGACCACTGCCCTGGGGAGCCTGTTCAGTGCCCAGCCACCCTCTGGGTGAGACACCTTTTCCCAATTTGCAACCTGACCCTGACTCAGCCTCATGCTGTTCTTGCAGGTCCTGTCACTGGGCACCGAGGGCAGAGATTAGAGCCTGCCCCTCTGTTGCTGTGAGAATCAGGAAAAGATGGTCACGACACTTTCAAAGCTTCAGTGGCAAAAGCCCCAATTTAATGTGACAGCTCCTTTTTATAGAGTTCTCAGTCATCCAATTGGTCTACAACCTTCTTGCCACTCAACTCATTGTTTAGAAGGTGCTGTGTGTGTATGTATAAAGGCTCTCTCTTTACACAGATGTTTCCATATTTTCTTCAGGGATTCTCAGGGGCGGAATCCTCTTCTTCACAGGTGCAAACTGCCATTTTACAAGAACAGATTGTTGTGCTAACTGATTCTCACTGTTACAGGATTCCATTCTCATGGAGAGGCTTATCAGGCTACCTTAGCCAGAGTAGCAGGGCCTAAACCATGCTTCAAAAGGCCTTTCTTTTGTAAGGGTTTACCTATATGTAACACCCTTCCACTTCCCTTCATGAGGAAGCTCCAGACTGTGATGAGGTTTTCTCTCATTGTCCTCTTCTCCAGGCTGAACAAACTCAGTGATCTCAAACATTCCTTAAATGGCTTCCTCCCAAGGCCTTTCAGCACCTTCACAGCACTTCTAACAGCTTTATATCTCCCTTTTATTTTGGCACCCAGAACTGCCCCCAGCACTCGATGTGAGTGCCCCAGAGCAGAGCAGGACAATCCCCTCCCTGACCTGGCCATGCTGTCCCTGATTATCCCAGGACAGGGACATCCCTCCTGGCTGCCAGGGCACTGCTGGCTGGCATTCAGCTTGCCATGGAGCAGGACCCCAGGTGCCTTTCCATGGTGCTGCTCTCCAGCCTCTCATCCCCATGGAGGAAGGTGCAGCCTTCCTGTGCTCCCCAACATTTGTGCTGAGGAATCTTGCATGTTCTCCCTGTGTTAGCCCAACTGTGTGTAACAGTTTGGCTGTTCCCAGCAGAGGAAGTGCAGATGGTGAGTCCTGGCAGGCAGTGTTATTGGAAGACATTATGCTCTATGTGTACAGGTTGTTAAGCTAACTGACAGCTTTTATGCAGTATAGGCTGCTGAGATTTTAAAAATCAGAAAATTACCATTTGCAAGTCAGAGGTCAGCTGGTTCTTTAAAAGACTTAAATCTCTTAGTCATGTAGCAATGGTGCCATATGGTCCTCACTGCTTGTTGCCTTGAAATAATAGCAAGGAGACTCAAAAGCCAGTTGTCTGCTGTAATCAGATTGCAGTGAAATATGGATGCGTTCCTGTGAGCCTGTTAGATATATGGGATGTAATGCTGCATCAAACCAGTCCAAATCTCCCCTAATCAATACTTGGAAAGTCAAAGGAGCTTTCTAGTTGTGAATGGTCTATCCTGGTACAAAAAGAGGGAATTTGGTGTGCCTGTTCACAGTCCATAATTGAAAGGCACCTCCGCTGGGGATGAGGTATTTCAAAAGGGTACTGCTGGTAATGGGGTTAAATCCATTTTTGTGATTAAAAAGAAGTAACCAGCATAGTAATGACAATTCCAATTGAAGAAATTGCAAATAGCCCTTTGGACAGAGCAAAGTCATACAGTGAAATTATGAATACGAGCACAAAAGAGCAAAATGGGATCTGTGAGAAAGAGGAGGATGACCTGTGCTTGAGGGGAAATTATCTTTTGCATGGCTATTCTGTGGGAAGAAGGAAGCTGGCTACTAACCAAGGCTGAAATGAGGGCTGCTAGTGAATGTGTGTGATATGTGCTAGACCTTCTGTCAGCAGGAAATACCATCACAATGTGAGCAGCAATTCCTTCTATCTCATCCTGCAGTGTGTAGGAGCCTGCAGCTGAGCGCACTGGATGTGGACAAGCACAGCATCCCTGTGGCTCCCCGTCTTTTTGAGGAGAGGAATGCTGGTACAGTCAATACCACTCATCATCCTTCTCAAGCCCTGAGAAAGAGGAATGATTGCCTCATGCCCTGCTTATCCCAGCATAAATTGAGACATCATGGGACCTCGCTTTTAATAAACTAACTGTAACTCTTAATGAAGATGATAAAAAACTAGAACAGATTAAACTAATCTCTTCAAAACTGTTACTTCTACTGTAGATATGAGAAAACATGAATTTTATAAAACTATTTGGAAGGTATAGATCTTAAACAATGCCAAAGGGACAGAAATTGAAGATAAAAGGAAATCTGAGATGGATACCAGAAGATTAGTATGTGAAACCTACTGAGGACATGGACCAGCTGCTTAAGGAATAGGATAGAAGAAACTTATTCTGAAGACTTTTAAAATGAAATAACATTAGTACAAAGCCCATTTCAGTATACATCAGTGTGTGAGGAAGACAATAGGAGGACTAAAAATCTGTAATACTGATGTTTAATTTCTGTGGCATGTGTAGATAATTGTCATCCTAATTTTAAAATCAGTTCTTTAGTAATGTTTACATTTACTATAAAGATGAGAAACTACCTTTTGACAAATCAAGGACTTAATGAGATGCAATACTGTGACCATTTTTTCATTTTTCCTCCCTATTTATCCTGATCTATTACTTAACATGAAAACATGGAAACCAAGGCACATATTCTTCCATCCATATATCTTTATTTAGCCTGTGAAAAGAAGGAAAAAATGTTTCTCTCCTGCTGTGGCAGTGGCAAATTCATAAATCAGTGGTTCTTTGGTAACAGGCTTATGTCAAGTAAAGTAGGTGTGGAGAAAGCTGGTTGATGGAGCAATACCTGAGTTATCAGTTATTTGCTCTATTAGAAGATGCTGTTACTTAAAATAAGAATTTATTTCCAATGGACAGTGTTGGTTTATGTAAGCTGTATCTTAAATTGTATCTCTTATGGATAAGTTTGGGGGATTTTTTGAGGCTGGTTGATTAAACATCTCAAAACTGCCTAAGGTCATGTGAGAGATCACAGTGAAGGTTACAGAGGGTCCTTAAGCTCATAGGGTTTCCATTCTAATCACTCCCTGCTGAAGTGCTTTTCCTTCACATGAAAAGTATTTTGTACAATTTTTGATGAGGCCCAGAAACATTTGGGGTATTTATTCTCCTTTGCAATGATACTGACAAATTCCACCTATGCCTCAGAGAGTCTGGTATAATTGACTTATTATTCCACCCTGTTCTTGAGTTGAACTTCCATTAAATAGATTTGGTACAGTGATAGAAATTTTGAGTAGAACTTGAAGTGTGTAGTCTAATGAAAGTTAAAGGTTAAATAAGTCTGATTATTTTTCCTTGCTGGTTGCATCTTCTGGGTGAGTGAAAACTCTAATTTCTGTGGTCTGGACTCTGCAGTTGGGCCACATCTCCTTTGGCAGGCAATATTCCAGTGGAGCCTTATCAGCTCTGAGAGGAGCCAAAGCCATTGTGCATCTGTCAGGCTGTGCTCGTGTTTGTACAGCCCACTGCAGGCGCTGCCCTTTTGCAACAGCCTGACATTTGCTGCTATTCCCTATTGCAACTACTCAAACAGACACTCCAAGAAAATATTTGGGCTGCTGATAATATAAAAGAACATTATTAACTGCACTCCAATTAAAGTGTCTATGGTCACAGGACCTTTAGTTTTCCGAGGTTTTTTTATGTGCAAGTTATTTAGATAAGTCGAGACATTATCATTCCACTCTCTCATTTCTAGCCTCTTAATGAGCAAGTATTTTTGTGTTTTGGATGCTGCCTCTGATTTATTTATTGGAAAGAGGTTTAAATCTATATTAACTTAAATCATTATATGCAATTCATAATACTTAAATTATGGTAATCTAAATGAGGATGATCTGTGGTGGACTAGAGCAATAAGGAGAGGCAGGCCCATGGCAAATTCCATCTATTGAAGGGAGAAAGTGCACTTCAGGAAACTTGGGAAGTGGCACAGACTGTACAACATCGACTCTGATTGCTTCTGAGGTTGAGGAGGGGCTGAGGTCAAAGAAAAGATGGTAACATTTTGTTATTCCTGTGAAAAATTCCCTAACACCTGTGGTGATGTAAGAGTGGAAGTCAGAAGTTAAGTGCTCTGCATGTATGTATTGCTGTGTCACATTCTAGCCAGGACTCAGGCATTAGGGGAGGAGGTACAGGCAGAGGGCTATACTATTTCCCTCCCCTTTATCCTGTTGTTTTGTTTTGCTTGACCATTCCATAAAGATCTCTTCCCTTTCCCCCCCATCCTCTTGCATGTAAGCTTTGCTGTTCATATGTTTGGGTGAAATGAGAGTTGAAAACACATCTGGTCACTGAAATTACAAGTAGAATTAGTGAAATTCCCAGCACTTTTATCTGAATAAATGACTTATATCTTGTGTTAATTCTTCAGAGCATAAATTTATGCTTGAAGAAAAAATGCATCATATCTGAAAAGAACCCCACTAAAATCTATTTCCACTGTATGGTCAAAGGGTAAAAATACAAATATACATATAACTTGACTCTTCCCTGGCAGTTACTTATTGTGTTTACTTGTAGAACTTAATGTAAAACAGGGCTCTCATTATATTTATTTTCATTCTCTCTTGGCCTTGTAAGGTAATTGGCTGACAGATGATGAGATTTTCAAATGGTGAAGCAATGGGCTCTGACACTGGAACCGAACATAGACTGAGTTTGGTGCTCCTTTTCTATGCTGAGTTATAGACCAGCTTCATGAAATCTCATCACAAAAATGAGATCATGATTTCCCCCACTTATTAGAGTGAAGAACAACCTCTGGTGCATTTAGAATATTCATTCTGTGACATTATTAGCAGCATTCCCATTGTCCAAAATGCTTTGTAAATTGGTTGGAAACAACTTAGCTAACAAAGCAGTCTCTCATTTACTCTTCTTCACATAACTCAAAAAAAAAAAAAGTCCATGCCATTCCTTTTATAAACCATTTAATACAGTTTATGGTAGCAATAATCCCCTTGAAAATGGTTATATTACTACAGTTTGTTATAGTGTTAACTGCCCTTGTCTTCTGCTTGGTCCATTAACTGAAAATCCAGCCATTAACTTATAATGGAATGATTTCTTCAGGATTATTACCTGATTCTTAGCTTGAAAATTAACAGTCCTGAAGGA
The DNA here is from genome assembly GCF_028769735.1 of Zonotrichia leucophrys gambelii. NCBI lineage: Eukaryota > Metazoa > Chordata > Aves > Passeriformes > Passerellidae > Zonotrichia > Zonotrichia leucophrys. The sequence continues at coordinate 7,598,807 of NC_088179.1, forward strand.
TGGTGACACAGTGGTGAAATGTAACAAAAGTTCCCAGTTCAGCTTTTATGTAGTAGAGATCTATTTACACAAGATACTTCTGAGGCTTGCATGTAGTTTACTACACTATCTGTTTCACCAAAGATGGACCCATGCAAGCAGCACCTTTATGAAAAAGAGCACTTTTTGGCCCAGATAATCAGTGGCAGATGAGAGCCAGGAAGGTGATGTTAAATGTGACAGTCTAATAATGGAGATGTAGAACTCTCTCACTGTTATTCGCTTCAGTGGGAATTTTGCTATGGCTTCAGTGGAAAAAGATTCAAGGCCAAAAAGAAAAGAAGCAAATGATTTCCTGTCTTTTTGAAGATACCCACCAGAGGTAAAAGGGGATGGGAGGGGGAATCGTGTAGGTGATAGATCTGTTCACTTCAGAGATGGAAAGCCTACAAGAATTCCTTAAAGAATGTCCTTAGAGTACTTCTCTGACCTACATTTTTGGTCCCTAAAGCAATGTCTTTGTTTGAATGATGCAATGCCAAACCTAAAAGAGGTTAATTATTAGCTATACAGCATTATTAATTAACCCTGCAATCCAGTCCAACAAAATATATGGTTACTAATAAAATTTTGGTGTGAGTTCTGGAATTACTTTTCTGCTTCCAGCTGATCTGACTTCTGAGGGTTTTTCCTCATATCCTTAAATTTTGTCAGTCTGCTAAGAATGGTCAGACAAAATGGGATGAAATATACAGTTATCAGTAGGCTGTAGGAACAGCCTTTAAAATAAATTCACTCTGGCCTCTAGCAGTGATGATTTGAGCTGGGCATGCTTTCCCTAGTGCAAGGCTCCTGCTGTGAAAGAAGGAAAACTCAGAAAATCCTTTCTCCTACTTTGTACCAGGTATCAATATTTGATTACCAGTTCTCTGATACTAAAGAGAGAAAGCAGGCACCAGAGATTTCCTCTGTAGGAGGGGATCAGGGTTCATTCTGCCACCCCCACAGACAGCTGTTCCAGAGGTGGGTGGTGTTTTGATCAGTCCATCTGCTCTAAAGGTAGTGAAGGAAAGACTTCTAGGCAATAACAGGAAAAACTGAACTGGAAATTTACTGCTTAGAGAAGGTACCATAAATGATGCTGATAAGAGTTACTGAGAGGGTGGTTGGCATAATTTAATTCCAGCCAAAAAATTGGCAAATAGAATGGCAAAATAAGAATATCTGTGATACCAACATATTCCATAGGTAAATATCTATTCCACTTCCCAAATGTCTCTGAGAGGGGCTGGTCTGGCAGCACATACTAAGAATAGAATCTTGATAGAAAAAGGAGGGGAATAAGTTTCAACTTAACAGATTCCAGTGGAGAAATCAAGTGTATATTATTAATTAAAACGAAGGGACTGAATGATAAACATGTGACCTTCCTCTAAGTAGTACTCAAAAGTGAGGACAAAAGTGGTTTTCCAGGCAAAAGGAATCTGTGTTAAAAATCAACAGGTGTACCCCAAATGACAACGTTAGAACTAGTGATGATTCAAGGCCTTTGGGGAAATTATCTGAATTCATGTTTTCAAAATGAATGTAGTGTTGCTTTTGCCCTCTTTTGAGATCTACATTTGTGCAACACCAATCATGGAATTTCAATAACTGTAAATTAAAAAACCATACTCCTGAATGCACCTGAAATTAAAATTATGAGATTTATAGCATCTACAAACTTTGGTTTACTGTGTGATTACCTCACTGGCACCTCACCTTGCACACATCAGTGTTTGCTCAGGTTTTGGAGGGTGGAGTAGAAATTCTCATGGCTTCAAGGAGATGTGCATTGCTGCTGCTCTTGTCTGTATGTCCCCCTTTAGTGGGTGAGCTGATCCTCTTTGTTATTCTCTATTGTGTAGTTTTTAATGCTAACTAAGATCAGAAAAGAGATGCAATAAAAGTTTTTAGAGCACTAAAAAGAACCATGCTTAGCCTGATGAAGAGCAATCTCTTTTTTTTTTCTGTTCTTCACTCTAAGCAATTTTGTAGATTGTACATTAAAATGAAAAGGATAAAATATTTTTAAGAATACTGCCAAAATGACATCATGCTCCTGTCTTTCAAGTCTTCCTCTTTCTGCAGTTCACTTCTATTACAAAAAGATGGAAAGCCAGAAAAAAAAATGAAAACTAATACTGATTATTTTTTTACTTAATTAAAATGTAATTGTTCTTGAATAAGATCTAGGGTACATGCAGTTTATTGTGTAAGCATTTTATTTGTCATATGATTTGACTTTAAGACTGTGGTCTATTTCTGTTTGGTGTGTTACCAATCTCTTTCACAAATGATATTGACTATGTATGACAATAGAGTATATATTTGTGTCATTTCAAGAAAAAATACTGCTCAATTTGTAAAGGATCTGTCTTCATTTTCATAGACAAATTAGCACATACATTCTCTAAGTCAAACTGTTCACCTGTGTTTCATTTCTTGCAACATGGCAAAATTGGAAAAATCTGTACAAAATATTTCACTATTAGTTGCTTTCAATTTTTTTCTTTTCCTCTAAATTTAATAAGCAGATTTTCTAGGACAAGAACTTATGGGAATTTATGCCTTCAGAAGAACACTAGGGATATACAATAGGTGTGCAAGGCAATGATTGCCATTGTCACAGTCTCTATTTTGGAGGGCATCAAATCATTTACTAAGTTTGTACTTTGTAAAGGATTCTGAACCTTAAGCTGAACTCTCAAATCCTGTTCTCAGCATGGTATTACTGACTACAGGTCCAGCTGAGGAGAAAGCTTATTAGCTTCCAAGGTTTTAAATTGTGTTAATCAGCAGGCTTTTATTTTGAGGTGATTCTGCCATGGTCTGAAAATCAGACAGGAACAAATGCATCCCTTAAGCCACGTGTGCTCCCTGCACCACAGCGGTCTGTGCATCTTTACTGAAGAAGGGCATAACTGAATTTCTGCCTAGGTACCCCTTTTCCTTAGGAGCTCACTGAGTGACTTTGGGGTTCAGTCACAAGAGTTCATCAGATAGAAGGTGATCTGCATTTTCACATTGAACTTGATAATTTGATTGTTGATGAAACCACTGTTGTACAAGGGCCCAGCACAAGTGCAAGCATTTCTGGCAGTGTCCATCCTAAGTGAGCCAATTCAACCCTTGGAGTTACCATTTATTTTGTGGTAACTATTAATTTAACCAGTACTTCCATATAACTGCAGGATCATAAATTTCAAACCACAATAACTGGTGTTTGGCTTTCTGATCTCCTGACTGATTGCAAATAAGTAATACAAAGTTTTACATGATCTCTTACATGTATCATTTTCAATGTTGTTTTGATCGAAAAATCACTGTACCGGACTGCTGCTTCCCTCCCCACATTTATTTTCTTTTTTTTTTCCTTATATTTGAAATGAGGATAAATCATACTTTGAAAAACATGTTTGTCTATGCTTTCTCTATAATCTCTGCTGCATACAGAATCTAGATGAATTAAATGCTGAGGGCAAGAGTTATTTCCTTAAATCCACTCAGTCATGTTTCGTGTGTCAGCAAAAAAGAATCTCAAAGTATATTGCCTACCTGAGTTATAAATAATAGTAAATTCATGTCAACTTCTTCTGTGTTGGGCCACAGTCTCCCAGGGGTACTTTGTCTAATTGTCTGGAAGCAGAGATTAAAGAACAGGGAATTCTGTGATTTACTGTGGCATGTTAGGTTTAGCCAGGACCTGAGCTGGCCACTTATTGATACTTTAGCTCAGTAATTTTAATTCACATAGAATTCTCTTGTTGTGTACTTTTTTTTCTTCTCAGCAATATATGTCAAGATTTGAACAAACTTTAGGGTACTTTACCATTCTTTCACACTTTTTAACAGAGAGTACATGAATTGTGCTCCTCTTTTGGCTTTCCTCCTTGTTTGTGTTCAGGTGCTGCCTCTACATATTGAAATCAAGGCACAGTATCAGAGTTTACAGAGTGGCAGCATTGTTAGGGTTGAAGGGACCTCTGGAGATCCATCCAGTCCTGCCCAGACAGGGTCACCCAGAGCAGGTGGCACAGGAATGTGTCCAGGTGGGTTTGGGATGTCTCCAGAGAGGGAGACTCCACCCCTTCCCTGGGCAGCTGCGCCAGGGCTCTCCACTCTCAATGTAAAGTTCTTCCTTGGGTTGAAGTGGAATTTATTCTGTTTTAGTTCATGGCTGTTGCTCCTCGTAGTGTCACTGGGCACCACTGAAGAGACTCTGGAACCAGGCTCTTTTATACCCCTTGGAAATGTGCATGTGCCTTGATAAGATCCTCTCTCAGTCCACTCTTCTCAAAAATTAATAGAGAGTTAATATTGAAGAGCATTGTGATACTGCAGCTGCACAGAAACACACAGAGGAAAAACCTTTCAAGTCCTGCCAAACTTCATAATCCAAAATAGCAGTCTTCTGCTGCTTGAATGAATCCTCTGGGATCCAATAAACCCACTGTAACTGTGGTCAGCTTTTCTATCTCACTGGAACTCGTTCAGAAGTCCCTCATTTCCAGTCAGTTTTCAGTGGATCAGCTGCAGTGGGTGAGGACAACTTCTCTGTTATGGGCAGCTGGTAGAGCAAGCTGCTGAAGAGAAGCCTTGTATAGAGTTCAAGGCACACTGATGAGGCCAAGGAGATGTGTGGATCAAAACTCTCAGCAACTGGCGGAGTAAAACATGGTTGGAAATAATTTGCTCTGATGCTTTCTGCAGTGCTATTGGTGGTGTAGTACAGTTGCATCCAGCTTCCATTGTGTAAATTTGTAAAGGACAGTGGGAGACAGCCATGGTAGCAAACATGCAATATATTTGAAAAAGAAAGGTAAACACGTTTCTCTTGGAGTGTGTCTGAAAAATCAGTGATGAATTTTGGCTGGCAGAAGAACAAACCAAAAAGTTCAACTATTCAAAAAGTCATTGAAAAAAACCTATATATTTGGAGACTATAGATTTTTTATAGATTTCTACTATTTCTTCATTTTAATGTACACTTATTATAAAAATCTGTTGTATTACACCTCACTCTGCCAGATACACTAAGTACAGTTTTCATATAGTTAAACAGAATTCTGTCTGACAAGGAAAGTGGAGTTGGGTAAAATGAGCACCTCTCTGAGTTTTCTAGTATTGCTGTGCTTTAGTGCCCCAAAACACAAAGCATTGTTTTCATAAGAAGAGATTTCTGATTGCATAAAATATTGATATATATAATAATATCTTGGCTAAGAAATATGTTCAATCCCTTTTTGATGGCAGAATGAAAGCAAATATTTGTCTGTGACTGAGCTGTGGAGTTATATGTGTGAGACTGACCTAGAAAAATGCTTCATGTGTCTGTTTTTCTGGCCTGCTATTTTGCTCATGGTCAGAACTATCAGAACTGGAGATGTAAAATAAACCTGAGATAGTTCCTCAAAGGCTTATTAAGATCTACAGGGCTGTTAGTCATGAGCAGTTTGCTCAGGTATTTGAATGAGGCTGCACAATATTCTGTGCGAGCCACATCATTTCCCTTTGCAGGACTGAGCAGCCTGGTTTGACTGGACTGTGTGCACAGATGTATAGGAAGATGAGTGTTTAATGTCACAGGAATAGCAAAAAGCAGATGTGGGTGTTATGGAAAATAGTATTGAAACCATTAACCTCAGTCAGACCTAGTGATGCTCTGTGAAGTGAGGGTGGAGAAGGCAAAACCTTTGCAAAAGGTTTTGTTTGTGTTTTTTGCTGGATTTTTAACCTCCTCAGACCTTCATCTTAAACTGCTTGGCAAAATATTTATTATCTTAAATTCTGATTGTTACTGCCTAACCTGTATTGATACTAATACATGATATGTGAACATAAAATAAATAAGGCTTACCAAGGAAAAACATCACTCACGTGGTTTATTGGCTTGGACAATAACAGTCAGAAACAAAGATAATAAACTTCCTCTGTTTCAACAATGTAAGGCCTAAAAAAACTTCTCTGCAAGTTTCTTTCATTATTACTGTTTCTGAAGGACTTAAAATTTCACAAGAAGGGAAATGTGTTGAATATTTTTTTTCTGTCATCTCATCAAATTATATAAGTCTGCCTTGGAAAAAAAAAATCTTAAACTGATTGCTGCAGCATCATACTCTCTTAAAAATATTCAGATACTAAAATGGCATATACTTGGGCAGCTATATAGGAGTATAACCAATTATTTTTAGGCTATCTTGGATCCTTTGATGACTCTAATTTGGATTGAAGTTGTAAAACAAGATGTTTGTGAGTTGCGTTAATGAGAAGAAAATTCATCCTCCTCTCCCTGCTTGCATGCAGACAATAAAGTGTTTACTATGAAATAGGTACATTCTCCCTTCAATATCATTTCCCCACCCCACAGAAATCTGAAGTTTGCTGAGAGGATGCAGATGATTTGAACAGAGTAAGTAATTTTTGAGTAATGTAAAGATCCCTTGGGGTTTTTTGTACTTGTAACCCAATGGACAATCTGAAATCTACCATCACTAAATCTCATTGAAATGTAACACTACAGAGGCATTTAGTCCTCCCCTTCTTTTTACTTGTGTCTTCCTATCATGCAAATATATGCTGACATTGAGATACCAAAATTGTGTTTGTCTACTTGTCTACTCTAAAATGCTTGACTGCCACACATAGTGAAAGCCAGACTAGGAGAGAATCTGTACATTTATATCCACAGGAAAAAGTACATACATTATGACTTTAGCATTCAGGAAGCCTGTGATGAATATTCATGCTTATCAATCTTGATCTAATTAAAACTACTTAGTATTAGACATTTACATGAAAGGCCAAACTAGATCTTTCTAGCTGTTAAAAGAAATTGTTTTAACATTCCACGGATTATGTGGGTGTCTCATGCTGAGAATTTCTGTGCTAAAGGAATTAGTAACAACAAACCCAGAAAGAAATTAAAGAACAACATTTTAAGACCACATGTTAGAGGTTTATATGAGAACTTAAAAGGGTCTTCAAAGTATTAAACCTCACAAAGCTATTGTGAGGATAAATGGTTTCAAGTCTTTTTTTTATTTTGTTTTATTTAGAGAGAGCATAACACAGAGGAATTAAGACCCTGATTTCATAAACTGCTTGGTTCCTAAATACTCCAGTGGTGTAGGCTCTCCAAAAAATGTTAATGGATGCTTTATGGCATGAACTGCATGACAGATAGAAAATCCTTTTTGCTGCAGAGTTGTAGAGAAAGTTTGGGTCTTATTGGGTGCAGGGGCTGAATTAAAGGGGGCAGAACCTTAAAGATAATGTTTAAATGTAGGGGCAGTCCTTAATCTGTGGAGTTTCCTGCTGTCAGTGTTTCCATCCTGCTCTGCCCCAGCCTCTGCCTCTGAGAGAACATTTTCAATTTTCATTGTGGTGTGAAGAGCACTGAGAGCTCCTCTCTCCAGCCTTCTCTTGGCTTTCTCCAGTGTTCCTACAGTCGTGTGGAATTTGGGAAACTCAACACCTCATTTCCAGCCTGTTCATAATGACCAGGACTGGTTGGGACTAATGACCACTTGAACTGCTGTACTTTTGCTCATGAAAAACATTGTTTTAGATATTCTATTCCAGATAAAATCTGTTTATTCTGGCAGATGTTCAGACTTGCCTCAGTCCATGTCAGTGTAGGGTGTCTCAAGCTTTCCTCAAACCATTGTTTATAGTCTCTCTGCCAGTTTGGAGAGCAGAAAGCTTTCTTTTTTCCTTTCTTCCCACCCCCAATCCCCCCCATAGTAAAAGATAATTTTAAAAATTGCTTCAGGCATTTTCCTAAGATTATGATTTAAAGTCTTATAATCTCTTGAGGTCCTTGAGAAATAGGCCAGTCTCTGATCACTCTTGAGCGGTTGCCAGCTTGCCTGAAATACAGGGAGAAGGATAGGATATGTCTGCTTTTCTAATTATATTTTTTAATATAGCAGCTTGCATAACCCTTTTTGTAAGTGGCAAAAAATTAAACTGCTCAAAATTATATATTTTCTACGCTGTTATTTTCCACTGAATTATTTCAAAATTATAGGGAATATTTAAGCTAAGCTTTCTACAGCTGAAAATATATATCTTCAGAAGATAGCTTTTAAAGCTAGGAGGAAAAGTGTAATTATGCCATTCTGAAAGTACTGTATAGAGACCTGATTTGAGTAAGCTTAAATCATCTGCTGTCAACAAGCAGTTGCTAATATATTTTGACCATGGTAGTGTAGAAAGAAGACCTTGTTTTTCATAATTTATTTAAATGGACTTTATTTTCAGATTATGTACCTGGATCTGCATTTGGTTGCTATTTCTATAATATATTTTCAAAACAATACCTTCAAACCAGTAGAAACAATCTCAAATTCCTTTTTGATCTGTCATTTTAGCCATCAAAATTTGACATGACTGTACTAGAGGCAGTCTAATGGTCCAGCTAGGGACATTATCCTGTCACCAACAGTGTGATCACATGTGGGTGAAAACAGCTCTGACAGTTTGAAAGCGCCACTTCACAATGGACTTTGTCACTGTTTCTCAACTGCAAGTTACTGTGCCGCTGTCTGAAGAGGAGTAGTTCATGTCACAGGGACTCCTCTCCCTATCACATTGAAAAATCGGCCATGGGGTGAATCAGCTTCAGCTCCAGTTAATGTCAAAAGGGTCATTTGTGCCAAAATGCCACAAGAACTGACACTGGCACACTGGGCCTTGGTAACTTGTAGCTGGAAACTGAAGACAGCCATCTGAGAGATGGTGCAGGCTGCATTTAAGGCAGAGGTTTTTGCAGCGCTTGTGAGAGCAAACCCAGATGGTGACTAGAGCCAGGTAGCTCAGGAGTAGCAGAATTATTCTGCAATTAGGCTGAGGGGTGACCAGCCTTGTAAAAGCATTTGCCTGTTGAGCCACAGCAAGGCTTTGGGCCCGTTGCTGTGCTCATGAGTAGCATCATTAACAAACTAATGCATTAATCTCATTATTGCAGTAGTATTGTTACTTCATGCATTTTTTCCTGTGGCAGTCTCCTTATTAAGAGCAATCTGAAGGGAAGGGTCTGTCTCTTGTACAATTTAAACCCTGCCTTGCACTCACAAATGCAGTTACATTATTTTATCCAACCCCTTTCCTTTTTAAATGTGTGAGCAGGAGAATTTCTACTCTGTTTTGACCATTTGTGAACATTTAGCCTAGCAGAGAGCCCTGCTTTCTCAGCAAGGAACTCTCTCTCTGTCTGTGGCTGCAAATATATGCAGGATTCATGTCACGCTGTATTAAGACCCAAACACGACAACTTTAGTCTTCAATAAAACAAACTGTTGCCAAAATGGAAATCAAACTGGGGAAAAAACTAAATAGTACTAATAAACTTCTGTGAATGTTACCTTGTCCTTCCTGGAAGTAAGTCCAAGAAAAAATAGATTATATATTGAATGTTAAGTACTGGTGAAGATCTAAACAAGCTAGAAGAAAATTTCCAATACATATATATAGAAAGCTTTCTAGAATTGAATACCAGTGAACTCATGGAGAGGATCACACATGATCCAATACATAGGGAAAAATGTCTTTTGGATATGGCTGTATGATTAAAATGCATCCATCTCAATGCTTTAGGCAAAGTCCTACAGAATGAGCCCTTGGAAATAATCCAAATATTCCTCCAAGATGAAAGGCGCCACATTCCTTCATCTAGTACAGATTCATTATCCTTCACTGAAGAGAAAAAATAAATAGACCCACATGTACTTGATTTCTGGATATAAACCTGCTCAGATTACTGCTGAGCTTAATTGGTACTGCTTTTATGAAATGGCAGGAATAAACATGGGGATCCATGGGGTTCTGCTTCCCAAGGGAGAAGCCACCAGCTTAAACACTAATGACTTACCTCTCAGAAAATACATAATGAAGGCAGAGGACTGGAATGAAGACACAGGAGAATTTGAGTAAACATCCATTTACTTTCACTATTGTTGTGAGTCAGGTGTGATCAAGTCAAAGAACACAGTTTCTGGGGTCATTATTTCCAAACAATTAGAAGCAAAAAAACAGAAAAGCATTAACACACAGAAAATACTTAATGTCTGAGCACTGAGAGCTTTTCTGTCCTGGCTTTTCTTCCCTGCCTAGTAGAGCACATCTATATGAACAATAGGAATAAAAATGTTTTTACTCTTCCAAGGTCTTGCTAAAGGTACTTTCTTTCCTTTTCAACATCTGTTTGATTGGAATGTGACCTCAGCCTCCCAGAACCTCGCGCTCTGTCCTGGTGTGTTTTGGTTGCATGAGGCAGGAGCAGCCGTGGGAGGTGTATTTCTCAGTGATGAGGTGTGGAGCAGTTTCTCAGAGGAGAGGGAAGGAGCAGAAGCAGCCAGTTCCTCCTGACCCTGTGACCCTTGGAGCATTCACGCAGGCTGGCCCCACTCCCGGCCCTTCTGCAGCTGGAGTGCAGCAGCACAATAGGGCTGGAATGTGTCCTGTGGGAATTCCATAAAGGTATAGAGGGGTAGGGAGGAAAAAAAATACATTCATGAATGCTGTGCACTGGGGGATTAAATGGATCCTCTGGAATGGGAACATTGCCAGTAATAATGATGTTCAGTCAGATGACAGCCTTTGTTAAAAAGGCAGTTATTTATTTATATGTATATATGCACCTGAGGAAAACCTGAACTCATGAAAATAGGTTGGTCTTAAATACTATTTCTCTTAGCTGTAGGAACAGTTAAATTCTCATAGTAAGTGCAAATATTTTCAGTAGTGTTTATTCAGCAGTTTGATCAAGATGTCAGTATTTTTTTTTTGTCTTTTCTTATCTGATAGTCAAACTAATGTTCCAAGCTTCAGTCCAATACTGAAGATGATAGAAAGTTGTTAGTAAGTTCAACTGTTTGTCTTGTAAGGATTCACAAGTGTTAGGTCTCCTGGCTCCTGAACAGTTTTTTAGGTGTTCTGTGCCTGTCCATGTCTGCAGACAGCATTCCTTTCAAGGGAAACTGGGTTTCACATGGAAGAAGGCTTTTACTGACATAGCACATCAGCTCACTAGTTTAGGTAGTTAAAATTGGATAATAGGGATTTTTCTCTGAAATAAAATATTTAAGAAATCCTGTGCAAGAAAATAGAAACTGGTTTTCTTTCCTTTGTTTTTTTTTCTATTAGAGGTTATGGAGTAATTTGGAAAGTTGATCCTACAGCTTATTTATTCATTTCTAGGCTAGCTAATATTTGGATATTATTATATCCAAATAATTTGGCACTTGTACAAAATCACGGAATTAAAGTGGTTCCAGCTTCTCTTTTGGCAGTGAGAATGAAGCAATGTTGTTATGCAAACATCTTCCTTTAATTTCTATGGTCCAAAAAGATTTATTTTTCCTTTCCTTTGAAAGAAGGGACAAATTTTCATTTCCATCTCAGCAAATCTTACAATTAGCTAAGCTCCTACTTAACACGCTCCCACCAAATAATGTTCACTGTCTGGATGACTTCTCAATATGTCTTATAGTCTTATTGTATTTTTTTTATAAATGGAAATGCTCTTGGACAGTGTTCTGAACTCCAAAGGACTAGTACTGCCATGGAGTATGATGCTTTGTTTATGATTTTACTCTATTGCTTGAAAAATATTTCTGTTTTTATCAGCCCAGTCAGCAGAACTCTGAAATTTTGTCCAGCCTATGCAGCTGTAGCAGCAAGGCTTGTTAGCAATAATCTCAGGAATGGCCAAAGCCCCAGCAGCAGTAATGGCTGAGGTTGGGACTTTATTTTAATGACTGACAGTAGAACTAGTTGTGCATATGTAAATCCTGATATGGAAAATATCAGAAAAATGTGTATTATTGAGGAAACATATATTTAGTGTTCCATGATAGGATCTTTTAGGAAAATGTCAAGGAGCTGCCTCTTAACCAAAGCAGTTCAGGCAACTTTAGTCCAGTGCTTGCAGGGTTGCATCAAACTTATTCTCTTCCCTGATCTACTGGGTTTGAGTTCAGCTGTGTTTGGTGCATGTCTCTGTAAATAATAATTGGTTGGGTAGTTGCAGTGACTCTGGTATTTTTATTTGAGAAGAATTTATACTCAAAGATTAAGAAGGTTTTGTTTTGTTGGGTTTTTTCTTAACTTCTTTTCCATCCCCTGGATGGGCTGATTTCAGAAAACATCGTTCTACTTTGAAAATTTTGTCTTTAGGGAATTAGTTCTGGCTAAAAAAATATGTGAATATGGACTATGGCTTTTCCTTGCCACAGGAAGTTTTTACTCCTTGCGTATGGTACACAAATAAATCTTTATTTCTTGAACAATTTTTTCATATGACTAAAAGGTGTTAAACATTTGTGAACTGACAAGTGCTTCTGATAACAAACCCTCTGTATTTACGTGGTTATGGTGAACAAGGTGTGGGTTTCTAGAGATGCTATTCCTTTTTACCTCTGACTTGGACATTTCAGAATGCTGGGATTTGCACAGGCATGTATCAGGAAAGAAGTGATTATGGACTGGAGGTGTCATTCTCAAGAGTGATGGCTCAATAATTGAAGAGAATTGGTGGCTCAAGAGAACCCACTTGTCTCCAGATGGCTGTAGACTCTGCAAATTGCTGCACAATTTGTACTGAATAGATTAGTGGGAGAGAGAATTCCCTTTAAGCATATATGAAATTGGGAAATTTGGAACTGAAGGGTTCATCTCTTGGGCAGTTTTCAAAGCCTTAACTGTCCACTGCTAACTTGCTTTTTTGGGAAAATGTTTCCTGGTTAAATTTTCCAGTAAAACATCAGTGTTAATGGGCTATTGTGGGATCATCTCTGTTCTCAGTTTTAATTTCATTGACTTTGCACTTGCCCAGATGAACTGCAATACATACAAGTGATGAAAATTCTGTGCTTAGGCTGTGATTTTTAAAAGGGCCTTTTGGAAAGACCTGTCTCTGGTAAGCATTTTTCTAATAAATTTTACCCTGTGGATTTATTTTTAGACAGCACCCCTATTTAGCTGTCTAAAAATTATAGTCAGTTGTTGAATTGTTTTAATAAATTCTCAGTGTTTGGATTAGCACAATTAGATCACACAGCCCTTTGATTTGTTCAAATGTGTTATAGCATTTCCACTACAACTTTGACACCTGTTTTGAGCACTTGCACCTTAGATGCAAGTAATTTGTTCAGATAATGCATTAAGAATGGAAATTGATGTGCAGTCTGCAAAAATACCTGTTCCATGACCCAGTGTGCAAAGGTGTCAGAACAACAGCAAAGTGCTTGATGTGAGGCAGAAAATATGAACCATTTTGAGGGAAAGTCATTAATCCAACAAATTCTGCCAAGATTTTACTGGCAAATGGTGTTTGTTCCTCAGCTCACAAAATAGATGCAAGCCTTCAACCATGTTATTATTCAGCAGATAGCTCAGTGATTTTTATCCTTATTCCTTGAACCTGGACTGTGTTCAGATTGCAAGTATTTCAATAATCTCTTAAATTCCTTACACTGACTGAGCACAGTTATCTGAATACTTTATAGTCACAATTTGAACAGTTTGGAGAATAATTATTGTTCAGCAGAATTGTGTGGTGCTGTTTGTGGTTCCTACTCAGGTGATGACCACGTCTGAGCCATGTGTCCTTTCTCTGCATGTTCACCAGGATGTGAAGGCCTGTTACAGTCAGGGGCAGGAAACAATGACTTTGACTCATGCTTTTAACCCTGGAGATTCAGCTTGCTGTGTGTGAGCTGTGCAGTGACTATCCTCTGTAAGTACAGGTGTGCCTGTGTGACATCAGAGTATCTACAGAGAGCCCAGATCACAGATTTGACATATGGCTTCTGTTTGCACCCATGTTTGTGACACTTGCTTCAGTTCCTTACTTTGTTTTCTTCTTTTGTTTCTTTTCAATAACTGCAATAGAAAGAATGGAGCTCCAGAGAATGTATTGCTGGGAAAACCTTCTGGGAATGCTTGTGAACAAGATCCCACAGTATGTGCTCAACATTCAATATTGATGCAGTTGAATATCTGCCCAAATCCATAACCTCACTATTTTATAGTAAACATGAGTAAGGTTTGGTCATATTTCAGATTCTGATAATGTAACCTTCCTCTGCCTGCATTCTGCTAGGCTTTGTCACTCATGTACCATTCTCAAAACTTAACAGCTTCATCCTAGGCTGCCTCTCCCAGAGCTGCCTGTAAATAAATTGATGCTCATAAATAACTTGGCAGTGGTTGGAGGGCTAACGTGTTAAGATCACTGCCTGTTGCAATTACCATCATTCCTTGGGATTGTTACTTGTTTTTTTGTCTTTTTTCTGTTCGCAGTGCTCACTTACTGCTTCTTAGCACAGGGTATTACTTTTTTCCCAATTTTTATTTTGAAGTAACATGATATCTATCTTTGTGGAACTGATTCAAGGCTGAAGTCCCTATACATTACACTATTATCAGAAAGAAAAATTGGTATTAAATAGACTTCTCTTTCAGAATCAAATATAAGTCTCTAACTAGAGCATACCTCAATAACATATTTGAACACTGCACAACACTGTTTCTCACATATGCAAATAAATAATTAAAGGACAATAATGATTTGCCCTAAGGGTCAATTAAGGAGTCCCTGATTGGGTCACAAATATCATTACTCATATCCTGTGCCTTTATCCCTCGGGCTGGTTTGTTTATTTTTGAAGATGGTTGCAAAAAGAGAACATTTTACAGTATGAGGCAGCTCCACCTGTGAATAGTGCAGAGTTTTCTGGATACTGGTGAGCCCAGAAATGCAGATGATTGTTCCAGCCCCAATGCACTGGGTCATGTCCATGGGGTGCACTGCTGATGTGCTCAGTAATGAAGACAAATTGAGCTGGTTCTCCTACTCATTAACTGCATCATGCTTTATAAACAATAAGACAGCATTCAGAAAGTGGAATTTAAATGGACAGTAAGTATCATGCTAGACTTGCAGTTTTATTTAATTGAAGACCAAGACAGGTTTTCCTGTACAACTTCCAGAATATAAAATTTCCAATTGAAATGAATTTTTAAACAAGCATTCCCATGTGGTGCATATATGTCAAACACTGCATTAGAACGAGAAAATGAAACTCATTCAAAAGTCTAAACAAATGTATAAATGGCTAGTTTATTTTCACTTCTGATGAAATGGGAAAAGTAAGCAAGCAGAATTGTTGATCAAATGGAAGGTCAATTTAAAACTTTAAAGAAAGTTCACTAATCAAAGATGATGTATGCAGTACTAGTAAAGACAGATTTCTATTGGGATGTTTTTTCTTTGTTTGTTTGGGGGGGTTAGGGTAGAGGTTTTTGGGGTTTTTTTTGTTACATTTTTGAAGCCTGGTATATTTCCTGTAGCTTGAACTCCATAGATATCCAAAACTTGGAAATGCTACATATCTGAATGTGGTTACTTATACTGATTTCATTCCGGGCTCAAACTTTTAGAAGAAACTCTACTCAGACTTCCTTTGTCTGATTTTTAACTGCAGGGCTGTCTTTAACTGATGCAACTAGATCTAACAAAAGCATAGTGACAAGAATTATTTGTATCCAGTTCTATTTTACATATTATCATGTGCTTGAGTAGCAATGAAGGCTTGAAAGAAGTATCCACATCAGTCAGTCACCACAATTAAACAAAGTGGAATTCATAATGTCTAAACAGGCAGAAACCAGCTGCCTACATTGGCCATTTCCCTCCTTAGGTGCACTGTCATTAAAAGACAAAAGTCTTTGAGTTCTGCCTATGTCTTTGCCATAGGTGTGCAATTTAGGCACAAAGCACATTCTTTCTTTGTCTGGCCATGTGTGAAAGGTGCTCATGCAATTCACTGTCCTGCTCTTCAGTTTGCATGCAATGTGAGGAGTTGGTTGTGCAGGGTAACGTTAGCCAGGGGAGCCAGAATGTTCAGGTAGACAGGGCCAAAACAGGGAGTATGGCCTGAGATTTACCACCAAAAGTAGAGGCTAAATAGTGGCAGAAATTGGTATTCCAGGATAAAGAGCAGAGCAATTACTGTTGCAGAACTAAATTGGGCTTTGTGTCTCACAGTGAATTTCAGGCAGTATGGGCTGAAGTGACACTACTGACTCCAGGGTAAGATAATCAGAACTGTTTTATTGGACATGAATCTGAGTATCCAGGAGGAGGAGGAGGAGTATCCAGGCTACCAGTATTGGGTACCCCAGGATCTGGGCTGCCGCCTCCTGCTGCCTTCTCAAGGGCTGCAGCTATGAAGACGCAGAGGAAGGTGAACCGGGTCTCATCTGGCATTAATGTTAAAGTTTTCATACATCTATTTTTCTTTCACTACTGAATTAAATTACTGTCACCACACATTCTGTGACTTGCCTGATAGTATCTCACATCTCGGGTGGGGCTATCAAATGGCTTCTCCTGAAAAGGCTGCTGTTTACACATTTTTTTAATTCAGACACTTCTGTTTCAGCAGTCTGTTAAACAAAGTAGTGTATTGATCTTAAAATTACTTATTATTAAGAGCCTCAGAACTATCTGTATTGTATTGACATTTCAATCTTTATTTTCTTGATCTAATTTCAAATTTAACAGAAGTGCAGATTTGAAATACTAACCTGCCCTTTTTTTTCATTTAGTTCTCTGCAGCTACAGAATGAACACTCTCTCTTGTGGACTCCTGCCTTCCTGTTATACTTTCTCAGTTTATGAAAGGAAAAATAAAACATTATCAGGTTGCAGTGGTTTGATTCTTCATTGTTCCCACTAAACCCGTGCATGTGGGGTTTCCTTTCTTCTTTTGGTGTGTACAAGTTAACTTATGCCAGCTTTTTTGAATATCAGTCTCTGCATCTACAGCTCTCAATGGATTTTTTTTTAAGAAATCAGAACATCTCCAAAGAGAGTGGGACAAAATGAAAGAAAGAAAGAAAAAAACATTTTGAATTTCCTGGGATGGAGTTATTTGAGACTTAAAAGGTGTTGAGAAGTTTTGCTGTTCATTGTTCTAATAAGGTGCATGTCAGTGATGTCAACCTAATGTGCTGAGGAAATGTCACACATGTCTGCAATTGGCTACTTCTGGCTGGCCAAGCACAGCTGGAAGCCTGGAAAACAGATGTTACTTTCAATCAAGCAAGGGTCAGAGCAGGCTTGGGACTTGGAATGTCTATATATTTCCATCCAAAAATGATCCTTGGGTAGTTTCAGTGGACCAGTAATTATTTTAGCAGCTTTTCTGTTTTTGTTGTTGTTTTTTTTTTTAATCTTCAGTATTATGCCTGTAGAACAGAGGAACAAAAACCAGTGGGCATGCATCCCAAGGGAGCTTGGGACAATGATGGAGAGGAGTCCAACACAAGAACATCCTTGCTGTGTTCTCTGAGCCATGCCTGGTAACTTGGTAACACTTAACCGTATACAGTGAACAGTTTTCTGTTGACTAAAACATAAACATCTGAAGCCACCTGACTGAAGTCTATTTTGCAAGACTGAGAACAGCAGTCATTTTATGACTCTTTATCCTGATAGAATTCTCTGTTCTTTATATTTTGTTCTCTGCGTGTCATCCTCAAAAGATTGAACAGGGTTGTTTTGTGACTGGCATGTAAAGAAGAGAACTTGGAAACAATGCACTGTACAGCTTCCAGTATGGACTGAACAGAAGCCTTGAAAGAGAACCAAGGCTTTGCTTCCTAGCTACAAATGTGAAGCTGTAAATCTGGACTTGGTTCACAGAAATCAGAGTTAAGTTTCTTTCAATAAAAGAAAGATTTTTTTGCAGTGAAAGGGCAGGAGCACTCTTTGCTGGGCTCAGAACTGGCTGCATGGCCGGGCCCAAAGGATGGTGGTGAATGGTGTTGCATCCAGCTGGGGCCAGTCACCAGTGGTGTCCCTCAGGGCTCTGTGCTGGGGCCAGCTCTGTTCAATATCTTTATTTTTCACTGCAGGTCCCCAGCCAGGTAATAATAAATAGCATTGGCTCCATGCTTCTCAGAAGGCTGATCAATCACTTTATTCTTATATTTATTGTTATACTATACTTATTAAGAAACGCATCACGCTTACAGACCGTCATGATACAGGTGAACCCAATTGGATGCAGGTGGACTCAATTGGATACAGGTGGATCCAATCTGTCCTTCAATCCAAGCACCATCACCATTGGCCAATCAAGAAACCACCTTTTGGTAAACCAATCTCCATAACACATGCCACCTGTGCACAACAGGTGCAGCAAGTGAAGATAAGAATTGTTTCTCATTCTTTTCTCTGATCTTGTCACAGCCTGCCTCAAGATGATGTGCCTTGCTCTCTGTGGCCAAAGAGCTGCTGCCACACGTTTTCAGGTAAGAAAAATGGAAAATAGCTTGGAAAAGGAGGAGGCAATGAGGCTGGTGAGGGGCTGGGACCACAAACCCTGTGAGGAGCAACTGAGGGAGCTGGAGATTTTCAGCCTGGAGAAAAGGAGGCTCAGAAGTGACCATATCAATCTCTACAGCTACCTGAATGGTGGTTGCAGTCAGGTGGGGTTGGTCTTTTTCTGCAGGCAGCACTGCCAGAACAGGAGGACACAGTCTTAAGCTGTGCCCAGGGAAATACAGGTTAGATATTAGGAAAAAGTTTTTTTATGGAAAGAGTGATAAAGTACTGGAATTGTCTACCTGGGGCGGTGGTGGAGTCATCATTCCTGGATGTGTCCAAAAATGACTGGATGTGGCACTCAATGCCATGGTCTTGTTGAGGTGTTGGAGCATGGGTTGGGCTCAATGATCTTGAACGTCTCTTCCAACCTCATGATTCTGTCTGTGATTCTGCATGGGGGCTGAAATGTAGCAGTGACGTATGGCCAGAACAAGGCCTCCCTCAGGACAAGCAAGCAGAACCTTCTGAGCAGCCTCACAGTTAAGCTCCTGTAGGCAAAAATTGGGCATTGGCTTTACAGCTGAGAGTAACAGAGTTGAGAAGAGCAAAGCTGTTTGCACCTGATGCTGTCTCCCAAATGGGAGGCAACCACCAATGACAGGAAAGTGGCACACGAGAATTGTCCTCATAGAGCATTTCTGATAGAAAGGGAAAATGGGTTATTTTAATCATAAATGAGACAGCATGCCCCCTTTTGTCTTTTCTTTTGTGCTTTATTTAATGTTCAGTCAAGAAGTAAATGACAGCTTCAGTTCACTTGCTGTTTACAACTCCCAGAGGCTTTGTTTGGCTTTGGTGTTTTTTCCATTATCTTGGGGTGTTTTTTGTTGTTTCTGTTTATTTATGCAGCAGACTTGTGCAAACATCTGAATTAACCTTAAACTTGGGCAGGACACTGCTACCAATGGAAAAAACTCTCCTGAACTTACTGATGCAGTTCAAACATCCTTTATCAACTTTTCTAGAATTTACTTTTGCCTCTAGTGAGGATAAATGTTGCTGCTGGAGTCTACTTCTATATCCTCTCATGCTTCTCTGTCTCCCTTTCCTCATAATATTTGTAGTTTAATTGTGGTGTACGGAGCTGGTATCCCATCCCATATCCATTGTCTGTGTGTCTTAATTCCTCAGCCCCTTATTTAGTGCTTTTCTCCAGATCATTATAACCTTTAATCCGTTATTCACTCTATTTTAGGTTGTAGTTTTCTATTTCAATATTTGGTCTTCACTTTCAGGTGTTTGGTTTTTGCTTTTTGAGTTGTTTTTTTCTCCTCAGGTGATAGCAAAACCATTACTGTCTGTGTACAGGGGCCCTGTCTCTTGAGATTCCTTAAACAAGTGTTTTAATCCATTCTGTTAATGGCCATGTCCCCTTGCCTGCTTTTAGGTGATTCCTTGAATTGCAGCCTCTGTGCCCTAATTCAATCCAAACAATCACAGCAATAGCTCAGTGAAGGAAAGATGACAGAAATATCATCCATAAGAGACCTTTGCAGTGCTCGTGGGGTCCAGCTTCCCCCTCAAGGCAAGACAGTCTCCAGCACTAGGTGAGGTCAGATATTGCTTTGCCTACCTGAGTCTGGAAGGCTGCTAAGATTGGAGATTCCTCAGATAGCCCAAATAACTTCTTGCAGCACTGTACTGGCATCCTAGAGAAGACATTTTTCCTAAGGGTTTACTCTAGCTTTCCCTAGTTCCATTGTTCTTTGTCTGATAGTCTATTTATCAAAATCTTAGATTAATTCTGTCCTGAAACAGTATAATATGGCCTAAGGTAACTATTTTGCAAGAGAGAAGCAGTTTTTAGGTAGTGAAAAAAAAAATCTAATTTTTTCCAATATAAAATGCAGTGCTGCCTCAATTATCTGAATGTCATAAGAAACAGTGATTGTAGTGTGTTCAAATAGTCAAGGGAATTTTCAGTGTAATTAATAAATGCCAAGGGACATAACCCTATTTCAAATGACTGACATTAGACTATTGCATGAGAAAAACCTTGTTTCTTCACTGTAACATACTGACACACAAAACTCCTGGCAGATTAAGAGATTCTCTGTGCAGGAGTTCTTGCCTTCAAAGCATCCTGGTTTATGAGACAAATAGCTGAAAATGTGTTAGGGAAGCAAGAGATTGACTGTGCTACATCAAATATGCAAAATAAAAGCATCATTAATTGGATCTTTTAGAGATTTTGATGCTTTTATAATTTCTTTGGAGATTTGCACCCTAAATAGGTTTTGAGAAAGTGCCATACTGGCAGAATTAGAGACTAAAACTTGTGGATCTAAATGGCATTATTCCCACACTGTGGTTTAATGTGCTCTGATGGAGCAGTTTCTATTCAGTTTCCACAGTTCCTCAGTCCTCCTACCTGGAGGATGACAGTACATCCATCACCTCTCATGTGTTTTGGGGAATGGAGGTGTCTTGTAGGAGCTGCCCAGACCACCTGCTCATTTCACAGTTTTGCAGAGCTGAGTGCAGGTGACTGCAATTCACTATTGGCCTGCTTGGGATTCTAACCAATAATCAAGCAACAAAAAGCTCCATATCCCACACCAATTTTTGAAGCTGCTCTTCTCTAGAGGTGAAATATTTTTAAACAGTCATTCAAGAAATAATTTAATTGATCTTTCAGCTTCTATTATTCCCTTTCCTCAGGAGCCAGTGACCGAAATTGACTCTATTCCCACTTGAACCCTCTTCCTTTCATGTTCCATGTACAGAACCCTGTCAGGCACTGGGTTAAATTAGTGTAAGTCTGTCTAGAGTTAAATTAGCTCGGCACTGTCAGAAACGAAGACAGATTTTGACATATTTTAGGCTGACTAGTCAAATAATAATAAAAAAATTATGAAGAGCTGATAATTTGAAAAATGTGTGTGGTTAACTTGAAAGCATTACGCTCGACCAAACTCTTCATTAGAACTTTTCACAAAATTATATTGGTAGTTGCTACTGATTCTGGTTAGTTATATTTCAAATCCAGTGCAAGAAATGTTTTTAACTTGAATACTTAATCTTATTGTTTGAAGATTTAAAACATTATTTCTTCCCTGTTCCCTTCCCTTGTGGTTGGATTATTGCCAAATAAATCTGATGTAGTTTATGCTTGGAAATCTCAGGTAATATAAACTTCAGAAAGCAGTTTAGCTTCAGGAGACTGTTTGCATTACTAGTTTATTTGTTTATTCATGGTTGTTTCACTTCTTTTTCACTTGGATACAGAAAACAACCCAAAAGAAATATGTTGTTATGCTTCAGAGGTTTCTTTGGCTGCTATTTAATTTCTCATACCTAATCAAAAAGTACTTTTTGACTTCTAAAGTTTATGGTACATAATGTGAATTACAGTGGGCTTTATTCAACATCTGTCTGAATCCCCTGGTAGGCACTCCTTTCATTTACGTATCAGAAAACTGATATCAACAGGGAGGATCTATCCTTAGCAGTATAACTCAATAATATTTTCCACCTGAAAATTCTGGGATATTTTTACAGAGAGAGGAGATAGCACAGATATTGCAGTTTGGCCTAGACACCAGAGTTAATATCTTTATTCCTGTGTAATATAGTGGTTCTTTAGCCTCAGCTCTTTGAGATGTTAAGTTTGTGCTTCATTGAAACAATTCCTTAAATTGTTTCAATGAACAGTATAACTTCAAATGCCAGGGGACAGCAATTATGCTCTCATGACACTGGATTTCAGCTTTGAAACTCTTGCCTTTTACACAAATAATAGTTTAATTTCATCTGTGCCAGGATTGAGTTGGTCTGGTCTGGGCTTGGTTTAGATTGTGTAGTCAAAATTATAGATATAATGACATATCTGTGCTCTTTACTTTTCCTTCTTCAAAAGACAAGTATTTATTTATGGGTAGGGTTGATTAAATACTAGTTAAAATAATGGTATAAAAATTGGGTTAAAATAGAAAAGTTTACTGCTATCTAGCAAAAAGGTGCTTTTCTTTTTCTATTGAAAAGTGTCAAACTTTTTCTGAGTGTTGTCTGTATTTCTGTATTTCATTGGTCATAGAGCCAAAATTTCCTCTCTAAAAGGAGAACTGCCCTGAGCAGCATCAGAGTGACAGTAATGATGTGTAAAACCATGCTGTGCTCATTTTGGTGTCCTTGTGTAGCAGCAGTATCAAGTGAGCTCCATCAGAAGTCCCTGACCCTGTTGCACCTACACAACCCTTGTACAACAAGGGACTTTGCTGATTCCAGGAACTCATTCTGGCATCAAGTTAGAAACATAACAGACAAAGAAATACATGAGTCAAAATGGAACACAGCATGTACTTCTGAAAATAATTCTGTATGTCTGTTCTTTTCCTTTTAGGACAGATAACTCTGTATAGTTCCCATTCATTTAGAAAGCTGTACCTAAAAAAACTTAAGGGAAGAAAAACACAGATTTTTTTCTCTGATTTTTTTTTTTTTGTCCCCCATCAAAGATAGTTTCAGCAGTATACTCCCCCAGAAGACAAATGCTTCTCTGATTTTTAGTCTTAGTGGATTGGTCTGATGCCACATAATAAGCATTGGCCCTGATGCACCAAGGCCTTTGACAAGAAATATTGCCTTGGACACATCTTGGCAGTATAACCCTGGCTTCTCTGTATTTCCTTGGCTGAGGGCCCTGGAGCAGGCTGTCTTTACTGGGAGCCTGAAATATGTCAGCTTTGCCCAAGGTGCTTTTTTCACAGGTTCCACAAGGCCAAAAGTGAGCAGTATATCTGAGTAGTTATAAATTGGATTTCAAATAAAATATACTTCCAGAAAATATCTTGAATCATAGAATGGCTTGGGTTGGAAGGGGCCGTTTGCTGTAACCCCCCTCTATTGAGCAGGGCCATTCTCCATTAGATCAGCTTGCTCAGGACCCTGTCCAGCCTGGCCTTAATTGAGCTGAGGATGGAGCATCTGTTGCCCCTCTGGACCACCTGTGCCAGAGCTCACTGCCATCATTGTAAAAATCTTCTTCCACCTGAATCTACCCTCTTTTATTTTAAAATCATTGCCCTTCATAATCACAACATTTCTTATGAACATAAGTCTGTCCCCATCTTATAAAGCACCCTTTAAGTGTAAGAAGGACTGTCAAGGATGATTCTATTCTGAATGATGGCTTTTTGTCAAAAAGCAAATTTAAGGGGGATGAAACCACTTGAAACTCTCTATCGTTTTTGCTTTTTAGCTGTTCTTTGATTTCTGTTCAGGATCAGGCTCTGAATCATTTATCATAGCTGGGCTGTTTAGAATATCTCTTGTGTGGGGATCATCCTGTTCCTTGTAAGGGGTAAGCTCATGCTGTAACCATTGCATCAGTAAAGAGGTGAATAGGAATGAGCAGTGCTGCCCAGGAAATTTCACTAAAATTAGATTTGTGGTATTTAGTGTTTTTATCTATTGAGACATTGATTTCTAACTGTGGCTTGCAAATGAACTGAAATTTTGTCTTCTATCTGCCTGTGAACTCCTATGGTTTCCAACAGCTTAACTGAGATAGTCCAATTGTGGCTTGTATCATCAGGCAAAAATATTTCAAAGGCTGACCACATCCCCTTGCATGATCATTTAGAAGGAAAAATGTAATGTGGTGGAACTAGTCAAGAATCATGTGGGCTCTGCCTGGTTGAGAGATGCGAATCAGGATTTTGAAAGAATGAGAAAGAACCCTGACAAAGCTGTCTCTAGGTACCATAAAATGAAACTTTCATACAATGAGGGCTGCAAGTTTAAAATGCTGCTGCAATCTGTGTGCAGTCTTCAGTTGGGAATGTGCCTTCCACATTTACCACACTCCTAGAGCAGCCTTCAGTTGATATTTGTAAGAGTGAGGAATAGAATTGCTCATCTGTTTAATCAGATGCCAAGACACTTTGGGTGGTAATAACTAATGCACAGATATCTCTAATTCAGGGAGACGCACAGATCTTCAAAGAGAAAGCACAGGGAACATTTAAGAGCTTTATACCAGTCTGATGAATTTACTTATGTAATGCTGCTTTACCAATTTAGTCCTGCCATGATAGTTTTTTTCAACACTCCCTACTTAGTTGATGTCATGATCCCATTTGCCACTGTGGGCCTGCTTGCCTCTGTCTCCTGGAGTGTGTGAGCACTGCTTCCACAGCAGGGAACACCATCCCTTCCTGTGGAAGGGCAAGTTGCCAACAAAAGTTATCAATCCCAACTGCAAACATTCAGTGGGACTTCTGTGTAGCTGTGCTACATATATTGCTCTGTTTCTCTTAAAGGGCAACATATTGCAAATAACAATGTTTACAGTATGTTTAGTAACTATGGCAACCACAGGCTGCTGTGTTTAAAAACATAGGATGTATTCCATTGCAGATTATTTGCTATGTCCTTTTATCAGACACCATGGAGGTAATAATGCAGTATCACAGTATTGCAAAGCACCTTCATGGAAACCCCTAAAAAATGACTTGATTAAATTGTCTCACTGATGTCCATGTTGAAGTCGGCCAGCTGGCAAATAAAACCCTCAAGAGCCAGGTACTCTGTGTGAGCTGTGTCCCCAAACTGCTCCATGTTAGATATTGTTACCTTTGTAAAGGTGAGGAAATGCAGAGTGGTGTGGACTGGGGAGATTGTGAGCATTCAGTGTCTCAAGACTGTTTCCCTGAATGCAGAAATTTCAGCGGTGGCAAAGCTGACCATTAGAACAGGTGTGTTCATCTCTGCCTTTGACTAAGGACATGTCTGTATTAGGAACCTAAGACCGCCACAAGATACAACAATTGGAATGGAAACATTCACAACCCTGAATCTGAGGTGTGCAATTCACTGAAGTTTTCTCTATATATCATAGTCATAAGTACCTGGTGTTCAACTGGCAGATCCCATCTACATCTGATAAGGGCAGTTCTGTTATGTCTGGTCCTGGTCATTGAATTTCCTGAATATTTTTCATCATAAGCTGTCATTGTTTATGTGTTTTGCAAAAACTTGTATTTGTATTGTTGGCGGTATTAATTTGAAAGATAACAAACTCATCCATTACTTCTGATAGAGCATTAAAACCAATACATTTTATAGCTGCTTGAGGATATTTTTTTACCAAATTTTCCAGTTCAGTATTAAGATCTGAACAGATCTGTCAGATCATAATTACAGTCATTGTCATGGAAAAATGGATCAAAACATTCTTGGAGGGGAGTATTGTAATTTAGGTTTTTTGAATCTTGCTACCTGGGAAAGCTGTGGTTATCAAGGTGCCCAGTATTTATCATCTTATAATATAGAGACCAAAATCCTAAATAATTTTAGGTTTCATATTTTAGATTAACATATTTTGATTCATGGTCTCATATTATAGCTCTTTTTGATTCTATAAATAAAAAAATCTTATGGGTCCATCATTTATGTTCTCATTCCAATTTACTTTGTAAAACCATATATTTCAGTGAAACAATTAGGCAAACAGAGCAATCCTATCAGATTATCAGAAGAATGAGCAACTTTTGGGTCACAATCCTATAATCAAATACATCAGATCAATAATGTTGGTCCTGTATCTGTTCTGTGTTCTTAGCTAGGCAATATTCTATCCTAGCTACTGATGGAATGAGAAGTAGGTAGATATATTGTGATGGTGGGTTTCGTTTTTCTTTTTTTGTTTGTTTTGCTGGTTGTTTTTTTTTTTTGGAGATGTTTGTTTGTTTGTTTTTGGGGTTTTTTTGCTTGCATAGGTCTACACTGAATCTTTAAAATGTGAAGGACCTCACATTTGTACATATTAAGATCACACATATTGTTAAATAAGAATGGATGATGAGCATAAAAGAGAGCAGCTGATTGGGAAGATTGACAACTGAATTTTTTCTCAAACAAGAAAATCCCTAATCAAATTCAGAGAGATGAAGAAGCAGAATTCTAAGAGGTGAGATCCTGACGGAGATACTGACAATAGTCTCTGCCTGCAAACAGCTGCAGAGGAGGAAATTTTGTTTTGGTGTAAATGATTATTAATATGGCAGGAACTGAATATTAGAAAGGAGAGGGGAAATGACAACCAGACCACACCCCACTTCACTTGCTTCCACTGTGTTTAATCCATGGCTTTTATTCAGGCTTCAGGTGTCCAAGACCAAATGTGGAAGCCCAAGCATCACTTCAGAAGACAGCTCTCCCCTGTGCCTCATTTTATATGAAAATGAGCAGATGTCCATGTTCATATGCCCAAATCTGCCTCAGACCAAATGCCTGTCTCCTGCTTGAACTCCACCCTCCCTCTAGTGAAAGGTCTGATTTGACTGGAGGTTCTGAGGTCAGCAGAGGCACTGACAGAAACACATCTCACCCAGCAGTTGTAGTGTCTTTAAATTGAAGGAGAAGCATTAGCCTTCTTTTAAGCATCCTGTGGTAGCTAAAATGGGTTGCCCAAGAAGCTGAGCAGTACAGTTCACTGCTGCCCTCAGGCTGGAGACATTTAAATCCCCACTGTTACCTCTCAGGGGAGAGCCCTGACGTAGAGTTAACAGCTATTTGGGTCCAAGTAGGGCATTCTTTTAAAGCACTTTTGGCATCCAAAACAATTCTGCTTCTATCTTGTTGAATCTGGGTCACTGTGCAACAAGCAATGCAATATTTAAAAGGGGAACAACCAGCAGGGACTTCTTTGAGTTTAAAGTACCCAAGTGAAAGCAGCAAGTCCTTGCTGGCAAGCCCTGATGGCAGGAGTGATTTCTGTATTTTACATTAGACAGTTCTTGGAGAAAAATGGGAAATAGTTGTGATAGCATGATCTAGATTCCAGAGGTATGTCTGTGCTCAGTGTTTCATACTGAAGACCTCTAACCAGCACCAGCATTGGGAGATTTAGGTGCTTTACCAAATGTGTAGAAAGCCTAAAAATCTCTCATGGTTTTGGATTTCACTTTGGAGCCAACTTCCTTAAGTACAGACTGCAATGTCTAAATTGTAGGCAGTGCAGACCTTTATTGGCCCTGGCCCCTTGCCTTCCTTGTGAGATGGCCCTGGTTTTATTCCCAGCACAAACCAGGTGTGTTTACATCTGTGTATTAAATTCCAAGTCAAAGAGGTTATGGGAGAATATATTCCCCAGATATCCTACTTTTACAGAACCATCCCCCACTTCATTCATTCATCCTTAAAAATAGCAGATGAGGAAATGTATTGATGCAATATTAATTTTAAATATATTTACCCCTGAGATCATTGTGTATATATATAGATAGAAGAATAAACATTAAAACAGTGGTTACCCATGTTGTTAAAATGAGTCTATTGATAGTAAGAAATAAATACTGTAGAACTGTGGGATACTGAACTGCTGAAGAATTCCATCCTTATTACATTCCAACATATTTAAGAATTGTATATCAGGTTGTTTGAGGGGTTTTAAAACCAAAGCAATGTAATACTGATTCATTGTCAGAGCTGACAGAAGAACTAGAATATTGATTAGAAAAAAGCGCTCATTGTTTCCAAAGCTGCTCTTTTCTACTGATGAACCCTACTTTTAAATTGAGCCATTTCAATGAACTGATTAAAGGCCATTAATTTGTGAGAGTGAGACCTGAGTGGTGTAAAGCACTGCAGCATCATTTTCCATCCAGTTGAGGCTCTCTCCCATGTGCTTTAATTTTTACTCTTCAGCTGTAAAATCTTGCTAACTCACAGTGTGTTTCCATCCCTAGCTGGGTCAGACAGAGCATCCTAGCCCTGGGCCCTGTCAGTCATAGTGGCCAGTGCAGGGTGCCTGAGGGAGGGACAGAGTGGCCTTTTCCAGCAGTCTAGCCGGCTACAAGAAGTCTGAAGGTTGAGGATTTTCTGATCATGGACACATTTGGGGTTCTTTTGTTGTCATTGTTCTGGATGAGGTTTCTTTTTTCTCTGCACTCTCATATGGTAAATCTTTCTAAAAGCAATAAATACCCACCAGCTGCTGGTAGAAAGATTCGGCTCAAACCTCCAGCCTAGGCCCACACCTCTGAGTGAGGGCTTGTACAGGGCCAGCCCTTACAAAGGACAGCAAAACACAAAACTGAGGCACCATTTAAACTGCCTGACTGAGCTGTTCTGGTTTCTGAGACTTGCTTGATATGATAAATGGTATTCCTGATTCAGAGAGCAATTGAAACATGGAAGTAAACCAAGAGCTATTATCTCAGTGGTAGGAGGTGTGAGGAGTTCTTGTTTCCCTAAAGGGCCTGTGGAGAAGCATTGCTGAAATGCCAGGGGTTGGAGTTCATTGTTCCTAAGCACATGAAAGGGACAGTGGGGGATCAGTGAGTGTGTGGCATTGTGTATTCTCCTTATCACTTCAGGGTTACAAACCTTGTGGTACTGAAACCTGGTACTGGCCCAGTCCAGTAAGTTGTGTCTTTTAAGGAGCTGGAATTTATGCAGTTTGTAAACCATACACCTTTCTTGCTTGCATTCCTCAAACATAGCAGCTATAGTTCAGGATCTGTGGACAGGAAAGGATTCATTCTGCCTTTAATTTCCTTTGAGAACCTATAAACTGGGCCTCTGTAGTTAGTGCAAAATTTTCACTGAGCATGAAGCTGGAATTGTAATTCAAACAATTAGCAAAAGAAATCATCATTGCTAAAAGTCTGACTTGTGCTTTATGCTTATCATTCTATAGGCCCTATGAGCATCCCCACTCTATTATGCTTTCACTACCAAGAATTTGAATGGTTTCTAATAAAAAGTGACATATTGTGTATATACAAAACATTCCTGTAATGGTGATTCTCTGGACTTTTCAGCATGTCATCAGGAGTGTCACCTGCCATGAACATTCCGCTTAATCTGATTTGTGTAAGTAGTTTCAATGTAGTCAGGAGACATTGTGACCTGCTAGACCAGGGATTTAAAGATCAGGACTTGACCTTTTTGGAGCCCCAAACCAATAGAATAACCTGTTCTTCCCTTTAAGTTCATTGAAGACTAAGTAAATGGTTGCTTAGCCTGAAATCTCTCCTGAAATAAGAGTTTTAGTTCCACTTGCTGTAATTATCTATGAACTTTTACTGTCTATGACAGAGAGCTTGAGAATGTTGAAATCCAGCAGAAAGAAAATCCCCTGCCAAATATCAGAGAGGGGGAGGACATGTGGAAGTGCTTCCCCAGGTCCTTCACCTACCCCAGTGTGTTCTAGGAGCACCAGGAGATGTGACCTGTGATGATTTGTCTGCTGGTAAGGGTGGCTGACAACTGCATGCCAACTGAGAGAATAACAAGTAAGGAAATGCAAAGACTCAGAGAAAACTAGTTCAGAATTTTTTGCATTTTGTTAAGAAGCTCCTACTTCATAATTTGATGCTGAATTTTGACTTACTGTTAGAGGTGGAATGATAGCAATTTAAAAAGGTGACTTGTGGAAGGAGACTCATAATGGTCATGTTTGCTTTGTTGGTTTTTTCAGGCAGATGAATAGGATTTTTTATCACTTACAGTTAATCATGTGTGGCTGTGATATTACATTATTGCAAACATATGTGTGACTCCTTAGTTTTGAGGAAGAGCTATTTCTCAGTAGCAGAAGTCAGTGGGAATTCTGTCAGCTTAAGCATCATGACAGATCTCTGAAAGCATGATATTTCTATTAAGCAAGAACTATGTCTAAGTCTGTATTTTTTTTCCCCAAGTACTTTATTACAAAGATGAATCTAGCCTAGACACAATGGTGTAACTCCTAAGCATCTCCTACTCCCACCTATCCCTCTGATTTTTCTCATATCTCTTTTTGTCTCTCCTCCCATACAGACTGCACAGCCAATCTTGGTTTAAGCTGCTCACTTGCAGCTGCTGCAACACCCAGGGAATTGCTCACAAATGCAGACTTGCTCACAGTCTGCAATCATATTAGCAGGATTTTCAGTGTTGGGTTTTAGGCACCTCAGGAAATAGACTGGGATCTAATTTTTCACATACCTCTGTAATACCATAAATTGAATAAAATTTTTGCTTTCTTGTACTAGATGAGAATTAGAAACTACTCTCTGTTATTCTGCTTAGAAAATGCCCTGGAGTTTTCAGCTATATCATATATTGTTTTTATTAGATAAATTGTATCTATCTGTACCTTCATTAGCAAGATTTTTGAAATACCCCAGTTCCCTTTTATTCAACTAAACCCTTGTTGCTGCTATGTAAGTCACGCTCATTGCAGTGCCAATTTGTTTAAAGATACTTTAGGAATTTCAGGTGTCACCCCACTTCCCCTGACAGCACAATAAAATCACAATCTGAAACTGTGATAAGAAAATTAATACTAAATACTAATAAAATTAATACTAAATAATAATAAAAACCTAACAAACAAAATCCCCCAGCTGCTGTGGTGACTTTTGACACACGAGGATCCCGTGGGACATAGTGGGAAGCAGAAGGGTTAAGCAGGAAAGCTGAAATAGACTCTGCAGTCTCTATTTTCTGCCTGACTCCAGAGGCTCTGCAGTCAGCTGTTGCAGATTGAGGCAGACTTGTAATTTGCCTCATGGGTCTGGCAGGGAATTAAGGAGCAGTAACCAGTCTCCTATGGGGTATCCAGTCTCTATAACTAGCATAGGCACAATATGAAGGGCAGATCCTCAAAGATGCATAACCATGATAGGAAAGGCATGCTGAAATACCCTTAAGTCCATACTATGTGCTTTCTAGTCTTAAAACAAAATAAAATTGAACATGTACAACATTGAGTAGAAGTTCACTACTCCAGTGCTGGTGAAGGGTAATCACAGGGCCTGATGCAAAGAAAGACATTTCCCAAATAAAGCCTAAAGATGCAGGCAGTGTCCTCTGCCGGGCTGTGCTGGAGCCTTTGTGTTTCTTGCTCACTGGCAATGTCTGAGCTGGTGCTCTGTGAGAAGAAAATACTGACGTGTGCCCTGGGTGCTGGAGTTTGGTTCTTTCCCCTAGGTTCCGTGGTTTCTGCCACTTGGGTAAGAACTTTGGCACAGCTGCTGGGAATACATCGTCCATTCAGGGAAAAATTACTAGAAAGGAAGAGACAATATTAATAGTCTTGTTGTATCTCAGAGATGTGTTGAAACATGGCTGTTAAAACTCTTCAGTGATGTGCAACACAGTTGAGAAGCCCTGGAGAACTGAGAGCAGTTTTTTTATTATTGCTGGAAGTGATAAATTACAGTAACATATACAAACTTGATTGCTTTGGGTTCAAATTTCAATAATACAAATATTATACAGTATAGTGAACAGGAAATATCATGCATCTTTTTTTATAACTATTTGGTCAATATATGTAACTAGCATCCTCTGCAATAATTATTTCTTGGAAAGTGCAGTTTGTTGTTTTACATTTTGTGTTTGCCTTTTTTTTTTTAAATATAGATTTATATATAAATGCTGGCTTAAGCTTTGAGTGTATGAATCTGAGGCTTGTAATAGACCTGGGACAGGATCAGTTTTGACTCTGTCACTTTGCTGCTGATAAGGTGACTTTTTCAGTTGACTCTGACAGCTCCTTATGTGTAAGCATCCTCTTCTCACTTCTACCAGGAGCAGATTCTTGTACAGCTTTGATTTTTCTGCTTGTGAGGCATATTTTCTCATAGTGCATCAGGAAAAGACATGCTGAAAATTGCCTTTTCCAACTGGACACAGCCATATAAATAATTGGCATCGTGCATGGCAATTATCACTTCAAACTCCTTGAAAAGTCTCACTTCCCAGGAGCCTGAAAAGTGAAGGTCTGCCATGCTCTTAATGTGTTCTCTATTTAACTGCAAGAAATCCATCTGCTTTGTAGAATTTTGTCTGAATTTCAGTATCTTAAAGACAAAGTTAGAGTGGGATTTTGAGTGTGTGCCTCTGGTTTGTTTTGTTCTGTTTTTTTAAATAAAAGAGCAGGAAGAAGGGAATTTTACATCTTTTCTTATTTGATCAAATTGAAGAACATTTCATTTTTGCTTTCATTCCTTTAAATTAGTTTCAATCTACATGATTTATAGGGAGCTTACTTCAGGGAGATCATCATTGGTAACTGCATATCTAAATAATTACCATTTTTCCCTGAATAATTTAACCCATAAATGCTCCTACTTTGTAATCTTGGTATGAACAGTCTTCCAAGGCTCTGTGTGGTGACAGAGGACAGGCAGGAAAAGGGCAGAAGATTAGTTTCCAGTTGACACCTCTGTTTCCTCAGTATT
This sequence comes from Zonotrichia leucophrys gambelii, assembly GCF_028769735.1. NCBI lineage: Eukaryota > Metazoa > Chordata > Aves > Passeriformes > Passerellidae > Zonotrichia > Zonotrichia leucophrys. The sequence goes on from NC_088179.1 coordinate 7,631,408, forward strand.
TTCCCATTTTTTCCTGAAGTAGCTCTCATGTAATACTAGGAGGGGCTGTGCTGTTTTCAAGGCTTGCCTCTAAGCAAGAAATTCCTCATCCACACGTGCTATTGGCTGAAAGGTCTGCTGAACACCTTGCAACAGCACTTCTAACATGAATTTTGGGGTAAATGTGTCAGTTTCATCACCCTTAAAACATGTGTTCTGAAAGCATGAGTATTTAATGACCTATCTTGACTAACATTTTAGATTCAGATTTTTCTAGTCTAACATATTGTCTGTGTAGATTCATTTTCTGCTCTTTGTTACTTGCTGGTGATTCATTAAGTACTGTGATCAACATGAAGCATTCTGAAAAATAAATGCTCTGTTGCAAATCAGTTTGTTAATCTCCCCTCATACTTAGCAAAAACCTTTATCCTTTTTAGATGAGTTGAAAAAGTCTAATTCAAGGGACTTAACATATGCAGATTTGGTTAAAGAGCATATTCCTTTCTTCTGTGATGAATATTGAGCTTGAGTAAAATCCAAGCTAATCTTGACTCTGTTTTCCCCTCTTATCACATAACAGACAAATGTTTCCTGCAGCTACTGTGTCATAGCAGAGCATCTGCCTCTGTATGAACCAACTGCCAGATAGCCTTAGCAAGCAGTCAATTTATGCAGTTGACAGGTTTATTACTTTATCAGATATTTGCTCAAGGACAATTTTATTATATGCAAATCATTGACATAAATTGGGGAAGAATGAATTTATTAAGGGGTCTAAATTAATCTTTCACCATTTGGTATGTGCATTTTTATTATGTAATGTATTTACTTCTAGAATATTCATTTGTCTGAGGGCTGTGCTGCAACTACAGGATTTGTCAGGGTTGGGTTAATGCTGATTTGTGTTTTGTATTTTTTAACAGGCTCTACCTTAATGCAGGCCAGAGTTCAGACAACATGGGCTATAGAGATCTTTGGCTTGAGATAGGGAGTTAAAAATTCATACACATGGTTTTACTGGACTTGAATTTTTAAAGTGTAAAATGGAAAAAAATCAGCTCACTACTCATGGAAGCAAAAGTCGGTCACCTGCTCTGCAGAGCTGATTCAGATCCTGCTCTCTTTAACTGACTGAGCAACTATTTTTTATTTATCAGTAGAGAAATCCTAAACACAAGATCTGGAAAAGAACCCCAAACACACCCCCCTCAAAAAAAAAAAAACAAAAAACCAAAAAAAACCACCAGACCAAAAAAAAATCCCCAAACAAACCAACCAAAACCACCCAATGCAAAACAATATAAACCCCCTCCCACAAGAATAACAACCAGACAAGGAAGAACCCTATAACCCCTAAGCAATTGCATTGGAATAAATATTTACAGGAAGATACTGGGAGTCTGTTTTGTTATTTGGTTTTTAATCTCATGTTCTAGCTTTCTTATTCTCGTTTTCGAGTGCACTTTGTGTACCCATTCCTGTTGTCAGATCAGGCTTTCACAGATAACCATGGCAAACACATTTGTGTTGCCTTCTTGAGTGATGACATCAGGATCCGGACACTTTTCTGCAGTAGAGGAGTGAATATGTCTTGTGCATTTTTTATTTATTCTTTTTTAATTAAGAAAAGAGAATGTATGCTGACTCAGGAGCAATGGCATGTACCTTAAGATTTTGTGGTGGGAGAAGTCTGCCTTTTTCTCAGATCTGTTTAGTACTGGATGAAGTTTATGGCTTAAGAAATCTGTGCTCAAAGTTTGGCTGAGCATGTTATTTTCTACATTTGTGCTACAGCCCTCATGAAAAAATTGGGAGTAAAAGTAAGGTTTTGGTGGGGTGACCACACTGAAAGCTGTCAGATGCACAGTTTCATGTTATTGGGACATAAAATTCTTAGATGTAAGCTTGTAAGATTGAGAAAACATAATAAAGAATCCAATTTACCTCAACTTGGAGTTATAGGGCCATAATGACTTATATAGACCCAAAATTAATTTTGTATCTTCTCTGTTTGAGAAACTTCTAGTCCCTGTCTTCTTCAACTCACACTGAGCTGGTAGAGCATCCAGTCATGTCAGAGGGTGCTGAGAAGATATTCCCTTCTTGACTGAAATAACCTGGGTTTGCTGACTTACCTGTATGTTAGAAGACACTCACTGGTTTCTTCAAGCTGTTGAGGCAGTTGGTTGAAAAAACATTAATTTTCCTGAAGCAAGACAATTACTTACAATGAATAATTATGTGTGTAGCAAAGGGGAGAGATTCAAGAATTCCCTGAAATTTTGTTTTTAGAGAAACACAAAATTCTTGTCACTGCAGACCCCCCCAACTGAGTAATAATTAGTATTGACTCCATGCTTCTCAGAAGGCTAATCAATCACTTTAATGTGATATTTATTGTTATACTATACTTATTAAGAAACCCATTACCCTTACAGACAATCATGATACAGGCGGACCCAATTGGATGCAGGTGGATTCAGTTGGATACAGGTGGATCCAATTTGTCCTTCAATCCAAGCACCATCACCATTGGCCAATCAAGAAACCACCCTTTGGTAAACCAATCTCCATAACACATGCCACCTGTGCACAACAGGTGCGGCAAGTGAAGGTAAGAATTGTTTCTCATTCTTTTCTCTGGTCTTCTCACAGCCTGTCCCAGGATGATGCCTGGTAAAGTTGTGCCTTGCTCTCTGTGGCCAAAGAGCTGCTGCCACACATTTTCAGATAAGAAAAATGGAAAGTAGCTGGGAAAAGTTATTTTCAAATTAGCTTTACTGTAAGATTTTTCATTTGTGGGTTGTACTAAAAGATTTTCATTCTTGAAATTAGCAATACTGCAGTTTCTGAAATATAACAAATTATATTCTTTATAAATTTTTTAAAACTTATTTGAAGCAGTTGATTGTAAGTTCTGTTTTGAAGTTTTGGATAAAAGAATCATAGTATGTCAGATAACTTGTCAAAATCTTGTGCCAAAACCATTTCATTCGTTTTGGAGTTGTCAAAGTGAGGTTTTCAAGAGTTTTCACAGATTTTAAGGGATTTTTTTTTGCTTCCCTGATAGATAATTCTGTTTGTACTGTTTTCTCAGTTGCCATTCATGATTCCTTATATACTCAAATATGTTACTCAAAGAACCCATATGGGGAGGAAATAATTATTAGAGATCTTTTTTGCCCTAATTTTCTTACAGGTAATTATTATAATAATTATATTTCTTAATACTCTTTAAAAAATGAAAGGAATGCTGGATTTCTCTGTGTTAGATGGACATCAGAAGGTTTTTCTAGGTTGTGGAAGATCTCCATGTGTTATACTGCATTTGAACTACAGAGTGCTTGAGCCTTCTGTTTCTATCTTGGAGGAAAAATATTTAATGCATTTGATATTCTGCTCTTAAACAGAGATATCAATATGAAATAAAAAATAGATATATGCTATACTGAATGTGTCTAGAGCTCTCTGAAAAATTGCAAGTTTAAAATTCTGGTTAAATCCTCCTGTAGTCTTGCCCTATCTCAGAGTATTTTTAGTATAATTCCTGAATGGCTGAGTTACTCTGATAAACAATTATTGATAGTGTCATGAATTCATGCCCTATTCAGTAGAAATAAAAACATTCAATGGAAATGGAATTAAATCTATGATAACATTCAATGACGTATAACTCACAGGCTTGGTATGCTGTTTGAGAATGGGACTGCAGAGATTAGAGAAACACAAAGACATTTTATGGAGCACATCGTGGGCCATTCCATGGATAATCTCATGTTCCTCTAAGAAACAGAACAAAAAACTCTGTGGAGGTGTATAATATTCATAAAAAAGGCCTGGCTTCAGTATAACCTTAACAATGGGTGGCTGTCACATGTTAGGGGTGTGACATTAGGATTCATTCTGCTGCTCTGCTTTGAGGCGGGGTTCACAATAGCTCTGGAGGGCTCTGCTTTCATGCTATTAATGGAGAGCAGTGTATACAGTATCATTAGGAAACACAGCAAGGACACTTTCATGCACTAATTTCTTCCTCTCTGGCTCCTGAAGAGACCCTTCAGGGTTCCTGCTTCTTGAGTGTTCCCCTTAAACCTGAACACTTAAATGAAATAATCCTTATATGCATCCAACACAGTGTCTCTGTAAAGCTGAAATATCAGCTTTAGGTTTAATGTGTGATTTGTGGGTTGATGATGGTGAAGGACTATATGAAAGTGTAGAAAGATTTGTGGTTCTATTTTCTACTTGTAAACTCTTTGCCTCGTTCCAGCCGTGTATAAATTTTACCTTTGGACGTTGTGTGCTTTTAGAGTGTCAGGGAGATTCTTCTCAAGCAAAAATATCTGAGCTACCTGCCGGGGTTTTTAAATAGCTTTTTTTTAGCAAGGTGATACACTGAGAGAAGCACTCTGTGAACTGCATCCTCTGCTAATGTAAATCAGAAAAGTCAGAAGGCTCACATTTCTCACCTCAATACGAGTACTATCCTTGTTAATCAATATGTAATAAACCTCAGGTGTTCATTGAAATTCTTCTCCCATGCCAAATCTTGTTTTGCCAGTAAGCATAAGTCAAATTTATCCTGTATAGGGCTTTTCAACTTCTTTATGTTAGAAACAAATGCTATATTACCTCTGGGTATAAATTATATATTGTGTATATGTACACAACATATGGAGAGTTCTATTAGAAAAGTGCCTATCTAAATATTAATAGTTATTTTGCCTTTTTAAACACTTATAATTCTATGTAAACTTCTCTGGTTTTGAAGAGAAAAGCCACACTGCCTTTTCTTTCCCAAAACTTCATGATCCCAAACTCAATGCCATCGTTCAGTGACAGGAAGGTTTTCAGTAGTGCCTGATTTTCTCATATTAATTCTGTGTGTCAATTAACAAATTCAGATTCTTCAGAGTGAACCTTACAACTCTGTGAGTGATAGGTTCCTGCTGGTGGTTTATGACAGAATAGCACTACTTTTTCAAAAAATTTTTCTGCTATTATACTGCCACTGTTTAATGACAACAGGAAGTCATCAATCAAATTAAAGTTCTCTGTGTGTCACTCTAAAAAAATCCTCATTTTAATAGAGAGAAAGGGGTAGGGCTTAGCAGGGGAAGGCAGATGGTGAATTGATGGAGCTATTCAGTCTAAAGTCTCTTAAAAATACTCAGTTTCAAGTCATGAAGGGTGAGGTTGCAAATCCATTTTAATTCCAGCTCGAGAAATCTTGATGCTCTAGCATTTCCTAAACAAAAAAACCCCAAACAATACCAAAAAATTAAAATCCAGATCTGTAATAATCTCTCTTCTGCCTTCTTTCCTTACCTTCCTTCTTGGTCTGAAAGACAGTAGTTATTGCCTCTGATGTAGCAATCATAGTACTTCAGTGTAGTAACAGTATTCTCCTTAAAGTGAAGATGTTATAAATTGGTAATTCAATATATGTGTGCATTTGTATATATATATTTATGTGAAGATCATTTAGAAGCAATTGTCGTCCCTTTTAATATAACTTTCCAGTAACCCTGAAGTTATATAATGTAATTTTCTTTTTTCGTTCAGTACATTTTATATAAAGAAACCCTCAAATACTCTAAGACAACCGCTGAAATCAAAGGGAGAGGTAGAATAACAAATTCCCTTCCTCCCTCAAACATTTAAGGTAGGAAATTCTTACAGACAGGACAGAATAATAGAAGAACATGGTTAGGTGTAGCAGGAGATTGAAAGTGAGGAAATGTAAATCTGGCATCAGCACTGTGCTGGGAGGAAAAATCAATTAACCTCTACAAGTTAAGTGGTGAAAGGATTGAAGGGGTTTCAGGTTCAAAGTTGCTTGTCTTATTCCCATTATTGAGTACTTTAGTGATGAAAAAAACAGGAGTGTGAAGAAGAAATAAAGGAAACAATGAAAAAAGAGGCATACACCTAATAAAAATTGAGTTATGTAGTCAAATAAGCATAACAGAATAAACTACATTGGAAATTACTTCATCAGAGCCTATTTCCATCCAGAGCTCCTGAAGTGATCTCCTAAACCTTATGCTGAGATTTTTGTTGAAAACTGTTTCAAAAAGTTAATAAAATAGGAGCTGTTTTCATCAATGTTTGGTCAGTTTGAATAGACTGCTTTGCATTTGGAAGCAATAGGCTGCTTGCAGCACAGCTGTAATACATTCTAGAGGTGTATTTACACCCAGAATTCAAGCTAATTACTCCTCTCCTGTGCTTCTGTGAATTCTTAAACCATCTTTGAAAGTAGATTCCTAGTAGAGAGCAGAACTTTCTCTGAAAAACAGATTTGTGACATTATGAAACTATGAAGACCATAAAGGAAATAGGGGAGGAAGTATAATCTAGATTCTTAATTAATAGTATTGTATCTTCTCTTTCCCTATTGAACCACTATTGATCAGTGCAATGGCAATATAAAGAGTATATCAGTATTTTGTGGGGTGTGGTAGACATTCTGTATTTCTATTAAAATAGACTGACTCAAATCTATAGTCAAAAAAGCTGAGCTTGAATGAGTAAGGCAAAGAAAGCACAAGTGATGAGGTGCTGGATTAATGCAATGATGAAACAAAATACCACTTTAGCCACTAAACTCTGTCAGTTTGCAAATTCTGCATTGATTTAAGGTGACTTGTACTTATACAGATCTCATCACTGCAGATCCCCCTGTATCATCACATTGTTGAAGAGTCTCTGTTTGAATGTCTTGGATTATTTTCAAGATGGTATTTTTCTAAAGATTTCTCAACCTAGCCTTGTTTGGGTCAGTGTTTCCTGTTATGTCCTAAATAAGGATCCAGTTCTGCCCTGAGTTGTTATTCCCAGAGACCTGAGGAGCGCACTTGTGCAGGCCCATTTTCAGAATTAAAGTCTGTCTGTTATGCCTGGTGTTACCAACTTTTTCATGCACTTCAAGTTTATTTTCAGGTTTTGTCCATCCCATTTATTACAAGCAAATTTATTTCCTCTAGTGCCTAAAATAATCTTTGTATTTTATGTAGTGTAAACCAAGTTTATATTTAAATAATAGGAAAAAAGGGCAAGATATTAGACCTCTTTCACACATACAGTGAGAAAACAATCTAGTTCTCCTAGTGGCCTATCTTGCATAGATGGCAAGTCTTTTATTCTTGATTTGCACATGCTTGCTAACAGAAAGTGAGTGTTTGGAGTGAATTTTTGAAAGTTGTCAGCTTTCCAATAATAAAAGGACTTGAACAAAACTATAGTTCTGATACAGCTGAACTGTAAGAGTTATTGAAAGACTAATTCAGATCTGTCATTTTCAGAATAATTTCTGATAAACTTGAGGGGGCTGATCTCGGGTTAGCTGTGGGTAAAATTCTTTTCTTAGGCTGTGTGTGAGTAGAGAAAAAAAAGAGGACAAAAGACAAACACTTTCTATTAAGAATCTCAAAATGCAGCTACCTTCCATATATCAAATAGAATGACTGTGAATAATTCACTTCATGTTTGGAAAGTTCATAATTCAGGCTAACAGCAGTATATTGATCAAATATTTATAACCTAAGAAGCACTTTTTTTTTCCCTAAGACCCTCCTGTAGCACCCCCTACTAGAATTTAAGTCCGTTATATACCTGGTCAATATTTCTCCGGTCCAGAGGACAGCCTTTTAATCACAGAAATAAGCAGGAACCAGGTAGCAAAACTAACTGTCCCACATTTAGTGCTGCTGGCACTCAAAGGAACTTTAGACAGACTACTTCTGGTTTTAGCACAGAACCTTTGCCACTCGTATAAACCCAATACAGTTACAGTTGTGTGGGAGACTGAAAGAGCAATGTCACTAGGGTAACATTCACCAATTGTTATTCTTAATTATGTTTGCATGCATAATTCATAAGTAGTCTTCATAGACAAGAAAAGAAAAAAGATAAAATTGAACAAAAGCACAGAATTCTTCACAAAATAACTACAATATAATTAGGCAATATATTTAACGTGCTTATTACCAATGTGGTTTTTTGTTACAAAGCTAAACAATGTCTCCCTTTGGAGGGAGAAAAAAAAAATAGAAAAGGAGGAGTGGAGTGAAGTGAAAGAAAAAGAAAACCCTTGCTTTGCCTTATCCCATGTGGTGAATGTTTCTGTTTTAACAAGCTTCTCCTGCCAACAAATGTAAGAACAGAAGGTCAAACAAAAGGAGGGCCTGGGCTGTGCTCATCATGTTCACAGAGCTGCTGAGGGCCCTCCTCACACAGCTTGAGGGTGCATTTCATGCTCCAGCCCGGGCTGTGTGGGATGGGGGCTCAGCTCAGCACAATGAGAGCCTCCCCCAGCCCCTCAGAGCTCACCTCTGCTTTCTGAACACAAAAGCTACCTGCTGCATAAGCTTGGCAATATATTTCAAACTGCCTCAGGTGCCTCTGATGTGGGACTGAACCAACTCCTGACCTCACAGTCACTGTTATAAACAAAAATTCAGTTAATATTTTTTTTGTGAGAAAAAGTTACAAAAAGGCAGCCAGACCACTGTCCCTGCCAAGGTTCTGCGTGTTTTGTCATGGTAATCACAGGTCGTTGTAGCTTATCGCTCCTTTTGTATTAGTAAAAGCCCTGGCTAGGGCGAGGTAATGGCCCTTCCCCGAGGCTAAGTTGTACCTTTCCCAGAATAGTGAAGACACCTGAGAGGGTGGCGGGAGTTATGCAAAGTGACTCCAGGAGCAGCATGCTTTTTGAGACCCCGACTCCAAACGCACTGAGAAAACCCCAAAAACAACGAGCCAAATAAGAGTTGAGAGACTGGCGTGATGTCTGGACGTGAGGAGCCGAGTGCTGAGCCTGCAGAGACACTGGAAACCTTCGCTGTTCCTCACCCTGTGTTCGAGAGCCCCCGGGCTAGGTCTGGGAGGAAGCGAGACTCGGACCAAAACAACATCTGACGGGGACATCACGCCCTAGAGGCTCCCACGAGGACCGGATCCCCGAGCTCTGCCCTAGCGGACAGAGCTGCGCATGTCCTCCTCCTCTGAGTCGCCCTGGGTGACACGACGGGGACTGCAGCCCTGCCGAGCCGCCCAATCCTGAGCTGATCACTTTTACTAAAGGCATTAAAAAGGAGAAGTCGTCTCCTGGCCCTGTTTATTTCAGTCACTATGGTAGTTCCTGTATTTTTCTCCCTGATACCCCTAAAGAATTAGGTACATGAGCACTGAACAGAGATTAATCTTACTGCATAGCAACTGAGAGAGGACCTGAGATTTTCATGCAAGTTTTAGCACTATTAATTTTTATTTTTTTATTCTAGCAGTCGACATGCAAATGTTAAAGGGACCTTCTGACAAGGCACAAAGGGCTACCATTTATAAAATCTCTGATTTCAAACTGTACAGGACTTTTGCTTTTACTGGAAAAAACCACCCTATGCTAATATTCATTCATAAACTATCTGTTTAAAAGATATCCTGCTTTGCACTTCTGTCACTACAGTGTAATCATCTGATAGTGTGTATGTACCTCAAACAACCATTAATTATAACCTGTCAGGGGAGTTAAATTATTTACCTCTAAAATCTTCAGCAAATGTAAATTGTGCCCGAGTCTTCTAGAATTGAAAATAGAAATAAATCCTCTGCCTCAGTTAGAAGTAAACCAGTGCTCTAGGAAAGCCCTGCAGGTGCTTTAAGTTAGCACAGTACTGAATTTACGTAATATGTCAATGTGGGATTTAATTGAAAGCGAACTCAAACCATGTTCTTCTCCTTGGTCTCAAATGACCAAATTTTTCAGTCTGTGATAACCCCACAATTAATTTTCAACAGCAAGAAAACAATTTCTTCTATCAGGATGATACACTTTCTTAGTCACAAACTTCAAAAGCAAAGCATCAGATAAAATTTTAGTTTGAAAACAGGAAGAAACTCCACACTCAAGCATATCGCACTAATTCAGACACTGATATCTCACTATTGCTCTTCCCTAGCACTTGATTTAGGCATGGATTTAATTTTGCAGGGTGGTGCACATTCCCCTTGAATGCTGTTGTTGAGGGCTGCATCAAAAGGCTCCTCTAATGCTAAAGCACATATTCCTTATTCAGCAGAGTGTTCAAAGCAAGGAAATTCCTTAATCTCAGCAGACACTTCCAAAGATTGTGTTTGAGACAGTGACTGCTCGTTTGCACATCCCTTTGCTGGGCTTTGTTCAGATTCAAATATTCAATGTTTGGACCTTCAGTATTGGGTACTTTTCATTCAATGTCTTTTGTAGTCTGGGATTGTCAGATTTTCCCCTTGCTGGAGGTCTGTACCTAGATCCATGGAGAATGACAACCAGGGCTGTTTGTTCGAACTCCTTTCAAGCATTGCTGGGTTGTAGTCAGTCAGTATTCTTTGTGCAGATTTGGGATTATCTAGGGAATGATTCATTGTGAACATGATGCCACAAGAAGGAATAAAGAAATTGGAAAGTGCTGTAGGTTCGTGAGCTGATGACTTGGTGCTTTGGCCTGAGGTTGTCAATGCATTTATTTGCTTACCAATGCTATTTCATGGCCAAAATACTTTTGCCTGCCTCCAAAACAGGGCTTTAAGCAGGGCTTTGGCTGCACAGAAGCATTATCACTTGGACAGATTTTCAGGTGAATTTCAGGAAATTTCTAGGGGGATAAATACTGATCTCTCATCCTCCATACTGTTAAGTACAATAAAACTAAATGGTGATAGAAATCCTACTCCTGATTTAATTATTGCAGTACCTCTGATGTTTTTCTTGTAAAGTCACTTCTGCATCAATAATAAGGAGCAAAATTAGTTTAAAAGATCACAAGCAATTGCTATGAGCAGAGTGGAAAGAACAATACCTCTAACAAAATATCTCCCCAGAACGTTCACTGGATTTATTTGTTTTGGGATTTTTTTTTCCTGTTTGGTTGGCTTTGGGATTTTTTAAATCAGTTGGACAAATGAGGTTTTTAGATGAACATCTAATCTTGAGAATGTGTAGAACATAGGTTATACAGCTGAAGTTTAGGAAAGCTTTGTAAGCTAAAAAAAAATGGGAGAGGAGAGGCAAGTTATATAGGAGTCAGCTTAACTGCAATTTTTGTAAAAGCACTGAAAGCATTAGTCTATTTTTGAGCTCAAAACAGCAAAGTCAAAATCTTGATTAAAAATATATTTCATTTGTGCTCACTGAAAGCCAGTGTACAACACTTTGATAGGAATAAGCCGTTCATTCACCAAAAGAGGTAAAATTGGAAATCCTTCAGAACAGGACCTGACAATTATAAGAAATCACACATAAATCACAAGTAACAAATATCATGTTGTCACAAGGGAATAAGTATCCGTACAATATATCACAGTAAGGGCATGTATGTGTGCCCAGAGCCATGGTATATTTTGCAGCCCAGGAAAGCCATGAAATTATTCTCCATTGTATTTAACATTGGAAAGACTCTAATTTGTCCAGGTCTAGGCACTTCAGTGCAGGGAAATAGAAATTGTTTGAACAAACAGAAAAGGAACTCATCACAATTTTTACAGGAAAGAAGGAAGAAAGGAAATAGGAATGTTTAGCGTCAAGGGGGTGATGTGAAAATGTTTTCCAGTGAGTATGCAGAGACATAGGGAACTTATTCTTCTGTCTAGGATGAGTAAAATAAACAAATATGATCTTAAAATATAGTAAGGAAGATTTAAGTGAGACCCAGGAAAACTTCCTAGTGAAAACTGCTATGGAGCATTTGACTAAATTGTTTTTACCTCTCAAAGTTCCTCTTGCAGCTATGGTCTGTATTTTTGTTATGTGGATGAAGTAGTTATACATTGATATGTTTGTAATTTTGTGGATCTTTCAAATCCAAATTAAGCCCCTGGGTCTCTTACTCAGACTGTAATTTCAAATTCCCTATAGGAATCAGAACATATGTACAGTATGTATAGTTTACATAGCCATCTTGTTTTACATCTCTTTGAATGTCTGAACAGAAACTGCTCCCAGTCCAAAATCTGGATGCAAATACCCTGGAAATTTCTGGAGAGTATTTCAACCATGTATTCAAGCTTCAATTATGCATCCTAAATCCCTATCTGATTTGGAGCTATTTTGTGCAAGAAAGCATTTGGAATTAATTATTTTTTTGCAGTTTTTAATTAGAAAAAAGAATCTGACTGATTACATTCCCCCCTTCAATTAACTAAAATAATTTCACTTCTGGGCTTATACCTTGCATTCCAAATTGCAACTAAACGTGCATAGTGAAGCCTGATGGTAGGATCCCCAAAACTAAAGGCTCAAACCAGGAATGCTCTGAGATTTTAAACTACATGGGAATGAATAATAGTGCTCCAGTGTTTCAGAACAATCTAAGGTTCTTTTCTCTCCTCTATTTGTTCCCAGAAGAACACTTACTTTTATATAACGCATGAATACCAAGATTTGTGGTGGGAATACTTCACATCTACAAATGGCTGTCCCACAGGGATTTGTAGCACTGTTTTAGATTTCTGTTTCCTGCTTCAGATTTCTGATTCAGTTTCCTGAAGTTTTGCCATCACACCAAATGCCTTTTCAGAAGAGTTCTGTTTTAGTACTTTTCTGATTACACACAGCTCTCTTTATGTTCCTCGATTGGATTACATTGAATCACACTGTCACATTAATTGAAAAACATGGTCTTGCCATAGCAAAAACATATGTATATAAAAGGCAGCAAGTCATCAGCACATACTAAAAATTATTTCTTGTTTTAGAAAATATTTTGTTTATATCAATTCTTCTGTGCTTTTTTTTGAGGAGGAAGAGAGATGTTTGCCTTAGTACTGATTGAAAGTTGGCATTGTCTGCTCCAAGAGAGAGCCACAGAATTCCATTTGACATCTCATATCTTTTGTGGTCTACTACCCTTCTTCAGTTTCCTCCTTAATATGTTTTTTTCTGTTTAAGATTAGTTCAGTTTCAAGCAGGACTTTCAGGTTTTGTAGTTCAGAAAACCACAGGCATCATCTCTAGGTATTTCTGCAGATCCTCCTCCCTATGCCTTGGCCCTGCTGTCCCATTCTGCCCTGCAGCTCTAGCTTCATACCTTTTCAGTCAGTTCATACTAAAATAGTGGTCTAAATTCATCAGATTGCATCTTGGTTACTGTAAACTCCCTTTCTCTTGCCTGGAGAAATGTAATCTTGCTTTCTGCGTATCTGTATAAATTCATTTTTCTAGCTCATCTTTGAGGTTTCATATCTCTCCAATGATTTTCTGTTGTGTCAAAGAGAAGCCACTTGTCCTCACTTTCAAGATTGTCACCCCACCCAACTTATCCTCATTTGTTCACACCAAACTATTTGTTTTTGAATCTGATCACTATTTCTTTTTCAATATGACTGTAAATTTAAGTGTGTTATAACTTTGTCTCATTGGGACATCATTCTTGGGAGCTGGTCCCCAAAAACTCCTGCAGAACATTCTTTAAACATCCATTTCCCCTCATAAATATTTGTCAGACATTAAACTTCCAGTAAGGTGAGAGCACTGGCTGATGTTAATCTGTATGGTTTTCTTTCTATCCCTAGAGCCTAATGCTAGAGGGTGGATGACTCTGTATTCACTAAACCACCAATGTTAAACCAGGTTTGTAAAATTTTTGGAAGTAAGGATCAATTTGTTTTGAGCTTGATAATCATTTGGAAATGTGTCTGGGCACTAGAGTAGTACAGAATATATTCAGTAGTCTTCTTGCATTATGATAATATGATTAAAAGAAAAATCAGTGAAATACTGGACATTCCATAGGGTGGTGTTCTGGGATTTTTTCGTTTCAGAGCCTGCACTTTGTCAGGTTTTGTATGACAGTGGGATGTTATGATAGCTGTGCTGTACTGCTCTGGTCTCTTTTTTTTTTACTCTGGCTCAAAAAAACAACCTGATCATCATGTCAATCAAACCGCTCATCCTGCTAATTGTGTCAGTGTAATGATTTTAATTTAAAAATAGGCAAAGAAAAGTTTGATGTAAGACCTCCTAAAACTGGTTTGAAATTCTGTGCTCCGCATTGAGGGGCATTGTTCATTAGTGAAATGATATGGAATAATTACACTGGAAGGGACCATGTGAAGCAGAGCACAGGTAGAATTGGTTGACATAGAATTCATGTCAGAAGATATTAAGTCATCTTTATTTTTTGGTAAACATCTGCTGGGTGACTGAAACTGAGGTTGGGGGAAATTATCAAGTATAAGTAGAAAGATCAAGTTGGCCTTCAGAGTATTACAGCATGTGTTGCTCAGGATCATGATTTTGAAAAAATAGACTGTCCTGAACCCAGCATGATTAGGTTTCAGATTAATAATTTTTTTTTCTTGGCTTTCTGTTTGTTTGGGGTTTTGTTAGTTGGTTGTTTTGTTAACGCCTACGATACGCATTTTAGGGTGCATCTCTAAGATCACATCTTTGTTTGCTGATCTGTCTTAAAAGAACACAGAACCATATGTAGCTGATTTATATATGAATTTCGGGAGTGAAATATAAAAGATTTTAGAAAATCTAAAACAGGGAAAGTAACACTTTTTGTTAATTGCATTAACAACTATCATAAATTCTTGGAGTTGCAGATTATAATTCTACTTGAGATATTTGTGTAGCTCAAACCCATTGAATTCAATTAATAAAAGAAGAAATATTTGGCATTAATTACATTTAGCTGAGTTTCTAAATGGCTCCCTGGTAAAAATAAGCATATACCAATTGTTTTAGTAGTGTTTAAACAGTAACATAAAGAGCATGCAGTAAATAATTTCAAAAATATTGTTCTCAAGCAGAAGTTATGATTTGGTTTAGACATTTATAGGAACACAGATATTTCGTGCTGGATAAAGGCAGGCAATCCAACATCCCATCCATCAAGTGCCCCAACCTAGATTCTTTAGAAGGGCCTATAACAGGCAGACACCCTATGGTACATCTCCATTTATGTCTAAATCCTGATCTCACCAGGGATTTTTCTTCAGGGCTTACTCAAGTTGTAATCTTTCTTCCAAAATATATAGATTGTTCTCAATTATAGCAACTGCAGATAATAATCTGCTACCCACGTACATGTTTGTAATAGTTTTGAATCTCAATTTTTGTCTTCAGTAGCTTCTTGTAGTAGACTTTGCCATTCCATTTTGTTTTCAGCATCTTCATCAATTCTTTCAGGTGTCCATTTGCTGTTATACACACAGAAAACACTGATTTACTTTTGCTTAAACATTTTGGATTTATTTGGTTTATTTCTGTACATGTAGACCCCCTGTGTCTTCAGTGTTAAAGAGAAGAATTTCAGGATATATCCAATAGAGACAAACTAAATACAACCTAAAAAAGATATTATAAACATTGTAATTGTTCTCTTAAGGGCTGCCAGGATTGCATGGAACATGTCATCTGTTTTAACAGGGTAAATAATTATTTAAGACTCCTGAACTCTTAAGAAGTATTCACCTGTAGAAAAGTCTGTGTTCATTTAGCAGACCTGTGGAAAATTCCTTTGACATTTTCTGTTGGAAATAACATAAATATACACACATGTGCTAAAGTAATTTGTAGACCTCTGCAAATTTTATGTTTTCTTCTGTGCTTATCTGTTCCCAAGAAATTTTCCTTATTTTGTTTAGCTCTTCAGTCTCCAAGCAATTTGGTATTCCTCAGATTGTTAATGTCTTCATACATGAGCTGACTTTCTGAACACCTTATTAGATTTGTTGTATGAAACATTCCAAAGAAAATATAAGAGAGAAAAAGTAAAAACCTATCAATTTTTTGCCACATGCTGATATAAAACAATGCATGGGAATAATGGTCAGTCATAAATCAGTAAAAAATAAAATTCAACTCAGATAACCTGGGGTAATTTAGAGTGTCTTTTTCAAAACCAGCTGAACTGATGGTTGTTCTCACAGGACGCACTGAACTCTGTGCTGGGTTGGCAAGATTCTAGCAATATGACACTTGTTTTTCTAACAGAAACTAATTAACTCCTCACTGAGACTTATGAGAAGTTTTAGTTAATAATCTTTGGGACAATTGCTCCTAAAAGTAATAATCCAAAGGCTGAAGGCATTGAATCAGAAATCTCTCAAAAGAGAGCTGATTTTCAGCACAGGCAGGTCTCACCTAAGCAGTTTTAGCCTTCTGTGACCAAATCTGCATTTTTAGCAGCTTTGGAAGGGGAGCAGCAGGCTAATTTAAGGTGCGGGTGGACAGCATTTGCTCCAGTATGAGCTGATCCAGCAGCTCAGTGCTGCTGAGGGGTAGTTGGGCTCATTCTTGATCTTACCATGGTCCCTTTCATGGTGCCCCTCTGGCACTCATGTGTCCTCACAGTGAGAGTCTTCTATCCACCACACCAGCAGTGAAAAAATGATTAACTGTACTCTTAGGGTCATGTTCTTTAGGCAACAGTGTGCTTCAGCTTCTAAGAAAGAGCAGAAAGCCCTTCCTTGGGACCACCTTCAGCTGCTCATCCCTGCCTCCGGTTTTGCAGTGTTTGCCTTTTGCACTGCAGGGGCACAGACTGACTGCCTACTTGGTCTCTTCTTTCCCAGTGAAGTAGAGATGAGTAGAGAAGGCTGAAGGAGAGAAGCAAAGCAGGAGCCTGATATTGGAGTTTTCAAATGCAGGTTTGAACCCTAGGTAGTCAAGGGAGACGAGCTGGGATAGGCAGGGAGGAAGACAGAGGGACAGAGAGACCAATATTCATCCTACTCACAACTCATCACTCTTCACTTTTTGTATCTTGGTCTCATTCTTCCCCTGAGAAACCAGATGATCCCTTTTGATCCCTTCTATTCTACCTTTCCAATGCCCCTTTCTTTGCACTCTCTCCCTGCTGCAGTTGCAATCTTGATTCTTTTTTCCATTTGGAACTGAGAAGCCTTGGCCGGTTTGTGCATATATTATTTGGTGAGAGCACCAGTCTAAAACTCTACTATTTGGAGCAATTCTTCACTGAACAAATGCTTTGAGCTACACTAAGAAAATATTTTAAAGAATTTAAGTTTTTCTTTTTTCCCCCTAATACTAAAATCTGATTAGGGTTCAATGTGACCCGCTATTTCCCAGTTTCTTCATGATAATCCATAAAATCAACATTAAGAGAAATAGACTTATTGCTTGTGTACACTGCAGTTCTGCTTACATCTCCAGCAAGTTGGAGAGTGAATCATTCAGCTGATATCAGGCAGTAATTTTTGTTTTTAAAAGACAGTCCTATTTCTATAGGTTATTTCATTAACTGCCTGACTGGATATGAATGAGTCCCATATATCTGCAGTGCTTGCCATCCATCCACATTCATCTCTTATTTTCATACTGATTTTGTATCTCTATATCAGATTATTTTTGTCTTTGCTCTGTGAGCTACTGCTTAGCCACTCTACATTATATATTTTTTCTCAGTTATATCTGTTTACCCTGAAGATAGTTCAAGTGCTTCTGAAAGAACAAAACCAGGCATTGGTCCAAATTACAACTAGCCTATAAACTAATCATAACTGTAAATATCACACATTTGGTGCAGGGAAGTACATATGACTAATGAGGTTTCAGCCTCTGCTGCAGGTGGTCTTGTAATGAATGTCTTATAATGTACCCAAGTATGTTGCTACTTCCATCTGCCTTTTCTACCTTATTTTATTTATTGCTATCAGTTAATTTTACAATCCAGTCACATTTTCTACCTCTCATTCTAAAATGGCAGTGGTGTGTGATCTTGTGTCTTGCTACTCTCACCTGATTTCTGCGCCAGCTCCATCATTTCTGCTTTCTGCCTCTGTGCTGCTCCCTTCCCACCTGCACTGTCAGGGCCTTGGCATGGGGAGCTGGAGCAGCCTTTCAGAGCTCCAGGCTGATTACCTTCTCCACATTTTGAGGTGCCTCCTTCATCAAAGTGCAGACTGGAAATAGTGACCCACAGGGACTGAGCTCTTTAGGCCTCAGGGCTTTTAGAACCCTGATAGGACTTTGTTAGAAGAAGCTGTTGGGGATGATAAGCAAGGAGCACCTTGAGCAGGAGACAATTTGTCTCCATTGAGTTTGGAGAGAAGACAAGGAGGATACAGACTTATCTCCAACGGAGATGTGTGTTCAAAAGGAGATGTTGATACTCCTGCTCACCTCAACTGAAATAAATTGCAATTAATATTGTCTAGACTGAGTAATTAAAAACATAGTGAGAGACAATTTATTCCTATAAGTTGTCATCAAATCAGGAAATGTTTACACATAAAAGACCCCATGATGGGCTCTTCTAAATAGATTGGTAATTTTTTTCATATCTCTCCTTCAGCAACTGCTGAAGTACATCCATCACTTTGGAGTGGAAGCAGGAGATGGCTAGACCATATTTCCCCGAGGATCAAAGACAGACTGTTGAATTCAGAGCAGCCAGGTTGCTCTCACTGAGAGCTGGAGCTGTAAATATTAGCTGACCTTTGCAGTTTATCTAAGCATGGTATAAGTAGATGTGAAATAATTCCTAATCTTTTTTACAGCTGTCATGGAGAAAGTCAGAGCTGCTGTGGTGTTTTGTCTTCTGCTAAATTCCCAGTCTTTCACCTGCCTCTGATGTGTTGGCTGCATAACCATTGCAGTTTTAGGGACTTAATATTTGTAACCACTCAAAGAGTGTAGTAAAGACTAGCCAGGAGTCCTCAAAGGAAATTGTAAGACTGTACAGATGTGCAACTCTCAGTGAAAAACCTTAATGTGTCTTTTTAACTAGCAAAAATCATATCATGTAGTTGAAAAAAATAGGTCACTTTTAGAGAGGTGACACCTTGGATCCCAAATAAGTTTCAGTCTTGCCCTCCATGGGAATCTAGTGGATCCTCTCACAAAGTCCTTCCCTGGACAGTGCAGACATCCTCTGTGTTGTACCTAGACTTTATTTGGAGCACTGAAATGGAAAAGCAAAAAGTCGATCACCTTCTTTGGTAGACCAGCTTGAGTTAATATTTGCCAGCCAAGGCAACTTCAAGAGACAGAACATGTCAGTGATTTGGAAATAGATGAGATTTAGCAGAATGGAAACATTGTACCCCATCTTCTAGTAAGTGCTCATTC
This sequence comes from Zonotrichia leucophrys gambelii, assembly GCF_028769735.1. Lineage (NCBI taxonomy): Eukaryota > Metazoa > Chordata > Aves > Passeriformes > Passerellidae > Zonotrichia > Zonotrichia leucophrys. Next base: position 7,650,471 of record NC_088179.1, read on the forward strand.
CTGGAAAATTGAGGTTTCAGACAGAGGTCTTTGGGGAACAACCAGCTGCAAGGAAATGACTTCCTTTCTTACCTCAGGAACTGTTGCTTTTTGATATCTATTGTTGGCTGATGGTTATCTTTCATTAGTTTTTACAGCTCTTAATTATGGTTTAGCTGACCTGAAAGTGTTGATCTTTTCTGCGAGTCTTGTTAACTTCTGCTGAACTTCAGATATTGGTTGACATGCTCAGCTGAATTCCATGTCCAGCCTCCACCTGGGCAGCAAGTAGGAATCCAGGTTCTTTTGAAAAATCAAGCAGACTTTTGAGTAACACTTAAGATTCTTCTTAGAAGCCTTTGTTTGTCTGAATTTCTGGGTATGTGTATGTGCTTACCTCCAGTATATTTTTCAAGACAGCAGAAAAATACATGAGGACAGATCAGTAGGACGACTGTTGCAGTGGAGAGCAACTCCAGGAAGGGAAAGGCTGCTCAGAACTTCTTGAGGTACTGGCACAGTGGTGTCCTCAGATGGATTTAAGAGAATAATTCCAATTCCTCAGTGACCTCCCCATGAAAGGGGAAGAGTCCATGCCTTCCTGAGGAATTAGGAGTTACTTTAGCAGCTCCCCAAAGTGGCTGGTGACAAATGCCTTTCAGGATTGTATTGTCTGCAGAAGGATTTGGGACACTGAAGGAATCTGAGGCATTTCACAGCTCCAATGTAATGAGGACTGCTGGTTAGCAGAGCAGGAACCCCTTTGGTGAACAGGGAAATGATCCCTTCTGGCCAAAGAAGTTATCAGTTTTATACAAATGTAAGCTTGATCTCAGCAAATCTTGCATTTTGGATGGTCTCTAGGTGAATGGCTGGAAACTGAATGCTTGAATATTCCATGTTTGCTGAGATATCTTTAATCAACATCCCAGATGGAGAAAACAGCTCTTCAGGGCCTTCTAAAGCTGGTCAGTAATCAGCTGGAGCAAGCTTGATTATGTCCATGTAGCTCACCAGTGAGTACTGATTGTGAGAGACACATAAAACTGGGATTTAAAGGCCAGCAGAAATCTGGAATCTTGCACATGGTGGGTTGAACAGTACTTATGAAAAATATCACGTTTAGTACGTGATCGCAGGACCATGATCTTGGTATGAAAGCTGAGAACATAATAATATGTGATTCTGTTTTATTTTCCCTGTCCTGCATCTCAATGAAGAGCAAGATTTCCCCAGATACTTCTTCACACACTGAGAAAAAGTAAAAACTTATTTGTTTTTTCCCTGTTCAGCTGGAACTTTATTGCTGTGCTGGTTTAACAGAAACCATTGGAAGAAGCTTGGCCTCCTCCTTCATGTCGTTGGTGGCATCTTTAGAGCAGCAGGATTTGATATGGGAGCAGAATATTCTGTACTGAATGTCAGGAGCAGTTGTTACCATTTGTTGGATGAGAACTTAATGGATGAACAGCAGTGAGTTTATTTGCCAGAAATATCAAATGCTAACGAACAGCTTGCTGTAGTCCTGGCCTTGGCTTCCATCATTAACCTGATTAGACCAGAATTATCTGCAATGTTCTTGGATGTTCTTTCACTGGTATTAGAAGGTCGTTAAACAATGGGCATGTATTTCGCAAGCTCCACTGGGATTGCTTTTCATTTCAAGCAGGTGAAGGAGGATTTTATGTTTCATTTTGAAATGCTAATTTTTTATATGAATTGGCAGATTCTCAACTTCAAGCAGAGAGAGCCTGAATTGATTGCATTGCATTGCTAAGATTTTTGTTGCTTTCAGTTTAATTGTAAAATCTGCAGAATGGTTGGTTGGATTGTTGGTTTTTTGTTTTGTTTTATTTTTGAAGTATGACCTTCATCCTTTAAAGATCACTTGAACATCATTTGTTTTGTTTTACTGTTATTTTGCTTGTTTTTAAGGACAAAGTGATTTTGATCATAAAGGAAAATAATATGAATTCCATCAAATACATGCTGTTCTGGTGTTTGTTATTTGCATAAACAACTATATTATAATAGTTCTTTAATTGACCATCATCAAAAGCTCAAAACTCATAATGGAAATATGAGTGGATGAATTGGAAGAAAATAGAAAATGTTTGAAGACAGTTTATAGCAAGTTACAATATTCAAGCTTTCATAAATAAAAGAGTTTTTAAGTTCTAGGCTGGCACTTTCCCCCTCCTGCCTGTAAGAGATTCTGTCTAAATGTTTTATATTTTTGCCCCTGTGCAAATATTGAATAATTGTTTCTCACAGATGGAAATGGGCTATTGTTCAAATCTTAAATTCGGCACTTGCATGGCAATAGCTGGCCCTGTTGTATTATCAAATCTAAGTAATTTTAAAATTTTTTGGCTTTACCCTCCTTAATATTTCCAGAAATAAGAAATATTTTATCTCATCTTGGATTTTCTGAAGAATAGTTCTGTTAACCAAATCTTCTCCATCAGACTCCTTGTGGTCCTGGATGAGTGCAGTTGTGGGAAGATGTGCTCAGTTTATTCTCTACAAAACCAAATATTAGCAAAAAGTGCAAACTAGGGGCAGGTACAGGCCCAAATTTCTAGGGTTTCTTGTATCAAATCACTTTCTGTGAGTCCTGGTAGTTGTGTTCAGAGCAGGTTGTGCTTGGAGAAGCAGGACTTCCATCATTGATCTATCTGCCACATCTATGGATGAGGCAGCTCGTCCCATAGCAAAGCTTGGGGAGAAAGGGCAGATTCAGCTCATCATTCAGGAAAAGTGGTTTTTGTGCTGTGAGACTATTGAGGATATGTGCAGGAGCCTCAGATTTAAATAATATTACTTTTTCCTTGAAAAAGAAAATCAGCATTTGTCTGGCTCTGATTGTGGTGAGGCGTGTTTGTTGTGAGGTTATTTCCCCTCTTCATTCTACAGGCAGCTGGACCCTATTGTTAGTGCTGAGAAGTAGGGACAGATGCATATACTTTCATGCATATGCGAACAAATTTTCCCCAGGAAACCCCCTTTTGCAACATAAATATTCTTATTAATTACTTTGCTGCCTTCACTTCTGGAAATTGAGCTATGAAACCTAACCCACAATAGTAAGCTGCCTCTGAGGCAAAACCCCAGTAGTACCAAAATGTTCACTTCCTACTTGACAGCATCTGATGTTTTTATATGGCTATTTGTACAAAATACTGCAGCGTGCTGCATATTAAAAATGGAGAGTAAATAAAATAGATGTTGATATGAAGTTGAGTAATGTGATAGGTTTTGAAGAGACTATTATTAAAAAGTATAAGAAATTCTAAATGACCTGTACTATTTTCATATTTAATTCAGTAAAATAATTAATTATTCAGCAGCTGAGGATGTTGTTTATTTTCCACTCTAGTGCACTGGCATATCACAAAATCCAGTGCTCTACTCCAAATGAACAGGGCTGCTCTAGTCATCTACATATATATATATATACATCATTCAGGCAACTTAGGGACTTAGATCTGGGCAATTAATGGATCAAACAGATTTTGAGTTTGTGCATCACTCCTGCTGAAGCTCAGAATCCTGTTGTGGCAGACAGCAGCACCTAAATGCTGCAGAAAGAGTGAGCTCACACTCGGGGTTGCTTGGAGGCAGGGCACCAATATAGTCCCTTCCTCTGGGGGACTTGGTTCCTGATGGAGGGAGCTGGCAGGTCCTGGAGAGGGAGAGGTGCTGCAGTGTTTCATAGCTAATGGATAACCAACATATGCAACTGAGAGAAAGTGTGAGGTGGGGGCCAAAAAGTATAACCTAAATAATTCATGGGGCTTGGCATGTTTGTTGTGAAAAAATAAACATATTGA